>NC_133335.1:166156684-166756684 GCF_042186555.1 Aquarana catesbeiana
TTGTTTTACAGTAGGGTTTATATAGGTAAATATCATGAAATTTCAAATATTAAACATTGGGTTCACGTAAACCTAAATTAAAGATATATATCATTTCCTTAGTTACTTTTGTAGGTATTTAAATGATTTATACCTACTATACATATTGTTTACAAGTAGAGTGTATATAGGTCAAATAAATTCTGATAATGAGTTTTAATCGTAAGGTGGAGAAAAGGAAAGAGAAAGAAGAAAAGGGTTGAAAGGTAGAGGTATGGTCCACAAGGTTGTCCCGCTCGTCAGTTTATTATTCTTTTTAGTTCTCTTTGAAGCCTTAGAATGGGTGTCTCTGTAAGTCATTTAATCTGTTACCATGGCAACAGGACAGAGTCATTGAAGTTTGACAGGAACTGTTGTTTTATCCAAGGATGCCAAAGTTTTTCAAACTTTGGAATTTGATTTTGATCGATGGCTACCATCTTAGCATGGGACATTGTATTATTCATTCTGTGAATTGTTTCTGCTAGTACCAATGTAGGAGATTTCCATGCCTTGGCCACTGTTTGTTTTGCAGCCGTTATTAGTTGGATCATAAGTTTGAATTGAGAGAGTGTTAACCATTCCGGTTTTAGATTAAGTAAAGTTAAATATGGATCTGGTTGTATTATTTTTTTAAATATTTTAGATGCAATCACGAAGACTTCCTTCCAGAAGGTTTGGATTACTGGGCACGTCCACCATATGTGTAAATATGTGCCTATTTCTGGGCATCCTCGAAAACAAAGAGCTGAGGTATTAGGTGAATATTTTGCCACTCTAGAGGGTACAAGGTACCAGCGAGTTAGGACTTTATAATTTGTTTCCAGTGCTAAGATGTTGGGTGAAGATGACTTAGATGTGAGCCATATGTTAGACCAGTCCGTGTCTTCTAAAGTTCGTCCCAGGTCCTCCTCCCACCTCTGAACGTAAGAGGGTCTATTAAGATTTGCTACTCCATATAATTGATTATAAAGTGATGAAATTGTACCTTTAGCAAATGGATCTTTTGTACAGATTGATTCAAAAATGGATAATTGGGATAATGGTGTATCCCCCTTTAGGAATGGTGTATAGAAATTTTTGATTTGGAGATATCTAAATATCTCAGAGTTTGGTAGATCATATTTTTCTCTAAGCGATGGGAATGAAAGGAATGATTTAGATGCTATGAAGTCATTTAGTGTCTGAATGCCTGATGTTGTCCAAGCTTTAAAAGAATTTGGGTAGATCCATGCCGGATAAAAGGCCGGATTTCTGATAAAAGAAAGGAGAGGATTGTGTGGAGATTGTAACTGATATTTGGTTTTTAGTTTATCCCAGAGAGATAAGAAGTGTTTAGTTATGGGATTATGAATTTTAAAGCGGTCTTTAGGATCAAGCCATAATAAATTTGATATTAATAGAGGGTCATTTTCTGAAGCCTCTATAAATACCCATAATGGGATTTCCTGTTTTGCATGGTATTTGTACAGACTGGCCAAATGTGCTGCTCTGTAGTAGTTAGTAAAATTAGGGTATCCCAGGCCTCCTTTATTTTTGGGAAGATGTAGTGTATGTATAGGTATACGTGGTTTAGAAGAGCCCCATATAAACGAAGTTGCTCTTTTTTGTACTATTCTCAAAAAATAGGAAGGAATTGGAATAGGGAGGACTCTGAATAGATAAAGCAATTTGGGTAGAATAGTCATTTTGATTGCATTAATCTTCCCTATCCAGGATAGCTGAATAATTTTTTAAAAACACACACTGCACATTAGTTCTTCATGTAAGAAAGGGAATTACATGATTTGTCATAGGTGACTTAAAGCGGGGTTCCGCTCAAATTTTTAACTTAATCTTACCCCCTTCAGTTAATTGCATAGATGTTCAAATGCCGCACAAAAATTTTTTTTATCGCTATAATTACCTTTATATTGTACTTTATTGTGGCACTTCCTGTCTCTCCTCCCATGGGAGTAGGCGTGTTTATTGCCTTTCCCCGGCGCCGCACTGTCTCCTGGGAGCTTAGTGTCAGGCTTCCCAAGATTCAGTGCGGAAACAATGATCATGCATGTGAACAAGCTGTGAATGAACAGGAAATCAATGCTTGTGGGCTTCACATGCCCACAAGCAAGATGGAAACAGCCAGCATCACATTTTTTAAGTTATTCTTCAGTACGAAAACAGACAGAGGCAGAAATATTACACCCAAAATGTGAGTATTATTTTGGGGTTAGCAAAGGGTCTCAATGACCTAAAAAAAAAAAAAAAAAGATTGGTCGCCGGACTCCCGCTTTAACAACCACTTTAGGCTAAAAAAACACTGAAGATTTAATACTACTATAACACATGCTAAAAATGCTAACCCCTATTTTTTTACATTTCACGCAAGGAAATCCTAGAATTACATATTGCGTATAGTCTGCGTTCTCAAAGGATTTATATTTTCACTTTATTTATCCTGTTCCAGAGCTACTATTCCCCTTCTCCTGTCTGTGGATATCTCCTTTAGCTAGACATTCCTAAAGGAGATGCCCGTTCATATGTGCTCCAGGCTGAGGCTGTGACCATCCATTAAAACACACAGTGCCTGGAAAGCCATGACCCTGCTTCCTTCTTCCAGTTGCTGACAGACAGCTACTGGAGCCAATATAACCCTTATGCACTGTACACACGACCGGTTTTCCCGTCGGAATAAACTCTGAAGGTTTTTCTGACGGAGTTCCGATGGAATTCCGCTCAAGCTGTCTTGCATACACAGGGTCACATCAAATTCCGACAGTCCAGAACGCGGTGACATACAACACGTACAACGGGACTAGAAAAAGGAAGTTCAGTAGCCAGTAGCCAATAGCTTCCAGCTCGTACTCGTGCTTCAGAGCATGCGTCGTTTTTGGTAGTTGGAACAGCATACAGACGAGCGGTTTTCCCGATAGGAATTGGTTCCGTCTGAAAAATTTAGAACATCTTCTATTTCTAGGTCCGTCAGAATTTTCAACGTATAAAGTCCGATGGAGCATACACGATGAAAAGCTCCCGTCTGACTTTTCTGTCGGACATTCCGCTCGTGTGTACATGGCATTATTCCCACATCTCCTGTGCAACCAGGAAGATTGGAGAGACAGCAGATTGTTTGCAAAGGGCTGGAGAGCGGTACAATAATGAGTGTCTGCAGGCAACAGTGAAGAATGATGAAAGTTCCTTGCAAGTTTGAGGGTGCATTTTTGCAAATGGAGTTGGAGATTTGGTCAGGATCAATTGTGTCCTCAGTGCTAAGTAATACAGGCAAATATTTATTCACCATGCCATACCATCAGGGAGGCATGTGATTGAACCCAAATTTATTCTGCAGCAGGACAATGACCCCAAAGATACAGTCAATGTCATTAAGAACTATCTTCAGCGTAAAGTAGAATAAGTAATCCTAAAATGATATTTTTGGCCCCCCACAGAGCCCTGATCTCAACATCATTGAGTCTGTCTGGGATTACATGAAGATACAGAAGGATTTGAGGCAGCCTACATCCACAGAAGATCTGTGGTTAGTTCTTCATGATGTTTGGAACAACCTACCTGCCGTGTTCCTTCAAAATCTGTGAGCAAGTGTACCTAGAAGAATTAATTCTGTTTTGAAGGCAAAAGGTAATCACACCAAATGTTGATTTGGATTTCTTTTCTGTTCATTTACTTTCCATTTTTTTGATTGAACAACTTGAATAACATGAAATGATCTGTCTAGACAGTCACCATATTGCCTCAAACGGGTTAAAAAGAGCCCAGGATTTAAGTTTCACAAATGAGAAATTCCACCGGTGTGCCATTAATCCATCCACAGATTAGTGGCATAATTTACGTAGGAGTAGACTTCCATTGTGCTGTAATACAAATAAGGATTAGCAGTAAATATAATGGGGAAATCTGCAGCCCTGGCTCCTTTACAAATAAATACAAACCTTAGATTTTCTTCATGCACTGCAAGCAGACAGGATCCACAGTGTGACGGAGAAAAAAACATTAAATTGTATGTGTCCAGATAGGAAGGCCAACTGGGGACTACTGCCTGTATAAAAAAGAGAAACAGAATACCCATACAAGGACAATACATAGAGCATGATGGGTGAATATAACTTTGATATAGCAGCGGCTGAAACATGATTTTTTTCAGAGCCCTGAGAGCAAAGTTTTTATCACATTCAAGAATTTCCAGTTCTGTCACAAATTTTAGTGGGTTTAGGTTTAGAGACAGTCAGGACACAAAATACATGCATCATGTGTATTCATATATAGTAGGAGCATGATAGCATGTATGCACAGGCAGTAGAGCTGCACGATTAATCGTCAAGAATCATTATCGCCATCCTGACTAAAGTGTTTCCCGATTCTTTCTATGCAAAGAATTCTCTCTGCTCTTCTGAAGCCACAGCCGTCAAAAGAAAAAAATGAAAAAAACGTGAAGTCTGCCAAGAAACAAAACATTCTTTATCAGTTGAACTTAATTGTAAACATTGTAACAATTTGTCAGTGGACTAGATTTAGGGCCCTTTCACACGGGAGGACCGTATGTCCATTTTTCATCCATCCGTTTTCGGATGAAAAACTGACATACATGTACCCCTATGGGATAGTGGATATCAGCGGATGAACATCCGACCTGTCAGAGCTCCGCTATGCTCCGTTTCTGATGACGGAGGAAAACCCTACTTTTCCATCCATCTGCGGATCGGATGAAAACGGACTCTACGGTCTGTCTTCCCATAGAGGGGAGCGGCGCTCTGACAGGTCGGTCCCTGCCCAGGCCAGTCCCTGCACAGTGTGCAGAGACCGACCTGTCATCTGCCTGCTCAGCGGGGATCAACGGAGCGATCCCCCGCTGAGCAAAGCGGAGCCCGTACACGGACACGTCCGTGTGAAAGGGCCCTTAGTGTGTAAGTGAAAAAAGTTTAACCACTTAAACACTAAACCTTTTTCTGACATTTGTTGGTTTCAAGTTAAAATCATTTTTTTTTTTTTGATAGAAAATTACTTAGACCCCCCCAAACATTATATATATTTTTTTTAGTAGACACCCTAGAGAATAAAATGGTGGTTGTTGCGATATTTTATGTCGCACTATTTGCGCAGCGGTCTTTCAAATGCAATTTTTTTGGAAAAAATGACTTTAATAAATAATAATAAAAAGAAACTAACCAGTAAAGTTAGCCCAATTTTTTTTGTATAATGTGAAAGATTAAACGTCGCGAGAATTGTGATTTTTTTATTCTAAGCAAAAAAATTGTGATTCTCATTTTGGCCAGAATCGTGCAGCTCTAATAGGCAGTGCTGTATTTTGGTCTAGGCCGACAAGGCTCAGGCCTAGGGCGGCAAAAGAGCCGCCCTCCCCACAAAAAAAAGGCCCCCACACCCTCCCCCCAGCTCCCGCACCCTGGGCCGCCATCAGGGGAGTACATCTGTATCCAGTGGCACTGGCATCGCTGTGGGGTGGGGGCAGACTACACCTGGGTGACACCGCCGCCCCCCCTCCCCCGGCAAAGCGGTGTTGTCTTTCCCTGCTCTGTTTGCTAGGGGCGCTGTGACAGGGAGAGGAGAGCTGCACAGCATCTGTGTATCTCCCCCGCTCGCCCCCCTCCCCTTTCTCCTGTCAGCTGAACAGGAGAAGAGAGAGAGTAGCTCCAAGCATGATCCCTGCAACGCCGCCCAGCTTCCTGCCCACTCTGATTTCCTCCACATTCCCGCCACAGCAGAGGGCCAATCAGAAGACACTGGGGGGGCATCATGGGAAATGTAGTCCCAGAAGATTGGCCTCCCAGTGTATCTACAGACAGCAGGCTACAGTACCCCAGCATACATGCACTCTGGAGGGGGGAGAGAGAGAGAACCTGGAATCCGGCAAAAAGCAGAGTGCTACAGGAAAAGAGAAAAAGAAAGGACTGTGTAGGGGAAAGCCAGAGAGTGAGCCACGCTGTACCTGCACCTCCAGAGAGCCATGCTGTACTGGCACCACTGAGAGAGAGCCACGCTGTACCCGCACCACCAGAGAGGGAGCCACGCTGTACCCGCACCACCAGAGAGGGAGCCACGCTGTACCCGCATCACCAGAGAGGGAGCCACGCTGTACCCGCATCACCAGAGAGGGAGCCACGCTGTACCCGCATCACCAGAGAGGGAGCCACACTGTACCCGCACCACCAGAGAGGGAGCCACGCTGTACCCACACCACCAGAGAAGGAGCCACGCTGTACTCGCACCCCCAGCGACGGAGCCACACTGTACCCGCACCCCCAGAGAGAGCCACGCTGTACCCGCACCACCAGAGAGGGAGCCACTCTGTACCCGCACCACCAGAGAGAGCCACGCTGTACCTGCACCACCAAAGGGGTAGAAGGACAGAGCTACTGCCAGGGTACAGACATGCTGCACTACTGACTAGAGTCGGCCTGGGCAACCCAGAGTGAGTGGACGTCCAGCCAGAGGGATCACTGTTGCGGTTTCGCTGGGTCTGGTAAGAGGGCCTGTTGGTCATTATCCTTTACTTATCCTAGGGACTGAGCAATTAGGAAGTACCTAACCTGCTATCCTCTAGGCCTTATTGACCACCATAATGTCCCTCTCTGTCCTCCCGCGGCATCCTCTTCCCACAGCATCCCTCTGTCTTTCTCCCATGAAGATGACAGGGCGGGTCTTAAAAATGAATAGGTGTGGCCTTGACAAGAAGGGGTGGGTCATATTTAAATTAGGGGGTCGCAAGTTTAGTCAGGCCTGGGGCAGCACAAAACCTAAATACACCATTGTGCATAGGCAAAACTTTTTAAAATAGTTTTTGATAGAGTAGGGAAGTATTAAAACCTTCACTGCCAGGTTATTGTTGTCCCCAGAACAGGTGCCCCCAGTGGAACTTTTGTACTTACTGTTTGTCCTGGGTAAAATTCTAAAGCTGGATACACACTATACAATTTTCTTTAGATGTTTTCCTTTAGATTTACCAAAACCATATACATTAAAACCTTGGTTTGAGAGCGTTTTTCAAGACAAGCAAAATTTTTAAACAAATTTTGACTTGATATACAAGCGATGTCTTGATATACAAGTAGCGTCATGTCACAACTGGGTATGAAAGAGAAGAGAGGTGCCTCTAAGTGTAGCAATATGGTTACATGTAATGAAGGTACAACATTTAGCAACTCACATAGTTTATGATTAAAATGGGCACAGTTAAGCATGCAGGCATCCGGGATAAAGCTGTTCACATACACCGTCCTCCTCACCGCCATCGAAGTCGTTCCTTCCACACTGCGCTCCATAAGCGATTCAAGCCTCGCTTTCAGATCGCTCTACTGCAGGCTAGTCTTCCCGGTCACGATTTGCAGACTGACAGCGGTGAGAGCCGGCAGTGAGGGGGATGGTCTATATGGACAGCTTTACCGCAGATGCCTGCATACTTAAGCCTCGTACACACGATCAGATTTTCCCGACGGGAATTGTGTGATGAATCCGGCCGTTTGTACGCTCCATCAGACAAATGTTGGCCAACTTTCCGTGGACAAATGTTGGATAGCAGGTTTATAAATTTTCCGCGGACAAATGTCTCTTGTCGGATTTTCCGAGCGTGTGTACACAAGTCCGTTGGACAAAAGTCCAAATTACAAACATGCATGCTCGGAAGCAGCGACGAGCCGGGAGCGGTCGGTCTTGTAAAACTAGCACTCGTAAAGGAGAATTCACATTCGTGACGCGGCAAATTATGAAATCTCGAAATGCAGCGCACATTCTCTTCTTTAATGGGATAATAATGAAGCTGCTTTGCTGGTGATACTGACTGAGTTCTGACAAACATATTTAAAAAGGCTTTTTTTCTAGTGATATCAAGAATAACATTATTATGTTTTTTTATTTTTTTGGTCAAGTTACCACAACACCATTATCCCGTAGTTTTTTTATATCAAAGATACAACTACAGTCAGGTCCATAAATATTGGGACATCGACACAATTCTAATCTTTTTGGCTCTGTACACCACCACAATGGATTTGAAATGAAACGAACAAGATGTGCTTTAACTGCAGACTTTCAGCTTTAATTTGAGGGCATTTGCATCCAAATCAGGTGAACGGTGTAGGAATTACAACAGTTTGTATATGTGCCTGCCACTTTTTAGGGGCCAAAAGTAATGGGACAATTGGCTGCCCAGCTGTTCCATGGCCAGGTGTGTGTTATTCCCTCATTATCCCATTTACAAGGAGCAGATAAAAGGTCCAGAGTTCATTTCAAGTGTGCTATTTGCACTTGGAATCTGTTGCTGTCAACTCTCAATATGAGATCCAAAGAGCTGTCACTATGAGTGAAGCAAGCCTGATATCATTAGGCTGGAAAAACAAAACAAACCCATCAGAGAGATGGCAAAAACATTAGCTGTGGCCAAATCAACTGTTTGTTTTCAATCCCTCTTTATTAAGTTTTCCCATTTCATTTAAAACAATCATAAATATCTTTACATTTAAACCAAGCGATTTACAGCATGTTCTTCTTATTTCCTTTACCTAAAAGATTTTACTTTTTAACAGGCTGAAAGCGCCTTCATTCTTCAATCCATCTTATCCTACTCTTACTATACCCCTAAAAAAAAAAAACATTTGCCCTAACCCGCCCCCCTTTTACCTTTCTTCCCATACTTACCTCATTCATACACAAAAAAAAAAAAAAATTCCCTATAACCTCTTTCCTCCTTCCTTATATAAATTCTAGTACCTCTCGCGATGACCGAAACTTCTCCCATTCTTTCCAATTCTCAGGTAGTTGGTTTATTATATTCCCTTCCTCTCTAATTCGTTCCTCCATGTATTGTATTTCGTTCATCTCACATATCCAATCTGCTAAAGCTGGACTCTTTGTTTTTTTCCAGTTTTTTGCTATTATTGTTCTCGCTGCTGATGTCATATGGTGAATAATGTCTTTCTTTTTTAATTGATTTTATTGATTTAGGTATCAGAGACAATAATGAAATTTCCATACTCTGGGTCAGTTCCACTCCTGATACCTTATGATAGATCTCATATATCTTATTCCAGAATCCTTTCACCAGATGACATCCGTACCATATATGTTCCATTGTTCCCTTTTCTATTTTGCATCTCCAACATAAATCTGTGTTTCCTTTGTTGATTGAATTTAAGGTATCTGGGCACCTATACCACCTCATCATGATTTTATAATTTCTCTCTTGATATTTATTTGCGGTGGACCCTCTGTGTATAGTTTCAAAAACCCTTTCCCATTCTTCCTCCAATAAAGATCTTCCCATTATTTCTTGCCATTTCTTTACGCTTGTTAACTCTTTGAGGGGGCTACTCGGAATAAGTTTGTCATATATTTTCGACAATTTCTTCATTGGGACCTGTTCTCCCAGCAATAGTTTTTCAAACTTGGTCAGTGGTCTATTTAACCTAATTATTTTAGGTTCAATAAATGCCTGTAATTGTTGGTATTGCAGCCATTTTTTTTCGTTTCCCTCTCCCATTTCCCTCAATGTGGGCATTTTCCCATTCTCCAAGATTTGGACCAATCTTGTATTTTCCAACCTATTCCATTTTAAAAAATGTTTACTCATCGTTGCTAGAGGGAATTCGGGGTTATAAAACATAGGAGTCATGGGACCTATTGTTGTAGAGAGTTTCCCCTTTTTCATTATACCGTCCCATGCCTTTAACGTGGCACTTACAAATAGTGTCAACTCACTTCTCTCAAATCAACTGTTTGGAACATCCTTAAAAAGAAAGAACGCACCGGTGAGCTCAGCAACACCAAAAGACCCGGAAGACCACGGAAAACAACTGTGGTGGATGACCGAAAAGAATTCTTTCCCTGGTGAAGAAAACACCCTTCACAACAGTTGGCCAGATCAAGAACACTCTCCAGGAGGTAGGTATATGTGTGTCAAAGTCAACAATCAAGAGAAGACTTCACCAGAGTGAGTACAGAGGGTTCACCACAAGATGTAAACCATTGGTGAGCCTCAAAAACAGGAAGGCCAAATTAGAGTTTGCCAAACAACATCTAAAAAAGCCTTCACAGTTCTGGAACAACATCCCATGGACAGATGAGACCAAGATCAACTTGTACCAGAGTGATGGGAATAGAAGAGTATGGAGAAGGAAAAGAACTGCTCATGATCCAAAGCATATCACCTCATCAGTGAAGCATGGTGGTGGTAGTGTCATGGCATGGGCATGTATGGCTGCCAATGGAACTGGTTCTCTTGCATTTATTGATGATGTGACTACTGACAAAAGCAGCAGGATGAATGCTGAAGTGTTTCAGGCAATATCATCTGCTCATATTCAGCAAAATGCTTCAGAACTCATTGGACGGCGCTTCACAGTGCAGATGGACAATGACCCGAAGCATACTGCGAAAGCAAACAAAGAGTTTTTTAAGGGAAAGAAGTGGAATGTTATGCAATGGCCAAGTCAATCACCTGACCTGAATCCGATTGAGAATGCATTTCACTTGCTGAAGACAAAACTGAAGGGAAAATGCTCCAAGAACAAGCAGGAATTGAAGACAGTTGAAGTAGAGGCCTGGCAGAGCATCACCAGGGATGAAACCCAGCGTCTGGTGATGTCTATGCCTTCCAGACTTCAGGCTGTAATTGACTGCAAAGGATTTGCAACCAAGTATTAAAAAGTTAAAGTTTGATGGATGATTGTTAATCTGTCCCATTACCTTTGGTCTCTTAAAAAGTGGGAGGCACATTTACAAACTGTTGTAATTCCTACACCGTTCACCTGATTTGGATGTAAATACCCTCAAAGCTGAACGTTTGCAGTTAAAGAACATCTTGTTTGTTTCATTTCAAATCCATTGTGGTGGTGTATAGAGACAAAAAGATTAGAATTGTGTCAATGTCCCAATATTTATGGACCTGACTGTATGTTGATGTCCCTTGTTAATTTTACATTGTATTTTTTATAATGTAACTGCCTACTCCCAAACTGTCATTTGAAGTAAAACATATAGCCAAGTATTATTCTATAGTCTACAAATTTTGTTTTTGTGCATTAAAAAAAGAAAACAGAAAATTAGACATGCTATCTGCCAATAGAACTTAACCAAAAAGTGCATTCTATGCATCCAAAAATATAGAAAATATATCAAAGCAAATCATTATTCAACCAAAAAATAAAATAAAAGCCTCATGCATGTGTCCTGTTTATTAATATAGGGGGTTAGCAATGCCAAGAGTTGGTGAAAGCAGGAGTCATCCGGAGATAATTCCAAAAAGCATCCGGATTATTCTCCTGGAACTCCCGCAGCAAAAGCATATGACATAATTGGTCACGATTAATAAAGCAACCAATTTTTGGTCCAAGAAATCCTCCTCATCCTGTTCCTGGACTGGACTTGGGTCAAAGCAATAATTCCAAGGCCAATAATAAATAACTCATTATCTTCTCCGATTCCGCAACATGGCTGGTTGACGAACGGCCGTTCAGAAACAAACTGAAAAGCGTGAAATGAAAAGCGTGAAATGAAAAGCGCGAATCAACACTCACCAAACTTCTACTAACACAAAATTAGCAGAAGGAGCCCAAAGGGTGGCGCATGACAATTGAACTTCCACTTTATTGGCTCATAGTACTTCCAGTATGTCACTACGTTCGTGTTTGTTGGCTGACAATTCCTTGCCATTTGTATGCAAGACAAGTTCCTGGCCAACGCACTTCGGACAAAATTCTGAGGTTTTGTCTGCAGAAAATCCGATCCTGTGTACGAGGCTTTAGATGTGCCTCTTTTAATCATCAACCATGTTAGTTGTTAAATGTTGTACCTTCATTAAAAGTAACCACATTGCTACACTTGGAGGTGCCTCTCTTCTTGTTTATACTCTGTAGCACAGTGTTTCTCAACCTTTTTTACCGTTGGGGAACCCCTGGCAAAAAGTCTGAGATCTCGGGGGAACCCCTGAAATAATGTTCCGATCTACAGCTCAGGGAACATCGGTGTGATCAGCGAGCTGTGATATAACAACAATTATTTTAAGAAATAGCATTAAATAATAGAAAAAAGTATTAAAGCTTACCTATTTTATGTGAAACTTGTACTTTTTTAAAAATTTTTCTGCACAGATGCTCAATTCTGGGTTTAACTGGAAATAAGGGCACATTATGGGACACATTACATGGGGGCAGCAGGGCACATTATGGGAAACACAGCAGAACTCGGGGCACATCAAGTGGCATACAGCAGAACATGGGGCACATCAAGTGGCACACAGCAGAACATGGGGCACATCATGGGGCATACAACAGAACATAGGGCACAATGGGGCATACAGCAGAGTACAGGGAACATTACAGGACTTACAGCAGAGCATTGGACACACCATGGAGCTCACAGAAGAGCATTGGGCACATCATGGGGCACACAGCAGAACATAGGGCACATAATATGGGGTAAACAGCAGAAAATGAGGAACATCATGGGGCAGACAGCATAACATGGGACACACAGCAGAACATGGGGCACATCAAGGGACACACAGCAAGACACATTACAGGGCTCAAAGCAGGGTATGGGGCATACAGCAGGACACATCAAGGGACACACAGCAGAACATGGGGCACATCACTTTTGTGAGATACTGTCTATCTATCTATCTATCTATCTATCTATCTATCTATCTATCTATCTATCTATCTATCTATCTATCTATCTATCTATCTATCTATCTATATATCTCTCAACATTATCAGACCCCTATAAATCTACTCACTTCCATTTGTGGATGGACATTTTGTGGTTACGCAACCTATCACAGTGCTATAATCTTTTTATATGGACTATAAACTGAAAGACTTTTGAATAAATGGTTGTGGAACGAATCATTTGAGTTTCCATTATTTCTTATGGGGAAATTCACTTTGATATAAAAGTGCTTTGGATTACAGGCATGTTTCTGAAATTAATTATGCTCGCAATTCAATGTTTTACTGTAATAGGAGGTCAAACCTAAACATTTTACATTGTATGCAATCAGGCAGGCCCTTGCACTTCATTGTTGAAGGTATATCTAAAGGAAATCCAACAACAAAAGTTGTATAGTGTGTATTAAGCTTAAAAGTTTGGATTTCCCCTCACTTTCTATTTTGGTGACAATTCTTACAAGTATAAATAGAGCGCTGAACCTCTCCAGTGGGGACAAAAGCGGCAAAAAAAAAAAAAAAAAATAATAATAATAATAAAAAATAAATAAAAAGGCAGCGGCGCTTTGCGGGTTGTTTTAACCCTTTTTGGCCGCTAGCGGGGGTCAAAACCGCCCCGCTAGCGGTTGAAAACCCCCGCAAAAATGACTGTAAAGCGCCGCTAAAGATAGCGGCGCTTTACCGCCGATGTGTGAAGGGGGCCTTAGGGTGGAGAGGAATGGAACACCTGTCAGGCTTTTATTTCTGTCTGTGACCCCATTAGGAAAATTCACCCTCTTTAGTTCCCCTCTCGTTTCCGGTTTTGGCTGTGAGACAGGAAGTGAAAGAAAAACTCCCAATGGGACACAGATGATGAAAAAAAATAATAATAATAGGGATATAACCCTCCCTTGCTTGATTCAAAATGAAAACAAAATTGTAGGCTTTAGTTCTTCTTCTAATCCTTGTAACAGTAGAATTTAAAGTGGTTGTAAAGTCAGAAGGTTTTTTTTATCTGAATACATTCTATGTATTCAGATAAAAAGCCTTGTGTGTGCAGCAGGCCTTTTCAGTCCCCCTAAGACCCAAGGTCCCTCTAGCTCCAGCGATATTGTAGGAATGTCTTAGCCATCCGGGACTCCCCTCCTCATTGGCTGAGGCAGCAGTGCGGCGCCATTGGCTCTCGCTTCTGTCAATCAAAATCAGTCAGCCAATGATAATAGAAAGGGGCAGAGGCGGGGCCAGGCTGCAGCTCCATGTCTAAATGGACACACAGAGCTGTGACTCAGCACGGGTGCCCCCATAGCAAGTTGCTTGCTGTGGGGGCACCAAACAGGAGGGAGGGGCCAGGAGAGCTGAAGAGGGACATGAGAAGAAGAGGATCTGGGCTGCTCTGTGCAAATCCACTGCACAGAGGTGGTGAGTATAACATGTTTGTTATTTTTAATTGAAAAAACTTTACAATCACTTTAAAGTGTTACTAAACCCAGGACCTTGCATTCACTATACCTGGTCTACATGGAAATGCAATTATTTTAATAAATATAAACTGCTAAATACCTTTTCTCATAAACAGTATATAACAGTATTGTGACTTCATTCAGTGCCTGGTTAAAGCTTGTAGGAGGCGTTTTCCTACTGCACTAGCTGTCCTATCAGGATGCAGGACCCCTCACAATCTGTATGATAAAAAACAAGAAAAAATACTGCGCTACCACTAAATCGATAAACCCCCAAAAAAGCAGCAGTTAAACAGTGAGATGTGCACCAAAATGACAAAAGAAAAAGAAATAACCGTGCTAAAATATATATGAATAAGATATGTGAAATATTCTTATATCGATGTCCCAAAAGCCTCTGTTAGAAAATTCATGTATGTATGTGAAACATTGCGATAATCAGAAAAATATATATAAGTCCATACATATAACTGTAAATCAAAAGGTGATGTCCATATGTGGTAGATGGAAATCTTTATATATGATAATTGACCAGAATCAGTCACAGAGAAAAGCCCATGAATGGACACAACCAGACTTGGTGGTAAAGATGAAAGAGACACCACACTCAGTGATCCGCCACCGCACAAATATTGCGCTTACCACAAGGCAAGCAAAAACCAGCCTATATTCCGTCCTGGTATGGGAAAATCCAGCTGGTGTGACTTGACTGCATACAGCGTGGCTAAGAGGATGTAGCAAGGACCCCAAACTCCAGCATAGCTGTCAAATTTTGACGTGTGGCTAGGTCCACACATCTGCTGCATCCGCAACCACTTTCATAGGCTGCCTGCATGCAGCTGGGGGTGTATGCCGTCGCCAAAACAACTATACAATAGGTTCACAGAAATGTTTTGCTTAAGAAAACTGTATACAATGGGACATGATACAAAACATGCTGAAAAATAGGATTTGTTTGTCATACCTACCTGTAAAAATCCCTTTCTTTCAGTACATCATGGGACACAGAGTCCGGTTAATATTAATTACCTGCTGGGTTATACTTCATCTCCAGGTGTATGGACACTGGTAGACCAAAGGTCTTTAGACAGGAAGTGATCCCCTATATAACCCCTCCCACACAGGAAGAACTTCAGTTTTGTAGCAAGTAAGGATGGACTCAGGCGTGTTCACACACTCCACTTGCAGAGCAAGCCAGGAAGTCGGCACGGCGCTGCGCTAATCACAGGCAGAGAGACATTTTCTCGATGTGCGGCTGCAGAGATCGGGAAATGTCTCACTACCTGTGATTAGCGCAGCGCCGTACCGACTTCCTTGTGGGTTCTGCACATGGAGTGTGCGAACACGCCCAAGCCCATCCTTAGTAGCAAGCACTGAATCCTCAAAATAGAGGGGAGGGATCTCTGTATCCCATGATGTACTCAAAGAAAAGGATTTTACAAGTAAGTATGACGAAAAAATCCTATTTTCTTTTTCATACATCATGGGACACAGAGTCAGGCTAATATTCATTACCTGCTGGGACATCCCAGAGCAATAGCCTTGAGGGGAGGGAGACACCCTGCCAAACAATAGCCATCAGAACTTATACGGCAGCCCACAGTACACTGCGTCCGAAAGCCGAATCCTTGGCTGCTCGAACATCTACTTGATAACATTTTGTGAACGTATGCACTGAAGACCAGGTTGCAGCCTTACAAATCTGAGCCACAGATACATGATGGCAAAAAGCCCAGGAGGTTCCTACACCCCTGGTAAAATGAGCTCTCACCCTAAAGGGAGGAGCTTTATGTTTCAGACCGTAGGCCTGATTGATCAATTGACGGACCCAATTGGCAATGGAAGCCTTGGAAGCTGCCTACCCCTTTATAGGTCCTTTTGGTAAAACAAAAAAGGAGTCTGATCCTCGGATCTCTGCAGAGCTAGACAAATAAACCTTGACTGCCCGGACAACGTCCAATGAATGCAGTCATCTCTCTTCCACCGAGCGAGGCTGAGAGAAAAAAGGCGGCAAAATAATGTCCTGATATAAAAATGAAAGGCCGACACCACTTTTGGCAAAAGAGGATGGAACAGGTTGTAACACACCAAGTTCAAGTCCCAAGGACACATAGGTAACCTAATGGAGGGGAAGCAAGCAAGTTACCCCCTGCATAAAGGTTCGGACCAGTGAATGGGAGGCTAAAGGCCTTTGGAAGAATACTGATAGGGCCGATACTTGACCTCTGATTGTACTCAAAGCCAATTTAATTTCCACAGCTGACTGTAGAAAAGAGAATTCTCCCAATCACATATTTCCGAGGATGCCATTTTTTGGCTTCACACCAAGCAATATAAGTTTTCCAGACCTTATGATAGATCTTCCTAGTGACAGCTTTTCTAGAATTCACTAGGGTAGACACCACTGGTCCCGAGATGCCACGGTCCTTTAACACCTTGGCTTCAATAGCCATGCCCTCAAATTTAGAGACTGTAAATTGGTGTGGAAAATAGGACCTTAAGACAGTAGATTGGGGCGCTTTGGAAGCATCCATAGCCCGTCTATTGTCAGTTTCACAATCTCTGGGAACCAGGACCATCTGGGCCAGGCTGGTGCAACCAGAATGACTGGAACTCCGTCTCTCCGAATCCTGAGCAACAAATGTAGAAGAAGAGGGAACGGAGAGAAAGCATAAATCAGGGAGTACTGGCTCCCTGGAACTACCAGAGCATCTGCTCCGATTGCCAGAGGATCTCTTGTTCGGGACACAGACTGCTGTAGCTTGCTGAACCTGGATGCCAGTAGGTCGACCTCTGGCCATCCCCAACGTTGGCAAATTTCCTGGAACACCCCTGGGTGTAGGGACAATTCCCCCGGGCAGATCTGCTGGTGGCTGAGATAATCTGCCTTCCAATAGAATCGGCACATGTCCCTCTGTCCAGGCTAGTATGTGGTTCACCTCTTTCAGAGCTGAACGACTCCTGGTACCGCCTTGGTGGTTTATATAGGCCACTGCAGTGGCATTATTGGACTGAACTCTGATAAGGCAGTCCTGAAGCTCCACAGTCCATGACTGTAGGGCCAGTCATACTACCCGTAATTCCAGGACATTGATGGGCAAGATCTGTTCTGTCCTTGACCATTTCCCTTGAGCTGTGAGCTCCTCTAGGGTCGCTCCCCAGCCTGAGAGACTGGCATCTGTAATCAGTATTCTCTAAGTTACCAAGAGGAAGGATCTTCCCTTTCGCAGGTTCTGATCCTGGAACCACCAGTTTAGGCTTAAGAGTGCCTGAGATAAGAACATTGGATAATCCAGGGCTTGTCCTCCTGTTCCAAGCCAACAAGATGTCTTGTTGTAGAGGCCTGGATTGGAACTGGGCATAGGGCACTGCCTCGAAGGAGGATACCATCCTCCCTAAAAGACTCATACAGAGCCAAATGAAGGGTTGTCTGGTGCCCCTTATCTAACACACCTGATCCTTCAGGGCGCAGATCCTTGGGGGTGGCAAGAATACTTTTGCTTGGACCGTATCTAGGATCAGATCTAAATACTTTAGACCTTGAGCTGGTTTCGAGGCTGACTTTTCGGTATTTCTGACCCAGCCTAAGCTTTTCAAATACTGCACTGTGCATGTTATGCTCTGTTTTAGAGCCTGTAATGAGTGGTCTCTGAGCAGGAGGTCGTCCAGATACCCAAGCACCAGGATCCCTTGGGCCCTTAAAAGACCCAGTACTGGTGCTAGGACCTTTGTGAACACCCGGGGAGCTGTAGCAAGCCCGAAGGGTAGAGCCACAAACAGAAAATGGCGTTCCTCTACTGCAAATCGCAGGAACCTCTGAGGCTGAAAGATAGGTACATGTAAATATGGGTCTTTTATATCGATGGAGGCTAAAAGTCTTCCATCTGGAGCGAGGCTACAAGTAAGCGGACAGACTCCATCCGAAAGGACTGGATTAGTAGATACTGGTTCAGGGATTTTAGGTCCAAAAATGGGCCTTGTGACTCTGGTTTTTAAACCATAAAACAGGTTCGCTCTTTCGGATACAGGAGCCTGTACAATCACTCCTTTATGCACTAAATGATGTAGTGCCTGAAGCAATAAGTATCTTTTTGGAGGATCCGAGGGAACGCTGGATCTTAAAAACCTCTGAGGGGGAACCCCCCGCAACTCCAGCTTCTAACCGTGGCATATAATTGAGGTGACCCACTCGTCCTGAATTATTCTATTGGATATATTTGTCCAAATGATCACCAAATAAACGTTCTCCACGAAAAGGGAAACCTGCCAATAACTTTTCACAAGGAAGCTCAGCTAACCAGTTCTTAAAGCGGAGCGGCACCGAAAAAATTTTTTTTAAAAGTCAGCAGCTACAAATACTGCAGCTGCTGACTTTTAAAACATGGACACTTACCTGTCCAGGGCGCCCGCGATGTCGGCACCCGAGGCCGAAGCGTCTCTCCGTCCTCGGGTGCTGCCGCCTCCATCTTCGGTAAGGGAATCAGGAAGTGAAGCCGTGCGGCTTCACTTCCCGGTTCCCTACGAATGGTCCCTGCTGCCTCTGGGACCCGTGTGTTTCCCAGCAGGCAGCGGGGGGGGGGAACAGGATGTGGCGTAAATACCCGCAGATTCTGCGGCTATCTACGCCGGAAGTGGGTACAGATACCTGTAATATACAGGTATCTGTACCCCCCTCCCCCCTGAAAGGTGCCAACTGTGTCACCGGAGGGGGGAAGGAATCTAATGAGTGGAAGTTCCACTTTTGGGTGGAACTCCACTTTAAGCCACAAAAGTCTGCACATATGTACAGACAAGAGAGCCAAACGAGAAACCTGCTGTATTGAATCCTTTTAAGGCGTCAACAGCAAAACACAGTGATCGAGTAATATCTGTCTTATTTTCAGGCAGATCATCCTCCTGGTTAGGCCTATTAGGCCGTTTGACCTGATCCTTTACGGACTGGCAGATACCAATTGCTGCAACAGCTGGCTGAATAGCTGAACTGGCCAAAGAAAAGGAAGCCGGAAGCCTTTAATAATGACTCCAATTTCTTGTCAACAAGGTCTTTCAAGCCCTGTGCGTTATCTACCGGACAAGTTAAGTTCTTGTTTAAGGAAGAGACTGCTGCATCTACGGCTGGCATGCTCCATTTTTTTAACAAACTTTTCATCCATGGGATATAAAAGGGAAAAATATCTTAAGAGGAACAAAATCCTGTCAGGATGTTCCCAATCAGCATACACCGCCTGTTCCAGCAGGGGGTGTAGGGTGAAAGCCTATGTGGCCTGAAGAGGTCTTAGGGATTCCAAGAGGACCAGGGGGCTCAGTCACCCCTGCAAGAGGCAACTTAAAGGGAGAACGAACCATTTTGTTCAGCGTCAGGATGAAAAGCCTCTGCAACTGAGAGGCAGACATCAACTGGATATCTTTTCGTCCAGATTGCTCGGAAGCAGACTCATCTGCCAGGCTCTCCACAGAATTCTGAGCTTTTAGCTCTTCCTCATTCTCAACCCATTCCTGCTCCAAACTAGGAGGCTCCAAGGAGGTGGATCTGTCACGCTTCTTGCCACCCTGCGGGATGGAGGCAATCCTGGCATCAATCCTGTGTTCTAATCTGGCTAGGGCCGAGGACAGTTCATCCTTGGTGATAAAGGGTGAAGCAGCAGCATTGACTGTGGGCACAATCCCAGATAAGCGCAGCCAAGGGCGGGCTGGGCCGGGGGGCAATTTCCCCCTGGGCCGCTCTGATTCCCTGGAAATGAGGCTCTGCGCTGCCAGCTCAGGACCGTGCATGTGCAGTTTCCAGGGGGGGTTAACAGGGCTGGATTAGCGGCCGAATTGCAGTGAAAGACCATGGTGATACCTCCATCCTTTGCTGCAGCTGCGAGCCGGTGATGTGTCCTGTGACAGGGATGTTAGCTGCACCTGGCACAGGGGTGAGAATGTTTGTGTTCTGTCTTACAGAGCACAGCCCTCCCCGTCCTCTAAACTAACGAGAGAATGGATCTGCTCTGTCTACTCCTTGTGCCTTTAAAGTCAGCAATCACAAATCACAATGTCACATCCTAAACATGAAGACACTGACTGAGCCAGTGAACCTCCTACTGGGACTGTGCAAGTAAGTGAGTGGTGACAACACTCTCCCCTCCTCCCTCTCCTTCCTACTCTGTCTCTCCCAAATTCCTCTCCCTCATCCCTATTATTTAACCACTTGCCTGCCAGGCACTTTCACCACCCTTCCTGCCCAGGATAATTTTCAGTGCTCTCACACTTTGCCCTGGTTCACATTGGAGCGATTTGGCATGCGATTTGACATGTCAAATCGCATGCCAAATCGGCGGCAATGACACCGTCTGAATCGGTGTGACGCCGCATTTGCGGCACCTTACCGTTTCCCAAAAGTAGTTTCTGTACTACTTTTGGCAACTTTGGGGTGCCATTTCCATAGACATCTGTGCAGGAGCCCGCACAGATGTCGCTGAAATTGCCTCCGAAGTTGGACTGATATGCGGGAATGAAATCGTACGAGTTCAACTGAACTCGCACAATTTAATTCCCGCTGTCAGTGTGAACCTAGGCTCTGACTGACAATTACGTGGTCATGCAACACTGTACCCATATTACATTTTTGTCACAAATGGAGTTTTCTTTAGGCGGTATTTAATCACCATTGTTTTTTTATTTTGCGCTAAAAAATGATAAAAGACCGAACATTTTGAAAAAAAAAAGTTTTTCATTTGTAAATAAGTAATTTTTCTCCTTCACTGAAGCGCACTGATGATGAGGTACTGATAGGCGGCACTGATGGGGAGGCAATGATAGGCGGCACTAATGGGCACTGATAGGTGGAACTGATAGGCAGCACTAATAGATGGCACTGATAGGTGGCACTTATGGGTGACACTGATGGGCACTGATAGGTGGCACTTATGGGCAGCACTGATGGGTGGCACTAATAGGTGGCATTGATGGGCGGCACTGATAGATGATGGCACTGATGGGCACTGATAGGTGGCTCTGGTGGGTTGCACTGATAGGTGGCACTGATGGGCACTGATAGGTGGCATTGATGGGCACTGATAGGTGACACTGATAGGTGGCACTGATGGACAGCACTGATGGGCACTAATAGGTAGCACTGATGGGCGGCACTGATGGGCAGAACTGATGAGCGGCACTGATAGGTGTTGGCACTGATGGGCGGCACTGATGGGTGGCACTGATGGGCAGCACTGATGGGCACTGAAAGGCAGCACTGATTGGTGTCATTGATGGGCACTGATTGGTGTCACTGATGGGCACAGACTGGCGTCACTTGCTGGGCACTGCTAGGGCTGCACTGTAATCAGTACCCTGATTATCTGTACAGTCTCCCCTGTGAGGAGATGCCGCTGATTGGCTCTCCTCACCTCACACGCTGTAATTTACATGTGATTGGCTGTTATTGGACACAGCTGATCACACGGGTAAAGAGCTGTGTCATCGGCTCTTTACCAAGATCGGGGTCATGCTGTGTCATATTTGTCTTGCTTCATAATATCAATAGCCGTTATAAAGTTAGGTGGGCATGGATGGTGAGCTGATTCGGTGGTACAATGGACCACTCGACTGGACTTGCTCCCCAGGCTTAAGGCTGCCAGCCCTCCCCTAGTGGCCACAGTGGATAATTTCCCAAAAGTAAAAAATGAGTGATGTTATTCTGTTTGGTTTCCCTTAAATCTGTTATCCAGATAGAGCTCAGTAAGATGTTGGTACCAAACTAGTGTTTTTAATGCTTCAGTACAGTAACATGGCAGCATGTCTGAGTATATTGCGTGCTTTAAAGTTTCATAGTCGGTAAGGTTGAAAAAAGACACAAGTCCATCCAGTTCAACCTGTGGTGCGTGAGTGTGCATGTGTTTATGTCAATAGTAAATCGTATATCCCTGTATGTTGTGATCGTTAAGGTGCCCATTCAATAGTTTTTTGAAATTATCGATGCTCCCTGCTGATATCACTGCTTGTGGAAGAGAATTCCATATCTTTACTGCTCTGACAGTAAAGAAACCTCTACGCAGTTTAAGGTTAAACTGCTTCTCTTCCAATTTTTTAATGGCCGCGTGTCTTTTTAACCCTTTCACGCCTAAGCCTATTTCTGACATTTGCTGCTTACAAGTTAAGCACTTAAGGACCGGGCCTATTTTTCAAGCTTGTTGTTTAAAAGTTAAAATCAGTTTATTTTTACAAGCGCGCTTTTTTTGGGAAAAAATACACTTTTTTTAAATCAAAAAATAAGACAACAGTAAAGTTAGTCGCGGGACGGGCATGCCGTATGTAGGCGTTTTCTTTGCTGTGCGAGCATGCGGGGACGCGGGCACTTTAAAAAAAAAAAAATTCTTATTTTATAATTTTTTTTTTTTTTACATTGTACATTTTACAATCTGATCACTTTTATTGCTGTCACAAGGAATGTAAACATTCCAATCCCTCCTTTGCACTTAAAAGTATTCAGATCGGCAAAATCTGCAATTCTGAATACTGTAATTCTTTTTAAATCGGTGCCACTGGCAGCTGAGTAAACCATAAAAGTCGCTTCCGGGATTTTACATCGGAGACCCGATCAGAGCCGAATTGTAAGCGCCAGCTGGTGGCTCGGATATCCTGGTGGGACGGGAGGCCCGGGAAAAGCGCTAGGAGGCGGTGGGAGGGAGGGGGCGTCCCCTCCCGCTGCTGTAGGATAACAGCCAAGCATCTTTTAGCCGCACTGGTTGTTATCACTAAAGAGCCAACCGCCCGCTTTAAAAAACGGTACCTAGGTGATGCCTGCAGCTGCAGATTTGCATAGGTCGGCGTGAAGGGGTTAAACTCAATTTCACTAAAAAGTTTTTTCCCTATGCTAAGGTCACCGCTACAGTATCTCCTCTCAAGCGTCTCCTCTCCAGAGAGAATAAGTTCAATGCTTGTAGTCTTTCCCCATAGCTGAGATCCTCTAGTCCCTTTTATTAACTTTGTCGCCCTTCTCTGGACTCTCTCCAATTCCAGCACATCCTTCCTGAGGACTGGTGCCCAGAACTGGACAGCATACTCAAGAGGCGGCTGGACCAGAGTCCTGTAGAGTGGAAGAATTATCGTTTTATCTCTGGAGTGAATCCCCTTTTTAATGTATGTGATAAAAAAAGAAAGTTTGATAAAAAAAATTAAGTTACACCCAAGCACTTAACCCCCCCCCCCCCCCCAAAAAAAAGGTTGAGCAGCAAATTTCAATGAAATTTTAGTCTTTTGCTGCGTACACACGGTCAGAATTTCCGACAACAAATGTTCGATGTGAATTTGTTGTCGGAAATTCCGACCGTGTGTAGGCTCCATCGGACATTTGCTGTCGGAATTTCCGACAACAAAAATTTGAGAGCTGGATCTCAAATTTTCCGACAACAAAATCCGTTGTAAATTCCGAGCGTGTGTACACAATTCGGACACACACAAAAGTCCACGCATGCTCGGAATCAAGCAGAAGAGCCGCACTGGCTATTAAACTTCATTTTTCTCGGCTCATCGTACGTCTTGTCACCATGTTCTTGGCGATCGGAAATTTCCGACAACATTTGTGTGACCGTGTGTATGCAAGACAAGTTTGAGCCAACATCCGTCGGAAATAAATCCACGGTTTTGTTGTCGGAATGTCCGATAGTGTGTACAGGGCATAAGTCTGTTGTTTTTCATCAAAACAGGCGGCATATTTCTTAGGACTAAAATGGCATTTTAGTTTTTGTCCCATTTTAGTCTTCTACAATTGTTTTAGTTTTAGTCGTATTTAGTCTACTAAATCTCCAGTACATTTTAGTCGACTAAAACTCCTTTTAGTTGTCTAAAATCGAATTAACCCCTTCCCGCCGAGCGTACGCAGATGTGCGTACTCGGCTTTCGGGGGCTATACCGGTACCGGCTAATTGTAAACGCGAAAGCAACGTCATGACGTCACTTCCCGTTTACTCGGCTGCCAATGGCGCCGGATTTAAAAATATACACAGTATTCAGAATCGCCGTTTTCGGCGATCTGAATACTTTGAAGTGCAAAGGAGGGACCGGGGGTCTTTTAGACCCCCGATCCCTCCATAAAGAGTACCTGTCACCACCTATTACTGTCACAAGGGATGTTTACATTCCTTGTGACAGCAATAAAATTCATCAAAATTTTTTTTTTTTTAAAACACAATTTATAAATATATATTTAAATAAAATAAATAAGAAAATTTTTTTTTTTAAAGCGTCCCCGCGAGCTCGCGCAGCAAAGAAAACGCATATGGAAGTCGCACCCGCATATGTAAACGGTGTTAAAAGCACACATGTCAGGTATCACCGCAATCGTCAGAGCGAGAGCAATAATTCTAGACCTCCTCTGTAACTCTAACCTGGTAACCGTAAAAAAAATTTAAAGCGTCGCCTATGGAAATTCGTAGGTACCGTAGTTTGTCGCCATTCCACGAGTGCGTGCAATTATAAAGCGTGACATGTTTGGTATCTATTTACTCGATGTAACATCATCTTTCACATTATACAAAAAAATTGGGGTAACTTTACTGTTTGGATTTTTTAAAAGTCATAAAGGTGTCCCTTTTTCCAAAAATTTGCGTTTAAAACACCGCTGCACAAATACCGTGTGATATAAAATATTGCAACAATCTCCATTTTATTCTCTAGATTCTCTGCTAAAAAAATATATATAATGTTTGGGGGTTCCAAGTAATTTTCTAGCAAAAAATACGGATTTTAACTTGTAAACACCAAATTTCAAAAATAGGCTTAGTCATGAAAGGGTTAAATTGTAATGCATTAGTTAACATTTCTATACAATTTCCAAACTCATTATATACTGCTGGAGTAAAAAATCTAATATGTTATTATTTATGGTATTGAGGTATGAACATGCACTACAGACCAGCAGGGGCGTTGCTAGGTCTCCAAACGATCTGGGGCTAGAGCCCATAGCAGCGTATTAAAGTCATACGCTTGGGTGGGCATACACATGTATATACAGTAATATACGTGTGTGTATATCTCCAGAGCGCCTGCCACTTACATCATAGGCCCCAGAGAGCCTCCCCCTTACATCAGGGTCCCCAGAGAGCCCCCCACTTACATCAGGGTTCCCAGAGAGCCCCCCTTATATTAGGTTCCCCAGAGAGTTTCCCCTTTAATCAGGGTCCCCAGAGAGCCTCCACCTTGCATTAGGGTCCCCAGAGAGCCCCCCACTTACATCAGGGTCCCCAGAGAGCCTCCCTGCCCCTTGGGGACCCCTGCAGAGACACTGGGCTATTGGCCCCAGATTCAGGGCTATAGCCCCAAAAGCCACCCCCTAGCGACGCCACTGCAGACCAGTGTTAATTTTGAAGTCAAAGTTCAATTTAGTTTTAGTCTTAGTCTTTTGACTAAAATGCCTTTTTAGTTTTAGTCCCATTTTAGTCTTGACTAAAATGCCATTTTAGTTTTAGTCGTAATTTAGTCATCTCAGTTATTTTAGTTTTAGTCTTATTTTAGTCGACTAAAATAGTATTCATTTAGTCGACTAAAATGTTTTAGTCATTTTAGTTGACAAAATTAACACTGGAGCCCACCTCCACATACATGCACATACAAACATAAACAAACACTAATGTGTTACATTTTGCCACGCACACTGGAGTGAGAGCAACAATTCTAGGCCCATTATTTATTTTATATTATAATATATTATAATTCAAAATTGATGACCTGTAGAGGCTTTTAAAAAGTCACCTATGCAAAACTTAGGGAACCAAAGTGTGTCACCATTTCACATTGGCACGCAATTTTAGGGTTGGGTATCATTTACTTGTCGAAACCTCATCTTTTATGTTTAAATATCAAATACTGGATAATGAATTGCATATGTGTGTGTTGCGCTAATACCGCGTGACATGAAAAAACTGATACTACATCCATTTTATTCCCCATTGTCTCTGCTTTCACAAAATATCTGTAGCACTAGTGCTAGAAATGTAGATAGTTTTTTTTTTTGTGTGTGCATAGTGCAGGTAAATCTGTGTTTTTCCTGGGTTGGGCAGAGATTCAAGGAGAGCTGGATGACTCCCAGGCAGCATCACTGAGACCTCCCCCCTATTTCTAGAATGTACTGGAACCTTCGAAAAAGATGGTAGGGGAAGTAAGGTGGAGCTGCCTGGAGTATTCTGAGGGCCCTGACCAATCCCCAACTTGGGTTGGCAGGGGGCAGGCCCCCTCAAATACTCTGGGGAGGAGAGTTGGGGTGGAGGCTGAAGATGGAGAGTTAGGCTGTCATGGCCTTTAAAGGAAGCTCCCCAGTCTAGGGGGCCTGATCTTGGGCCTGGGTTTGGGTGCAGACGGGACCTTCTCAAAAACCATGGAGGTGTCCTGGCCAGGAGGTACTGGGAGCAAGGAGAGGACAGCGAGAACACTGCAGTAGCCACATAAAGGGCAGCTAGCACCAAGACTTTAATTTTTGCTACACCATAGGGGCCTGTGGTCCCTGCCTGCAAAGGGCATTCAACCAGACCCAGCTGAGACTGTGCTGGGCCTGAAACCTGTGCTAGCTGGTCCTGGGAGTGATAATCTGCAAGAAAGTGTATGCTGGAGGTAAAAGAGGAGAGAATGTATATACTGGAGTGTATATAGTTCAAGTCCCTACAGAGTTTCATTGATCAAATAGGCATCCCATATGCACCCTTCCTCATCCAAGTTTAACCTCCTCCGGCCCACACTATAGTCGAAAGACGGCTACAGTGCGGGCCTTAATTGCCAGTAGGGCATGCATGTAAGTCCTCCTGAGAATGCACTGCGTGCTCTGTGATCAGCGAGTCAATGAGACTCAGCTGATCACAGATCAGAGTAAGGGGCCGATCCCGGACCCTTAACACATGATCAGCTGTTAGCCAATGACAGCTGATCATGTGATGTAAACAGAAGATCCTAATCATTAGCGGCTTCTGTCAGTGGGAAATCGGTCCTGATCACGGAGATCCACTGCTGCTATGCAGTGCCCTCCAGTGCCACCTGCCAGTGCCCACCAGTGCTACCTACCAGTAAATAAAAGTGCTTCCTATGAGTGCTCACCAGTGCCACCTACCAGTGCCCACCAGTGCCACCTATCAATGCCCACCAGTGTCACCAATTAGTGACCATCAGTGCCTCATCATCAGTGCCTATCAGTGCCACCTATCAGTGCCCTTCAGTGCCACCTCTCAGTGCCCACCAGTGCCGCCACTCATCAGTGCCCACCAGTCCTGCCCATCAGTGCCTCCTTATCAGTGCATCCTATCAGTGCCCATTAGTGCCGCCTCATCAGCGCACATCAATGAAGGAGAACAATTACCCATTTTCCAAATTTTATAACAAGCTAAGAAACTGTTTTTTTTTTTTTTTTTTATTTCAAATTTTTCTGTCTTTTTTCATTTTTTAGCAAAAAATAAAAACCCAGCAGTGATGAAATACCACCAAAAAAAGCTCTATTTGTGTGGGAAAAAAAAATGATAAACATTTCATGTGGTTATAGTGTAGCATGACCACGCAATTGTCATTCAAAGTGTGACAGCGCTGAAAGCTGAAAATTGGCCTGGGCAGGAAGGGGGGTTTAAGTGCCCAGTAAGCAAGTGGTTAAATCCCCTAATAAAAAAAAACAAAAACACAGCAAGCTGCAAGGACTGTTTCTTGTCTCTTATAGACTGGAAATTTGTGTGCCTGGCTGTGCAGGGTGGGAGACGACCACATTCACCAGCGGCCCTTTGGGGGGTAGAGCTACATATCTAATGTAGATGTTAAAAATAAAAACACACAGATGGCTCTGGCAGCAAAAGGGTTAATATTACTTTAAGGGAGCATGTAAACTGGAAGAAACAGAGATGAGCACATCAGTCCTGCTGTCACGGGCTGGGGGAAGGACAAGACCTGTTATGCCCTGTACACACGATAGGATTTTCCGGTGGAAAATGTGTGATAGGACCTTGTTGTCGGAAATTCCGACCATGTGTAGGCTCCATCACACATTTTCCATAGGAATTTCTGACACACAAAGTTTGAGAGCTTGCTATAAAATTTTCCGACAACAAAATTAGTTGTCGTAAATTCCCATCGTGTGTACACAAATCCGACGCACAAAGTGCCACGCATGCTCAGAATAAATTAAGAGCCGAAAACTATTGGCTACTGCCCCGTTTATAGTCCCGACGTACGTGTTTTACGTCACCACGTTCAGGACGATCGGATTTTCCGACAACTTTGTGTGACCATGTGTATGCAAGACAAGTTTGAGCCAACATCCGTCGGAAAAAATCCATGGATTTTGTTGTCGGAATGTCCGATCAATGTCCGACCGTGTTTACGGGGCATAAGTGTTATTTATATGTATTCCATCTGTTTGCCAAGAGTCCAGCTTCAATAATAAGGGCAACTGAAAGCACACAAGGTTCATTGTCTACTGGCTGTTTATATCAGGAAGATGATATGTCTGATTTTATTTTTGTCTTCTAGGCTATAGTTTTTGTTGCCTATTTCCAGAGCATAGCAAATTCTGCAATTGTCCTAACTTATATTTGTTTTCTTATCAAGGTCAGGATACATTGGTTGCAACATAATTCTGTTTATTGCACAGGTCCAGGGTGTTCCCTATGACACCGCAGAATTGCTGCATGTGCTTAGTGGGATGTCCTAACTGCCTATTTCTGTCTGCTATGATTACAAAAGAAACACAGACTTTACATGTATGTAGTCAGCCCCATAAAAGTCAAAGGAGCATTTCTAAAACATCCCAGCCTGGTGCAGAGCACAGTGCAGTGACCAGAAAGATGCTGGCCAGAATACGTGGGAGAGACAAGATTTAATTTACAAAACCTAGGATCGCACAGAGGTAAGTGTATTTTACACATTGCACTTGCCTTGATCAGAGCTTTAGAGCTTAACTTTCTGGAGTACCACTTTGAACCTTTTCTATGAGCAGCACAGTCTAGATCAGGGGTTAGCTTTCTTGATATGAGGAACCTCAAACATCATCAAAGGACCACACAAAAAATTCAGTGAATAACCAGTGTCAGAGACAGCAGACACACAACAGGGTCTAGTCAAAGGCTATGGCCATAATACAAAAGATGGTTAGAGACGGCAGACATAGATACATAGTTAGTCAGGTTGAAAAAAGACACAAGTCCATCTAGTTCAACCAAAATAAAAAAAAATGACAATCCCATATACACAATCCTTCATCCACAGTTGATCCAGAGGAAGGCGAAAAACCCCAGCAAAGCATGACCCAATTTGCTATAGCAGGGGAAAAAAAAATCCTTCCTGATCCCCCAAGAGGCAATCAGATTTTCCCTGGATCAACATTACCTATACAGGGGGTCCCCTAGTTACAAACATCCGACTTACAAACGACTCCTACTTGCAAACGGAGGGAGACAACAGGAAGTGAGAGGAAATCTACCCCTAGGAAGGGAAATTCACTCCTGTAAGAGCTATTATGGGGAAAAATTACCTCCACTGATGCTTTATCACCAAGGCTTGTTTCCACAACAACCCAAAATTTTCAAAATCCAATTGTCATTGGGACAGAAAGTGAGGTGAAATCTTCTGAACAGGGGCACAGACAGTAAAACAAATGTTACAGGGGTGTTAACCCTTCCCTATGCTATCCAAAAAGCTGAAAAATATTTTTTTTGGCTGGAGCTACACTTAAAAAATGTACCTGTTCCGACTTACAAACAGATTCAACTTAAGAACAAACCTACAGTCCCTAACTTGTTTGTAACCCGGGGACCCCCTGTAAATGTTAGTATCCAGTTATATTATATTATGTATATTTAGAGCCCTTTCACACCGAGCCACCCCGGGCGTCAGCTGTAAAGCGGCGCTATTTTTAGCACCGCTTTACCATCGTTTTAGCGGTGCCTTTCCCGCGCTAGCGGGATGGTTTTAACCCCCTGCTAGCGGCTGAAAAAGGGTTAAATCCTCCCACAAAACGCCGCCGGAGCTGCGTTTTGCCGGCGGTATAGCAGCGCTGCCCAATTGATTTCAATGGGGAGCAGCAGTGGAGGAGCTGTGAGTTCACCGCTCCTTCACCGCTCCAAAGAAGCTGCTGGCAGGACTTTTTCTGATAGCGCCTGCAAAACGCTCCAGTGTGAAAGGGGTCTTAGGAAAGAATCCAGGCCATTTTTAAAGCAATCTACTGAGCTTGCCAGAACCACCTCTGGAGGGAGTCTATTCCACATTTTCACAGCTCTTACTGTGAAGAAACCTTTCCGTATTTGGAGATTAAATCTTTTTTCCTCTAGACGTAAAGAGTGCCCCCTTGTGCACTGTGATGGCCTTAAAGTGAATAACTCAACACACAGTTCACTATATGGACCACTTATGTATTTGTACATGTTGATCATATCCCCCCTTAGTGCCGGTTCACATTAGTGCGTTCTGCGAGATCGCATGTGATTCGCACCGCACTTCAGTGTAAATCAAATGCGATATCCCTGCGATGCGATTTCAGCCATACAGATAGTATGGCTGAATTTGTATCGCATTTGGACTGATAGGGCTCGCACAGGACCCCTTTTTTGGTCCGCACCAGAATCGGAACGCATGGGTGTTCACACCCATGCGGTCCAATTCATGTCTGATTCATGTCAGTTCGCAGTGTGATATGCGAGTGGAAATGGGGGTATCGTTAACATTGTACTTGCAGGGTTCCCGCATTGCACAGGTGTGAATCGGCACTCAATCTCCTCTTCTCAAGAGTGAATAGATTCAGTTCCTCTAATCTTTCCTCATAGCTGAGCTCCTCCATGCCTCTTATCAGTTTGGTTGCCCTTCTCTGCACTTTACTTTTTTGAGAACTGGTGCCCAAAACTGGACTGCATATTCCAGATGAGGTCTTACTAATGATTTGTACAGGGGCAAAATGATATCTCTCTCTGGAGTTCATACCTCTCTTATTACAAGAAAGGACTTTGCTCGCTTTGGAAACCGCAGCTTGGCATTGCATGTTATTATTGAGCTTATGATCTACCAAAACCCCCAGATCCTTCTCCACCATTGATTCCCCCAGTTGTACTCCCCTAGTATGTATGATGCATGCATATTCTTAGCCCCAAGTGCATAACCTTACATTTATCAACATTAAGCCCCGGTTCACACAGGGGCGGCACGACTTGCAGGTCGCCTCACCGAGGCGACCTGCACACGACTGCCACGGCGACTTGCAAAACGACTTCTGTATAGAAGTCTATGCAAGTCACCCCAAGTCGCCCCCAAAGTAGTACAGGAACCTTTTTCTAAATCGGAGTGACTTGCATCGCTCCTATTAGAACGGTTCCATTGTACAGAACGGGAGGCGACTTGTCAGGCGGCTAGGTTGCCTGACAAGTCGCCCCTGTGTGAACCGGCACTTAACCTCATTTGCCACTTAGTTGCCCAATTAGACAGTGCATTGAGGTCGGTTGTAAATTGGAGACATCCTGTAAGGACGTTATTCCACTACATAGCTTGGTGTCATCTGCAAAGACTGAAATGGTACTTTTAATCCAAGACCTTATATCATTTATAAAGGTATTAAAAAGTTAGGGTCCCAACATTGAACCTTGGGGTAGACCACTGATAACCTTAGACCATTCAGAGTAAGAGTCATTAACTACTACGCACTGAATTCTGTCTTTTAGCCAGTTTTCTATCCATTTACAAACTGATCTTTCCAAGCCTGTAGACTTTACCTTACACATTAGCCTTACGTGGGGAACTGTATCAAACGCTTTCGCAAAATCCAAGTATACCACATCCACAGCCACCCCTCTGTCCAAGGTTTTACTTACCTCCTCATAAAAAAAATCAGGTTTGTTTGATGACTTCTGTCTTTCATGAATCCATGCTGTCTGTTGCTTAAAATATTTTTTTTCCAGCAAGAACTCGTCTATGTGGTCTTTTATTAAACTCTCCAGTATCTTCCTAAATATAGAAGTTAAACTATAGTTACTTGGTAAAGATTTTGATCCCTTTTTAAATATAGGCACCACATTGGCCCTATGCCAATCCAGTGGTACTATTCCAGTCATGAATGAATCCCTAAAAATAAGATACAATGGCTTTGAAATGACAGTGCCCAATTCTTTTAGGATCCGTGGGCGGATGCCATCTGGTCCAGGTGCTTTATCCACCTTTATTCTGTCTAAATATTTCTGGACCATATCACTTTTGAGCCATTGTGGATCATTTGGGGCTGTGTCAATACCACTCCCATTATGGACATGAGCTCCCCCATGCTCCTTTGTATACACAGAGCTGAAGAAAGTATTTAATAAATTTGCCTTCTCTTTGTCCCCAGTCACCCACTCTAGATTATTTTTACTATTAATATATTGAAGAATTTTTTGGGGTTTCTACTACTATCTTTTGCAAACTGTCATTTGTTATGAATGTTTGCATCCTTGATTTCCTTTTTACATATTCTGTTAAATTCTTTGTAACATTTAAACGCTGATAACGTTACTTAATTTTTTATATTTTTTAAAAGCTCTTTTTTTATTATTTATAGCCATTTTAACTTTGGCCGTGAGCCACATAGGTTTTATTTTTAGCCTTTTAAACGTATTGCCCATGGGAATATACTTTGCAGTGAGTTTACATACAGTCACTTTGAAGAATTTCCATTTCTGTTCTGTGTCCATTGATGTCAATATTCCCTCCCAGTCCTGGAGAGCAGCCCTAATCCTTCGAAAATTTGCTCTCTTAACTTCCCTGGCGGTATGATTATTTCGGATTTTAGGTGCTGAAAGCGGTACCATTATTTTGCATGGAAATTTGGCGTTTTATATTGTAGGTCTGTAAATCTTAACAATAACACACTTAAATCTGTCCAAACCAGAGTCTAGTAGATATCCCGGGTATGATAAAGTTTGAAACACAAAAACATAAATTATAATATAATAAATAAAAATAAATAATTAAAAAAAAAAAAAAAATAGTAATAAATTTCCCCACAATTCACTATCGCTCAATTCTGCAAGTGTTCTAATTTATTATCGCTGTTTTCTAGCTGGTCTAAAGCCACTTTTGACGTAAAGGGACACTTTTTGGTTGCTATGGACAATCTCCAGTTTCCAGGCAGAAAGAACAGTGTATATCATGTAAAATTGCATGCAGGGCATGGGACAAAGCACTGGGGACAAAAGGGATGTGAAATGATTTCATACAGTACTGTAATCTGTAAGATTACAGTACTGTATGTGTTATGCTTTTGACATTTTTTTTAATTTGCCGCCAGGCTCCGCCCCCGTGCGTCGCGCCGCTCGCAGGGAACGGAGCCTGGCACGGAGAGGCTTCGGAGGAGGACGGAGCCCGCAGACACAGCGGGGGACATCGCAGGATCCCGGGGACAAGGTAAGTAACGCCGCCCCAGGATCCTGCAATGCGATCCCGAGTGTGGCTCGGGGTTACCGCTAATGGTACTGAATTTTAACCCCCGAGCCACACTCGGGAAAACCGCCAGGGGGGCTACAGTTAAGTGTTTTTATCTTACCCGTATATGTTTGTTGCTTACAGCTAACATTAAATGAAATCATGTTATGGTCACTGCTACCCAGATGTTCTTTTATATGAATATTGGTAATACGCTCAGCATGGTTTGAGATTACCAGGTCCAGTGGAGCGTAATTTCTAGTCGGGGCCGCAATAAACTGGACCATAAAATTGTTTTTTAATAGGTTTATACATTTTTTCCCCTTAACTGTCAGAGCAGTGCCATTACTCAAGGCAATTTCCGGGTCGTTAAAATCCCCCATTATTATAACTGTCCCAGCCCTTGCAGCCCCTTCCATCTGTACAAGGAGCTGAGTCTCCCCTCTAGGGATGAGCTTCGAGTTCGAGTCGAACTCATGTTTGACTCGAACATCGGCTGTTCGCAAGTTTGCCAAACAGCGAACAATTTGGGGTGTTCGCGGCAAATTCGAATGCCGCGGAACACCCTTTAAAAGTCTATGGGAGAAATCAAAAGTGCTAATTTTAAAGGCTTATATGCATGGTATTGTCATAAAAAAGTGTTTGGGGACCTGGGTCCTGCCCCAGGGGACATGGATCAATGCAAAAAAAAGTTTTAAAAACGGCTGTTTTTTCGGGAGCAGTGATTTTAATAATGCTTAAAGTGAAACAATAAAAGTGTAATATCCCTTTAAATTTCGTACCTGGGGGGTGTCTATAGTATCCCTGGAAAGGGGCGCATGTTTCCCGTGTTTAGAACAGTCTGACAGCAAAATGACATTTAGAAGGAAAAAAAGTCATTTAAACTACTCGCGGCTATTAATAAATTGCCGGTCCGACAATACAGATGAAAGTTCATTGATAAAAACGGCATGGGAATTCCCCACAGATCTGGTGTGGATATTAAGGGGAACCCCAACCAAAATTAAAAAAAAAAAATGGTGTGGGGTCCTCCTCAAAATCTATACCAGACCCTTCAGGTCTGGTATGGATTTTAAGGGGAACCCCGCGCCAAAATTAAAAAAAAAGGTGTGGGGTCCCCCCCAAAAATCCATACCAAACTCTTATCCGAGCACGCAACCTGGCAGGCCGCAGGAAAAGAGGGGGGGACGAGAGAGCTGCCCCCCTCCTGAATCGTACCAGGCCACATGCCCTCAACATTGGGAGGGTGCTTTGGGGTAGCCCCCCAAAACACCTTGTCCCCATGTTGATGAGGACAAGGGCATCATCCCCACAACCCTGGCCGGTGGTTGTGGGGGTCTGCGGGCGGGGGGCTTATCAGAATCTGGAAGCCCCCTTTCACAAGGGGACCCCCAGATCCCGGCCCTCCCCCCTGTGTGAAATGGTAAGGGGGTACAAAAGTACCCCTACCATTTCACTAAAAAACTGTCAAAAATGTTAAAAATGACAGTTTTTGACAATTCCTTTATATAAATGCTTCTTCTTTCTTCTATCTTCCTTCGGTTTCTTCCTCCATCTTCTTCTTCTTCTGGTTCTTTTGGGTCTTCTGGTTCTTCCTCCGGTGTTCTCGTCCGGCATCTCCTCCATGGCATCGGCGTCTTCTTCCCTTCTTCTCCTCGGGCCGCTCCGCATCCATGATGGCATGGAGGGAGGCTCCCGCTGTTCTGTTTATCTTCTTCTCTTCATCTTCTTTTCGGGCCGCTCCGCATCCATGCTGGCATGGAGGGAGGCTCCTGCTGTGTGATGCTTCTCCTCTTATGACGGTTCTTAAATAATGGGGGGGCCACCCGGTGACCCCGCCCCCCGCTGATGCACGGTGACTTGACGGGACTTCCCTGTGGCATCACGGGGAATGCCACAGGGAAGTCCTGTCAAGTCACTGTGCGTCAGAGGGGGCAGGGTCACCGGGTGGCCCCGCCCCCCGTTATTTAAGGACCATCAGAAGAGGAGAAGCATGGATGCGGAGCGGCCCGAAAAGAAGATGAAGAGAAGAAGATGAAGAGAAGAAGATGAACAGAAGAAGATGAAGAGAAGAGCGGGAGCCTCCCTCCATGCCATCATGGATGCGGAGCGGCCCGAGGAGAAGAAGGGAAGAAGACGCCGATGCCGCGGAGGAGATGCCGGACGAGAACACCGGAGGAAGAACCAGAAGACCCAGAAGAACCATAAGAAGAAGAAGATGGAGGAAGAAACTGAAGGAAGATAGAAGATAGAAGAAAGAAGAAGCATTTAAATAAAGGAATTGTCAAAAACTGTCTCTTGTCATTTTTAACATTTTTGACAGTTTTTTAGTGAAATGGTAGGGTACCCACTTACCATTTCACACAGGGGGGAGGGCTGGGATCTGGGGGTCCCCTTGTTAAAGGGGGCTTCCAGATTCCGATAAGCGCCCCGCCCGCAGACCCCCACAACCACCGGCCAGGGTTGTGGGGATGAGGTCCTTGTCCTCATCAACATGGGGACAAGGTGTTTTGGGGGGCTACCCCAAAGCACCCTTCCAATGTTGAGGGCATGTGGCCTGGTACGGTTCAGGAGGGGGGGGCGCTCTCTTGTCCCCCCTCTTTTACTGCGGCCTGCCAGGTTGCGTGCTCGGATAAGGGTCTGGTATGAATTTCTGGGGGGACCCCACGCCTGAAGGGTCTGGTATAGATTTTGAAGGGGACCCCACGCCATTTTTTTTTTTTCATTTTGGCGGGGGTTCCCCTTAATATCCATACCAGACCTGAAGGGCCTGGTATGGAATTTAGGGGGACTCCCCACGTCATTTTTTTTTTTACATTTTGGTTCGGGGTTCCCCTGTGGGGAATTTCCATGCCGTTTTTATCAATGAACTTTTATATGTATTGTCGGACCGGCAATTCATTAATAGCCGCGAGTAGTTTAAATTACTTTTTTTCCTTTGAAATGTCATTTTGCTGTCAGACTCTTCTAAACACCGGAAACATGCGCCCCTTTACAGGCATACTATAGACACCCCCCAGGTACGAAATTTAAAGGGATATTACACTTTTATTGTTTCACTTTAAGCATTAATAAAATCACTGCTCCCAAAAAAACGGCCGTTTTTAAAACTTTTTTTTGCATTGATCCATGTCCCCTGGGGCAGGACCTGGGTCCCCAAACACTTTTTATGACAATAACTTGCATATAAGCCTTTAAAATTAGCACTTTTGATTATTCATGTTCGTGTCCCATAGACTTTAACGGTGTTCGCGTGTTCGAACAAATTTTTTGCCTGTTCGCAAGTTCTGGTGCGAACCGAACAGGGGGGTGTTCAGCTCATCCCTACTCCTCGCTAACACTGGGAGGTCTACAACAAACTCCAATGACAACCTTTGTAGTATGCACACCCATGTACAGTTCCACCCATAATGCTTCAGACTCATCACACTCTCTTTCAATTAGGTCCTCTTACACACTCGCACATGGTACAATTAATGGTCAGAGACTGCAGACATGATACAAGAGATGGCCAGGGACCACAGACATTATACAAGCAATGGTCAGAGACTGCAGACATAATACAAGAGATGGCCAGGGACTGCAGACATGGTACAAGAGATGGCCAGGGACTGCAGACATGGTACAAGAGATGGTCAGAGACTGCAGACATGATACAAGAGATGGTCAGAGACTGCAGACATGACACAGGAGATGATCAGAAACTGCAGACATGGTACAGGAGATGTTCAGAGACTGTGGACATGATAGAAGAGATGGTCAGAGACTGCAGACCTGATACACGAGGTGATCAGAGACTGCAGACATGATACAAGAGATGGCCAGGGACTGCAGACATGGTACAGGAGATGGTTAGAGACTGCAGACATGGTACAAGAGATGGCCAGGGACTGCAGACATGGCACAGGACATGATCAGAAACCGCAGACATGATACAGGAGATGGTCAGAGACTATGGACATGCTACTGGAGACGTTCAGAGACTGTGGACATGATTGAAGAGATAGTCAGAGACTGCAGACATGTACAGGAGATGATCGGAGACTGCAGACATGATACAGGAGATGGTCAGAGCCTGACGACATGATACAAGAGATGGTCAGAGACTGCAGACATGCTATAGGAGATAGCTAGGGACTGCAGGCATGGTATAAGAGATGGCCAAGACTGCAGACATGGTGCAAGAGATGGCCAGGGGCTGCAGACATAATACAAAAGATGGCCAGGGACTGCAGACATGGTACAAGAGATGGTCAGACTGCAGACATGATACAAGAGATGGTCAGAGACTGCAGACATGGTACAGGAGATAATCAGAAACTGCCGACATGGTACAGGAGATGGTCAGAGACTATAGACATGGTACAAGAGATGATCAGAGACTACAGACATGACACAAGATGGTCGGAGACTGCAGACATGCTGCAGAAGACTGCCAGAGTAAACATGCTATAGGAGTTGATGGAGACTAGGGACATGCTTCAGGAGACAGTCCTGGATACAGTGACTAGAGAAATAGTACATTAGTCTGCAAGTAATTATTGCAATAAAAGGTTGATAGGGACACAAAGATTAGTGTTTGTGGGGGCCCCGAAGGCAACACAAAAGTACCAAAGAGCTGCATGTTACCCCAGGGCTGCCGGTTGGGCATTAGGGGTTTAGGTGATTACCACACCTTGCACCACTGTAGTCCTATGTTCAATTTCCAACAAAGGCATGGACAGCATGGTGTTTGTATGTTCCACCCATGTCTGTGTGGGCTTCATGTGGGTATGTCAGTGTGTGGGTGTGTGAGAATAAGAATATACTGGTAAATAAATCAGCCCTATTGTGAATATATGACTGTGGCTATAGTATTCAATTCTCAGCTCCTTTGTGGCCAGGGATTAGTGAAAATGTATTTTTTTTAATTAATTATAATCCACTGTAATGACTGAGAGAGCTAAGGAAGTCCTCCTCTTCCTGCCTCTGTTCTGCCTCAAGTGCCCTGTCCATTATTTCACGCAGCGTGTGCTCCAAAAGGTGGACAAGGGGGACAGTGTCACTGATGCATGCACTGTCACTGCTCACCATCCTCATGGCCTCCTCAAATGGTGACAGGACAGTGCATGCATCCCTGATCATGGCCCACTGGCGTGGGGAAAAAAAAACAAGCTCCCCTGACCCTGTCCTGGTGCCATAGTCGCACAGGTACTCATTGATGGCCCTCTGCTGCGTGTGCAGCCGCTGCAGCATGGCCAACGTTGAGTTCCACCTGGTGGGCTTGTCACAGATTAGGCGGTTCTTGGGTAGGTTAAATTCTTTCGGCGGTGCAGCAGCTGGGGCAGGGAAATTTGCCTGGTACAATCTGACGTTGGTGTACCGAAAGCAGATTGCCCCCAGGTACTTGGCTGTGACACACCTTATTCTACACCTTCATTCCTCTCAGTGCAGGTCTCAGAGAGGACTGAAGGTATAGTGGGGTTGGGGATCTCAGCTGATGAGGAGCAAGGAGAGGTCCTCTTTGTTCTTTGGTGTGGGTCTTTTAGATACGCTTGCCAACGAACTGCATGGCAGATCAACATATGTCTGGACAAGCATGTGGTGCTCAAGCGGGAGATGTTTTGGCCACGCGAGATACGCTTGAGACATATGTTGCAAATAGCAGAGGTGCGATCTGATGCATTCGTCTCAAAAAAGGCCCAAAGAACTTTTGGAATAACGTGCAGAGACAGCAGCGCCCTGCACATGCAGAGCTTTGCAGTGTGATGCAGTCAGTGTGCTGCCCTTAGGCTGGCTCCTGGAGGGCATCCTGCCTCGTTGGTGATGTGCCTCCTCCTCCTCTCTCCTATCAGGCACCCACGTTGAGTCAGTGACCTCATCATCCCCTCCCTCCTCATCACTGGAGCAAACCTGGCAGTATGCTACAGCAGGGGGAGCATGACTGCCAGATTGCTGTCCTTCTTGGGCACCCCCTCTGTCCGTGCTCACGTTACTGCCTTCATCTAGCTCAGTATCATCATCAGAGCCTTCTAAACGCTGGGCATCCTCCTGGAGCATGTACCCAACACTGTGGTCAAACAGTTCGAGGGAATCCTCAGGAGGATATGGTGGGGCTAGGGAAGGAGTCACTGATTCCATTGAGCCGAGGGAAGAGGCTGTGTTGGCAGCTGCTTTTCCAGACAAAGTACCCTGAGCATGGGTGAAGGAGGATGAGGAGGATGAGGACGGCTTGGTCATCCACTCGACCAAGTCTTCCGCATGTTGCGGCTTAACGCGGCCAGCTGCCGAAAAAAAGGCCAAGCGTGTCCCACGGCCACGTGCTGATGAGGATGCACTGTCTCCACGACCAGCACCGTTGCCTCTAGACACAGTGCCTGCTTGCCTCTTTTATCGGCTTGTGACTGTCTGCCTCTCCTTGTTGGCCTTCCAGACATACTAATAGCCTGTAGCTGCACTAAGCTGGGATATATATATATATATATATATATATATATATATATATATATATATATATATACTGATACTGCAGCTAGCAAAATCAACTGCCTGCCTGCAGTATGAGAACACCACCAACCTTCTACAGGTAGCTTTAGCTGAACACTGTGCAGAGGTCGCACTACACTAACATGTACATACTTTAGCTGCCTGCGGTAGTGCTAGGATCAGGAAAACACCACCAACCTTCTACAGGTAGCTTTAGCTGAACACTGTGCAGAGGTCGCACTACACTAACGTGTAAATACTTTAGCTGCCTGCGGTAGTAATAGGATCAGGAAAACACCACCAACCTTCTACAGGTAGCTTTAGCTGAACACTGTGCAGAGGTCGCACTACACTAACGTGTAAATACTTTAGCTGCCTGCGGTAGTAATAGGATCAGGAAAACACCACCAACCGTCTACAGGTAGCTTTAGCTGAACACTATGCAGAGGTCGCACTACACTAACGTGTAAATACTTTAGCTGCCTGCGGTAGTGATAGGATCAGGAAAACACCACCAACCTTCTACAGGTAGCTTTAGCTGAACACTGTGCAGAGGTCGCACTACACTAACGTGTAAATACTTTAGCTGCCTGCGGTAGTGATAGGATCAGGAAAGCACCACCAACCTTTTACAGGTAGCTTTAGCTGAACACTGTGCAGAGGTTGCACTACACTAACGTGCAAATCATTTAGCTTCCTGAGGTAGTGATAGGATCAGGAAAACACCACCAACCTTCTACAGGTAGCTTTAGCTGAACACTGTGCAGAGGTCGCACTACACTAATGTGTAAATACTTTAGCTGCCTGCGGTAGTGATAGGATCAGGAAAACACCACCAACCTTCTACGGGTAGCTTTAGCTGAACACTGTTCAGAGGACACACTACACTAACTTGTAGCTTTAGCTGAACACTGTGCAGAGGTCGCACTACACTAACTTGTAGCTTTAGCTGAACACTGTGAGGAGGACGCACTACACTAACTTGTAGCTTTAGATGAACACTGTTCAGAGGACGCACTACACTAACTTGTAGCTTTAGCTGAACACTGTGCAGAGGTCGCACTAAACTAACTTGTAGCTTTAGCTGAACACTGTGCAGAGGTCGTACTACACTAACTTGTAGTTTTAGCTGAACACTGTGAGGATGACGCACTGCACTAACTTGTAGCTTTAGATGAACACTGTTCAGAGGACGCACTACACTAACTTGTAGCTTTAGCTGAACACTTTGCAGAGGTCGCACTAAACTAACTTGTAGCTTTAGCTGAACACTGTGCAGAGGTTGCACTACACTAATTTATAGTTTTAGCTGAACACTGTGAGGAGGTCGCACTACACTAATGTGTAAATACTTTAGCTGCCTGCGGTAGTGATAGGATCAGGAAAACACCACCAACCTTCTACAGGTAGCTTTAGCTGAACACTGTTCAGAGGACACACTACACTAACTTGTAGCTTTAGCTGAACACTGTGCAGAGGTCGCACTACACTAACTTGTAGCTTTAGCTGAACACTGTGAGGAGGACGCACTACACTAACTTGTAGCTTTAGATGAACACTGTTCAGAGGACGCACTACACTAACTTGTAGCTTTAGCTGAACACTGTGCAGAGGTCGCACTAAACTAACTTGTAGCTTTAGCTGAACACTGTGCAGAGGTCGTACTACACTAACTTGTAGTTTTAGCTGAACACTGTGAGGATGACGCACTGCACTAACTTGTAGCTTTAGATGAACACTGTTCAGAGGATGCACTGCACTAACTTGTAGCTTTAGCTGAACACTGTGCAGAGGTCGCACTAAACTAACTTGTAGCTTTAGCTGAACACTGTGCAGAGGTCGCACTACACTAACTTGTAGTTTTAGCTGAACACTGTGAGGAGGACGCACTACACTAACTTGTAGCTTTAGATGAACACTGTTCAGAGGAAGCACTACACTAACTTGTAGTTTTAGCTGAACACTGTGAGGAGGACGCACTACACTAACTTGTAGCTTTAGCTGAACACTGTGCAGAGGTCGCACTACACTAACTTGTAGTTTTAGCTAAACACTGAGGAGGACGCACTACACTAACTTGTAGCTTTAGATGAACACTGTGAGGAGGACGCACTACACTAACTTGTAGCTTTAGATGAACACTGTTCAGAGGATGCACTACACTAACTTGTAGCTTTAGCTGAACACTGTGCAGAGGTCGCACTAAACTAACTTGTAGCTTTAGCTGAACACTGTGCAGAGGTCGTACTACACTAACTTGTAGTTTTAGCTGAACACTGTGAGGAGGACGCACTACACTAACTTGTAGCTTTAGATGAACACTGTTCAGAGGACGCACTACACTAACTTGTAGCTTTAGCTGAACACTTTGCAGAGGTCGCACTAAACTAACTTGTAGCTTTAGCTGAACACTGTGCAGAGGTTGCACTACACTAACTTGTAGTTTTAGCTGAACACTGTGAGGAGGACGCACTACACTAACTTGTAGCTTTAGATGAACACTGTTCAGAGGACGCACTACACTAACTTGTAGCTTTAGCTGAACACTTTGCAGAGGTCGCACTAAACTAACTTGTAGCTTTAGCTGAACACTGTGCAGAGGTTGCACTACACTAATTTATAGTTTTAGCTGAACACTGTGAGGAGGACGCACTACACTAACTTGTAGCTTTAGATGAACACTGTGCAGAGGTTTCACTACACTAACGTGTAAATCTTTTAGCTCCCTGAGGTAGTGATAGGATAGGGAAAACACCACCAACCTTCTACAGGTAGCTTTAGCTGAACACTGTGCAGAGGTCGCACTACACTAATGTGTAAATACTTTAGCTGCCTGCGGTAGTGATAGGATCAGGAAAACACCACCAACCTTCTACGGGTAGCTTTAGCTGAACACTGTTCAGATGACGCACTACACTAACTTGTAGCTTTAGCTGAACACTGTGAGGAGGACGCACTACACTAACTTGTAGCTTTAGCTGAACACTGTGCAGAGGTCGCACTACACTAACTTGTAGTTTTAGCTAAACACTGAGGAGGACGCACTACACTAACTTGTAGCTTTAGCTGAACACTGTTCAGAGGTCGCACTACACTAACTTGTAGCTTTAGCTGAACACTGTGAGGAGGACGCACTACACTAAATTGTAGCTTTAGATGAACACTGTTCAGAGGACGCACTACACTAACTTGTAGCTTTAGCTGAACACTGTGAGGAGGACGCACTACACTAACTTGTAGCTTTAGATGAACACTGTTCAGAGGACGCACTACACTAACTTGTAGCTTTAGCTGAACACTGTGCAGAGGTCGCACTAAACTAACTTGTAGCTTTAGCTGAACACTGTGCAGAGGTCCCACTACACTAACTTGTAGTTTTAGCTGAACACTGTGAGGAGGACGCACTGCACTAACTTGTAGCTTTAGATGAACACTGTTCAGAGGACGCACTGCACTAACTTGTAGCTTTAGCTGAACACTGTGCAGAGGTCGCACTAAACTAACTTGTAGCTTTAGCTGAACACTGTGCAGAGGTCGCACTACACTAACTTGTAGTTTTAGCTGAACACTGTGAGGAGGACGCACTACACTAACTTGTAGCTTTAGATGAACACTGTTCAGAGGAAGCACTACACTAACTTGTAGTTTTAGCTGAACACTGTGAGGAGGACGCACTACACTAACTTGTAGCTTTAGCTGAACACTGTGCAGAGGTCGCACTACACTAACTTGTAGTTTTAGCTAAACACTGAGGAGGACGCACTACACTAACTTGTAGCTTTAGATGAACACTGTTCAGAGGACGCACTACACTAACTTGTAGCTTTAGCTGAACACTGTGAGGAGGACGCACTACACTAACTTGTAGCTTTAGATGAACACTGTTCAGAGGACGCACTACACTAACTTGTAGCTTTAGCTGAACACTGTGCAGAGGTCGCACTAAACTAACTTGTAGCTTTAGCTGAACACTGTGCAGAGGTCGTACTACACTAACTTGTAGTTTTAGCTGAACACTGTGAGGAGGACGCACTACACTAACTTGTAGCTTTAGATGAACACTGTTCAGAGGACGCACTACACTAACTTGTAGCTTTAGCTGAACACTGTGCAGAGGTCGCACTAAACTAACTTGTAGCTTTAGCTGAACACTGTGCAGAGGTTGCACTACACTAACTTGTAGTTTTAGCTGAACACTGTGAGGAGGACGCACTACACTAACTTGTAGCTTTAGATGAACACTGTTCAGAGGACGCACTACACTAACTTGTAGCTTTAGCTGAACACTGTGAGGAGGACGCACTACACTAACTTGTAGATTTAGATGAACACTGTTCAGAGGACGCACTACACTAACTTGTAGCTTTAGCTGAACACTGTGCAGAGGTCGCACTAAACTAACTTGGAGCTTTAGCTGAACACTGTGCAGAGGTCACACTACACTAACTTGTAGTTTTAGCTGAACACTGTGAGGAGGACGCACTACACTAACTTGTAGCTTTAGCTGAACACTGTGCAGAGGTCGCACTAAACTAACTTGTAGCTTTAGATGAACACTGTGCAGAGGTCACACTAAAACTAACTTGTAGCTTTAGCTGAACACTGTGAGGAGGACGCACAACACTAACTGTAAATAGTCTAGCTGCCTGACTGTGGTACTAATAGGATCAAAAGAACACCAGCAATTTTCTTCAGGTAGCTGTAAATACTGTAACAAGACAAGCTTGCCTGTTAGTAGGAAGACAACAGGAACGGATTCTAGCTAAACTGAATACAGTGTATATATATATATATATATATATATATATATATATATATACAACACCTGGGATGCATATATATACACAATACACTGTAAGTGCAGCTAACTGACTGACTGTCCTGCCTAATCTAGGTAACTCAAATGAAATGACACTGTCTCACTCTCTCTCTCTCTCTCTATCTCTCAGCACGCCGGAACACACTACACAGGGCCACCGTGCAGGTGGCCTTTTATAGTGTGGGGCGTGTTCTAAATCCCCTGAGCCATAATTGGCCAAAGCCACCCTGGCTTTGGCCAATTACAGTTCTCTCTACTGACGGCGCTGTGATTGGCCAAGCATGCGGGTCATAGTGCATGCTTGGTCAATCATCAGCCAGCAACGCACTGCGATGCCGCAGTGAATTATGGGCCGTGACGCGCCACACGAATTTGGCGCGAACGGCCCATATCGTTCGCAATTCGGCGAACGGGCGAACAGACGATGTTCGAGTCGAACATGGGTTCGACTCGAACACGAAGCTCATCCCTACTCACCTACTATGTAAATATGTATGTAACTGACCAGATCACCAGGTGAAAATAAAAAAAAGAAAGAAAGAAAGCCTAAAAACGGAAACGATTGCAGCTATCACATCTAAGAATTGGTAAGCTGCAATATAATAAATGTTTGCTTTTGGGCTTAATACCACTTTAAGGAATTCTGACTCTTTGGAAAAGCTACTGTAATGTAACATCTGTTAGGCCGGTCATACACAGAGCAAATTTCTTTCCTGCAACCACGATGTGGGGGGGGAGCGGGGGAGGGTGGGAAAAGCCGTCCTCGCTGATAGAAGACAGTGATTATTGCTAGCGGCTATAGCAGCCACTAGTGATAATCGCAGGTAAAACCCAACATGCTGGTGTACCCACATTGATCGATCAATCAACTTGGTACATTCAGCCTGCCCTTGCATGGTTCAAATCCGTGTATGGCCTGCCTTACATTCCTGTCTAGATGTGGCAGTGAGTGTTACAGTTTCTGTTAAAGCACCTGGTGGCTACCCTATGTGTGAAGTGTGAGCTGATCAGTTGACCTTGCCACAGCGATGGCTACCCTCAGTCTACTGGTGCATAGGATGCTGTCCACTAGGTGTGAAAATTTTTGTGCAGCATGAGGCTCAGGCTCAGTTCACACTGGAACCGGCTGTGGATCGCACAGGAACATCGTGCATCACCATTCTCCAGTTCAGGGCCGAATCTGTGCCTGTACTCGGCCCTTAAATGGAGCCAAAGACGCACAGCGTTTCTGTGCAGTGCACTCCACAGCCGCCCCGGAGATATGTGAACTGGCTTATAGCATAGAGAGCCAGTCACATTCTCCTGCTATGCGAATTGGATGTGAACCCAGGTGTGAACCCAAAAAAGTTTCACAATTTGTTATAAAATTTTGCAAACAAGTTATTTTTTTCCTTCATTGATGTGAGCTGAGGCTGCACTGATGGGCACTGATAGGCTGCACTGATAAGGTGGCACTGGTGAGTACTGATAGGTGACACTGGTGGGAACTGATGGATGGCACTGATTGGTTTCACTCAAGGGCACTGATTGGCAGCACTGATGGGCACTGGTAGGTGGCACTGGTGGGCTTTGATAGGTGGCACTGGTGGGCACTGGAAGGTGGCATTGGTGGGCTCTGATAGGCAGCACTGATATGTATTGGATTGGTAGGTGGCACTTGTGGGCACTGCTTAGCAGCAGTGGGTGTCCGTGTGCACAACTGATGTCCCTCTGACAGAAGCCGGTAAAGGGCTTTTTTTTCCTCCTCATGCTGTCAGCATGAGGGGGAAAAAATCTGAGTTTGATCTTCCTTTTATACCACGTGATCAGCTGTCATTGGCTGACAGCTGATCACGTGGTAAGGGGCCGAGATCGGGAGACAGGGACACTACAGTCTCATTGACTTGCTGATCACAGAGCGCATCCCGCAGGGGGCCAGCAGGCAGCGCATGCTCAGGAGGACGTACGTGGATGACCTCCCGGCAATTTGAGCCTGCACTGTAGCCGTCTGTTGGTTATAGAGCGGGCATGAGCAATTTATTGATAGAGTTTATATATACTTTAATATTGCCTTTATCCATAAAACGCATCAAACATCTGCACTTTAAACTATACAGTAAATATAACTTAGGGCCCATTCACACTATGTGGTGCGGGAAACCTGCATTTCTGCACCTCATTCAAACCGCACTGGCCTTGTAGCAGGTGTCAGCGCAAACGCAGGTCGCAATCACAGTGCAAATGTACCATGCGATCCAGTTGCAGTGCATTTCCAACAGTAGTGCATGCAATTTCAAATCCCACTGCACAGAGCTGAATGTGAATTGCACAGGAACACACAGCGCGATTCTGTACGATTCACATGCAGTTCCTGGTGTGAATGAGCCCTTAAAGGGAAATATTTCTAAATAAAAAGAAGATTACAAATCGAATTTGTGATCTGAGTTCATCTCCGGTTTCAATGTCGCAGCATTGACTCCTTGAGTTTCCTGCTTTCCCGGGATGATAAATTGTAGTGTATATATAGATATTCTGCAGAGTCATTCTTGTTTTCCTTATGAGCTATTACTGAGCCCACTCCCCTAGAACTTCAATTTCCTCCGGGCTCCTTTCTTGAATCGCCCTCCTCTTCTTTCCATCGTACATTCCCCCTCTGACTCTCTATCTACCCTCCTCCTCTTAATCCTGTTTTCCTCCTTCCTTCTCCTTCGTTTTCCTGCAATCCCCACCCCTTCCCTACTTCTGCCTCTCCGCTGACTTTTTTGTCTCTGTTCCAGGGATAGGCATCTTGCACCTAGCTCATGACCTGTGCCACAGAGGCAAAAAACCTACCTAGAGCAAGCGAGAGGGAGAAGAGGCAGGTGAGCCTACGAATGAGCACAACACACCAGTAATACAAGGAGGGAGAGAAGTCAGAATCATTTTCCATAATCTCATTCTTTTCTAGCAGCTGAATAATTCTTTCATTCTTCACAGATCTAATTCCCCTTTCCTGCCATTATACACATCTCTGACTTATATGAACCTTATCGGTTCAGTACAATCTCTCTATGGTTGTATGTAACCTGAGCGGCTGGACTGCATGGCTAATGGCCACGCGTGTTTTAATATAGCGAGCGTAACCTTTTCCTGACCAGACGCCTTGTGAACATTCATATGGTCTCTTCTGTACCAGACCAGGCGGCTGGATAGTGGTGGAAACTTTTCAAAGTAGATGTGAATATAAATTTGGATTTGTGGGGTATTATTTAATGAAAATGGTATTTGAATTTGCATCCAGCATTGTATTGATTACAGATACCTTTGTTCTAATATATACTGTATGATAAAAGTTAAACTAAACTCTGGTTTTAAAAAATTCTATTCAAGCAGTGGCGGCTGGTGGTCGGTCAGTCGGTCATCCAGCCCTGCACTTACCCCATCTAGGTCGTTGGCAGGCAGAGTTCCTATGGGCAGTGGCAGCTTCCATCACGTCTCCCAGTCCTCTGCATCACAGCGGCTTCCGCCCTGCGTCGCCTCCCTCCTTCTCCTAGGCATCCAATTGGATCGCCTGTCCTTTCAGCCAATCTTAAGACCCGCTTCCTGATTGGCCGGAATGAGGATCAGTGTGAAAATAGAGAATATTCATTCACTATTGTCACACAACTGCATACCTCCCAACTTTTTGAGATGGGAATGAGGGACACCTATCAGCAAAAGTATGCAGGTATAGTACACACCCCTTGCCGCGCCCCCTTAAAGGAGAATTGTACAAAAAAACAAGATTGGTTAAACCCACAAGTGCTTTTTTACCACTACTATTCCTTTATATTGGCTTTTGGAATTTACAAATGCAGGAATTTAGAAATCAGATGAAAGGTTAGCACTGGAAAACACTTTTTGATAGATAAAAAGTGCATTTTATATACAACTATATAGATCAGACCAAAATGAAGGACAAATGAGGAGGAACGAGGGATAGAGGGACATTGCTCCAAATCAGGGACAGTCCCTCAAAATCAGGGACAGTTGGGAGCTATGCAACTGGGGTGGGGTCAGAGTGCAGTGCCCTGAGCTCCGAGCCCATCCTTTTTTGAAGCCTATTAGAGCCTCTGGCTCTAATCATGTGAATAAAAATAAAAACCCCATTGGAATCCATGCGTCCGGCACCCTGCATGTAGATTAGAGGGCATGGATGGGGGGTTGGCACCCGTGCGCCCCTAATAGATGTATTAACTTAAAAAAGTCCTTTCTATTACTCTCAGCCTCCTACAAATCTTGAAATTCCTCTTTCTTTGCTGCGGTAATCTGACTTCCTGTTAGAGGGTGGCTACATTTGCTCTCCATGGTCCCACTGTATGCAGGAACATAGCCACCCTCTTTTGCTTGCTCCGTGATGGGCTAGGGACTTTGGGATTTCTAGTGTGCATAGAGCAAGGCACATGACCCCGACTAAGGTGCACTGCTCATTCCAAACAAATTGAAGTGAGAGGGGAAAGGAGGGGTTTGGGAGCACAAGGGATGTTACAAAGAAGCAAAGGAACACAGTAAGAAACATTTTCATGAAAAATAGATTACAGGGCCATTAAGTGGTTGTGTATGGATTATTTTAGGGGGAATAAGGATATAATTTAAGCCCCTTGTTCACACTATTGTGATTTCTCCTGCATCTGCCTTCACGCTCTCATGAATGGCAATGGAAATTACATGGCACCTATTTAATCAATGCAAATGACGCGGGTGATTTTTGAAAAGGTGAGGTGCTTCTTTGGTGCAGCCTAGGACATTTTTTGGCCTCGTAGATTTCAATGGGAGTGCATGAAAAGCGCATGTGAAACACATGTAAAAGACATTTTTAGGCCGGGTTCACATGTGTGCAAATTGGATGTGGGTTTCCCCACATCCAATTTGCATGGCATGCGAGTGTAACCGCTCTCAATGGAGCCAGTTCACACATGTCCGGGGTGACCGTGGTCCACATTCCACATTCCGTGTTTGGGTCCGGTTCAGGTCAGATTCAGATGAACAGGAATGCACCGGACCCCATGCTGGGAACCGCGGCCGCACATATGTGAACCCGGCCTAAGTGTGTTTTTAGCAGTTTTGTACTTAAAGGAGAAGTGTGGGAATGCAAAAATAGGTAGTACATGCTACACTCATACCTGCATTGCATTCCTTTCTTTCCCAAGTCCTTTAGTTTTTGTAGAATAGTCTTTCGAAGAGTCCAGAATCAGCCTCTAATGGTTCTTTTTCAGTTCAGAAGTTACCAGGGGATGGTTTCAGCTCCACAATCCAGCCAATCATTCACTCCCTCCCTCTGGAGGACATGTGGGTGTGTTTGGTGAAGAGGTGCACACCCAGGCTGCTATCTAGAACGAGCACGTTCTTCACATACCTCTATTTCCATGGCAGCGCGTCCCCAGTTAAAACTCGGAAGCAGAGACAGCATGACACAAGTAAAGTCTCCTCACCTTTGCCTGGCTGTTATCTGCAAGCTCTCCTCTGCAAGACTCCAACACCTCTCCCCTGGGCTTTGATGTTCCTATGTCCTCCAAATTCCCTGCCCACTCTTCCCTCACTCATTCAAAGTCTTTATCAGCATCCCATTTAGCCAATGGGGGAGGGGGGAGAGGCACTGAACACTTCTCATGTCCAGCAATAAACACAGGTAAGTTCTCTACACACAGCACAGTGTTATATGAAAAGAGGAGACACGGTAAGGAGCATGGTGACCTGTGCCTGTTCTCTGAAATGAACACAGTGCTATATGTAGAGAGCATACCTGTTTACAGTACATAGGAGAGGGAGACTGACAACTCCCCCACATCTAAAGTGACCCCGATATGTCCCCAGAGTCTCCATTACTGTACATAAAAAATCATCCCTCTGCCACTGATCCCATCCCCCGACCACCATCCCTCTCCCACTGATGTCATCCCTATCCCCCATCCCCTTTACAGTCCTATCATCCCCATCCCTTGTACTCCTATACAGTCCTCTCATCCCCATCCCCTGTACTCCTATACAGTCCCGTCATCCCCATCCCGTGTACTCCTATGCAATCCTATTATCACCATCCCCATCCCCTGTACTCCTATACAGTCCCATCATCCACATGCTGGCCATGGATCACCTCCTCCATACCAAAGGCTTCCAGAGACCATCCTACTCTCGGCAACACATTGATAGTGGCCAGGGATGCTTTTTGATGCTCCTCATTATCACCAACACCCTCCCCCACGATGTCTGTTTTGGGTAATTCAGAATTCACACCTGGTATACAGAACCCTCACTTTCGGCGCTTAGCTGTCAGTGGACGGCTCCATCTCTGTTACTCACGCACAAAACGGCGTACGGGTACATCGTTTCGTGCAATAGGGCCGTTCTGCCGCAGTATATATATGCGGTGGGCCGTGCTTAAGTGGTTAAAGACCAGTTTAAAAAAAAAAAAATAACAAACATGTTATACTTAGGGTCCTTTCACACTGGGCCGGTTTGCAGGCGATATTGCGCTAATAATAGCGCCTGCAAACTGACCTGAAACAGCCGCTGCTTTGTCTCCAGTGTGAAAGCCTTGAGGGCTTTCACACTGGAGTGGTGCGCTGGCAAGGCGGGGAAAAAAGTCCTGCTAGCAGCATCTTCGGAGCGGTGAAGGAGCGGAGTATACACCGCTCCTTCACCGCTCCTGCCCTTTGGAATCAATGGGACAGCGCGGCTATACCGCCAGCAAAGCGCCTCTGCAGAGGCACTTTGCGGTGGATTTTAACCTTTTCTCGGCCGCTAGCGGGGGGGTAAAACCGCCCCCGGTTGGGGCCGAATACCGACGATAAAGCGCCACTTACAATAGTGGCGCTTTACCGCCAGCGCCGCCCCCGCCCCAGTGTGAAAGGGGCCTTAGTTAGTAGCCTGGTTTAATACCACTGAGTACTTTGGAAACATTTTACATTTTACCACACACAGTTACAACATTTTGTACCACCTGCCTCACCTTATTAGATTGTAAACTCTTCTGAGCAGGGCCCTCTTAATCCTCTTGTATTTTATTGTATTGTAACTGTATTGTCTCCTTTTATATTGTAAAGTGCTGCGTAAACTGTTGACGCTACATAAATAATGTATAATAATAATAATAATAATAATATGGATTATTGTGTATTAGTAAGCAAAGTTTGATTGAAAGATGCCAGACGTCAAAAAAAATTGTGGACCCGTGTTTCCTTTTTTAAGGAGGTCCAAGACAGCTTGTCTATAAACAATGACATAGTGGGGTGATCAGAGTAGATCCACTTATGCAGTATGCCTTTTTAATTATTATTTATTAATCTTTATATCTTAAAAAACTGTTTTTTATATCAATGTAAACCTGTACTAAACCATACTAAACAAAGCAACAGGTTCCCTTTATTGGAAGGACCATAGGCAGCATGCATTTAAAGTGATATCCTTATTATATAACTTATCCATACACATCCACTGCTATAATGGGCCTGTAATCTATTTTTCATGAAAAAAATCTCTTACTGTGTTTTTCTGCCTTCTTGTAATGTCCTCCGTGAGCTCCTGAAGCTTTCCTTCCTTTTGCCCCTCACTTCTGTTTGTTTTGAATGAGCAGTACACATTAGTTTCCATCATGTGCACCGCTCTATGCACACTACAAATCTCCTAGGCCCCTCTGACACTGGTGTGCTTTTTCCGCACTTTTCCAGGGTCACAAAGACACATGAAACCTATTGCCTATTAAACCTTATGTAACTGAAACAGTGGGTTGCCATGGAACTTGAGGACCAATGACAATGACACTGCAAAGAGCTGGCCATGGATCACCTCCTCCATACCAAAGGCTTCCAGAGACCACCCTACCCTCGGCAGCACATTGATAGTGGCCAGGGATGCTTTTTGATGCTCCTCATTATCACCAACACCCTCCCCCATGATGTCTGTATTGGGTAATCCAGAATTCACACCTGGTATACAGAACCCTCACTTTCGGCGTTTAGCTGTCAGTGGACGGCTCCATCTCTGTTACTTTCTAGGGCCCGATGGACAGCTCTCCCCTTCTGCATGCGAGACAGCCGCAGACCCTCGTCTTGACTTCTGGTGTCGTATACAGATGCGTATCTTTCTCATTTGACGCTCGCGCTCCCCGGGTATATCTCGACCGCTTACAGAACTGGAACGCATTTGTCACAGGAAGGCACCGATCCGGCACTGCCTTTCGCTAATCTATGGGTCCCTGATCCGGTCCTGACAGGGTATGAGCCTGAGTTCTTTTCAAGATGGGAATCGGACCTTGACATCCAATTCACCGTCACACAGAGGGAGAAGATTCTTCACTTTGCGCAGAAGTCTTTCATAGCCACTAAAATCCAAGAGACTGGATACAAAATTTTGACTCGCTGGTACAGGGTCCCTGTCACTCTACACCATTTCCATCCTCAGGTCCCCAGTACATGTTGGCGGTGTGGTGATGCAGACGGAATGATGCTCCACATCTTTTGGGACTGCCCCAAACTTAAACCCTTTTGGCGAGAGGTGATCAGTATCATCAAGCAAATGACTAACATAGACCTAGAGGGGAACCCAGCTGCTTGTCTGCTGCATCTCTCGAACCATCCAATCAAGAAGCATAAGACTTTCCTCACAATCCAGCTACTGAATGCGGCTAAAGCATGCATACCCTTATGTTGGAGATCCGAAAACCCGTCCTCAAAATCCTTGTGGTTTTCCATGGTTAATGAACTCAGGGACATGGAGGATCTCACAGCTAACCTACATAACCGAGAGGAGACATTCTGAGACACTTGCAGACCGTGGCAACACTTTATCTACACTGATGCCTACCTCCAAGTTGCCCCGCCTGCGGACTGAACCTCTTGGGTCAGCCACGCTCCCTGGGCGAGGGGCCCTTCCCCCCTCTCTCTCCTGAGTAGCTTCTCTCCCCCCCCTAAGAAACTTACATTCCTTCTCCTTTTCCCCAATTATCTCCCAACGCCTTCTTCTCCCCCCCCCCCCCCCCCCCCCCCACCCCTGTGATCGCCACCCTTCCCGTTTTTTGAACCCTGGGTACATTCTTTTCCCGGATATCCGACTGATTATCTTATTATATAATAACTCAATTACCCAATTCCCACTCTGGGCCCGCTGGTCACTGGGAAGTTCATTCCCCGTTACATTTTACGGTCCCGCTTAAAACATAGTTGCATGGCTTTACAAATACAAATAGGAGTGTGTGTGGTCTTGCACGTTGTTACTCTATCTGTTGCATATACCTGGTGAAATTTAGTGCATTCTCATATCTGAATCGTTTATTTGTGTTTTGACCATGGAGAAGGAATGTAGCCGCTAGGGATGAGCTTCGAGTTCGAGTTGAACACATGTTCGACTCGAACATTGGCTATTCGCAAGTTCGCCGAACAACGAATAATTTGGGGTGTTCGCGGGAAATTCGAATGCCGCGGAACACCCTTTAAAAGTCTATGGGAGAAATCAAAAGTGCTAATTTTAAAGGCTTATATGCAAGTTATTGTCATAAAAAGTGTTTGGGGACCTGGGTCCTGCCCCAGGGGACATGGATCAATGCAAAAAAAGTTTTAAAAACGGACGTTTTTTCAGGAGCAGTGATTTTAATAATGCTTAAAGTCAAACAATAAAAGTGTAATATCCCTTTAAATTTCGTAGCTGGGGGGTGTCTATAGTATGCCTGTAAAGGGGCGCATGTTTCCCGTGTTTAGAACAGTCTGACAGCAAAATGACATTTCAAAGGAAAAAAGCCATTTAAAACTACTTGCGGCTATTGCATTGCCGGTCCGACAATACACATAGAAGTTCATTGATAAAAACGGCATGGGAATTCCCCACAGGGGAACCCCGAACCAAAATTTAAAAAAAAAATGACGGGGGGGGTCCCCCTAAATTCCATACCAGGCCCTTCAGGTCTGGTATGGATATTAAGGGGAACCCCGGCCAAAATTAAAAAAAAAAAAATTACGTGGGGGTCCCCCTAAATTCCATAAAGGGTCTGGTATGGATTTTAAGGGGAAACCCGGCAAAAAAAAAAAAAAATGGCGTAGTGTCCCCCCAAAAATCCATACCAGACCCTTATCCGAGCACGCAACCTGGCAGGCCGCAGGAAAAGAGGGGGGGACGAGAGAGCGCCCCCCCTCCTGAACCATACCAGGCCACATGCCCTCAACATTGGGTGGGTGCTTTGGGGTAGCCCCCCAAAACGCCTTGTCCCCATGTTGATGAGGACAAGGGCCTCATCCCCACAACCCTGGCCGGTGGTTGTGGGGGTCTGCAGGCGGGGGGCTTATCGTAATCTGGAAGCCCCCTTTAACAAGGGGACCCCCAGATCCCGGCCCCCCCGCTGTGTGAAATGGTAAGGGGGTACAAAAGTACCCCTTTCATTTCACTAAAAAACTGTCAAAAATGTTAAAAATGACAAGAGACAGTTTTTGACAATTCCTTTATTTAAATGCTTCTTCTTTCTTCTATCTTCCTTCATCTTCTTCTTCTTCTGGTTCTTCTGGTTCTTCCTCCGGCGTTCTCGTCCAGCATCTCCTCCGCCGCGTCTTCTACCTTCTTCTCCTCGGGCCGCTCCGCACCCATGGCATGGGGGGAGGCTCCCGCTCTTCTCTTCATCTTCTTCTCTTCTTCATCTTCTTCTTCATCTTCTTCTCCGGGCCGCTCCGCATCCATGCTGGCATGGAGGGAGGCTCCCGCTGTGTGACGGCGTCTCCTCTTCTGACGGTTTCCTAAATAACGGGGGGCGGGGGCCACCCGGTGACCCCGCCCCCCTCTGACGCACGGGACATGACAGGATTTCCCTGTGGCATTCCCCGTGATGTCACAGGGAAGTCCTGTCAAGTCACCGTGCGTCAAAGGGGGGCGGGGTCACCGGGTGGCCCCGCCCCCCGTTATTTAAGAACCGTCAGACGAGGAGACGCCGTCACACAGTGGGAGCCTCCCACCATGCCAGCATGGATGCGGACCGGCCCGGAGAAGAAAATGAAGAAGAGAAGAAGATGAAGCAGAGAAGAAGATGAAGAAGAAGATGAAGAAGAGAAGAAGATGAACAGAAGAGCGGGAGCCTCCCCTCATGCCACGGGTGTGGAGCGGCCCGAGGAGAAGAAGATAGAAGACGCCGCAGAGGAGATGCTGGACGAGAACGCCGGAGGAAGAACCAGAAGAGCCAGAAGAAGAAGATGAAGGAAGATAGGAGAAAGAAGAAAGAAGAAGCATTTAAATAAAGGAATTGTCAAAAACTGTCTCTTGTCATTTTTAACATGTTTGACAGTTTTTTAGTGAAATGGTAGGGGTACTTTTGTACCCCCTTACCATTTCACACAGGGGGGGGCCAGGATCTGGGGGTCCCCTTGTTAAAGGGGGCTTCCAGATTACGATAAGCCCCCCCGCCCGCAGACCCCCACAACCACCGGCCAGGGTCGTGGGGATGAGGCCCTTGTCCTCATCAACATGGGGACAAGGTGTTTTGGGGGGCTACCCCAAAGCACCCTCCCAATGTTGAGGGCATGTGGCCTGGTACGGTTCAGGGGGGGGCGCTCTCTCGTCCCCCCCTCTTTTCCTGCGGCCTGCCAGGTTGCGTGCTCGGATAAGGCTCTGGTATGGATTTTTGGGGAGACCCAACGCCGTTTTTTTTGGCACGGGGTTCCCCTTAAAATCCATACCAGACCTGAAGGGTCTGGTATGGAATTTAGGGGGACCCCCACGTGATTTTTAAAAAAAATTTTGGCCGGGGTTCCCCTTAATATCCATACCAGACCTGAAGAAGAGCGGGAGCCTCCCCTCATGCCACGGGTGTGGAGCGGCCCGAGGAGAAGAAGATAGAAGACGCCGCGGAGGAGATGCTGGACGAGAACGCCGGAGGAAGAACCAGAAGAGCCAGAAGAAGAAGAAGAAGATGAAGGAAGATAGGAGAAAGAAGAAAGAAGAAGCATTTAAATAAAGGAATTGTCAAAAACTGTCTCTTGTCATTTTTAAAATGTTTGACAGTTTTTTAGTGAAATGGTAGGGGTACTTTTGTACCCCCTTACCATTTCACACAGGGGGGGGCCAGGATCTGGGGGTCCCCTTGTTAAAGGGGGCTTCCAGATTACGATAAGCCCCCCGCCCGCAGACCCCCACAACCACCGGCCAGGGTCGTGGGGATGAGGCCCTTGTCCTCATCAACATGGGGACAAGGTGTTTTGGGGGGCTACCCCAAAGCACCCTCCCAATGTTGAGGGCATGTGGCCTGGTACGGTTCAGGGGGGGGCGCTCTCTCGTCCCCCCCCTCTTTTCCTGCGGCCTGCCAGGTTGCGTGCTCGGATAAGGCTCTGGTATGGATTTTTGGGGAGACCCCACGCCGTTTTTTTTTTTTTTTTTGACACGGGGTTCCCCTTAAAATCCATACCAGACCTGAAGGGTCTGGTATGGAATTTAGGGGGACCCCCACGTGATTTTTTAAAAAAATTTTGGCCGGGGTTCCCCTTAATATCCATACCAGACCTGAAGGGCCTGGTATGGAATTGAGAGGTACCCCCACGTAATTTTTTTTTTTTAATTTTGATTCGGGATTCCCCTGTGGGGAATTCCCATGCCGTTTTTATCAATGAACTTCTATGTGTATTGTCGGACCGGCAATTCAATAGCCGCGAGTAGTTTTAAATGGCTTTTTTCCTTTAAAATGTCATTTTGCTGTCAGACTGTTCTAAACATGGGAAACATGCGCCCCTTTACAGGCATACTATAGACACCCCCCAGCTACGAAATTTAAAGGGATATTACACTTTTATTGTTTGACTTTAAGCATTATTAAAATCACTGCTCCTGAAAAAACGTCCGTTTTTAAAACTTTTTTTTGCATTGATCCATGTCCCCTGGGGCAGGACCCAGGTCCCCAAATACTTTTTATGACAATAACTTGCATATAAGCCTTTAAAATTAGCACTTTTGATTATTCATGTTCGTGTCCCATAGACTTTAACGGTGTTCGCGTGTTCGAACAAACTTTTTTCCTGCAAAGCCTCTTTTACCGGCACACGACTCCCTCCCCCATCATCAGAGCAGTGCAGGGAAGTGTCAGTGAGACACTAATGCATTTCAATTTCAGAATTCCCCACACTGCACCTGCACTGGGGGGGGGGGGGCTCTGTGCCCCCACACATTGTAAAAGATGGGAAACATTGTTTGGTTCTCTAACTTTGCTGTAGCTGCGATCGTCAGCTTTTGTGAGGGGGAAGAAGTTGGGTGCAGTTCTGCTGAGGGGGGGGGGGGGGGTTGTTCCCTGTTTCCAGGAGGAGGAGGTCTGTCATTGGCCACTGCTAAAGCCAATCACAGTCCTGTTAGCCCCGCCCACCATCTGGAGGAAGACGACTCGCTTGGTTGCCACTACCCATCTCAGAAAGAAAGGATTTCACTGTGATTGAGAAAACCACAATCAGGTGACAGTTTGTGGAATTACTGTTGAGCTTCTGGGAACTTTGTTGAAATTATTCCTGAACCTTTGCATCACTTACTACTGAACCCCTGCACTCTGTGTCCTTTTAAGCCACAGCGCAATGAAATTCACACCCAACCACTTTTTCTCAGCTGCGGGGGACCAGCTTATGATCCTGCACACAGGCCCACTGCTTTCAGAAAGTGCCCCTGACTTGAGCTCATCATTGCACATCAATTCCAGATGCTTGTATGTGACATCACACACATCACATACAAGCACGTGGGCTGGATGCGAGAGTTGGGTCAGCAGGATGAGTGTGCCAGGACAGGTAGATGTGTCTCATCTCTGCTTCCTTTCACCACTCTGCATATCACGCATATCATAGATGAGAAGAGGGTACAGCGGTGGAGCAGATGAGCAGGAGGGTACAGCGGTGGGAAAAATGAGCAGGAGGGGTTCAGTGGTGGAACAGAAGAGCAGGAGGGTACAGCGGTGGGGCACATGTGCAGGGAGGTACAGTGGTGGAAGAGATGAGAAGGGGGTTCAGCAGTGGGACAGATGAGCAGGGGGGTACAGTGTTGGGCCAGATGAGCAGGGGGGTTCAGTGTTGAAGTAGAAAAGCAGGGGGGTAGAGCAGTGGGGCAGATGTGAAAGAAGGTGTATTGGTGGGGCAGGAGAGCACGGGGTTACAGTGGTGGGGCAGGAGAGCAGGGAGATACATATGTGAGGCAGATGTGCATGAGGTACATTGATGGGGCAGATGAGAAAGCGGGTTATAGTGGTGGGGCAGATGAGCAGATGAAGGTGAGAAGATGAGGTGAAACAGAAAAGGTGAAACAGAAGAGCAGGAGCAGATGTGCAGGGAGGTACACTAGTGGGGCAGATGAGAAAAGGGGTACAATTAATGGGGCAGATGAGCAGGGGGGTTACAGTGGTGGGACAGAAGAGCTAGGGGGTACAGTGGTGGGGCAGATGTGCAGGAGGTACAGTGGTGGGAGGGATGAGAAGAGGGTTTAGTGGTGGGACAGAAAAGCAGGGGGGGTACAGTGATGGGGCAGATGAGCGGGGGGGGGGGAGGGTTCAGTGTTGGGCCAGATGAGAAGGGGGTTACAGTGGTGGGAAAGATAAGCAGGGGGGTTCAGTGTTGGGACAAAGGAGAAAGGAGGTACATTGGTGGGACAAATAGCTACCCACCCCTGACCATTCCGAGTACTCCCCATTTATCACCACCCTCTGAACTCGCCCTTGTAGCCAGTTTTCAATCCATGTACTCACCCTATGGTCAATGCCAATGGACCTTATTTTGTACAGTAAACGTTTATGGGGAACTGTGTCAAATGCTTTTGCAAAATCCAGATACACCACGTCTACGGGCCTTCTAGATGGCAACTCACCTCCTCATAGAAGGTTAATAGATTGGTTTGGCAAGAACGATTCTTCATGAATCCATGCTGATTACTGCTAATGATACTGTTCGTATTACTAAAATCCTGTATATAGTCCCTTATCATCCCCTCCAAGAGTTCACATACTATTGATGTTAGGCTAACTGGTCTGTAATTCCCAGGTATGTATTTTGGGCCCTTTTTAAATATAGGTGCTACATTGGCTTTTCTCCAATCAGCTGGTACCATTCCAGTCAGTAGACTATCTGTAAAAATTAGGAACAACGGTCTGGCAATCACTTGACTGAGTTCCCTAAGTACCCTCGGATGCAAGCCATCTGGTCCCGGTGATTTATTAATGTTAAGTTTCTCAAGTCTAATTTTAATTCCGTCCTCTGTTAACCATGGAGGTGCTTCCTGTGTTGTGTCATGAGGATAAACACTGCAGTTTTGGTTACTGAAGCCCCCCGATTCACACGTGAAGACTGAGGAGAAGAATAAATTCAATACCTTTGCCATCTCCCCATCCTTTGTAACCAGATGTCCTTCCTCATTCTTTATGGGGCCAATATGGTCTGTCCTCCCTTTTTTACTGTTTACATACTTAAATAATTTCTTGGGATTTTTTTTGCTCTCCGCCGCTATGTGTCTTTCATGTTCTATCTTAGCTGTCCTAATTGTACCCTTACATTTCCTGTTGCATTCTTTATAAAGTCTGAATGCTGAGGATGATCCCTCAACCATAGGTGTGCGCAGCCCCTTGCATTAGGGTGTGCACCCCAAAGCTCAAATACATATGCATGTGTATATGTACTGATGGTGTCAGTAGGGCAGTGGACAGTGTAATTTTGTTAATTTTCTTGTCCCAAAAATTTTTAGCTTGTGTAACATTTTTGGGGTGGATGAAATATCAGTGGTCTAAACAGGGGGGAATATGCACCACACAAGGCAATTAGGGTGTGCCCAGGCACACGTGGCACACCCTGTGCGCACGCCTATGCCCTCAACCTTGTATTTTTTGAAGGCCTTCTCCTTTGCTTTTATATGCATTTTTACATTGGAGTTAAGCCATCCAGGACTTTTGTTCGCTCTTTTAAATTTATTACCCAATGGGATACATTGGCTAATGCCCTTATTTAATATGCTCTTAAAGCAAACCCATCTCTCCTCCGTATTCTTTGTTCCTAATATTTTATCCCAGTTTATGCCTTTTAGCAAGGTTTGTAGTTTAGGGAAGTTGGCTCTTTTGAAATTCAGTGTCTTTGTATTCCCTTTATATTTCCTATTTGTGTGATTTATACTGAAACTAATTGACCTGTGATCGCTGTTACCTAAGTTGCCCCGCATTTCCACATCCGTGATCAGGTCTGTATTGTTGGTAATCAGTAGATCCAGTAATGTTTTATTTCTAGTTGGTGCGTCTACCATCTGACCCATAAAATTGTCCTGCAAGACATTAAGGAACTGGAGAGCCTTAAATGAATGCGCGGTTCCCTCCGCCCAGTCTATGTCTGGATAATTAAAATCCCCCATTATGATAACACTTCCCATCCTTGCTGCTACTCCAAGTTGTGATAGGAGATCCGTCTCCACTTCCTCCCTCAGGTTAGGGGGCCTATAGCATACTCCCAGTATTATTTTCCCCTTAGCTTCATCCCTTTGGAGCTCTACCCATAAGGATTCCACCTCCTCTCTAGCTCCCTCAGTGATGTCATCTCTCACATTCACTTGTACATTATTCTTGATATATAGGCATACCCCTCCCCCTTTTTTACCCTCTCTATCCTTGCGGTATAGGGTATACCCTTGAATGTTTGCCAGCCAATCATGAGAGCTGTTGAACCAGGTCTCTGAAATTCCCACAAAATCCAAATCCTCCTCGTACAACAGTATCTCTAGTTCACCCATCTTGTCCGCCATGCTCCTGGCATTGGTGAACATACCACATAGTTTAGCCCTGTTAGGACAGATGAGAAGATGGTTCAGTGGGGGAGCAGATGTGCAGGGAGGTACAGTGGTGGGGCAGATGAGAAAGGGGGAACATGGGTGGGGCAGATGAGCAGGGGGTTACAGTGGTGAGACAGAAGAGCAGAGTGGTACAGTGGTGGGGCAGATGTACAGGGGGTTACAGTGGTGAGACAGAAGAGCAGGGGGGTACAGAGGTGGGGCAGATGTGCAGGTTAGTACAGTGGTGGGGCAGATGTGCAGGGGGGTACAGTGGTGGGGCAGATGAGAAAGGGGGCTTACAGTGGTGGAGCAGATGAGCAGGGGGCTTACAATGGTGGAGCAGATGAGCAGGGGGGTACAGTGGTGAGGCAGATGAGCAAAGGGGTACAGTGGTTAGGCAGATGTGCAGGGTAGTATAGTGGTGGTGCAGATGTAGGGCAGATGTGCAGGAGGTTACAGTGGTGGGGCAGATGTGCAGAGGGTTACAGTGGTGGGGCAGATGTGCAGGGGGTTACAGTGGCAGGGCAGATGTGCAGGGGGTTACAATGGCGGGGCAGATGAGAAAGGGGGTACATTGGTGGGGCAGATGAGCAGGGGGCTTACAGTGGTGGGGCAGATGAGCAGGGGGGGTACAGTGGTGGGGCAGATGTGCAGGGTAGTACAGTGGTGGGGCAGATGTGCTGGGGGACAGTGATCTGAGGTGTGAGAATGCAGGATGTTAATTTCTCACTACTAAAATAGTTTGCAGCATTTACTTTATAAAAAATCCTTTTCGTGATTGAGAGTGTGAAGTTGACTTTTTTTGTTATAAAATCTGCACGCTCAATGTGTTTGAAAACATTTTTAAGCACACTGTGCTCAAAAAGGTTGCCTACCCCTGCATTTGACTTTTCATGTTTTCAACTTTGTTGTTTTAAGTAAAGCCAATTACATTTTTTCAGTTTATAGACCAAGGATAGGCAACCTTTTGAGCACAGTGTGCTGAAAAATGTTTTCAAAGAAATTGAGCGTGCCGATTTTATAACAAAAAAATGTCTTCATACTCTTAATCACGAAAAAGATTTTTTATAAAGTATATACTGTAAACTACTTGAGTAATAGTGACAAATTAAAATCCTGCACTCTCAAGCCTCAGATCAGCCCCAATTCCTCCACATTCACACCTCAGATCCCTGTCCCCCCTGCTCATCTGCCCCACCACTGTATCCCCCTGCACATCTGCCCCACCACTGTAACCCCCTGCTCATCTGTCCCACATTGTTCCCCCTTTCTCATCTGCCCCACCACTGTACCTCCCTGCACATCTGTTCCACCGCCGACCCCCTGCTCTTCTGTCTTACAGCTGAACCATCTTCTCCTCTGTCCTAACACTGAACTTATCTGCTCATCTGTCCCACCACTGTAACCCCCTGCACATCTGCCCCACCACTGTACTACTCTGCACATCTGCCTCACCTCTGTACCCCCCTGCACTCCTGCCCCACCAATACACCTCCTTTCACATCTGCCCCACTGCTCTACCCCCCTGCTCATCTGTCCCACCACTGTAACCCCCTGCTCTTCTGTCCCACTGCTGAACTCCCTTCTCATCTCTTCCACCACTGTACTTCCCTGCACATCTGCTCCACCGCTGTACCCTTCTGCTCTTCTGTCCCACCTCTGAACCCCTCCTGCTCATTTTCCCCACCCCTGTACCCTCCTGATCATCTGCTCCACCGCTGTACCCTCTTCTTAACTATGATATGCGTGATATGCAGAGTGGTTAAAGGAAGCAGAGATGAGACACATCTACCTGTCTTGGCACACTCATCGTGCTGATCCACCTCTAGTAATCAGCCCATGTGCTTGTATGTGATGTCACATACAAGCATATGGAATGGATGAGCAATGATGAGCTCAGGTTAGGGGTATTTTCTGAAAGCAGTGGGCCTGTGTGCAGGATCATAAGTTGGCCCCCGCAGCTGAAAAAAAGTGCGGTGCAGCAAAAATTGGGTGCGATTTTTATTGCGCTGAATACTGGCTGTGGCTTAAAGGGACACAGAGTGCAGGGGTTAAGTAGTAAGTGATGCAAAGGTTCAGGAATAACTTCAACAAAGTTCCCAGAAGTTCCACAAACTGTCAACTGGCTGTGGTTTTCTCAATCGCAGTGAAATCCCTTCTTTCTGAGATTGGTAGTGGCAACAAAGCGAGTTATCTTCCTCCAGATGGTGGACAGGGATAGCAGGACTGTGATTGGCTTTAGCAGTGGCCAATGACAGTCCTCCTCCTACTGGAAACAGGGACCCCCCCCCAGCAGAACTGAACCCAATCTCTTCCCCATCACAAAAGCTGATAATCACAGCTACAGCAAAGTTAGAGAACCAAACAATGTTTCCCATCTTTTACAATGTGTGAGGGCACAGAGCCTCCCCCTCAGTTTAGGTTCTGCGTGGAGAATTCTGAAATTGGAATGCATTAGTGTCTCACTGACACTTCCCTGCACTGCTTTGCTGATGGGGAGGGAGTCGAGTGATGGTAAGAGGCTTCGCGTACCGCTTGCAGCACCCATCCTGGGGATTGCCTACACCTATTATAGACCATAGCGTTTTATGTTAGTAATACATACCTTAACTTGTCTGGAATTATAGTTTTAAGTAAAGCCAACTCAATTTTTCCAGTTTATAGATCATAGATTCAAGTAAAGCCAACTCCATTTTTCCAGTTTCTAGACCATAGGTTCAAGTAAAGCCAACTCAATTTTTCCAGTTTCTAGACCATAGGTTCAAGTAAAGCCAACACAATTTTTACAGTTTATAGACCATAGGTTTAAGTAACCTATCTGTCACGAATTCGCACGCCCACGGCGACTAACTAACCGCGACGTGCGTTCCGTGACCGGGGTATATGAGGAACTAAGGGAATAAGGGGGAACTTATACTGCGCATGTAAGACTGGCTACTTTCACAGCCTACACTACCTTTGGCCACCACTAGAGGGAGACTCCACTCCAATCCAGCTAGCTGACCACACACAGGCAGATACAAATCTTACATACAATCTGGTGCACTCTAAGGGTTGGGGAGCAGTCCAGCAATTACTATACACTTCTAGGGTTCCTCCAGATATCCTGCAAGCTTGAACCCCGGTGTTAATCACTCTTCCCACTGTCCCCACACCCACACACCAGACATACAATAAATGATAGCCTGCCACCACCCAACAGTTTGTCCGCAGACTGGTCTGCTGAGCCACCACACACACAGATCTCTGTCTGGAAGATCTGTTAGCTTACAATCTGCATGCAATCTGCCAACACACAGTGCAATTGCATACCGATTGGTACGTAACTTAAACCGAGTACTTAGGCACTAAAATACAACAACCTCTCCAGAGGTTTAAGTAAAGCCTACTCAATATTTTCAGTTTATAAACCATAGGTTTATGTTGTACGTATTCCTAATGTAAACCTATGGTCTATAAACTGAAAATATTGAGTAGGCTTTACTTAAACCTATGGTCTATAAAGTCTAATGCGTCAGCCAAAAATAAGTTTAGTTGACAGTACTTAAAAAGCTGATGCAATTAGTTGCCTCAATTTGTTGTTTGTAACCATAGTTTTAAGTGATATTAACCACTAGCCGACTATACTGCGGCAGGTTGGCAGCGGTGCGCGAATCTCCGTATGGGTATGTCGGCTCCTTTAAGAGCTGTAGCAAGCGATGCATGTATGCCCGCTGCACGGCAGAGGACCCAATGCACGTGGTGGGTGGTCGCGATGACCGCCGGCCACCCATGATCGTGGGCACAAGAGCCAGAACGTGGGATCTGTGTGTGTAAACACAGATCGTCTGTTCTTACTAATCAGGAACAGAGATTGGACGCCTCCTCTAGTCAGTCCCATTCCCCCACAGTTAGAAACACACATGAGGGAACACATTTAACCCCTTGATCACTCACTAGTGTTAACCCCTTCCCTGCCAGTGACATTTACACAGTAATCAATGCATTTTTATAGCACTGATCACTGTATAAATGTCAATGGTCCCAAAAAAGTGTCTGATCTGTCCACTGCAATGTCATAGTCCTGCTAAAAATCGCAGATCGCTGCCATTACTAGTAAAAAAAATTCAAAATGATAAAAAGTCCATAAATCTATCCCATTGTTTGTAGGCGCTATAACTTTTGCGCAAACTAATCAATATACACTTATTGCGATTTTTATTACCAAAAATATGTAGAAGAATACATATTGGCCTAAACTGATGAAGAAATTTGTTTTGAAATTTTTTTTTTATATTTATAGCAAAAAATAAAAAAATATATATATTTTTTTAATTGTCGCTCTTTTTTTGTTTATAGCGCAAAAAACAAAAAACAAAACGCAGAGGTGATCAAATACCACCAAAAGAAAGCTCTATTTGTGGGGAAAAAAAGGATGTCAATTTTGTTTGGTTACACCATTGCATGACTGCGCAATTGTCAGTCAAAGCGACACAGTGCCGTATCGCAAAAAATGGCCTGGTCATTATTTTATTTTAGGTACTTATATAGCGCCATCAATTTATGCAGCGCTTTACATATACATTGTACATTCACATCAGTCCCTACCCTCAAGGAGCTTACAATCTAAGGTCCCTAACTTACATTCATACATACTAGGGCCAATTTAGACAGGATCCAATTAACCTACCAGCATGTCTTTGGAGTGTGGGAGGAAACCGGAGTACCCGGAGGAAACCCACGCAGGCACAGGGAGAACATGCAAACTCCAGGCAGGTAGTGTCGTGGTTGGGATTCAAACCAGTGACCCTTCTTACTGCTAGGCGAGAGTGCTACCACTACACCACTGTGCCTCCAGGGCAAATCCTTACGGGGCTAAGTAATTAACTTATTTTTCTTTCTAACTTAATTTTATTTTTCAAAATGTTATGGTATATGTTTGAAGGTTTTTATATAATAATAATAATAATAATAATAATAATAATAATAATAAAATAATATTTTTTTTTCCTTAAATGCCTCTTTCTCAGCTAACAAATCAAACTGAAACACACGTACAGTATATCTGTAAAGAACATAGAACACAGAATTAACTTCTTTTTTAAGCCTTTTATGAAAGTTATTTGCACTTTAACTGCTTCAGCCCTGGAAGATTTTCCACCTTAATGACCAGGCCATTTTTTGCGATACTGCACTGCTTCGCTTTAACTGACAATTGCACAGTCGTGCGACGTTGTACCCAAACAAAATGTATGTCCTTTTTTTTTTCCCCACAACTTTTGGTGGTAGGCCTAAATATATTATTCTACATATTTTTGTTAAAAAAATTCGCAATAAGCATATATTGATTGGTTAGCGCAAAAGTTATAGCGTCTACAAATTAGGGGATAGATTTATAGCATTTTAATTATTATAATTTTTTTTAACTAGTAATGGCAGCGATCTGCGATTTTTATTGGGACTGAGACATTGCAGCGGACAAATCAGACACTTTTGACACTTTTTTGGGACCATTGACATTTATACAGCGATCGGTGCTATAAATAGCCACTGATTACTGTATAAATGTCACTGGCAGGGAAGGAGTTAACACTAGGGGCGATCAAGGGGTTAACTGTGTTCCCTATGTGTGTTCTAACTGTGGGAGGAACTGACTAGAGGAGAGAGATCATTGTTTCTACTTAATAGGAACACACGATCTCTCTCCTCTCCCCTGACAGAACCGTGATGTGTGTGTTCTGTTCTGGCTCTGTCAGGAGCGATCGCGGCTGCCCGGCGGACATCTCGGCCACCGGGCAGGAGCATTGGCTCCTCAGTGACGCAGTGCGTGCACCCCTTATACGCCTTAAAGCAGCTACGCCGATTTGCACAGGGGAGCCATTGTGCCGCCGTCAAATGGCGGGCAGTCGGCAAGAGGTATATATATATATATATTTATTTATTTATATAAATATTTAGCAAAATGCATTTCTAAGACGTCCACTTCTATGAATTTAGGGGGATTTAAATCTCGGGTACAACTGGCATTCCCAAAAGAGAGATAAAAAAAAAAAAAAAAAACAAGGGGAAATAATTATGTGATATGTAAATAAAAATATACAATTTCTTTGTGCTGCATTTGTGTTGAGTTGTGTCGCAAAAATGAACATTTCTGCCGATTTGGTTTTGAAGTTATTGCACATTAAATTTGATATTATGTGACCTCAAACCCCGCCCACTTTGCACCTCATATTATTACATTTTAAAAACAAATATACCATTTATTTGTGCCACTAAAACAAACGTTTATGCCGGTTTAGTTTCAGATATTATAGTTGATGAAACCCCGCCCACTTTGGACCCCATGTTATTAAATTTCGAAAACAATTATACCATATGTTTGTGCTGAGTTTGTGCTTCAATAACTGGTATTGGTATAGTATAGTGTAAATCATGAGCCAGGGCATTGGTACCCAAATAAATGCCCTATGACATGCTAACCATTTCTCCTACACACGGAATCATTCTTTCTGATACAAAATGAGAGTGCTATGTGAAAAAAACACTATACCAATATGCTTGTTTTTGCTGCACAAATTTATGGTATATTTGTTTTTGAAATGTAATAATAACATAGTGCAAAGTGGGCGTGGCTTTAGGTTACATAATCTAACGTTGAATGTCCAATATCTCAAAAACCGAACAAACATAAAGTTTGTTTTTGTGGTACAAATCAGCACAAACAAATGGTATTGTCACGATCAAGGATTCAGGCTATGTAACTATGTAACAAACAAATTGTATTGTCACGATCAAGAGGTTACGCTCAAAGACCAGTTGCTATAGCAGTGGAGGCTTACACAGGAACCAGCAGGATGGGAACACAGGCAGATCACCCTGGCAGATGTCACAGGCTCACTTGAGGTGTGGACTCTAAGTACTAACTGGTGTTCACCAGAGCTCCTTATGGTGAAGATGGATTTTGCTGCGTGTTAGCAGCACTTAGCGGTCCTCAGGATCGCCCCACCAGGAGGTGAGCAAGACGGGGTCCATTAGCAGATAGGGATCAAGAAGAAACGTAGTCGAGGAGCAAGCCAAATGTCGGTAAAGAATAGTATCAAAGACACAGACAGCAGCAGGAGAGACAAAAGTGAGAGGTGGTTCTGGCAAGCTCAGTAGATTGCTTTAACCACTAAGCCACCGCCCACCGTCATATGACGGCTGGACGAGGCTTCTGTTATTCTGGGAGGACGTCATATGACGTCCTCGCCTTCCCGAGCTACTAGGGGGCGGTGCGCGTGCCCGGCGGCCGCGATGTCCGCCGGGCACCCGCGATTGCCGGGTAACACAGCAGGAGCGTGGATCTGTGCATGTAAACACAGATCCACGTCCTGTCAGAGAGGAGAGGAGACCGATGGCGTGTCCCTTGTACATAGGGACAGCGATCGGTCACCTCCCCCAGTCAGTCCCCTCCCCCCACAGTTAGAATCACCTCCTTAGGTAATACATTAACCCCTCGAGCGCCCCCTAGTGTTAACCCCTTCCCTGCCAGTCACATTTACACAGTAATCAATGCAATTTTATAGCATTGATCGCTGTATAAATGTGAATGGTCCCAAAAATGTGTCAAAAGTGTCCGATGTGTCCGCCGCAATATCGCAGTCACAATAAAAATTGCAGATCGCCGCCATTACTAGTAAAAAATAAATAAATAATAAAAATGCTATAAATCTATCCCGTATTTTGTAGACGCTATAACTTTTGCGCAAACCAATCAATATACGCTTATCGCAATTTTTTTTTACCAAAAATATGTAGAAGAATACGTATCGGCCTAAACTGAGGAAAAAATTTGTTAAAAAAAAAAAAAAAATTGGATATTTATTATAGCAAAAAGTAAAAAATATTGTGTTTTTTCAAAATTGTCCCTCTTCTTTTGTTTATAGCGCAAGAAATAAAAACCGCAGAGGTGATCAAATACCACCAAAAGAAAGCTCTATTTGTGGGAAAAAAATGATAAAAATTTAATTAAGGTGCAGTGTAACACGACCGCGCAATTGTCATTCAAAGTGCGACAGCGCTGAAAACTGAAAAATGGCTTGGGCAGGAAGGGGGTGTACGTGCCCTGTATTGAGGTGGTTAAAAATGGCCTGGATTCTTTCCTAAATGTACATAATATAATATAACTGGGTACTAATATTTATAGCTAAAGTTGATCCACGGAAAATCCGATTGCCTCTCAGGGGATCAGGAAGGAATTTTTTCCCCTGCTGTAGCAAATTGGGTCATGCTTTGCTGGGGTTTTTCACCTTCCTCTGGATCAGCTGTGGAGGAAGGGTTGTGTATATGGGATTGTATTTATTTATTTTTGGTTGAACTACTAGATCAGCCTTTCTCAACCCTTTCAATACAAAGGAACCCTTGAAATATCTTTCTGGTCTCAGGGAACCCCTACTAAAAATGATGATATCTACAACTCATGATACATTAGTGTGATGGTCAGTGGGAAGAATGCTCCTTACTAGGGATGAGCTTTGAGTTTGAGTCGAACCCATGTTCGACTCGAACATCGCATGTTCGACCGTTCGTTGAATTACGAACGATATGGGCCGTTCGTGCCAAATTCGAGTCACGGCCCATAATTCACTGCGGCATCGCAGTGCATTGCTGGCTGATGATTGGCCAAGCATGCACTAGGACCCGCATGCTTGGCCAATCACAGCGCCGTCTATACAGAGAGCCATAATTGGCCAAAGCCAGGGTGGCTTTGTCCAATTATGGCTCAGGGGGTTTAGTACACACCCCACACTATATAAGGCCACCTGCACGTCGTTGAGAGAGAGATAGTGAGAGAGAAAGAGACAGTGTCATTTGATTTAAGTTAGACAGAGTAGGCAGGCGAGTCAGTTAGCTGCACTTACAGTGTATTGTGTATATATATACATTTATATATATATATATATATATATATATATATATATATATATATATATATATATATATATATATATATATATATATATATATAAGCACTGTATTCAGTTTAGCTAGATCCGTTCCTGTTATTCTCTTCCTACTGACAGGCAGGCAGGTGTTTTTACAGTATTTACAGCTACCTGAAGACAATTGCTGGTGTTCTTCTGATCCTATTAGTCCTATTAGCTACAGTATTTACAGTTAGTGTAGTGCGTCCTCTGCACAGTGTGCACCTAAAGCTACCTGAAGACAATTGCTGGTGTTCTGATCCTATTAATACCACAGGCAGGCAGCTGCAGTATTTACAGTTAGTGTACTGTGTCCTCTGCACAGTGTGCACCTAAACTACCTGAAGAATATTGCTGGTGTTCTTCTGATCCTATTAATACCACAGACAGGCAGCTACAGTAGTTACAGTTAGTGTACTGTGTCCTCTGCACAGTGTGCACCTAAAGCTACCTGAAGACAATTGCTGTTGTTCTGCTAATATTAATAACACAGGCAGGCAGCTACAGTATTTACAGTTAGTGTACTGTGTGCAGTAGTGTTGGAGGTTGCTCCCCCACCACGCCTCCAAAATCCTACTAGTGGTGATTCTGCCACACCTCTCTCCTCCACCCCCTCCTCTTCTTCTTCCTCCATGGCCTCTTCCTGTGCTGATTTGTCCTCAGAACCAGCGGTGCTCCGTAGGCGTTCAAGGGGCTACGCAAGCACGCAGGCAAAAAGATGCCATGCGGTGCTTGAGCTGGTGTGCTTGGGGGACAGGAGCCACACTGGAGCAGAGATTCTGTCAGCTCTGCAGGAGCAGGTTCAGAGGTGGTTGATGCCACGCCAGCTTAAGGCAGGTATGGTGGTTTGCGACAATGGCACCAACCTCCTCTCTGCCCTCCGACAGGGACAACTGACCCATGTGCCCTGTTTGGCTCACGTCCTTAACTTGGTGGTGCAGCGGTACTTGGGCAGGTACCTGGGCTTACAGGATGTCCTGAGGCAGGCCAGGAAAGTCTGTGTGCATTTCCGCAGGTCATATAATGCCAGTGCTCGGCTGGCTGACCTCCAAAAGGAATTTAACCTGCCCAAGAACCGCCTAATCTGTGACATGCCCACCAGGTGGAACTCAACTTTGGCCATGCTGCAGTGGCTGCACACGCAGAAGAGGTCCATCAATGAGTACCTATGTGACTATGGATCCAGGACAGGGTTAGGGGACCTTGTTTTTTTTTCCCCACGCCAGTGCGCTATGATCAGGGATGCATGCACTGTCCTGTCACCATTTGAGGAGGCCACGAGGATGGTGAGCAGTGACAGTGCATGCATCAGTGACACTGTACCTCTTGTCCACCTGTTGGAGCACACGCTGCGTGGAATATTGGACAGGGCACTTGAGACAGAACAGAGGGAGGAAGAGGAGGACTTCCTTACCTCTCAAGGCCCCCTTTATCCAGACAGTGTTCCTGTGTGCCCGCCGATCACACAGGAGGAGGAGGATTGTGTCAGCATGGAGGTGGAGCCTGGCACCCAGCATCAGCAGCAGTCTTCAAGGGATCATTTACAGTCCCAAGAAACCCATGGACTGCATGGCTGGGAGGCGGTGGCTGTGGATCATGTCGTCCTTAGTGACCCAGAGGACTCCGGACCGAATGCCTCAGCAAACCTACACTGCATGGCCTCCCTGATCCTGCAAAGCCTGCAGAAGGATTCTCGTATTCGTGGTATCAAGGAGAGGGATCAATACTGGCTGGCAACCCTCCTTGAAGGGTAAGGTTGCAGACCTTATCTTGCCGTCGCAGAGGGAGCAGAGGATGAAACATCTTCGGGAGGCCTTGCAGAAAGGTCTGTGCAACGCGTTCCCAGAGACTGGGAGGTTACAAACTCCTGTTCCTGGACAACGTGTTGCTGAGGCTTCGGTCAGTCAGAGAAGGAGCGGTGGAGAAGGTGGCCATCTGACCGATGCGTTCAGACAATTTTTTAGTCCGCAGCCCCAAGGTATGATCGGTTCCAGCAACCATCACCAGCGTCTGTTTTACATGGTGCAGGAATACCTAGGGGCAAGATCTGACTTGGACACCTTTCCCACCGAAAATCCTCTGGGTTACTGGGTCTTGAGGATGGATCACTGGCCAGAGCTTGCACAGTATGCAATTGAGCTACTGGCCTGTCTTGCATCCAGCGTTATTTTGGAACGCACATTCAGTGCTGCTGGAAGCTTTGTAACCAATCACAGGGTGCGCCTCCAAAATCCTACTAGTGGTGATTCTGCCACACCTCTCTCCTCCACCCCCTCCTCTTCTTCTTCCTCCATGGCCTCTTCCTGTGCTGATTTGTCCTCAGAACCAGCGGTGCTCCGTAGGCGTTCAAGGGGCTACGCAAGCACGCAGGCAAAAAGATGCCATGCGGTGCTTGAGCTGGTGTGCTTGGGGGACAGGAGCCACACTGGAGCAGAGATTCTGTCAGCTCTGCAGGAGCAGGTTCAGAGGTGGTTGATGCCACGCCAGCTTAAGGCAGGTATGGTGGTTTGCGACAATGGCACCAACCTCCTCTCTGCCCTCCGACAGGGACAACTGACCCATGTGCCCTGTTTGGCTCACGTCCTTAACTTGGTGGTGCAGCGGTACTTGGGCAGGTACCTGGGCTTACAGGATGTCCTGAGGCAGGCCAGGAAAGTCTGTGTGCATTTCCGCAGGTCATATAATGCCAGTGCTCGGCTGGCTGACCTCCAAAAGGAATTTAACCTGCCCAAGAACCGCCTAATCTGTGACATGCCCACCAGGTGGAACTCAACTTTGGCCATGCTGCAGTGGCTGCACACGCAGAAGAGGTCCATCAATGAGTACCTATGTGACTATGGATCCAGGACAGGGTTAGGGGACCTTGTTTTTTTTTTCCCCACGCCAGTGCGCTATGATCAGGGATGCATGCACTGTCCTGTCACCATTTGAGGAGGCCACGAGGATGGTGAGCAGTGACAGTGCATGCATCAGTGACACTGTACCTCTTGTCCACCTGTTGGAGCACACGCTGCGTGGAATATTGGACAGGGCACTTGAGACAGAACAGAGGGAGGAAGAGGAGGACTTCCTTACCTCTCAAGGCCCCCTTTATCCAGACAGTGTTCCTGTGTGCCCGCCGATCACACAGGAAGAGGAGGAGGAGGATTGTGTCAGCATGGAGGTGGAGCCTGGCACCCAGCATCAGCAGCAGTCTTCAAGGGATCATTTACAGTCCCAAGAAACCCATGGACTGCATGGCTGGGAGGCGGTGGCTGTGGATCATGTCGTCCTTAGTGACCCAGAGGACTCCGGACCGAATGCCTCAGCAAACCTACACTGCATGGCCTCCCTGATCCTGCAAAGCCTGCAGAAGGATTCTCGTATTCGTGGTATCAAGGAGAGGGATCAATACTGGCTGGCAACCCTCCTTGAAGGGTAAGGTTGCAGACCTTATCTTGCCGTCGCAGAGGGAGCAGAGGATGAAACATCTTTGGGAGGCCTTGCAGAAAGGTCTGTGCAACGCGTTCCCAGAGACTGGGAGGTTACAAACTCCTGTTCCTGGACAACGTGTTGCTGAGGCTTCGGTCAGTCAGAGAAGGAGCGGTGGAGAAGGTGGCCATCTGACCGATGCGTTCAGACAATTTTTTAGTCCGCAGCCCCAAGGTATGATCGGTTCCAGCAACCATCGCCAGCGTCTGTTTTACATGGTGCAGGAATACCTAGGGGCAAGATCTGACTTGGACACCTTTCCCACCGAAAATCCTCTGGGTTACTGGGTCTTGAGGATGGATCACTGGCCAGAGCTTGCACAGTATGCAATTGAGCTACTGGCCTGTCTTGCATCCAGCGTTATTTTGGAACGCACATTCAGTGCTGCTGGAAGCTTTGTAACCAATCACAGGGTGCGCCTGTCCACTGACTCGGTCGATTGACTGACCTTCATAAAAATGAATCAGTCTTGGATCACCACCAGCTACCAGGCACCTGATGCTGATGTAACCAAATAATTTTTTTGAAATGTCAGATCCGTTCAAGACTGCCTATGCTGATGCTGAGTGATTATCCCGCTATGCTGAGTGATTATCCTCTTCCTCCTCAATGATCATGCTGATAGCTTGTTAGAACATTTTTGGTTCTGGGAGCCGCCACCAGTGGCTAAGGCCCAATTTTTCATCCCCTGCTTAACAGGTTTGGTTGGTTTGGTTATCTCTGAAACCAAACCAGCACATGCATTTGTTTTTGCAGCAAAGATGCAGTGCAAACGAATGCTATCTTTGTTTCTACATTTTAATAACATTGGGTGCAAATTGGGCGGAGTTTAATGTCACATAATCTAAAATTTAATATGCAATGACTTCAAAACCGAATAGCCGAAACATAAATTTTTGTGGCACAAAACAGTTTTTAAGCTTAACAGCTGGCAGTCAATCACTCTGCATCTTTGTTGCGTTCTGCCGAATGTAATAGACGCAAACTTTGCGTGCACACAAGAGAGTTGTGACGTATGTCCATTTATTATAAATATATTAATCCGCAAATAAAGTAAAGATTTGGGATGGTATGTTAAGCAACATTTAAAGCATGTGAACGATAAGTTGTTCAATGTCCATTCTTACCTTTCAATGCCATTGCGTGGCCTTGTAGTGACTTGGAAAAATTCTTGTCACTTTTGTCCCGATAGGCCTCAAACGTATGGGAACTGCCTTGTGCAGGTTTTCAAAGTTCCAAAAGACGTCAAACTCTTTAAAATGACAGCATCAAAACTCGTGCGGTTGCATCTTTCACAAACATCTGCTTCCCGCAATTTCAGTCAAATGAAAAGATAATTTTTTGAAGTAAATGTAACTCAATTAGAATATGAAAATGCACATACCTTAAAAGTTTTGTCTAGATTACTTAATATTATACATTATTTTTGTAAATGTAAAAGGTGTGTTTTAACCACTTAAGTCCCGGACCATTTGGCTGGCCAAAGACCAGAGCACTTTTTGCGATTTGGCACTGCGTCTCTTTAACTGACAATTGCGCGGCCGTGCGACGTGGCTCCCAAGCAAAATTGACATCCTTTTTTCCCCACAAATAGAGCTTTTTTCTGGTGGTATTTGATCATCTCTGCAGTTTTTATTTTTTGAGCTATAAACAAATAACGTCAATTTTGAAAAAAACACATTATTTTTTACTTTGTGCTATAATAAATACCCCCAGAAAAAATATGTATAAAAAAAATTTTTTTTCCTCAGTTTAGGCCGATACATATTCTTCTACATATTTTTGGTAAAAAAAAAATCGCAATAAGCGTATATTGATTGGTTTGCATAAAAGTTATAGCGTCTACTAAATAGGGGATAGATTTATGGCATTTTTATTAATAATTTTTACTAGTAATGGCGGTGATCAGCGATTTTTATCGTGACTGCGACATTATGGCGGACACATCGGACACTTTCGGCGCTATTTTGGGACCATTCACATTTATACAGCAATCAGTGCGATTAAAAATTAATTGATTACTGTGCAAATGTGACTGGCAGTGAAGGGGTTAACACTAGGTGGAGCTGTAGGGGTTAAGTGTGTTCTAGGGAGTGATTCTAACTGTGGGGGGAAGGGGCTATGTGTGACACGACACTGATCACCGCTTCAGATTACAGGGAGCAGTGATCAGTGTCCTGTCATTAGGCAGAACGGGGAAATGCTTGTATACATCAGCATTTCCCGTTCTTCCACTCTGTGAGATGATCAAGGGTATCCCCGCGGACATCGAGTCCGCGGGACCTGCAATCACACTCATGGAGCTCATAGCGGGCCCGCGCCGCCGGCGCGCTCGCAATGGCACGGCGGCAAATTTAAAGGGACGTACCTGTATGACCATTTGCCTGTCCGTGCCATTGTGTTGACGTATATCTACATGCGGCGATCGGCAAGTGGTTAAGAACTAATGAAAATTAAGTAAGGTACTTAAAATATCAAAGTAAATTAATTAACATTTATTTATTTGTTAAAAATAATAAAATGTTTATGTTAAAATTACAAGCCAACTGAATCATTTTTATCAGTTTAGAAAATAAATGTTTTTTTCTTTAAACCAGAGTTTAGTGTCACTTCTCGGCCACACTAATTCACTGCCAGGCCACCTGACAACATTCCTATGTGGGCTATGCACATTCCCCTGCCTCAATAGATAATGGCCTGGTCACTGACTGCGTCTTTAAGAAAGGAAGGGAACGTGTATTCCCCTATACTTGAAGTAATAGGTATGTCTTTGGTGGTCTTGGTCTGGTGGTGGTTTGGGCCAGCAGGGGAACAGAAGGATAAGCACTGGCTCATTATGCTCCTAACTGTAAAAGGACCTTGTTACTATGCTAAGTATGCGCAGATTACAGGTTTATTGTACTCTGCCCTCTAATTACCCAGATCCAGGCTGTTCCTGGTAACTGGTCACATCACGTTGGAATCAGTTCAAGAGAACCAGTCACCACTGAGCTTATGCAAGAATCCTATAGCCTTAAATAATTATAACTGTGCAGTCTTATGAATGATGTTTACTTGTGTCCTTATTAAGCTCTACATACACCAAGTTTTGCTGACAGGGTCACCTGTGGTCTGATATTTGCTGCCCTACCCAAACACTGATTTCCAGCTCCTGAGACCCCTTTCACACGGGGGCGCTTTGCAGGCGCTACAGTGTTAAAAATAGCGCCTGCAAAGTGCCCTGATAGAGCCGCTGTTGTCTCTCCAGGCAGGACCCTAAAAAAAATGCTGCTAGCAGCATCTTTGGAGTGGTGAAGGTGCGGTGTATACACTGCTCCTTCAGCGCTCCTGCCCATTAAAATCAATGGGGCAGCACAGCTATACCGCTGGCATAGTGCTGCTGCAGCAGCACTTTGCGGTGGTTTTAACCCTTTCTCGCCTGCTATTTTTAGCGCCGCTTTACCGTCAATTTCATAGCGCTATTTGGCCACTAGCGGGGCACTTTTACCCCCCCCCGCTAGCGACCGAGGAAGGGTTAAAACCACTGCAAAGAGCTGCTGCAGCAGCACTATGCCGGCGGTATAGCCGTGCTGCCCCATTGATTTCAATGGGCAGGAGCTGTGAAGGAGCGGTGTATACATCGCTCCTTCACCTCTCCGAAGATGCTGCTAGCAGGACTTTTTTTTAGCGTCCTGCCAGCGCACCGCTCCAATGTGAAAGCCCACGGGGCTTTCACATTGGAGACACAGCAGCGGTGCTTTGCAGGCGCTATTTTTAGCGCTGCAGCGCCTGAAAAACGCCCCAGTGCGAAAGGGGTCTAAAAAAGTCCTGCTAGCAGCATCTTCGGAGCGGTGAAGGAGCAGTGTATACACCGCTCCTTCACTGCTCCTGCCCATTGAAATCAGTAAGGTAGCACGGCTATACCGCCGGCATTGTGCTGCTGCAGCAGCGCTTTGAGGTGGTTTTAACCCTTTCTTGGACTTTAGCGGGAGGTAAATGCGACCCTCTAGCGGCCGAATAGCGCTGCAAAAATTGATGGTAAAGCGCCGCTAAAAATAGCGGTGCTTTACCGCCGACGCACCCACCGCCCCAGTGTGAAAGGGGCCCTTGAGTACAGGAAAGAGTTAAGACCCCTAGCTGTCTACTTTTACGCTCCATTTATTGACACTGTCATGCACACTCAGGAGCTGGGACACATTGGGGGTTATTTACTAAAACGGAGGAGTGCAAAATCTGGTGCAACTCTGCATAGAAACCAATCAGCTTCCAGGTTTTGTTGTCAAAGCTTAATTGAACAAGCTGAACTTAGAAGCTGATGGGTTACCATGCACAGCAGCACCAGATTCTGAGTGCTCCAGTTTTAGTAAATCAATCCGAGTTTATGAGGTCAGATATACTGGCATGTGGCCCTTGACTATTGCCTTGACTCTAAGGTGGAAACAATAAATGGTCCACTTCACTTGCTTGTCATATAGGATGTCAGATGTGACCAATGTAAGAAAAGACCCATACATACGGCACTAATTACTGTATACACATGTGCTAATAAATAATGTGCTATATAGTGTATAATAATAATAATAAAAAATTGCCTAATAGTAATAACAGGTTCTAATTTAATATTCAGTTGCCTGACAGGTAATAATTAATGAAAATTTCCAGTAATGAGTATGGATTAACACAGTGTTACCAGCAGCAGGTGTATAGAATGCCAAACTCACATTAAAGAAAACTAAAGGCAAACCTTTTTTCATTTTGGATAGAGTAAGGGAGGGTTATAACCCCTGTCAATCTTTTTTGCCATTTGTGTCCCATTGCAGAGATTTTCCTCCTCTTCCTGTCCTATAGCCGAAACAGGAGGTGAGAGATAGTCCCTCAAAAGTGAGGGAATACATGGTTGTCAGCAAAAATAGTGTCCCCATTGGAAGATGTCCCATCTATTCCCGTTCTGGTGACAACAAAATTTGGGTTTTTATTTACTTTCATTTACAATGATCATGGTAAACAGGACAAATAGAGTGAATCTCTCTAACAGGGGCACAGACAGCAATAGAAATTCTAATCCCTCTCCACTCTACCTAAAACAACCAAAAAAAATAAAAAATAAAAAGTTTGCCTTTAGTTATACTTTAGTCACGTCTAAGTGCAGCCAAAAACACAACTAGAAATATCAGCACAAGGGACATTACTTACAATTAGTATGATGCATCCCTTGTTTTGATGTTCCTCCCTTTAGTAGAAATCTTCATCTGTCCTATTGTAAACTTCCAGCGCAGAGGAGAGAGGGGGAGATAGAGAGGGTGATAAATCCTAGATTGTAAGCTCTAACGAGCAGGGCCCTCTGATTCTTCCTCTATTGAATTGTATTGTAATTGTAATGCCTGCCCTAAGAGCAGTTAGGATGTGGAATTCCCTTCCACAGGCGGTGGTTTCAGCGGGGAGCATCGATAATTACAAAAAACTATTAGATAAGCACCTGAACAACCACAACATACAGGGATATACAATGTAACACTGACATATAATCACACACATAGGTTGACATGATGGACTTGTGTCTTTTTTCAACCTCGCCTACTATGTAACTAGTGTTGTAAAGCACTGCGCAAACTATCGGCACTATATAAATCCTGTATAATAATGATATTAATAATAAAAATACAAATGAAGGGCTGTCTTGAGCTCTCATCAAGAGAGCCTGACCATGCCTGCCCGTTCCTGCCAGATCCATCATTCATAGAAGCCATACTACAACTTCTATGGATAACTCAGAATCTTTAAATGGAGGTATAGAGCTATCAAAATTCGGCCTGTAAATGGCGCACCATTGTGCCGCAAATACATGCATTGCACACAGTTGCGGAGTGGCCCCTATATATGAAAGAATGAATGAATGATTTGTAAAGCGCTGCAAATGTGAACTGAATCACCTCAAGGCGCTAGATGCGTTCTCTCTTGTCAGCTTCTTAGAAGAGGAAGGTCTTCTTGAATGGGTTGCTGACAGCGGTAGTAATGCGTGCCAAACATAACAAGGAGGATAATGTTTGGTGCGACCATAAAGCAAAGCAACACGGCCTCTGCATGTGAACACCCATTTCTGCACGTTTGGATTGCAGTTACAAGTATCACGTCTATATCCTGAGCCAGGTTTTGCTGGAGGAGGCGCCTTCAGGAAACATGGACTGTTTATTGCTTGCATTTCCAGCTTGAGGATCTTTAGTTTATTACCAGAGTGTCTGAGAGTGGATATGCTACTGGGATTATGGCTGCATTGATAGCGCGTGGTTGCATAGATAGATAGATAAGATAGGATACATATTATATTGCCATTGCAACGCAAATTACAATGAGGCTCCACACATATGTTAACATATAACATCCTCAACATACACACATGTAAACAGTTTGCCCCCCCCCATATAAAAAGCCTAAAAAATAAACCCCCGCCACCGCAGCAAAGCCAGGTTACCTGCAGTTAAATAATATTGTTCAAAATTACCATTTAGGGCCTTGGTAGCCCTTGGAAATAAATTTTCCTTAAATCGGTTTGTCCTCACCTTTTATATTTCTGAACCTCCTGCCAGACTGCAGGAGTTCAAAAAGATAGTTTCCAGGGTGGGACGAGTCACTCACTATTTTGCCTGCCCTGCTGACACAACGGGACTTGTACATTTCGTTTATAGAAATTAAACTACAGCCCACAACCTTCTTATAATATTTATTATTTTTTTAAAGGGAAACTTTTTCTGCTAGTGTGCAGTTGGGGTGCCAGGCTAAAACACAATGTCAGCACCTTCTCAATAGAGGAGCGATAAAAGGACTCTAATGCCGTGTACACACAGGCGGACTTTTCTACCAGACTGGTCTGACGGAACGAATCGGTAGGACAATCCCACCGTGTGTGGGCTTCATCGGACCTGCAGCAGACTTTTTCGGTCGAAAATCAGACGGACTTTAGATTTAAAACATGTTTCAAATCTTTCCGACAAAAAATCTGCTTGTCTGTATGCTAGTCCAAAGGACAAAAACCGATGCTAGGGCAGCTATTGGATACTGGCTATGAACTTCCTTATTTTAGTCCGGTTGTACGTCATCACGTCGGACTTTGGTGTGATCGCGTGTAGGCAAGTCTGTTCGTTCGAAAGTCCGTCGGAAGTCCGTCAAAAGTCCGTCGGAAGTCTGTCAAAAGTCAGTCGAAAGTTAGTGGGAAAGACCGTCGGACCTTTGATGCCAAAAAGTCCCGCCGTGTGTACACGGCATCAGATGTTTTTCCCTAGGCCATTTTTTCTGAGAAGTCTCAGGAAATATAACTGTTGCTGACACTTCTTAGTGACAGCTGTCATGTTGATGACCAGGATACATTTTCTGAAATATTAATGCCTAAAAAACAGATACGTGCTCTACCAATTCTCCTCCGATGATAAGTGGAAACATGTCAGTCTAATGCCCCATACACACGATCGGATTTTCCGACAACAAATGGATGTGAGCTTGTTGGTGGAAAGTCCGACCGTGTGTATGCTCCATTCGAAACATTTGTTGTCCGACTTTCCACCAACAAATGTTGGCTAGCAGGTTCTCAAATTTTCCGTCAACAAATTTTTGTTGTCGGACTTTCCGATCGTGTGTACACAAGTCCGTTGCACAAAAGTCCACGCATGCTTGAAATCAATGCTCACCAAACACAACATTAGCAGAAGGAGCCCAAAGGGTGGAGCATAACTATTGAACTTCCTTTTTATCGGCTTGCCGTACGTCTTGTACGTCACTACATTCGTAATTGTTGGCCAACATTTGTGTGACCGTGTGTACGCAAGACAAGTTGGAGCCAACAACCTTCCAACAAAATTCCACGGTTTTGTTGTTGGAAACATCCGATCATGTGTACAGGGCATTACTCTTCCTAAAATCAATTATTAATTCATTGGGCTTCCCAGTGTTTAAGGACAAGTTGTTTGCCTCACACCGCTCTACTAGATTAGCCAACTCTTCCCTATAATGCTTCTCATCTACTCTTGTGATACAACCTACTATGGATATTGGATTCCAGCATGCAAGCCTGTGCTGAGACAGCGGTGGATCGATTTATTTTCTCTAGAGTCACTTTTAGCTGAAAGCTGGAAGTCAGCTGTAAGGCCTCTTGCACACAGGATGTTTCTCTATCTCTTCTAGATGCCTTTCCTCCTGGCAGCAGCATTTTGGCAGAAAAAATGCTTGACTCTTTTAAACGTGGTTAATGCATTTAGGCGTGTTTAGCCGCATCTAAGCGTTTGGACATCAATTAATTTCATGGGCCAGAATATAAACTTATTCTGCCCATTTTAATTAATGCCCAAGTGTTAAACCTGCCTAGCGTAATGCACATTTAGAAGCATTTACATGCGTCAATTGTTTTTTTCTGCCAAAATGCCGCTGCTGTTTTTTTTTCTGCCTCTAAATACCCTTTGCCTATAAACTAAAAGATTTTGCGTGCATGGACACATAGGCTAACATGCAGGGTCGTTTAGAGGCAGGAAAAAATGTGCATTTGCAATCTCAGGACACCCAATAAGAGAACAGTATGCGACCAAAACTACGTCTAAACTACGTGGCATGTTCACCAATGCCAGAAGCCTGGCGGACAAGATGGGTGAACTAGAGATACTGTTGAACAAGGAGGATTTAGATTTTGTGGGAATTTCAGAGACCTGGTTCAACAGCTCTCATGATTGGCTGGCAACCAATCAAGGGCAAGGGATAGAGAGGGTAAAAATGGGGGAGGGGTATGCCTACATATTAAGAATAATGTACAAGTGAATGTGAGAGATGACATCAATAAGGGAGCTAGGGAGGAGGTGGAATCCTTATGGGTAGAGCACCCAAGGGATGAAGCTAAGGGGAAAATAATACTGGGAGTATGCTATAGGCCCCCTAACCTGAGGGAGGAGGGGGAGACAGACCTCCTATCACAATTTGGATTAGCAGCAAGGATAGGAAGTGTTATCATAATGGGGGATTTTAATTATCCAGACATAGACTTGGCAGAGGAAACCACGCATTCGTCTAAGGCTCGCCAGTTCCTAAATATCTTGCAGGACAATTTCATGGGTCAGATGGTAGATGCACCAACTAGAAACAAGGCGTTACTAGATCTACTGATTACCAACAATACAGACCTGATCACGGATGTGGAAATATGGGGCAATTTAGGAAACAGTGATCACAGGTCAATTGGCTTCCGTATAAATCACACCAATAGGAAACACAAGGGGAACACAAAGAGACTGAATTTCAAAAGAGCCAACTTCCCTAAACTACGAACCTTGCTAGAAGATATAAATTGGGATAAAATCTTAGAAACAAAGAACACGGAGGAGAGATGTGTTTGCTTTAAGAGCATATTAAATAAGGGCATTAGCCAGTGCATCCCATTGGGAAATAAATTTAAAAGAGCGAACAAAAGTCTTGGATGGCTTAATTCCAATGTAAAAATGCATATAAAGGCAAAGGAGAAAGCCAATACAAGGCTGAGGGATCATCATCAGTATTCAGAATTTACAAAGAATGCAACAAGATATGTAAGGGTGCAATTAGGGTGGCTAAGATAGAACACGAAAGACACATAGCAGAGGAGAGCGAAAAAAATCCCAAGAAATTCTTTAAGTATATAAACAGTAAAAAAGGGAGGACAGACCATATTGGCCCCATAAAGAATGAGGAAGGACATCTGGTTACAAAGGATGAGGAGATGGCAAAGGTATTGAATTTATTCTTCTCCTGAGTCTTCACGAGGGAATCCGGGGGCTTCAGTAACCAAAACTGCAGTGTTTGTCCTCATGACACATCACAGGAAGCACCCTCATGGCTAACAGAGGACAGAATTAAAAATAGACTTGGGAAATTTAACATTAATAAATCACCGGGACCAGATTGCTTGCACCCAAGGGTACTTAGGGAACTCAGTCAAGTAATTGCCAGACCATTGTTCCTAATTTTTACTGACAGTCTACTGACTGGAATGGTACCAGCTGATTGGAGAAAAGCCAATGTAGCACCAATATTTAAAAAAGGGCCAAAATACATCCCTGGGAATTACAGACTAGTTGGCCTACCATCAATAGTATGCGAACTCTTGGAGGGGATGATAAGGGACTATATACAAGATTTTAGTAATGAAAACAGTATCATTAGCAGTAATCAGCATGGATTCATGAAGAAACGTTCTTGCCAAACCAATTTTTAACCTTCTATGAGGAGGTGAGCTGTCATCTAGATAAAGGAAGGCCCATTGATGTGGTGTATCAGGATTTTGCAAAAGCATTTGGCACAGTTCCCCATAAACGTTTACTGTACAAAGTAAGGTCCATTGGCATTGACCATAGGGTGAGTACATGGATTGAAAACTGGCTACAAGGGCGAGTTCAGAGGGTGGTGATAAATGGGGAGTACTCGGAATGGTCAGGGGTGGGAAGTGGGAGCCCCCAGGGTTCTGTGCTGGGACCAATCCTGTTTAATTTGTTCATAAACGACCTTGAGAATGGGGTAAACAGTTCAATCTCTGTATTTGTGGATGACAATAAGCTAAGCAGGGCAAAGCTTCTCTGCAGGATATGGAAATCTTGCAAAAGATCTGAACAAATGAATGGGGTGGGTAACTACATGGCAAATGAGGTTTAATGTAGAAAAATGTAAAATAATGCATTTAGGTGGCAAAAATATGAATGCAATCTTCTCTTTAGGGGGTGAACCTCTGGGGGAATCTAGGATGGAAAAGGACTTGGGCATCCTAGTAGCCTCAGCAATGGCATACAATGCCATGCTGCTAACAAAGCAAACAGAATATTGGCATGCATTAAAAAAGGGGATTAACTCAAGAGATAAAATTATAATTCTCCCACTCTATAAGACTTTGGTCCGGCCTCACCTGGAGTATGCTGTCCAGTTCTGGGCACCAGTCCTCAGGAAGGATGTACTGGAAATGGAGCGAGTACAAGGAAGAGCAACATAGCTAATAAATGGTCTGGAGGATATCAGTTAAGAGGGAAGGTTGTGGGCACTGAACCTATTCTCTCTGTAGAATGGATATGATTTCAATTTACAGATACCGTACTGGTGACCCCACAATAGGGATAAAACTTTTTTGCAGATGGGAGTTTAATAAGACTCGTGGCCACTCACTAAAATTAGAAGAAAAGAGGTTTAACCTTAAACTGCGTAGAGGGTTCTTTACTGTAAGAGCAGCAAGGATGTGGAATTCCCTTCCACAGGCAGTGGTTTCAGCAGGGGGCATCAATTGTTTCTAAAACTATTAGATAAGCACCTGAACGACTGCAACATACAGGGATATACAATGTAATACAGACATATAATCACACACATAGGTTGGACTTGATGGACTTGTGTCTTTTTTCAACCTCACCTACTATGTAACTATGAGGCCTAAAAATCAATACCAAGTTTAGATCTGCTGCATCAGCCGTGAGCTTTTTACCCCTTAAATTCTAGGGTGTTTATAATTGTTCCTTGGTAGACAATGGGTTAAATGCTACTATAAAGGAAGAACAGAAGTCTTTGTCTTATGTAAAGCTTAGTACACACGGGCCGAATGTGGGCGGCATCAGCCGGTTCAGAAGAAACCAGCCTATATTTGGCCAGCGTGTACTAGAGTCGGTCATGACCGGGCATGAAGGGGCATGACCGAAAAAGGTCTGCCAATCGGCTTCTGATCAGTGATCTCAGCCAATGGCTAAGAACGCTGACCGGAGTGTTTTGGCGGGGGGCCGCCCCCCGTCAGAACACAATAGAACATCAGAGGGGATCGCTATACTAACTTCGGATCGTTAGTATAGCAGCTCCTCGTGAGCTGTCAGGTTTTTTTCATTCAGCCCTGGTGGGTTGAAAAAAAAACTACAAGTGTGTACCAGGCTTAATTACTTAAGGACTGCCCATCGCACATCTATTGTTGCAGGGCGGCCCTATTGCGTGAAAGGACGTACCAACATGGCGGGGGAGCCGATGTGTGGGTCTGCCGGCCACCTGTGATCGCTCCACAGAGAGGCAGAACGGGGATCTGCCTATGTAAACAAAGCAGATCCCCGTTCAGACAGCAGAGTACAGAAAGATTGTCTGTTCCTAGTGATCAGGAACAGTGATCTCTATCTACTCCCAGTCAGTCCACTCCCCCCACAGTTAGAAAGCACCTCCCTAGGACACATTTAACCCTTTGATCGCCCCCTAATGTTAACCCCTTCCCTGCCAGTGTCATTTATACAGTGACCAGTGTATATTTTTAGCTCTGATCACTATAATAATGTCACTGGTCCCAAAAACCTGTCAAAAGTGTCGAGATCCCGCTAAAACTGATCACCGCCAGTAAAAAAAAAAAAAAATTATAAAAATGACATAAATCTATCCCCTATTTTGTAGCTGCTATAACTTTTGCGCAAACCAATCAATATATGCTTATTGCAATTTTTTTCTACCATTAATATATAGAAGAATACATATTGTCTTAAACTGATGAAGCCGTTTTTATTCAATTTTTTATTTTTTGGGATATGTAAAAAATATTGTTTTTTTTTCAAAATTGTAGGTCTTTTTTGTTTGTAGCGCAAAAAATAAAACCGCAAAGGCGATCAAATACCACCAAAAGAAAGCTCTATTTGTGGAAAATCAGTTTTATTTGGGTACAGCAGCGCACGCCCATGCAATTGTCAGTTAAAGTAACGCAGTGCCATATCGCAAAAAATGGCCTGGTCATTAAGGGGGTAAATCCTTCCAGGGCTGAAGTGGTTAAAGTAGTAAGTCTGTAAGACTGTAATTATGATTAGGTAAAAAAGATCATATCCTCTTGTTATTTCTCCAGGTGTTATCAGGGTTATACTGCATGAGTGCCGGTTCACACAGGGGCAATCCGACTTACAGCGCGACTTTGCAAGGCGATTTGGAGGCGACTTCAGCACGACTTAAGCGCAACTTTGAGCAACTTACAACGCAACTTAAAATCGCCTCCAGGACAGGTGACTTTAGCTGTGGCCAATCACAGAATAATCAGCTCTGTGGGAGGGAGGGGGTTGCCTGGGTAAACGTTTGAAGTACCTGGGTAAATTATTGTCTTTTTCCTGTAAAGTCACCTCAATATAGATGGAGATCCTACTTGGAGGCGACTTCCATTGAAATCTATGGGTACAAGTCACCTAGAAGTCGCCTTGAAGTAGTACAGGAACCTTTTCTAAAGTCGGAGTGACTTCAGTAGTGTACATTAAGACGGCTCTCATTCACTTCTATGGCATTTCTTATGTCCAGCGACTTGAGGACTTACAAGTCGGATCCTAAGTCGCTGTAGTGTGAACCGGCACTGAAGGTTAATGAACACTACCATTTGTGTTCAGCCCCTGGCATGGGTTTCGGAATCATGACTGAAGGTCCTGGAACATGCAGTGTAAATTTTAAATTAAATCCTAAAGAGCAGTGATTATTTGTATTTCTTATTGGTTTTAGTCTGCCTATGTCTTTCAAGCTCTAAAAATGTCAATAGAAATGCACTTGAACATATTACAAGCAAATCTTAAGTATATTTTAAAAATGTCTCAAAATGCATCTCAAGCACAAGCTGTTTTCTCTAAAAGCACCAGGACAGATAGGGAGATCTTCATAGCAGGGGCACAGATGGCAATAAAAACATGACCCTCTTTAAAGAGGTTGTAAACCTCTGAAAAAAAATCCTAAAAAAAAAAACCTGCAAGACAAAGGCATAATGAGCTACTAATATGCTAGCTTATTTTGCCTTTGTCTTATTAAATACTTACCCTAAAACTAAGTTGTTGCAGCAGACCCTGCACACCGCTGTCACAGCTGACATCTTTCTCAGAGCTTATTTCCGGGCTCTAGTGCTGTGATTGGCCGAAGCCGCGATGTGCACGGGAGCCGCCGTTCAGGGCTAGGGCTCGGAAAGATCGGCATCGGTAGGCCGTTCCTTCAGAGCGCATGTGCCAGTGATGTTACTGGCTGCAAGCACTGGAAATATCTCCTAAACTGTATAGGTTTAGTAGATATTTTCAATACTTATAGGTAAGCCTTATTATAGGCTTACCTTAAGGTAAAAGTTTGCAGAGGAAGTTTACTTCCTCTAATTCTACCCAAAAATAAAAAAAAAAATATAAGTTTCGGCTTTAGAAACACTTTAAAAGTTATGCACAGTCATGTAACTGTAGCGCCCTACTCCCGTAGGAGCGGCTGTTAGTTCTTTCTACCCTGGAGCTGGTTCCATCACCTTACTCCTCAACCATATAGAACACGCAGACAGTCAAATGAAAGTGGAATATATACAAGTTTATTGTAGATTCCATATGAAAGGCACCATCATGTTGAAAAGTCACTTTAAACAATGCAGCACTATACTGAATAGTCACTCTGAATAACTCTCAGCAGGGTTAGATGATATGCAACACAATATTATCCTCGGATTACATAATCCCCAAGTAGTAGAAGTAGACCTCCTATTGCATAACATTCCCTTGTGCGGTGCATGTTTCCTTCCTCCTTTTGACCACCACTTCCAGTACAGATGAATAATGAATAATAGTTCAGCGCATTCAGATTTATAAATGGTAAGCCCCTATTAGTAGACTTCCATCTGATATCAATACTTTCAGTGCAAAGCGTGTTTCCTTCTTCCTCTTGACTACCACTTCCCAACTTCACAGCACCCATGATTCTAGCTTCTTGAATGATCACACAGATAACATTGAGAAGATGACTTCTGGATTCCCCAAGGGTATCAATGCTATAAGGCCCAGCTCAATTACCCTGGCACCCGCACACCGATCCCTGTAAAGTCTCTCATAGGTACTGTTTCCCTTTGGGTTACACTCACTTGTGTTCCTGAGGTATGATCCATGTCGCACACGGAAGATCCTCACCCATTCCTGGATGTCAGTATTGGCAGCTATGTGGAAGAAGTAGCTCAGTTCCTCTCCATAAGCATGGCTTTGCAGTTCCTCTCCTCTGGCCGGGAGAGCATCAGTGCTATATCAGTGTCTTAATCCTGTCTCCTGGATCTCTTCTCCACCCATCCATATCCACACCGAGCACAGGTCCCTCTTCCCCCCCGAGGGGGAAGAGCATGTGTGGAAGCCTCTTGTCTCACATCCTACCTCAGGCTCCTCTCACTTCCCATGCAGAACAAGATCCAGAGCCCCGGGAAGCATGTGACCAGGCCTTAAATAGAGGTCCCGCCCCTGTCCCAACAAATTAACCATTGGTCCAGAGGCATCTTACCAAAAGCTACCTGTCACTCACACTCATTTTCCTTCTGTCTTCCAGGCCAAACTCCAGAAAACAAAGGAAACTGTTCAAGCAGAGTGCAGGGGGTCACACCCTCCTCTACACTATTAAACCTCCCCAGAAATCAGACCCCACCAGAATACACTGCAGAGTGAGATTCTGGGAAATTTAGCCTACTTTAACACTAAACTTACTATTGTAGCACTCACCCAAACTGGTGGGCGCTACATAAAAAATGAAGTACACCCTAAGGAAATTGTTGACTTTTTCACCATAATTTGAACAGGCAAACATTAAGATCTTCTTTCAGACACTTAAAGATTGGTGATATACTTGAATACAAACTCAAGGAAAATTTGTAACTTCATATATTTATTCAAAAACCTATCAATGGATGTAAAGGTGTACTGTGGAAAAAGTATGTGCACTCTTGGCATCAAAAGCTGGTATTATTTTTAGCAGAAATTACTTCTTGTATGAAATTTTTTAAATGCCCACTGGTCTCTGTCATTTTTGATAACCTCCACATCAAGAATTCCTTCAGTTGTAAGATGTTTGTGGATTTCCTTGCAATAACTGCTCATTTCAAACCCCCCCCCTAAATACAATAAATGGGAATCAAATTAAGGCTTTCACTGGGCAGTCTATAACCAACCTCTGTTTCTTCTTTATGAGCCATGCCTTTGTGGATTTGCTAGTGTGCTTTGGACCACTGTTGTGTTGAAAGACAAATTTCAGGCTCAAATTCAACATTTGCACAGACTCACGTTCTCATTAAGCACACTTTGATATGATGTAGAATGTATAAATGACTTGATGACTGCAGGCTGCCCAAGTCCTGAAGCAGCAAAAACATGCCAAATCATCATATTTACACCACCATGCTTCACAGTTGGTATGATGTTCTTCTCCTGAAATATTTTCTTCAGTTAGCGGCAAACATGTCTACTGTTATTGTGACTAAATACCTCTACCTTTATTTGACTTGTCTTTAGCATTATCATTGCCCTAGAGGCCTTGGTCTTTGCCTATGTAAGAAAACGGGGGATGTTAAATAATAGTATGGACAATAATATACAGTAACTATATTATAAATCAACAACCATTTCTTACCATCCGATAGAGGAAAGTCAGCAACGAAACACATCATAAACTGTAGGTAAAAATAAATTGTGCAAAAAATTATGTAATAACAGCCCACTTACTGATAAATATATTACACAAAAATGATAGAAACAATCTTTAAGCTGGCCATAGAGGTTCAAATCCTTTCTGAACCACTCGAGATTCAAACCGTGTATGGAAAGGCAGATTGTACCCAAGTTGATCCATCAATTGACTTTTGATTTTTAGGATGGTATTATTGCTAATGCAATAGACAATGCATTCAAGGGAATTTAACAATGGCTGGTCTCTTTTATTTCTTCAATGGATTGGATTGGATAATTCAAGCCCCATTTGATGTGATAACTATTCCATATTAATTGCAGTCTCTCATTGCTATTCAGAATCATAGCCTCTTGCAAGTATGCTTGTTAAGTGTTATTTTCTGACATCACACATGGACATGTGGACAGTTGGCCAGCTTAGCATAACAAAGCCAAATGACCCCATGAAGACAACACTGGCATATTAACTTACTAAACCAGTGTCTTTTTTACACAGGTTGGTCAACATAGGTGTTGGGGGAGCATTTTTAAGACTAGTTAGGTAAAGCTTGGAATTCTTCTTTCATTTTATTACAATGTAGTAATTAATTTCAAATCAATCAGGATCTAATATTTTCCAGTCCAAATATGTTGAAAGTCATCTATTTTCATGGGGTGTGCTTACTTTTTCACATGATTGTATATGCCATGTGTGTCAAATTCAATATTTGAGATCTCTAAAGGAAAATCATTCTTAGCCAATGTAAGCACTGTGTTTCTTAAAGTGGTTCCGACGGATGTTGGCTCAAACTTGTCTTACATACACACGGTCGCACAAAGTTGTCGGAAAATCTGATCGTACTGAACGCGGTGACGTAAAACACGTACGTAAAACACGTGCCACAATGCGTGGCACTTTGTGCGTTGGATTTGTGTACACACGATCGGAATTTCCGACAACGGATTTTGTTGTCGGAAAATTTTATAGCAAGCTCTCAAACTTTGTGTGTCGGAAATTCCTATGGAAAATGTGTGATGGAGCCTACACACGGTCGGAATTTCTGACAACAAGGTCCTATCACACGTTTTCCATTGATAAATCCTATCGTGTGTACAGGGCATTATGCTCGGCAAATAAGCATCAACCCACACAAGGTTAGATAATCCATCGATCTCCAATCCTTAATGTTGATCCCATGGATAATCCACATATAAAGAAACAAAGTGCTCCAATAGTGCAGTAACATTTGATCAAAATTTATTAAAGTTAAAAGGCTCCAAACATTGCACTCACATTAAATCAGATAAAAATATGCATGTATTAAATTCACTGCAGCAGCATGAGACTCTCCTGACATGGACCCAGCGGACCCAGCGTACGTATAGCGGTATCTCACCCACACCATTTGCACGCGGTGTAGTGGATGAGCTTGGTGTTTAAAGCCTCCTTACAACACGTTGTGGACTTATATTGATTTTCACCTTTATATCTGAACGACTGGTTCAGTTTGTGGACTTTGTTCATTGATTTATTCATTTATTTCATTGATTTATCACTTATCACTGGGTGACGTGTCATTCATGATTCATTGTTCACATACAAAATATATAATTTGTTACTTTTGTCATAGCACCACTATTTACTATATTAGTTTATACAGTAGATGTTTACGATCATTTGTTGATTTTAAGTGACGGCTTCACTATCAAACCTATTAATTTACGATATCCTGGCGCAGTGGTGGGACCTATAGTGTGTGTGGACGTTAAATTTTGGACCCTTTGATTTTATATATATTTGTTTGTAATGTTTTCCCATTCACACAGCACACCTAAACAAAAATTTTTAAAAATATTTTTTACCTTTTTTGTTGTTATGAAGCATGTTTATATACACACTATTGTACAGAATAGGTTGAAATGTGCAATTAGGGGACAGTTTTTTTTTTTTTTAAGCATTAACATACGAAATACAACCCAAGCTTTGAGATCTCCAGTCCTTTGTTAGGGCAGTGTGTACATCTAGTTTACAGTACTATTAAACCCTCAGTGTTTGTTTTTTTCAGTTTAGCACACTGAGCGCAATAAAATAAACATTTCCCAGTAAACAATTTGCTACATTTTTTACCCCAGCATTTGCAGTTTACAACTTTCAATGCTGCTGGTTCCTACTCTCTCAGTGCTGCTTCCCTGAACTTCCAGTATTCACTGGAAAGAATTAACAGTGGACAGTGCAGTCTGGAGGTAGTCTGTTAGCTTGGAGAAGGGAGGAGGGAGGAAAAAGGAAGGAGCAGGCAAGTGCATTGCTATCATAGGCTATGGGGCTGTGTGTTTTTATGGATACACACAGTGTAGGGCAACACAACCCTAGTATAGGGTAACCAGACGTCCATGATTTCTGGGGACGGTCCCCGGACTGAGGACACTGTCTCCGGACCACGTCTGTCCCTGTTTTTGTTCCCGGATTCAATTATTCAGCAGTGTTACCATCCATCCCACACAGCCAGGGACTGGTGGGCAAGTCAGGGATGTACGGCCGCAATGACAGTGAGTGGAGCTGTCATATCACAGCTCTGATTTGGGTAGATGGGGCCGATATGTGGAGCTCCGTCCCCTTTGTCACAATCCATGCAAACAGCCCGAGTTTATACATCTGTGGCGGGTAAGAAGGTGGCAGGGGGCGGGATCAATAGTAACTACTGTATAAACTCGGGCTGTTTGCTGGGGTTGTCTGGCAAAGGGGCCGGAGCTTTTCATATTGGCCCCGCCCATCTCCGACATCAGAGGTTAGACTTGACAGCTACATTCACTGTCACTCTCACTGCAGCCGTAGGTCCCCAGCTTGCCCACCAATCCCTGACTGTGCGGGATGGATGGTCACACTGCTGCATGTTCATGCTGCACTCATTTAATATCCATCTGATGCCGCCATTCTTGCCTCGGCTCCTGTATGCTGCTAATCAAGATTTTGGAAAATATAATAAGTGTGCTATGTTTAATTATTTGATGTCTTTGCAGATTAACTAATTCTTGAACCTTGCACTCTGTACAACGCACTCCTGAACCTTGCACTCTGTACAACACATTCCTGAACTTTGCACTCTGTACAATGCATTCCTGAACCTTACACTCTGTATGAAACACATTCCTGAACCTTACACTCTTTATGAAATACATTCCTGAACCTTACACTCTGTATTAAATACATTCCTGAACCTTACACTCTGTATGAAACACATTCCTGAACCTTGCACTGTGTACAACACATTCCTGAACTTTGCACTCTGTACGTAGCATTCCTGAACTTTGCACTCTGTACAATGCATTCCTGAACCTTACACTCTGTATGAAACACATTCCTGAACCTTACACTCTGTATGAAATACATTCCTGAACCTTACACTCTGTATGAAATACATTCCTGAACCTTACACTCTGTATGAAACACATTCCTGAACCTTGCACTGTGTACAACACATTCCTGAACTTTGTACTCTGTACGTAGCATTCCTGAACTTTGTACTCTGTACGTAGCATTCCTGAACCCTGCACTCTGTACAACGCATTCCTGAACTTTGCATTCTGTATGAAATGCATTCCTGAACTTTGCACTCTGTACAACGCATTCCTGAACTTTGCACTCTGTACAAGGCACTCCTGAATCCTGCACTCTGTACAATGCACTCCTGAACCCTGCACTCTGTACGTAGCATCCTCTTGAACCCTGCACTTTGTACGTAGCATCCTCCTGAGCCCTGCACTGTGTACGTGGCATTCTCCTGAATTCTGCACTCTGTATGTAGCATGCTCCTGAATCATGCACCCTGCACGTAGCATCCCCCTGAACCATGCACCCTGCACATATCATCCTCCTGAACCGTGCACCCTGCACGTATCATCCTCCTGAACCATGCACCCTGCACATAGCATCCTCCTGCACCCTGCACGTAGCATCTTCCTGAACCCTGCACGTAGCACCCTTCTGCACCCTGCAGGTATTATTATTATTATTATTATACAGGATTTATAGGTAGCAGGTAGCATCTTCCTGAACCCTGCACGTAGCATCCTCCTGCACCCTGCACGTAGCATCCTCCTGCACCCTGGACGTAGCATCCTCCTGCACCCTGGGTGTAGCATCCTCCTGCACCCTGGGCGTAGCATCCTTCTGCACCCTGGGTGTAGAACCAGCATACAGGGGCACACTCACCACCAATATGCAGGGCCAGTGATTACCAGTGTACAGAGGACATAACAAATCAAGCAAAACAAGTACCATGCAACTAACAAAATCTCAAAAATAATAAAATAATCTTGTTAGCTGGTTCCCTCGTCTAACGTGAATCAATTTAGCAAAAAATGCAGAGCTGCCCAAAATTGTACAAATGGATTTATAAGTGAAATGGTAAAACCTATGAATGAATATCCAGTGCAAATCAACCAATGTATTGCAATATAGTAGTGATGGTGTCATCCCCTCTGAAAAAATATTTTGAGAAATTGCAGAGCACCAATGTGCAAATAATGGTGAAACCCCCTACATACAATAATAACATGGATGCAAATCAACCAGTGTATTAGCACATAGTAGTGATGGTGTCACCCTCTCTGCAAAAGGTAAGGAATATTGCAGAGCTGCAATGTGCAAATAGTGGTGAAATCCCCTATATATAATCATAATAAAATGTACAAGTGATGTACATATTTTACATTTTATGCATCTCTGCTATTATTATTGAAGCTCTGCAATTTCTCAAAATATTTTTGCAGAGGGGGTGACACCATCACTACTATATTTTTGGGCTTTTTATTGGTATACAGGCCAGGACATACTGAACACCATTGAAGAAACCTCCACTTGCTGGCCACACCCACTTTTTGGCCATGCCCACAGGTGTGCGCTTTGCACGCTAGATTAGCACCATCACTTTTACCTCGAACACCACCATAGCGCCACCAAAAATAAATTGTCTGGAGCTGCCCCTGCTTGGATTGGATTTTAATTTTCCCTCAAAGTTTTTTCTCTATCTTATCGTCTTAACATTTGGTAGTTACATCCCAAAAAATTCTAAGTAGTATCTTTTTTTTTCTCATGGACGAAATGTGGGAAATAATGTATATATCATACAATCATTCCATAAATACATACCACATACACTGCAAATATAATTTGAGGAAAATATGCTTATAAAATAGTTTACCGTTTGCCAATAAAAAAAAATAAAAAAATATGTCCCCGGATTTAATTTTAAAAATCTGGACACCTTACACTAGTACCTGCATGTAAGGGTGGCCTCATAGGATGCTGCAAGAGAAAGAAGACATGCTGAAACATGAAACCTAGTGGTCATGGCACCAGCTTAAACTGGAACATAGGCAAGGATTAAAATATAAAGAAGCTGCATACTCAGTAAGTGAATAAATCAGCTGCTGAAAGTGCTTAAAAAATGTGTTTAAAGTCAAACTAAACTCCTTCAATCAACATTAGCTATTTCTAATCTGTATGCTGTTAACAGTAAATAGATAGGAAAGTATATCATATTTACTTTTTCTACATTTCTTCAGTTACTTCCTGGTTTGCAGGCCTAAGTAAAATTATGTCATACATCCCAGCTAAGCACACCCTCCTGCTGGCATGCCTGAGCTAAGGGCAGATGGATTCCAGGAAGTAAATGCTGCTGCATCATCTGCTCTTACACAAGATGGCTAAGGCCAAAAATGCTAGGGGTTGTTTTCAAAGTGAAAATAAAGCATGGAGACATGGATGGTGAGTTTGCTTTGAATAAAAAAATGAATGAAATAACATTTCCAGTTTGTGGGACTCAGATGCAGTGTAGTTCAGCTGTAATGTTACTTTAATTATGGTAAGCATCCCCCCTTAACAGTACAGAGAAAGGAAAAGTAGGGTTAGTATTCTTCAGCAAATAAAAAGTAAGTAAAAAGGTAAGCAACAATATTAACGCTATGTGAATGGGAACTGTATAAAAAATATATAATTGGTGTTATCCCAATGCATAGCTCCCAATTATCCCTGATTTCGTGGGACTGTCCCTGATTTGGAGCAATGTCCCTCTGTCCCTCATTCCTGCTCATTTGTCCCTCATTTTGGTCTGATCCATATACTTGAATATAAAATGCACTTTTTATCTTTCAAAAAGTGTTTCCCAGTGCTAAACCTTTCATCCAATTTCTAAATTGCTGCATTTGTACATTTTAAAAGCCAATATAAAGGAATAGTAGTGGTAAAAAAAAAAAAACTTGTGGATTTAATTAACCTTTTTTTTTTGGTTAATTCACCTTTAAGGGGTTGTGGCAGGGGGGCGTGTCCTATGCCTACATACATTTGTTAGTAGGTGTCCCTCATTCCCATCTCAAAATGTTGGGAGGTATGCCAATGTGGCTGCAAAATTTGAAATACACTCTAAGGACTGGTTTTGGGTTTACCAGAAACAGTAGAAGGAAGTTAAGGTTTCCACGTGACAAGTAATATGCTAGCCTGGCAGATAAAAATCTATTTGTTGCCAATGTTTTAACAGGAAAGAGATGGCAGGGCTGATATTTCGTCATGTTAACATAAATGCAGTTGTTTCTGATTCAAAGTTATGAAGTAATTAGAGCAGGGTTAAGCAAGGCAACCCCTGACACTGGTGTCACAAGCGCTACGCAAAGCCTCTTTTGCCGACACTCGACTCCCTCCCCATCAGCAGAGCAGTGCAGGGAAGTGTCAGTGAGACACTAATGCATTCCAATCTCACAATTCCCCTCATGCCGCACCTGCACTGAGGGGGAGGCACTGTGCCCTCACACATTGTAAAAGATGGGAAACATTGTTTGGTTCTCTAACTTTGCTGTAGCTGTGATCGTCAGCTCTTGTGATGGGGAAGAGAGTGGGTGCAGTTCTGCTAGGGGGGGGGGTCCCTGTTTCCAGGTGGAGGAGGACTGTCATTGGCCACTAGGGATGAGCTTCGAGTTCGAGTTGAACTCATGTTTGACTCGAACATCGGCTGTTCGCAAGTTCGCCGAACAGCGAAAAATTTGGGGTGTTCGCGGCAAATTCGAATGCCGCGGAACACCATTTAAAAGTCTATGGGAGAAATCAAAAGTGCTAATTTTAAAGGCTTATATGCATGGTATTGTCATAAAAAGTGTTTGGGGACCTGGGTCCTGCCCCAGGGGACATGGATCCATGCAAAAAAAAGTTTTAAAAACGGCTGTTTTTTCGGGAGCAGTGATTTTAATAATGCTTAAAGTGAAACAATAAAAGTGTAATATCCCTTTAAATTTCGTAGCTGGGGGGTGTCTATAGTATGCCTGTAAAGGGACGCATGTTTCCCGTTTTTAGAACAGTCTGACAGCAAAATGACATTTCAAAGGAAAAAAAGTCATTTAAAACTTGCGGCTATTAATGAATTGCCGGTCCGACAATACACATAGAAGTTCATTGATAAAAACAGCATGGGAATTCCCCACAGGGGAACCCCGAACCAAAATTAAAAAAAAAAATGACGTGGGAGGTCCCCCTAAATTCCATACCAGGCCCTTCAGGTCTGGTATGGATATTAAGGGGAACCCCAGCCAAAATTTAAAAAAAAAATGACGTGGGGGTTCCCCCTAAATTCCATACCAGGCCCTTCAGGTCTGGTATGGATATTAAGGGGAACCCCGGCCAAAATTAAAAAAAAAACGGTGTGGGGTCCCCCCAAAAATCCATACCAGACCCTTATCCGAGCACGCAACCTGGCAGGCCGCAGGAAAAGGGGGGATGAGAGAGCGCCCCCCTCCTGAACCGTACCAGGCCACATCCCCTCAACATTGGGAGGGTGCTTTGGGGTAGCCCCCCAAAACACCTTGTCCCCATGTTGATGAGGACAAGGGCCTCATCCCCACAACCCTGGCCGGTGGTTGTGGGGGTCTGCGGGCAGGGGGCTTATCGGAATCTGGAAGCCCCCTTTAACAAGGGGACCCCCAGATCCCGGCCCTCCCCCCTGTGACAATTCCTTTATTTAAATGCTTCTTCTTTCTTCTTTCTTCTATCTTCCTTCATCTTCTGGTTCTTCTGTTACTTCCTCCGGTGTTCTCGTCCAGCATCTCCTCCGCGGCGTCTTCTTCCCTTCTTCTCCTCGGGCCACTCCGCATCCATGGCATGGAGGGACGCTCCCGCTCTTCTCTTCATCTTCGTCTCTTCTTCATCTTCTTCATCTTCTTCTCTTCTTCATCTTCTTCTCCGGGCCGCACCGCATCCATGCTGGCATGGAGGGAGGCTCCCGCTGTGTGACGCTTCTCCTCTTCTGACGGTTCTTAAATAACGGGGGGGCGGGCCACCCGGTGACCCCGCCCCCTCTGACGCACGGGACATGACGGGACTTCCCTGTGGAATTCCCTGTGGAATTCCCCGTGACGTCACAGGGAAGTCCCGTCAAGTCACTGTGCGTCAGAAGGAAGAAAGAAGAAAGACGAAGCATTTAAATAAAGGACTTGTCAAAAACTGTCTCTTGTCATTTTTTTACATCTTTGACAGTTTTTTAGTGAAATGGTAGGGGTACAATACCCCCTTACCATTTCACACGGGGGGGGGCGGGATCTGGGGGTCCCCTTGTTAAAGGTGGCTTCCAGATTCCGATAAGCCCCCCCACCCGCAGACCCCCACAACCACCGGCCATGTGGCCTGGTACGGTTCAGGTGGGGGGGTGCTCTCTCGTCCCCCCCTCTTTTCCTGCGGCCTGCCAGGTTGCGTGCTCGGATAAGGGTCTGGTATGGATTTTTGGGGAGACCCCACTCCATTTTTTTTTTTATTTTGGCGCGGGGTTCCCCTTAAAATCCATACCAGACCTGAAGGGTCTGGTATGGAATTTAGGGGGACCCCCAGAAATTTTTTTTTTTTAAATTTTGGCCGGGGTTCCCCTTAATATCCATACCAGACCTGAAGGGCCTGGTATGGAATTTAGGGGGACCCCCCCACGTCATTTTTTTTTTTTAATTTCGGTTCGGGGTTCCCCTTGCTGTCAGACTGTTCTAAACACGGGAAACATGCGCCCCTTTACAGGCATACTATAGACACCCCCCAGGTACGAAATTTAAAGGGATATTACACTTTTATTGTTTCACTTTAAGCATTATTAAAATCACTGCTCCTGAAAAAACGGCCATTTTTAAAACTTTTTTTTGCATTGATCCATGTCCTCTGGGGCAGGACCCAGGTCCCCAAACACTTTTTATGACAATAACTTGCATATAAGCCTTTAAAATTAGCACTTTTGATTATTCATGTTCGTGTCCCATAGACTTTAACGGTGTTCACGTGTTCGAAGAAACTTTTTTCCTGTTCGCATGTTCTGGTGCGAACCGAACAGAGGGGTGTTCGGCTCATCCCTATTGGCCACTGATAAAGCCAATCACAGTCCTGCTAGCCCCGCCCACCATCTGGGAGGAAGATGACTCGCTTGGTTGCCACTACCAATCTCAGAAAGAAGGGATTTCACTGTGATTGAGAAAACCACAATCAGGTGACAGTTTGTGGAATTACTGTTGAGCTTCTGGGAACTTTGTTGAAGTTATTCCTGAACCTTTGTGTCACTTACTACTGAACCCCTGCACTCTGTGTCCCTTCAAGCCACAGCCAGTATTCAGCGCAATGAAAATCGCACCCAACTTTTGCTGTACCGCACTTTTTCTCAGCTGCCAGGGCCCAACTTATGATCCTGCACACAGGCCCACTGCTTCCAGAAAATGCCCCTGACTTGAGCTCATCATTGTGTATCCATTCCAGATGCTTGTATGTGACATCACATACATCACATACATCACATACAAGCACGTGGGCTGGATGCGAGAGGTGGATCAACAGGATGAGTGTGCCAGGACAGGTAGATGTGTCTCATCTCTGCTTCCTTTCACCACTCTGCATATCACGCATATCATAGATGAGAAGAGGTTACAGCAGTGGAGCAGATGAGCAGGAGTGTACAGCGGTGGGGAAAATGAGCAGAGGGGGTTCAGAGGTGGGACAGAAGAGCAGGAGGTACAGCAGTGGGTAAGATGTGCAGGGAGGTAAAGTGGTGGAGGAGATGAGAAGGGGCTTCAGCAGTGGGACAGAAGAGCAGTGGGGGTACAGTGATGGGGCAGATGAGCAGGGGGGTTCAGTGTTGGGCCAAATGAGAAGGGGGTTACAGTGATGAGACAGAAGAGCAGGGGGGTTCAGTGTTGGGGCAGATGAGAAGGGGGTTCAGTGGTAGGACAGAAAAGCAGGGGGGTAAAGCAGTGGGGCAGATGTGAAAGGAGGTGTATTGGTGGGACAGAGGAGCAGGGGAAACAGAGGTGGGGCAGAAGAGCAGGGGGTACAGAGGTGAGACAGATGTGCAGGAGGTACATTGGTGGGGTAGATGAGAAAGCGGGTTACAGTGGTGGGCCAGATGAGCAGATGGGCTCAGTGTTAGGACAGATGAGAAGGTGATTCAGTAGTGAGACGGAAGAGCATGGGGATACGTCAGTGGATGTGCAGGGAGGTACAGTGGGGGGGCAGATGAGAAAAGGGGTACATTGATGGGGCAGATGAGCACCAGGGTTACAGTGGTGGGACAGAAGAGCAAGGGGGTACAGTGGTGGGGCAGATGTGCAGGAGGTACAGTAGTAGGAGGGATCAAAAGGGGGTTCAACAGTGGGACAGAAAAGCAGGGGGCTACAATGATGGGCAGATGAGCAGGGGTTTACAGTGGTGGGACAGATGAACAGGGGGGAGGGGTTCAGTGTTGGGGCAGATGAGCAGGGGGGTTCAGTGTTGGGCCAGATGAGAAGGGGGTTACAGTGGTGGGAAAGATAAGCAGGAGGGTTCAGTGTTGGGTCAGATGAAAAGGGGATTGATTCAGCGGTGGGACAGAAGAGCAGGGGGGTACAGCGGTGGGGCAGATGTGAAAGGAGGTGCATTGGTGGGACAGATGAGCAGGGGGTTACAGGGGTTGGGCAGAAGAGCAGAGGGTACAGAGGTTGGGCAGATGTACAGGGGGTACAGTGGCGGGGCAAAGGAGAAAGGAGGTACATTGGTGGGGCAGATGAGAAAGGGGGTTACAGTGGTAGGGCAGATGAGCAGATAAGTTCAGTGTTAGGACAGATGAGAAGGTGGTTCAATGGTGAGACAAAAAAGCATGGGGGTACGGCGGTGGAGCAGATGTGCAGGGAGGTACAGTGGTGGGGCAGATGAGAAAGGGGGAAAATTGGTGGGGCAGATGTGCAGAGGGTTACAGTGGTGGGACAGAAGAGCAGGGTGGTACAGTGGTGGGGCAGATGAGCAGAGGGTTACAGTGGTGGGGCAGATTTGCAGGGGGTACAGTGATCTGAGGTGTGAAGGTGCATGAATTGGGGCTGATCTGAAGTGTGGAGTTGCAGGAATTGGGGCTGATCTGGGGCGTGAGATTGCAGGATGTTAATTTCTCACTACTCAAGTAGTTTACAGCATTTACTTTATAAAAAAATCAATTTCGTGATTATGTCAGTGTGAAGTTGACATTTTTTTGTTAAAAAAACGTCACTCTCAATTTTTCGACACAAAAGGTTGCCTACCCCTGAATTAGAGTATATGTATGTATATTATCTCACGGAAGTGAGTACACCCCTCACATTTTTGTAAATATTTTATTATATCGATGACAACACTGAAAAAAATGACACTTTGCTACAGTGTAAAGTAGTGAGTGTACAGCTTGTATAACAGTGTAAATTTACTGTCCCCTCAAAATAACTCAACACACAGCCATTAATGTCTAAACCACTGGCAACAAAAGTGAGTACACCCCTAAGTGAAAATGTCCAAACTGGGCCCAATTAGCCATTTTCCTTCCCCGGTGTCATGTGACTCGTTAGTGTTACAAGGTCTCAGGTGTGAATGGGGAGCAGGTGTGTTAAATTTGGTGTTATTGCTCTCACTCTCTCATTCTGGTCACTGGAAGTTCAACATGGCACCACATGGCAAATAACTCTCTGAGGATCTGAAAAAAAGAATTGTTGCTCTAAATAAAGATGGCCTAGGCTATAAGAAGATTGCCAAGAGCCTGAAACTGAGCTGCAGAATGGTGGCCAAGACCATACAGCGGTTTAACGGGACAGATTCAACTCAAAACAGGCCTCGCCATGGTCGACCAAAGAAGTTGAGTGCACGTGCTCAGCGTCATATCCAGAGGATGTCTTTGGGAAATAGACGTATGAGTGCTGCCAGCATTGATGCAGAGGTTGAAGGGGTGAGGAGTCAGCTTGTCAGTGCTCAGACCATACGCCGCACGCTGCATTAAATTGGTCTGCATGGCTGTCATCCCAGAAGGAAGCCTCTTCTAAAGATGATGCACAAGAAAGCCTGCAGACAGTTTGCTGAAGACAAGCAGACTAAGGACATGGATTACTGGAACCATGTCCTCTAGTCTGATGAGACTAAAATAAACTTATTTGGTTCAGATGGTGTCAAGCGTGTGTGGCGGCAACCAGGTGAAGGAGTACAAATTCAACAAGTGTGTCTTGCAGTCAAGCATGGTGGTGGGAGTGTCACGGCTGCATGAGTGCTGCCGACACTGGGGAGCTACAGTTCATTGAGGGAACCATGACTGCCAACATGTACTGTCACATACTGAAACAGAGCATGATCCCCTCCCTTCGGAGACTGGGCTGCAGGGCAGTAGTCCAACATGATAACGACCCAAAACACATCTCCAAGATGACTACTGCCTTGCTAAAGAAGCTGAGGGTAAAGGTGATGGACTGGCCAAGCATGTCTCCAGACCTAAACCCTATTGAGCATCTGTGGGGCATCCTCAAATGGAAGGTGGAGGAGCGCAAGGTCTCTAACATCCACTAGCTCCGTGATGTCATCATGGAGGAGTGGAAGAGGACTCCAGTGGCAACCTGTGAAGCTCTGGTGAATTCCATGCCCAAGAGGGTTAAAGCAGTGCTGGAAAATAATGGTGGCCACACAAAATATTGACACTTTTGGCCCAATCCGGACGTTTTCACTTAGGGGTGTACTCACTTTTGTTGCCAGCGGTTTAGACATTAATGGCTGTGTGTTGAGTTATTTTGAGGGGACAGCAAATTTACACTGTTATACAAGCTCTCGCAGCAACGTGTCATTTCTTCAGTGTTGTCACATGAGATATAATAACATTTTTACAAAAATGTGAGGGGTGTGCTCACTTTTGTGAGATACTGTATATACATATATACAGTACATACATATATATATATATATATATATATATATATATATATATATATATTTGATATTTTGTTGAACAACAGGTATGTAAAGTGAATTATCAGGACACACATCTTATGCTTAAAGCTGAACACCAATTAATGTAATTATGTAAAATCTTTACCTCAATTTTCGTACTGTTAAATTAATCCAGTGTAGGTACATAAATCTAATTTGATATCAGTCTTTTGTAACCCCCTGTGTTGTATGACTGGGGGAGTGGTAAAACACAAGCAGTCAGTTAGATATGCTGCAGTGTACCTGTACTGACATAAAACATACAGACTGGAGGAGAGAATTAAATGAGTAGAGAGGGATGAGCTCATCAGTCTACTTCTACTCTTTAACTTTCCTATCACAGGCTGGTGGTGGGAAGTTGACCTAGCTGTACAGCTCAAACTGCAGTAGAGATAGGTCAGGTCTCTAACCTGTCTTTGCTGTGTACATCTAGGAACTGGGTGGACAGAATTACAAATACCCTGGGAGGTAAAGTCGCTCCTATATATTACAACTGTGTATTTAGCTGATTGTATGAAGTCCAGCATGGGTGAGAATAAGAGGCTTGGATGATCAGTGGGCAGCAGGCAGGGTTTGAGTAGGGCTGGCCATATATTAGTCATTTTCTTTTGTTCAACCACCGGATTGAATGAAAGAAAATTAATTGATTCCTCTAGCCACACATTTGAGATCCTCCCCGCTGTCACAATAGACTCATCAGTACCACTGGCTTTAGCTGACAACGCTGATCAAGTGAAATTTGTCTAACAGGCTGGTTATACAGAAACGGATCGAAAGATCCACTTTCTGTACAATAAGCATGCCCATAGATGGATCAAAATTTTTCCCATCCCTGCTGAGCCAAATACATTTTGATCCATCTTTACCCGCTTAAGGGTCTGAATACTTCAGAGTTGGAAATTATAGACATTAGGGGAGAAGATATTCATCTCCACTGGTCTATACAAGGTATGAATCCAAATGGCTTGGTGTAAGTAAATCTGGCCATATTTTATAGCAAACATTCTTATGAAAATTCTCATTGGTATATTTGTTTGTTAGAGAAAAATCCTGATCCTTTCAATTTTTTTCATTACTGCAATTAAAAATAAACATTGAACAAGTGAATTGAAAAAAGAACAAAAAGAAATATGAAAATAAAAATGTTCAAATTAAATTCTACTAGTCTAGTGTATGGCCAGCTTAAAGCAAAGCTAACCTCAACGATACTTACCTCCCTTCAATGGTCTGACTTTCCTTGTCAGAACTAGAATCTTCTATCTGCCTTCTTCCCTGTGCCAGGCCATCTTCATGATGGGCTTGGGATGACGTCACTCCTGTGCATACGCAGAAGTTCAGTCATCCCCGCATGCAGGCACTGTGCCAGAATGTAAACTGAGCTGCACTTATGCAGCTCAGTGTACATTACAAAGAACACAGCAAGTAGACCCTCCCTTGGTGATTCCTTGCAGGATATCGGACCAGATGCTGGTGGGTCTTTATGGTAAGGTGACCAGATTTTTAAAATGAAATCCGGGGACATATTTTTTTTTTACTTGTAATGGCAGCAATCGATGACTCTTTGCCCGTCTCCGCTGCTACCGCCCGCCTCACAGCCTGTCAAGTCTAAAGCCCCATACACACTATCAGATTTTCTGCTGATTTTTTCCTTCAGATTTACCAAAACCATATAATATGAGGTCAAAGCTTAGGAGTTTCAATTTGTATGCAATCAGGCAGGCCCTTGCACTACATGGTTTTGGTAAATCTGAAGACAAAAATCAGCAGAAAATGGGGCTTTACTCTTCGGGCCCCGGCTACTACTGGATGGGGAGCAGAGGAAGATCACTCCACCAGGGAAGGCAAGGAGATAAGCAGGCAGGCGGCTGGCCGGGACTTGAGCCAAGGCAGAAGAACATGCGAGTGGAGCTGAATGGGAATGCGCCCGAAACTGAAGAAATAGTCCCTCCGCTCCGACCAGCACATGATCATCAGAAAGGGGCACAGATAATGGAAAAAAATAAACGCCCATATGCTAGTAGGAGCGGCAGAGTAGGGGGGGTGCAATTCAGATTTTCTCTTTTTATTCTGCACGGGCTGTCTTTGAAATTGCCTCAGCCCCTGTTCAAATCCAATCCGGGGACAAAACTGGGGACAGACTTGGTCCAGGGACAGTGTCCTCAATCCGGGGACTGTCCCCAGAAACCAGGGATGTCTGGTCACCCTACTTTATGGTGGTGTCACTTGAAATGGTATATAAACTCCATTGTTAATGTACACTTACTGACACAGATTTAGCCCTCAGTCACATGACTGTACCGATCCTTATACCTGTGCGAAGGAGCAGTCTTCACCTGCACAGGATGCACAGATGTTCCATGTAGACCCGTGCAAGCAGCCTGTTCAAATCACTGATAGGCGGCCAGCTTTACAGACCTGCACAGATCTCCACATGCATCCCCGGATTGTACATGTGTGCGTGTCTGATGCACAGATCAGAATGCAGTCTGTCTGTCTGGCATGTGCATGGAGATCTGTGCAGGTCCTTGCAGTTGGCCACCGGTCACTGATTTGAACAGGCTGCCTGCATGGAATGGAACACAAGTGATGGCCCCTTCACACATGCTTACAGATTAGTACAGATCAGTACAGATCAGTAAGTCTGTGTGAATGAGTTCTTGTGCTTACTACTCCACATTCCCAGTCTAGTGAAACTGCAGTCAGCAGGAAGTGAAGGTAACAGGGCCCCAGCTTCACATACACTTTAACCCAGTAAAAGTTATGGTTGACAGGAAGGGAAATCCACATTTATATTTTTATTGCGCTATCCAGAGTAATAATAGGTCATGCATGCTAGATCTGCTAAAAGCTGGGCCAAAGGTAACACGGGATAATGCATATGAATTTCTAACAGCACTGTGCACTTAAATGTTTAAAAATTGTTAAAAGAAAGATCAGTTTCTAATGATGTGAAGCACCCACAATGTTCCAGGTTGTCAGAAACCTTGTGAAAGGTGCCTAGGCATTAGGCCCCTTGAAAGGGTTTGGGGTCAATATTGTTTTATTCAAGATACAGAAAGTATTTTATTAAAATAATCATGACATTTGGTAATAATAACACTTGCTCTATTGATTTGTGAACATTGTGAGTAGGATATTTGGTAGATTAGATTAATGTTGTTGGGCATATACAGTGCCTTGAAAAAGTATTCACACCCCTTAAAATATTTTCCACATTTTGTCATGTTACGACCAAAAACCTAAATGTATTTTATTGGAATTTTATGTGATAGACCAACACAAGGTGGCACATAATTGTGAAGTGGAAGGAAAATAATAAATGGTTTTCAAATTTTTTTACAAATAAATATCTGAAAAGTGTGGTGTGCATTTGTATTCAGCCCCATTTACTCTGATACCCCTAACTAAAATCTAGTGGAACCAATTGCCTTCAGAAGTCACCTAATTAGTAAATAGAGTCCACCTGTGTGTAATTTAATCTCAGCATAAATACAGCTTTTCTGTGAAGCCCTTAGAAGTTTGTTAGAGAACCTTATTAAACAAACAGCATCATGAAGGCCATGGAACACACCAGACAGGTCAGGGATAAAGTTGTGGAGAAGTTTAAAGCAGGGTTAGGTTATACAAAAAATATCCCAAGCTTTGAACATCTCACAGAGCAGTGTTCAATCCATCATCCGAAAATGCAAAGAGTATGGCACAACTGCAAACCTACCAAGAAATGGGCGTCCACCTAAACTGACAGGCTGGGCAAGGAGAGCATTCATTCAAGAAGCAGCCAAGAGGCCCATGGTATCTCTGAAGGAACTGCAGAGATCCACAGCTCAGGTGGGAGTATCTGTCCACAGGAAAACTATTAGCTGTGCACTCCACAAATCTGGCCTTTATAGAAGAGTGGCAAGAAGAAAGCCATAAGAAGTCCTGTTTCCAGTTTGCGAGAAGCCATGTGGGTGACACAGCAAACATGTGAAAGAAGGTGCTCTGGTCAGATGAGACCAAAATTGGACTTTTTGGCCTGAAAGCAAAACGCTATGTGTGGCGGAAAACTAACACTGCGCATCCCCCTGAACACACCATCCCCACTGTGAAACATGGTGGTGGCAGCATCATGTTGTGGGGATTCTTTTCTTTAGCAGGGACAGGGAAGCTGGTCAGAGTTGATGGGAAGATGGGTGGAGCCAAATACAGGGCAATCTTAGAAGAAAACCTGCAAGAGTCTGCAAAAGACTTGAGACTGGCGCAGAGGTTCACCTTCCAGCAGGACAACAACCCTAGACAAACAGCCAGAGCTACAATGGAATTGTTTAGATTAAAGCATATTCATGTGTTAGAATGTCCCGGTCAAAGTCCTGACCTATATCCAATTGAGAATTTGTGACAAGACTTGAAAATTGCTGTTCACAGACACCCTCCATCCAATGTGACAGAGCTTGAGCTTTTTTGCAAAGAAGAATGGGCAAAAAGTTCACTCTCGAGATGTGCAAAGCTTGTAGAGACATCCCCAAAAATACTTGCAGCTGTAATGGCAGCGAAAGGAGGTTCTACAAAGTATTGATGCAGGGGGGCTGAATACAAATGCACGCCACATTTTTCACATATTTATTTATAAAAAAAAATTGAAAACCATTTATCATTTTCCTTCCACTTCACAATTATTGCCACTTTGTGTTGGTCGTTCACATAAAATCCCAATAAAATACATTTACGTTTTTGATTGTAACGTGACAAAATGTGGCAAATTTCAAGGGGAATTAATACTTTTACAAGGCACTGTAACAGCTTGATGTAACTTGATGTCTTTAAAGAGTATCTAACTTCTGGGAGCTGTGTACAAATTCAGGTAGAGACCAAAGTCAACCAGTATTAGCTGTGGTCTCCCTGGCGATCCCTACTCAATTACTGGCTTACCGTGCCTTGTTCTGCACTGTCTTTGTGTGGAGGCGGCCATTTTGGCAGAGGCAGAGTTTGGCATCTCAATCTCCAGCAAAGAGAACAGTGAGCAGCACAGTGGTGACATCACCAACTCTCACACCATCTCCTAAGACTAACAGTGAGAGGCAGCAGTTTCTTAGGTCTCACTGTGTGGATATACTGAGGCTGTGATCCTGCCAGTCCCCCTGCTTTCCAATTTCAAACTGACCACATTGGGCATGGAGGAAGCACATCCTTCTCAGTGTGGTGAGTTTTCTGCTTGTGGCTATTTGGTCGACCAAAGAAGTTGAGTGCACATGCTCAGCTTCATATGTAGAGGTTGTCTTTGAGAAATAGATGTATAAGTGCTGCCACCATTGCTGCAGAGGTTTAAGGGGTGGGGGAGGTCAGCCTGTCATTGCTCAGACCATATACCGCACACTGCATCAAATTGGTCTTCATGGCTGTCATCCCAGAAGGAAGCCTCTTCTAAAGATGATGCACAAGAAAGCCTGCAAACAGTTTGCTGAAGACAAGCAGACTAAGGACATGGATTACTGGAACCTTGTCCTGTAGTCTGATGAGTCCAAGATAAACTTATTTGGTTCAGATGGTGTCAAGCATGTGTGGTGGCAACCAGGTGAGGAGCACAAAGACAAGTGTCTTGCCTACAGTCAAGCATGGTGGTGGGAGTGTCTTGGTCTGGGGCTGCATGAGTGCCGCCGGCACTGGGGAGCTACAGTTCATTGAGGGAACCATGAATGACAACCAGGCATGTACTGGCCATTGGGACTACAGGGAGTTTCCCGGTGGGCCGATGGCTCAGTGGGCCGATTTCAGTGACAGTGGACCGCTGCCTCCCTCCGGTCCTCTGTCCCCCCCCCCCCCGCAGTGCTCACCTCCTCTCCCTGGCTAGTTATGCAGCGCGCCTGAATACAGACATGATGCTCAGGAGTCAACACTGAGAAGCTCATCATACGATCTGGAAGGAGGGCGGCCTCACTTTCCTGCCTAATCTTGTCCCAGTGGGGGGGGGGCGCCAAACTGATTCTTTGCCCCAGGTGAAATAATGTCTAGCTTCCCCACTGGTACTGCCTATAAGAGAAATAATGTAGAACGGCTAATGGCTAGTGGGGGGGGGGGGGCTTGGGTGGCAAGCCGGCATGGGAGAGACCTGTCAAAGTGGGCCAGTCTGGATGAAGTCCAAGGCCAAATTTTTGTCCCAGTCCAGCCCTGATGACAACATATACTATGACATATTAAAGCAGAGCATGATCCCCTCCCTTCGGAGACTGGGCTGCAGGGCAGTACGACCGCTAAAACACCTCCAAGACGACCACTGCCTTGCTAAAGAAGCTGAGGGTAAAGGTGATGGACTGGCCAAGCAAGTCTCAGGGATCTAAACCCTATTGAGCATCTGTGGGGCATCCTCAAATGAAAGGTGGGGGAGCGCAAGGTCTTTAACATCCACCAGCTCCGTGATGTCGACATGGAGGAGTGGAAGAGGACTCCAGTGGCAACCTGTAAAAGTTCTGGTGAACTCCATGCCCAAGAGGGTTAAGTCAGTACTGGAAAATAATGGTGGCCACACTAAATATTGACACTTTGGGCCCAATATGGACATTTTCACTTAGGGGTGTACTCGCTTTTGTTGCCAGTGGTTTAGACATTAACCCCTTCCCGCCGACCGAACGCATATATGCGTACTCGGCTTTCCGGGGTTATACCGGGATGATGCCCGCAGCTGCAGGCATCATCCCGGTACCGTTGTTTTCAGCGGGCGATCGGCTACCCGAGTATAACAACCGATGCGGCTAAAAGCCGCTCGGTTGTTATACCGGAGGAGCGGGAGGGGACATCCCCCCCTCCCGCCGCCTCCCGCCGCTGTTACCGGGCCTCCCGTGCGATCGGGAGGCCCGGTGTCCGTTCCGCTGCCTTTGGCGGCTGGGGGCGGACTGGAACGAAGCTGCGAGCGGCTTCGTTCCAGCCTTCTTCTTGTAAATGCGGAAGCGACGTCATGACGTCACTTCCCGTTTACTCGGCTGCCAATGGCGCCGAATTTAAAAAAGTACACAGTATTCAGAATCGCCGTTTTCGGCGATCTGAATACTTTGAAGTGTAAAGGAGGGATGGGGGGTCTTTTAGACCCCCCATCCCTCCATAAAGAGTACCTGTCACCACATATTACTGTCACAAGGGATGTTTACATTGCTTGTGACAGCAATAAAAGTAAAAAAAAAAAAAAAAATTTTAAACACAATTTATAAAGTACAAAAATTAATAAAATAAATAAAAAAAAAAAAATTTTTTTAAAGTGCCCCTGTCCCCGCGAGCTCGCGCAGCGAAGAAAACGCATACGGAAGTCGCGCCCGCATATGTAAACGGTGTTCAAACCACACATGTGAGGTATCGCCGCGATCGTCAGAGCGAGAGCAATAATTCTAGCCCTAGACCTCCTCTGTAGCTCAAACCTGGTAACCGTAAAAATTTTTTAAAGCATCGCCTATGGAAATTCAAAGGTAGCGTAGTTCGTCGCCATTCCACGAGTGCGTGCAATTATAAAGGGTGACATGTTTGGTATCTATTTACTCGGCGTAACATCATCTTTCACATTATACAAAAAAATTGGGGTAACTTTACTGTTTGGATTTTTTAAAATTCAGGAAAGTGTCACTTTTCCAAAAATTTGCGTTTAAAACACCGCTGCACAAATACCGTGTGATAAAAAATATTGCAACAATCGTCATTTTATTCTCTAGATTCTCTGCTAAAAAAATATATATAATGTTTGGGGGTTCTAAGTAATTTTGTAGCAAAAAATACGGATTTTAACTTGTAAACACCAAATTTCAAAAATAGGCTTAGTCATGAAAGGGTTGGCTGTGTGTTGAGTTATTTTGAGGGGACAGCAAATTTACACTGTTATACAAGCTGTACACTCACTACTTTACATTGTAGCAAAGTGTCATTTCTTCAGTGTTGTCACATGAAAAGATATACACACACACACAGTATGCACAAATGGTTTGCCTTTCATTTCTATTTTAAATGGAATGGGTTGTTTACAAGATAAGGGTTCATAAATACTTTAACCACTTCAGCCCCGGAAGGATTTACCCCCTTCCTGACCAGAGCACTTTTTACAATTTGGCACTGCGTCGTTTTAACTGCTAATTGCGCGGTCATGCAATGCTGTAACCAAACGAAATTTGCGTCCTTTTCTTCCCACAAATAGCGCTTTCTTTTGATGGTATTTGATCACCTCTGCCATTTTTATTTTTTGCGCTATACACAGAAAAAGACCGAAAATTTTGAAAAAAAATGATATTTTCTACTTTTTGTTCTAAAAAAAATCCAATAAACTCAATTTTAGTCATACATTTAGGCCAAAATGTATTTGGCCACATGTCTTTGGTAAAAAAAATGTCAATAAGTGTATATTTATTGGTTTGCGCAAAAGTTATAGCGCCTACAAACTAGGGTACATTTTCTGGAATTTACACAGCCTTTAATTTATGACTGCCTATGTCGTTTCTTGAGGTGCTAAAATGGCAGGGCAGTACAAAACCCCCACAAATGACCCCATTTTGGAAAGTAGACACCCCAAGGAAATTGCTGAGAGGCATGTTGAGCCCATTGAATATTCATTTTTTTTGTCCCAAGTGATTGAATAATGACAAAAAAAAAAAAAAAAATTACAAAAAGTTGTCACTAAATGATATATTGCTCACACAGGCCATGGGCATATGTGGAATTGCACCCCAAAATACATTTAGCTGCTTCTCCTGAGTATGGGGATACCACATGTGTGGGACTTTTTGGAAGCCTAGCCGCATACGGGGCCCCGAAAACCAATCACTGCCTTCAGGATTTCTAAGGGCGTACATTTTTGATTTTACTCCTCACTGCCTATCACAGTTTTGAAGGCCATAAAATGCCCAGATGGCACAAACCCCCCCAAATGACCCCATTTTGGAAAGTAGACACCCCAAGCTATTTGCTGAGAGGCATGTTGAGTCCATGGAATATTTTATTTTTTGACACAAGTTGCGGGAAAGTGACAATTTTTTTTTTTTTTTTTTGCACAAAGTTGTCACTAAATGATATATTGCTCACACAGGTCATGGGCATATGTGGAATTACACCCCAAAATACATTCTGCTGCTTCTCTTGAGTACGGGGATACCACATGTGTGGGACTTTTTAGGAGCCTAGCCGCGTACGGGACCCCGAAAACCAATCACCGCCTTCAGGATTTCTAAGGGTGTACATTTTTGATTTCACTCTTCACTGCCTATCACAGTTTCGGAGGTCATGGAATGCCCAGGTGGCACAAACCCCCCCAAATGACCCCATTTTGGAAAGTAGACACCCCAAGCTATTTGCTGAGAGGCATGGTGAGTATTTTGCAGCTCTATTTTGTTTTTTTGTTTTTTACACTTTTTTTGTAACTGTAACTTTTATAACTGTAACCGGTTCCAGGTTCGGGTCTCTCAAAATGCGATGGCATCTTGGGAGACCCTGTGAAAGTGTGCCTATTCTGTGCAATGCTGTACCCTACGCTAATACTCAACTAGTGAATGGTAGCGTTCAAAACATTCACCAATGCAAAGACCAGGATTGTCAGGACAGGAGGGACAATAATAGCGGGTGTCACGCCTATATCCGCGTTTGCTGCAGACACAACATCTTTTTTGGGGGGGTTCGTTGGGTAGGGGTACTCAGGAGGACATAAAAATGCCTCTCATGCAGCCGACTGCATTTGGTTGGGGATGTGAATGGGGGAAGTACGGGCGCTGCAGAAGCGGTGGGTTCCCAATTAGGATTGGCGAATGCAGCAGGAAGGGCATTATGGGCACGACGGCCTGTGTTTGTCTTCTTGGTGGCAGCGGGACACTACTTGTGCTTGCCACCTCACCAGCTTGAACTGCACTTATGGGACTCGCCACGTCACCAAGTGTTACTGCAGTGCTGGTTTGACTATGACCGTGGTGTACTAGGCCACTGGTGCCTGCCAGTTCACCAAAACGCTACCAAAAAAACTGTTAGCGATCGCAAGGATCAGGCCTGACTCTGCGAACCCTGCAGTTATGCGTTTAGTGTTTTGTAAGTGACAGTGATCGATCGATACTGCACTTGGGTGGGCTGGGCTGGGCCGGGCGGAGGGGCAAAACGCAGGTGCTAGCAGGTATCTGGGCTGATCCCACTAACACTGCGTTTTTGGGAACCCTAAACTGCTGGGGACGCCAGTATAGATCTGATCGGATCAGATCAGATATTGATCAGTTCAGATACTATACCACTAAGGGAGGTGTACGGTGCGTGCGTGGGTGTTAGCGCTACTGGCACTAACCTGACGCTGCCTGGGGCTGGTGCTTGCCAGTTCACCAAAACGCTACCAAAAAAACTGTTAGCGATTGCAGGGATCAGGCCTGACTCTGCGAACACTGCAGTTATGCGTTTAGTGTTTTGTAAGTGACAGTGATCGATCAATACTGCACTTGGGTGGGCTGGGCTGGGCCGGGCGGAGGGGCAAAACGCAGGTGCTAGCAGGTATCTGGGCTGATCCCGCTAACACTGCGTTTTTGGGAATCCTAAACTGCTGGGGACGCTAGTATAGATCTGATCGGATCAGATATTGATGCGTTCAGATACTATACCACTAAGGGAGGTGTACGGTGCGTGGGTGTTAGCGGTACTGGCGCTAACCTGACGCTGCCTGGGGCTGGTGCTTGCCATTTCACCAAAACGCTACCAAAAAAACTGTTAGCGATCGCAGGGATCAGGCCTGACTCTGCGAACGCTGCAGTTATGCGTTTAGTGTTTTGTAAGTGACAGTGATCGATCGATACTGCACTTGGGTGGGCTGGGCCGGGCGGAGGGGCAAAATGCAGGTGCTAGCAGGTATCTGGGCTGATCCCGCTAACACTGCGTTTTTGGGAACCCTAAACTGCTGGGGACGCTAGTATAGATCTGATCGGATCAGATATTGATCTGTACAGATACTATACCACTAAGGGAGGCGTATGCTGCGTGCGTGGGTGTTAGCGGTACTGGCGCTAATCTGACGCTGCCTGGGGCGACGCATATCACCGCCGGGCGATCAGGGGGCTAAATCTTTATTCAGTAATAAACGGCGGGTGCCCTGACACTATAAAAAATAAACAAACTAACCAGCGTCACCCGTAACGGTTATACAGTGATCAGTGGTGAAAGGGTTAACTAGGGGGCAATCAAGGGGTTAAAACATTTATTCGGTAGTATATGGGGGTCCCTGTCGCTATAAAACGCTGACGGCGAACCTAAATATTTACCTCACTAACTAGCGTCACCAGCGACACTAATACAGCGATCAGAAAAATGATCGCTTAGCGACACTGGTGACAGGGGGTGATCAAGGGGTTAAAACTTTATTAGGGGGGGTTAGGGGGGTATCCTAGACCTAAAGGGGGCCTAACACTCACTGCCCTAACACTGTAACTGTCACAAACTGACACCAATACAGTAATCAGAAAAAAAAAAAAAAAAAAAAACCTGCTTGGTGTCAGTTTGTGACGGGGGGGGGTGATTGGGGGGGGATCGGGGGGCGATCGGGGGGGGGGATCGGGGTGTTTTGTGTGCCTGGCATGTTCTACTGTGTGTGTAGTGTGTTGGTGCACTCACATTGCAGTCTTCTCTCCTCGGCCCGGAACGGAAAATACCGAGCCGAGGAGAGATGACATCATTTCCTCTGCCTCTGTGTACAATACAGAGGCAGGGAAATGATCCCATTGGCTGGGAGCGATCGCGAGGGGGGGGCCACGAATGGATGGCCTCCCCCTCACCACCGATCGCCGGGGGAGATTTGCCGACCGCTGCAGGCACCGGGGGGGGGGGTCCGATCGGACCCCCCACCCGCGGGCAGGCAAGGACGTACCTGTAAGTCCTTTTGCCTGCCCGTGCCATTCTGCCGACGTATATAGTCGTGCGGCAGTCGGCAAGTGGTTAAACACCTCAATACTGGGCACTTATACCCCCTTCCTGCCCAGGTCATTTTTCAGCTATCAGCGCTGTCACACTTTGAATGACAATTGCGCGGTCATGCTACACTGCAACCATGTGAAATTGTTATAATTTTCTTCACCCAAATAGAGCTTTCTTTTGGTGGTATTTAATCACTCCTGGGTTTTTTATTTTTTCCTAAAAAAAAAAAAAAAAAAGACCACAAATATTGAAAAAAATATGTTTTTCTTAGTTTCTGTCAGTAAATTTTGTAAATAAGTAATTTTTATCCTTCACTGATGGGCGCTGATGAGGCGGCACTGATAGGCTGCACTGATGGGCACCGATGAGGCGGCACTTATGAGCACTGATGAGGCGGCACTTATGGGCACTGATTAGGTGGCACTGATGAGGAGGCACGAATACGCTGCACTTATGGACACTGATAGGTTGGTACTGCTATGTGGCACTGATGAGCACTCATAGGCGGCACTGATGGGTGGCACTGGTGGGCACTGGGCACAGATAGGCGGCACTGGTGGACACAGATAGGTAGCACTGGTGGGCACAGATAGGCGGCACTGATGGGCATTGATGGGTGGCATTAATGGGCAGCAGTAATGAGCATTGATGTGCAGCACTGATAGCCAGCACTGACTGGCATCACTAATGGCCATTGATTGCTGGCACTTGTGGGCACAGATTGGTGGCAATTGTGGGCACTGATTGGCACTGATTGCTGGCAGTGGTGGGTAATCATTGCTGGCACTGGTGGGAACTAATTGTAATCAGGGCACTGATGATCAGTGCCCTGATTACATACCTAGCTGTACCCTGTGAGGAGATGCCGCTGATCAGCTCTCCTCTCCTCTCACTCTGTCGGTGTGAGGCGAGGAGCGCCGATTATTGGCATCTCCGTGTTTACATGCGACCGGCTGTGATTGGACACAGCTGATCACATGGTTAAAGAGCCGCGGCCGCGATCGTCCCCGAGGGGGTGTGCAAGAGCGGTCTTTCTGTGAGGCCGTCATATGACTTCCATCCAGAATGTGAGCCGCACCGCCCGGCCTTCATTTGACAGTGGGTGGGTGGCAAGTGGTTAAGCTCACAACCATCTGATTTTACAATCACCTTTAGCCCGGGTTCACATATGGAAACCTTGTGGACAGCCTTACAGGAAGAGTTGAAGTTGTGATAGCTGCAAAGGATGGGCAAACTCAATATTGAACCCTACGGACTAAGACTGGGACACCATTAAAGTTCATGTGTGTATAAAAGCAGGCATCTCAATACTTTTGGTAATATAATGTATGTGAACCGGGGCTTAGCTCAAAAAACCATATAATGCAAAAGCCTGCCTGATTGGATACAAATTGATTGGAATTGATTGATAGGTAGGTCCTCATATCAGAAAGTTTTGGTAAATCAGTGTTGATTGTACAAAGTTTGTATGGTCAGATTGTAACTACTTTAAATATTGTTGTATATATAAATGCGTATAGTGCACATTCTCAGCTTCCTATTGAAAAAAACAACTTGGAAAGAAAAAAATAAACTAAAACTAAAACAGAAAACTGTATTCCGTTCCGAGCAATTGGCTGGATTCATGTTTTGTGTACACAGGTCACGGAGAATGGTGCTTTTAGTAAATACTGGATGACATGGCAGATTGTGTGACCTCTTGATTACTGTGTGAGGGGTGATGCCCACTACGCCCCACCCTATACCCCGTGGAACTCAGTCTATGCCCTTGGATTACACAGATGCTGTGTCACGATTACCTGACGCCAGGTGTCTCTGGATCCAGGTGAAGGGGAGGGGTTGTCAGAGTGAGCTCTACAGGCGTACTTAGAGGGAGGAGAACAGTTATCACAAGTAGCAGAGAGAAAGAAAGCTTTAGTGACCAGGAGAAGTAATCAGTGCCACATATCAGAAAACACCTCCAAGACGACCACTGCCTTGCTAAAGAAGCTGAGGGTAAAGGTGATGGACTGGCCAAGCATGTCTCCAGACCTAAACCCTATTGAGCATCTGTGGGGCAAACGAAAGGTGGGGGAGCGCAACGTCTCTAACATCCATCAGCTCCGTGATGTCGACATGGAGGAGTGGAAGAGGACTCCTGGCAACCTGTAAAAGTTCTGGTGAACTCCATGCCCAAGAGGGTTAAGTCAGTACTGGAAAATAATGGTGGCCACACTAAATATTGACATTTTGGGCCCAATTTGGACATTTTCACTTAGGGGTGTACTCGCTTTTGTTGCCAGCGGTTTAGACATTAATGGCTGTGTGTTGAGTTATTTTGAGGGGACAGCAAATTTACACTGTTATACAAGCTGTACACTCACTACTTTACATTGTAGCAAAGTGTAATTTATTCAGTGTTGTCACGTGAAAAGATATACACACACACACACACACACACACAGTATGCACAAATGGTTTGCCTTTCATTTCTAGTTTAAATGGAATGGGGTTGTTTACAAGATAAGGGTTCATAAATACTTTAAACACCTCAATACTGGGCACTTATACCCCCTTCCTTCCCAGGCCATTTTTCAGCTTTCAGCGCTGTCACACTTTGAATGACAATTGCGCGGTCATGCTACACTGTAACCATGTGAAATTGTTATAATTTTCTTCACACAAATAGAGCTTTCTTTTGGTGGTATTTAATCACTCCTGGGTTTTTTATTTTTTCCTAAAAAAAAAAAAAAAAAAAAAAGACCAAAAATATAGAAAAAAATACGTTTTTCTTAGTTTCTGTCAGTAAATTTTCTAAGTAATTTTTTTTCTTTCACCGATGGGTGCTGATGAGGCGGCACTGATGGGCACTGATAGGCTGCACTTATAAGGCGGCACTTATGGGCACTGATTAGGTGGCATTGATGAGGAGGCACAAATACGCCACACTTATGGACACTGATAGGTGGCACTGATATGTGGCACTGATGAGCACTCATAGGTGGCACTGATGGGTGGCACTGGTGGGCACTGGGCACAGATAGGCGGCACTGGTGGACACAGACAGGCAGCACTGGTGGGCACAGATAGGCGGCACTGATGGGCATTGATGAGCAGCAGTGATGAGCATTGATGTGCAGCACTGATAGCCAGCACTGACTGGCATCACTAATGGCCATTGATAGCTGGCACTTGTGGGCACAGATTGGTGGCAATTGTGGGCACTGGTTAGCACTGATTGCTGGCAGTGGTGGGTACTAATTGTAATCAGGGCACTGATGATCAGTGCCCTGATTACATACCTAGCTGTACCCTGTGAGGAGATGCCGCTGATCGGCTCTCCTCACACTCTGTCAGTCTGGCATCTTCATGTTTACATGTGACCGGCTTTGATTGGACACAGCTGATCACATGGTTAAAGAGCCCCCGGTGGGTGTGCAAGAGCGGTCTTTCTGGGAGGCAGTCATATGACGTCCACCCAGAATGTGAGCCGCACCGCCCGGCCTTCATTTGACAGTGGGTGGGTGGCAAGTGGTTAAGCTCACAACAATCAGATTTTACAATCACCTTTAGATCGGGTTCACATATGGACACCTTGTGGACAGCCTTACAGGAAGAGTTGAAGTTGTGATAGCTGCAAAGGGTGGGCAAACTCAATACTGAACCCTACGGACTAAGACTGGGACACCATTAAAGTTCATGTGTGTGTAAAGGCAGGCGTCTCAATACTTTTGGTAATATAGTGTATGTGAACCGGGGCTTAGCTCTGACAAAAACCATATAATGCAAAAGCCTGCCTGATTGGATACGAATTGATTGATAGGTAGGTCCACATACTAGAACGTTTTGGTAAATGAGTGTTGATTGTACAAAATTTGTATGGTCAGATTGTAACTACTTTAAATATTGTTGTATATATAAATACATATAGTGCACATTCTCAGCTTCCTATTGAAAAAAACAACTTGTAAAGAAAAAAATAAAATAAAACTAAAACAGAAAAATGTATTCCGTTCCGAGCAATTGGCTGGATTCATGTTTTGTGTACACAGGTCACGGAGAATGGTGCTTTTAGTAAATACTGGATGAAATGGCAGATTGTGTGACCTCTTGATTACTGTGTGAGGGGTGATGCCCACTACGCCCCACCCTATACCCTGTGGAACTCAGTCTACGCCCTTGTATTACACAGATGCTGTGTCACGATTACCTGACGCCAGGTGTCTCTGGATCCAGGTGAAGGGGAGGGGTTTTCAGAGTGAGCTCTACAGGCGTACTTAGAGGGAGGAGAACAGTTATCACAAGTAGAAGAGAGGAAGAAAGCTTTAGTGACCAGGAGATGACTCAACCAGCAGAAGTAATGTGGTGGTGTTAGTGTACCGCTGTACGCTGGGTTGTGTTGGTGCGTTGGATTTCAGAGGTATGCAGAAAGAAGAATGCTCATTAATCTATAATGGAGAGGGATGGAGAACAATAAGTGCGGGAGGTGTTTGTACGGGAGATGTTTGTCCTGTTACAGTTGTACAGTTGATGTCATTCTCTCGTCTTTAGTGTCAGTCTGTATGTTGGCATGATGGAAATACACGAGAATAGAGAACCAGCATGTTGAAAGGTTTAAGCTCAAGTTCCTGTTTGTAGAAAGTGTTATCGAGTTTAAGAATGTCCCCGTAAACTAGGTTGTGGTGCGCAGAAGTACGTCTGTGTAGGTAATAGTTCAAAAGCAACTTCACATAATCCTCCCCTTTAAATGGCTGATGATCCTAATGTGTTGGTATGTGAAATTTTATTTATGTGACTTCAAGTCTTTATACTTATTTGTAGAAGTTTTATCTTAGGTGATTTTCTCCCCCCCCCCCCAGTTTAAAGAATATATAAGCGCTGATGATCTCCTTGATGCCTACTGTAAATGACAGTAGTAGATACATTGTGATAACTGGACTTAAAGTGTATCTAAACCCAAAAAGCAAACATGTAATATATTGCAGCTTACCAATTTGTAGATGTGGTGGCTGCATTTGTTTTCTTTTTTTAAGGCATGTTTGTTCCTTTAGTTTCATCCGGTAATCCAGCCAGTAAATCTGTTGTTTTTCAACTTCGTATAACAGTCTAAGCTATCAAGCAAAAAGGCTAAGACAAATCATTTACCACTGACAGGGGTGCTTACAATAATCAGCTTCTAGTTATTAATTTTTATATTTATGTAAAACCTTTATCTCAAAAGAAAAAAAAAATGTTGCTGTAATTGCTTTTTTTTTTCGCTATAAACAAAAAAAGACCGACAATTTTGAAAAAAAAAAACTTTCTGCTATAATACACATCCAGAAAAAAATGTTAAAAAATACTATTTTTTTCATCAATTTAGGCCAATATGTATTCTTCTACATATTTTTGGTAAAAAAAATCCCAATAAGCGTATATTGATTGATTTTCGCAAAAGTTATAGCGTCTACAAACTATGGGATAGATTTATGGACTTTTAATTTTTTTTTTAATTGTTTTTACTGGTAGTGGCGGCGATCAGTGATTCTTAGCGGAACTACAACATTGCTGCGGACAAATCTGACCCTAAATGGAACTTTTTGGGGACCAGTGACACCAATACAGCGATCAGTGCTAAAAAAATGCACTGATCACTGTATAAATGACACTGGTAGGGTAGGGGTTAACATCAGGGGTGATCAAAGGGTTAAATGTGTTCCCTGTTTGTGCTTTCTTACTGTGTGGGGAGAAGTACTGACAGGAAGAACACAGATCGCTGTTCCTGATTACAAGGAACAGAAGATCTCCATGTTCTCCCGTCAGAACGGGAATCTGCCTTGTTTACATAGGCAGATCCCCGTTCTGCCTCTCTGTGGAGCAATCGTGGGTGGCCGGCAGACATCTGGTCCACCGGACCCATGCATCGGCTCCACCTCCGTGCAGCGGGCGCACGCGCACCCACAGTATCTATTGCATGAAACAACGTACAGATAAGTTGTTTTTGCGCAATAGAGCTGCCCTGCCGCAGTATATATGCGGTGGGTGGTCTTTAACCACTTCAGCCCCAGAAGAATTTACCCCCTTCCTGACCAGGCCATTTTTTGCAATACGGCACTGCGTCAGTTTAACTGACTATTGCACGGTCGTGCGACGCTGTACCCAAACAAAGTATATGTTCTTTTTTCCCCACAAATCGAGCTTTCTTTTGGTGGTATTTGATCACCTCTGCGGTTTTTATTTTTTGCACTATAAACAAAAAAAGAGCGACAATTTTGAAAAAAAAACACAATATTTTGTACTTTTTGCTATAATAAATATGCAAAAATTGTTTTAAAAAATTTTTTTTCCCCTCAGTTTAGGCCGATATGTATTCTACATATTTTTGGTAAAAAAAAAAAAATCGCAATAAGCGTATATTGATTGGTTTGCGCAAAAGTTATAGCGTCTACAAAATAAGTTATTGATTTATGGCATTTTTATTATTATTATTTTTTTATTTTTACTAGTAATGGCGGTGATCAGCAATTTTTATCGTGCGGCGGACAGATCGGACACTTTTGACACTTTTTTGGGACCAGTGACATTAAATCAGCGATCATAGCTAAAAATAGCCGTTGATTACTGTATAAATGTCATTGGCAGGGAAGGGGATAACACTAGGGGGCGCTCAAGGGGTTAACTGTGTTCCCTAGGTGTATTCTAACTGTTGGAGGATAGGGTTGACTAGGGGAGGAGACCGATCGGTGTTCCTACTTAGTAGGAACACACGATCTGTCTCTACTCCCCTGAGAGAACCAGGATTTGTGTGTTTACACACACAGATCCCGGTTCTCGCTCTGTCACAAGCGATCGCGGGTGCCCGGATGTCATCGCACCCGCTGGGTACGCGCATCGGCAACATGCTGCGGGCGCACGCGCATACCTGCTGCAGTGTCTTAAAGAGCCAATGTACAGCTATGACGGCTCATGCAGGGGAGCCATCCTGCCTCAGTATAACTGCAGGGGCTGGTCCGGAAGCGGTTAAATAACAAACATGTTATACTTAGCTGCTCTGTGTAATGGTTTTACACAGAGCAGCCCAGATCCTCTTTGATTTGGATCCCCCACCAGCGGTCCAGGCTCATCCACCCTGCCGAGTGCCCCCTATAGTAAGCCGCTTGGCTCCCTCTGCTGTGTGAGCCAATGAGGAGACAGAGACCTGGGAGAGTCACTGCTCCCATGCACATCGCTGGATCGAAATGGGGTTCAGGTGAGCATATGGGCCCACCTTGGGCTGGGGGGAGTTGCACCCAGAAGGTTTTTTACCTTAATGCATATAATGCATTAAGGTAAAAAAAACTTCTGCCTTTAGAACCACTTTAATTTGTTAGTCGACTCCAAATCTGTTACTGTGTATAGGACAGCCTATAGAGAAGTCAGTGTTTCAATATGCTGGTTGAAAGAAAAAAAACCTAACTTCTGATTGGCCGGTGTCTTGCCGAGAATGTTCCCTCGGCGGATAAGTTCCCCCCCTGTACTGCGCAGTACATACTACTCTCAGCCGCCGGAGATAGCCGAAGCTCAAATGCTTCAATCAGCTGTACACGGCGCCTGCGCTCTGGGTCCAGGTTCCTTCCCCACCATCCAAGTGGACCCAGAGGGGGAATCTAAAAGTGCCGAGCGCAGCGAGGCCGTGCCCGAAGCGTGGCGAGCGAAGCGAGCCCGCGAGGGGCTCTCTTCCAGGCGCCGCGTACAGCTGATTTTCAGCTGTTGTGCTTCGGCTATTTCCGCCGATACCTACTGCGCAGGCGCAGTAGAGGGGGGAACTTATACGCCGAGTGGAACTTTCTCGGCAGAACACCGGGAAGGAAAAGCGACCGCTGGGACTTGGGTGGAAACACAGGGGGGAAGCCGTCGAAGCCGCAACCTGGATGGGGTAAATGTGGGGCTGGCAGGTGGCCTGATGTGCGAGCGATCGGGCGGCCGTGAGGGGTGGGGTGGGGGGGGGTGATCGATCGAGCGCCTTTATGTGTTTGGTTGGCTGGGTGAGAGGGGGTGGCTTTTTGGCCGCCATTGAAACTGCAATATATTACATATACAGTAAAGAGAGCTATCATTTTTGCATGGTCAGTCATGCTAAAAACATATTGGAGGGTCTTTAACCCCAGGATTGTATTGTTCTGTATGTCAGATGGTGAGAGATAGTCATGATGGGCTTGGGGTGCAGGTAGGAATAGAAATAGGTCCAAATTTAAGTCTCTTTGCATGTATATATAGGACCTCTTGTTTGAGAATATGGAAATAAGAGCACAGAACCTGCAAGCTGACTACTAGGTTGGCTTGAGGAGCCGGAAAATTTACTTAAGGATCATTCATATCACTCCTCTGTGTAACAGACCTGACATCTGTGAATGAGCCCCCAGTTGTTTTTGGTGCAGGGGTCTCAGCCTCAGATATATTGACACACACATTTTTAACATGAAAATCTGTTAACATGACATGAGGGGAAAATCTCTCACACAAAGCCTTAGATAGCAGGAGAAACCTGACAGGGGTTCTAATCCTTCTCCATCCACACACTAAAAAAATAAAAATAAAAAAGCTTTGGCTGGGCATACACTTTAATGCACCTAAAATAATCTATTTATCACAGCTGAAAAAGTGATCCTTAAAGCACAAATATATTTACACTTTATTTCTCTTTATACTCACGTACTTCTATTTGATTTTATACTGGTTGGGTAAAAATGCCCTAAGATACTTTTTTTGCTTACTGAAAATGCAGTTCCTTTGTTCCTGATCCAGAATTCTGGCATAGGTGGGTAAAGCTGGTCATACACTGGCAGATGTATTTTTTAATTTATTTTTCGACCTACAGACTGATCAAAAGAAATTGAACAGATTCCTCCATCCACACTAATAGCACAGATGGATGAACCCCCCCGCAGGGCTACTGTATTCTGTAAGCCAACACCAAATTTAACACATCAGATACATTTTATTTTGCCAGTAAAATGTTAAGTTATCTTGCTAAATGGGTGTTATCAGAAATTGTAATTACATCTTCTCTTTGTGCAGGTTGCCTGAGGGAGAAGGCAAAATGGAAACCCCAGATGGACCATGGGCATGGTGTGTTCTGGCTGCTTCTATGGTGACCTATGCAATGACCTTAGGATTTCCTTCTGCTATTGGAGTATTTTATACAGACCTCCAGAACTCTTTTAATGCTACCAACCAAGAGACCTCCTGGTTTCCATCAATTATTACAGCTGTCCTACATGCTGGAGGTTAGTATGTTCTCTACGCAGACATAAATAGCAATGATCCAAAATGTATTTCTTCACACAATGTATTTTAATAATTAACATTTTTTATTTGAGCAATTTTGTGTATTTTATTGTAGCTTATGTTGTTAAAGAGGAGCTCCAGCCCCCCCAAAAAAATGTAAAAAAAAAAAATACTGTAGCTGCTGACTTTTAATATGAGGGGACTTACAGTGCCTTGTAAAATATTCATACCCCTTGAACGTTTCCACATTTTGTCATGTTACAACCAGACACATAAAAGTATTTTATTGGTATTTTTTTGTGATCAACCAACACAAAGTGGCACATAATTGTGAAGTGGAAGGAAAATGATAAATGGTTTTCCAAATTTTTTACAAATAAATATCTGGAAAGTGTGGCATGCATTTGTATTCAGCCCCCCTGAGTCAATACTTTATAGAATCACCTTTCCCTGCAATTACAGCTGCAAGTCTTTTTGGGGATGTCTCTACCAGCTTTGCACATCTAGAGAGTGACATTTTTGCCCATTCTTCTTTGCAAAATAGCTCAAGCTCTGTCAGATTGGATGGAGAGCATCTATGAACAGCAATGTTTAGGTCTTGCCACAGATTCTCAAATGGATTTAGGTCTGGACTTTGAGTGGGCCATTCTAACACATGGATATGCTTTGGTCTAAACTATTTTATTGTAGCTTTGGCTGTATGTTTAGGGTCGTTGTCCTGCTGCAAGGTGAACCTCTGCCCCAGTCTCAAGTCTTTTGCAGACTCTAACAGGTTTTCTTCTAAAGCCTCGTACAGACGAGCGAATGTCCGACAGAAAAAGTCAGACGGATGCTTTTCATCGTCTATTCCGATCGTGTGTAGGCCTCATCGGACTTTTTTTTTTTCGAAAATTCTGACAGACCTAGAAATGGAACATGTTCTAAATATTTCCGATGGAACCAATTCCTATCGGGAAAACTGATCGTCTGTATGCTGTTCCGACGGACCAAAAACGACGCATGCTCTGAAGCAAGTACGAGACGGAAGCTTTTGGCTACTGGCTATTGAACTTCCTTTTTCTAGTCTTGACGGTTGAACTTTGGTTGGACTTTGGGTTGATCGTGTGTAGGCAAGACCGCTTGAAAGGAATTCCGTCTGAGTTCCATCGGAGAAACCTTCGGAGTTTATTCCGATGGCAAAACCGGTCGTGTGTACTTAGCATTAGGTTGCCCTGTATTTAGCTCCATCCATCTTACCATCAACTCTGACAATCTTCGCTGTCCCTGCTGAAAAAAAGCATCCCCACAACATGATGCTGCCACCACCAGGTTTCACGACGGGGATGGTGTGTTCAGGGTGATATACAGTGTTAGTTTTCTGACCACACATAGCATTTTACTTTTAGGCCAAAGAGCAACTTCTTCCACATATTTGCTGTATCCCCCACATGGCTTCTCGTAAACTGCAAACAGAACTTGGCTTTCTTTCAACAATGGCTTTCTTCTTGCCACTCTTCCATAAAGACCAGATTTATGGAGTGCACGGCTAATAGTTGTCCTGTGGACAGATTCTCCCACCTGAGCTGTGGATCTCTGCAGTTCCTCCAGAGTTACCATGGGCCTGTTGGCTGCTTCTCTGATTGCCCAGCCTGTCAGTTTAGGTGGGCCATGTCTTGGTAGGTTTGCAGTTGTGCCATACTCTTTCCATTTTTCGGATGATGGATTGAACAGTGCTCCGTGAGATGTTCAAAGCGTGGGATATTTTTTTATAACCTAACCCAGCTTTATACTTCTCCAAAACTTTATCCCTGACCTATCTGGTGTGTTTCTTAAGTCGCATACACACGGGCAGACTTTTCGACCGGACTGGTCCGATGGACTTTCCGACGGACTTTCAACTGACTTTTGAAGGAATTCCGACTGACTTTTTAACGAACGGACTAGCCTACACATGATCACACCAAAGTCCGACAGATTCGTACGTGATGACGTACACCGGACTAAAATAAGGAAGTTGATAGCCAGTAGCCAATAGCTGCCCTTGCGTGGGTTTTTGTCCGTCAGACTAGCATACAGGCGAGCGGATTTCTGGGTCCGGCGGAGTTACGACGTAAAGATTTGAAGCATGTTCAAAGTCCACTGAAGGTCCGATGAAGCCCACACACGATCGGATTGTCCGCCGGACTCGGTCCGTCGGACCAGTCCGGACGAAAAGTCCGACTGTGTGTACACTGCATAACACAGAGGTGGACTCTATTTACTAATTAGGTGACTTCTGAAGGCAATCGATTCCACTAGATTTAAGTTAGGGGTATTAGAGTAAAGGGGGCTGAACACAAATGCATGCCACACTTTCCAGATATTTATTTGAAAAAAAAATTTAAAACCATTTTTATCATTTACCTTTCACTTCACAATTATGTGCCACTTTGTGTTGGTCTATCAAAGAAATTCCCAATAAAATACATTTACGTTTTTGGTTGTAACATGACAAAATAAGGAAAATTTCAAGGGGTATGAATAGTTTTTCAAGGCACTGTACCTGTCCAGGCATCCAGCGGTGTCCTCACCTGAGCCGGAAGTGGGAGCATGTTCCTGTCAAAACCTGGTGCCAAATGTGGCAGCGGGGGGGGGGGCAGACAAGTGTTACCTCCCCCTCTTGGGTGGAGCTTCGCTTTAACCTCTATTGTTCGCTTGCCACTTTCCATAATTTGCTTTATTGCCTCTTGTTAAAGTATATCTAAAGGCAAAATCGTTATTTTATGTTTGAATAGAGTGTTGAGGGGTTATAATCCCTGTCTGGTTTTTACTTGGTGATCATCAACTGCTTTCAAGCTGTAACGCCATAGTCCAGAGTTCAATACCAGTTTAAATATAGATAGGTAAAGTCACTGTTTGAGTACATCCCAGTTTAATCCTATGTTGAGCCCTGATGAAAAGAGAGTGGTATTGCGCCTGAAATGTGCTGGATGGTTTTATATGACTTTTTTTTACCAACAATTGAAATGATCTTGGACTCTTTAATCTGGTTTTGCTCTGGTGCTCCTTTCGGTATTTCTATGGTTTTATTTATTGTTGGGTGCCCATAGGAGGAAGCCTTGCTGTGTGGGAGCCGCCTTTTAAGATTTTAACCATTTACTACTCTATTCAAAAGGAAAAAAAATGGGCCTTAGATATACTTTAATGACTGAAGAAGTGACACTGCTGTCTCCTGTACTTGGCCATGTGACATGTGGATCACATCATCAAGTACAGGGGATGCATGGAGAGGATCACTGTGCTAAACATTATCAGCATTCATCTTTGCTGTGGAGGATCTTCTTTAAACACTTCTCTGCCTGACGCTCTGTTCATATTTTGTTTAACAACAGCGTGGAACATGTTACTGCTGACTGCCAATTGGCACCAAAGCATCTGCCCAATAAGCTAAGCATCCACCCAAAAGTTCTGATGATAGTTTAGATTTGTAGGGTTACATAGATTAACCACTTGTCTACCAAGGTACAGTTATAAATATCATGGTAGACAAGTGGTTAAATCATTTTAAGAGCTGGTGAAGGGCTTTCTGGTAAAAGTGAGAATCAGTTTAATGGCTAAAAATACAAAAATGGTGCACTGTCTCTTTAAATAATAATAATAAAAAAAAAATAGGTGAAAAAAATCTGTCATAAAGTGTTATCATGCAAATACATTCAAAATTCAAGATCCATTGAAATCTCCCATACAGTGATAATGTGGTCTATCATAAAGTGCTAATGTGCGCATAAATTCATACTTCAAGAATCCATGAAATTTTAAACATCTCATATACCAATAAACAAAAAATTAAATCTATCTTTCACCAAAGTGCTATAGTGTATAAATTCATAAAGTGCATTTAGTCCAGAATTCATAGGCTTCAGAAATAGTGCAAGCATATGTTGTCCACGCATGATATGAAAGAGGTAGATCAAAAATCCATCCGTTCTTGTCCCTCCGATGCTGTTACCAAAAATGGCACCCCTGAGAGACCACCACCATCAGTCTTATGGCTATCAAAGTATGCTCCTTCTCCCTGCCGGTGGTTTGGTTCCCGGGCTCTCCCATTCCACCAGGGAGCCTGGGACCATGGGAAACAGCTTCCCCAGTGAGAGAAGGAAGAAATACCTCTGGCAATTAATGACTTGAAGAGTGATGTGTATTATGTTACTTCTGAGGTCACAGCTGTCATTCCTCGGCTACTATAGTTGAGATGCAGCTATTCAAACATGATCTGTGTGTAAATAGTTGCATTGGTGGGCAGAAAAAACATAGGGGCTCTAACTGACCCCCAATGGCTCTATAAAAAGGACCTGTCACCTGTTAGCCCCCTTGTAATAGCAATAAAGTAAAAAAAAAAATGTAAAAAGTGAAAATGGTATAAAATAAATAAAAATAGCAAAATTTTTAAAGCATTCCTGTCACCTCTACAGACACCCCATATAGAGAGTGCAGCACAGGGCAAGCACGTGTACTGTATGTAAACATCAATTCCTCCACACATGTGAGGTATTTACGCAAACCTCGGAGTGAAAGTAATATTTCTAGTGCGATAGTTCATAGTTAACTCTAAACTGATATCTTGAAAAGACTTTTAAAACATCACCTATATAGCATTTTGAGTACTGCAGTTTTTTCCATATTAGGACTTGACATATTTGCTATCTATTTACTCAACGCAACCCTATCTTTTATATTTTATCAAAATTTGGGTATAATATTGTGTTTGCTTGTACTAAGATTCATTTAGGTGCATTTTTACCTGAAATTATGCGCTTGATAAATAACTGTGCAAATATTGTCATACCACCCCTTCATCTAGAGCAGTGGTCTCCAAACTTTCGAAACAAAGGGCCAGTTTACTGCTCTCCAAACTGTGGCCAGTGGGAGTTGAAAATGCCCTGATGTCGGTGGGAGTAAACAATACCATAGGCTTGGTGGTCAGTGGGAGTAAAGAAATTACATCATTGGTGTCAGTATGAGGAATAGTGCTCCATCACTGGTGTCAGTGGGAAAATTGGTTCCCCATCTCTGGTGTCAGTGGGAGGTATACTACCCTATTGAATAGTACCCTGAGGGCCAGATAAAGGCAAGCAAAGGGCCACATTCAGCCCGCGGGCCGCAGTTTGGAGACCCCTGATCTAGAGGGAAAATAGGAAATCAGCTGGTATGGACTGGGGGTTGTGATTTAAAAACTGTTTGTATTCAGAGTCTGGATACTGGGAATGACGCTTTAACCCAACCACAGCAAACTGAGGTGTGCCATGGCCGCATAGGACAGTATGCTTAAAAGAGGGCATACCCTAAGAATGAAATGAGAAATATATGGGGTACGAGTAGGACCCGGAAATGATAGCCGACGAGACTGTAGGGCAGGAGGGGGGGTTATAAGCCCCAAACTCCTCCTACAATCTCAGGCTAGCCACTGGCCAGCCTTCTAACTTGCAGTCAGAGTCTGAATATCAGGAATGACGCTTTAACCCAACTACGGCGACCTGAGGTGTGCCATGATCAGGTAGGACAGTAGGGCAAAAAACACATGAAGTAGGTGCAGCAATGTAATGTTTGATGGAAGAACATATAATCAAGCAGTATGGAAAAAGCTTGTTTAACTTCGTCATGCGGATCGGGAATATATTGACTATAACATGACGACTTCCAACGCCCCATGTATTTGATAACGTGGGATGGGACACCTTGCTTGAATGCTGCAGATGCTGTCCCGATTCTAAAGAAATTACCTGAAAACTGTTTCGGATTAAACCCTTATTTGGCAAGGAGAATTCTGAGGTGTGCGATAAATTGTTTGGAGGCAAGAGGCTGCGTAGGAAAAGGGAGCAATGGGCTGTCGTGAGGAGCCGTAGCGAACATGGAGGAAAGTTGGCCCAACACATCAACTGGACATCGGTTGGTGTTGGTAAAACCCTGACCTGTCTGTCGGTTTTAGTTATTGGAGAGTTGTAGAGAAAAATTATCAGGAAATCTGGTGAGACTACCTTTAAGAAGTACTGGTGCATTGCAGCTGGCTATAGATACTTCCCCGGGTCTGAGGAAACCAAAATAACTTAAAGTGGATGTAAACCCAATGTCATCCTTTCTAAACTACTGCCATAGGGGTTATCTATAAGGATATACATGCCTCCTGCATGTATCTTCACCTGTCAAATGTCTCCCCTCTGTCTGTTATGAGACCCGAAAAACCGCAGATTCTGTGGGTGGGTCTGTTGTCTGGAGCTCGGTGGGTGGAGTCGTGATGTCAGTAGACTCCCCGCCCACCTCTACACTCCCCTTGTCAATATGCATTTTCTCTGTGTATTTCTAACACTGAACTTCTTCTATGATCTCTAACATCCAGTGAAAAGACAGGAAAGTAACCACATGACTTCAGCATGCCAAATCATGCTGAGGTGTGGAACAGCCAATCCTTGCAGAGCTGCTAAAGAAGGGAGTGGGGGAGGGAATTAAAAAATAATGCATGTCAATTAGGCTAATGCACGAGATGTAAATCACCTGTTACTCACAGCAAGGGGGAGTAATTGACAAAGTTTTTCTCAGTTTGTCAAGAATTGTCTCACTGAACAATAAAAGAGGATTGCTCAGAGGTGGATTAACTCTGTGTGGCAAGACTGGGCTCAAATGATAGGAAATCTTATGCTATACAGTATGATAGAAAAAAAAAATTTCGGGTTTACATCCACTTTAAGTAAATGGCTGCTTTAAGAACAAGGCTGGGACTTAATCCAAAAAGTGAAAGAGATAACAAACCTGAGAGTCCTTGGAACATTTGTCCTTCTCTGGATACCTTTCAAAATGGCTTTAATAGGATGAGCCACAAAAAAGGATGGTCTGTCAGGATCCTGAAGTGACATGAAGTGCTGAATACCTGAGAAGTACAACTTGATGGTATTGAATGAAAGAGACAATTTGCCATGGCAATAAGCAGCGAAAGCCATCATGTGTTTGACATCCCCCACCTTGTCACAGGGATAGAGGGTCATGAATCTATCAAAACACTTCCAAACTGCCTTGTATGCCCTGAGAGTATTCCTTTACAATGAAGAATTCACCAGGTTGGTGGCATGCACCCTGAGCGCACCTAATCCATTGTCAGCAAGGAGAAAGGAGTAACCGGCTTGCCCGCTGGATCTGCCTCTGGGTGCTGTAGGAAGAAAGACCAAAAATCAAGCCGAGATAAAGCGTCAGCTGCCACGTTGTTGACACTACTGATAAACTCGCCCTGAAAATGAAATTTATGCATGAAACCTAACCATGTCAACCTGTGCATAAAAGACCTTATGCGGATGGAACCGGATCTTCCTTTTTTGATAATTTCAGCTGTGGCCAAATTATCGGTAAAGAAAATGACTGTGTGACCAGACCATGTGTGACCCCATGTGACTGCAGCTGCAACTATCTGATAAATTTTCTAACAGAGCAGAGGTCTGGGTGAACCCAGGTATGACGGAGACTTCTGAGGGCCATGGACCGGCCAACCACTGACATCCAAAAATTTCCGCAAAACCCACTGAGGCTGTGGTATCAGAGAAAATTCTGGTGGACATGGCAGTAGGTAGATTGATAAACATGGAGATAGCATTCTACTTGCCCCAGAACTGGTCCCACATGATCAGATCCTCACGTGCATCGGCTTGCAGACCCACAGCTGAATCTGTGTCCTGTCACAAGGGTAGAAGAGTCAATAACCTTGAAACAAATGACCTGCCCTGAGGAATAAACCTCATGGCAAAATTGAGCATGCCCAAGAGTGACTGTAATTCCTTCTTGGAGCAAGTGGGGGACCTGACTAGATTGCGAATGGTCCCTCATATCCTATCAAGCTTTTCCTGGGGCAAACTTGCGATCATGTGATTGGTGTCTAGCATGATACCTAGAAATGTAATGACAGTGGAAGGCCCTTCCACTTTGTGAGCAGCCATGGGAACGTTTAAATCAGCAAACAGTTTCGTAAGTGGTGCCAGATCCTTGGAAGACTGCACAGGGCTCTCTAGCAGCAAAAAATCGTCTAGATAATGAATGACCTTGTGACAACCTTTGTGGTTGGACAATATCCAATTGAGAGCTGAGGCAAAAGTATTGAAAAGCCAAGGACTGCTCTTGGATCCAAAGGTCAATTTTGTGTCAAAATAATCTTGCTTACGCCGACGGACTTTCGGTGGACTTCCAACGGACTTTCCCAACGAACGGACTTGCTTACACATGATCACACCAAAGTCCGACGGATTCGTACGTGATGACATACGACCAGACTAAAATAAGGAAGTTGATAGCCAGTAGCCAATAGCTGCCCTAGCGTTGGTTTTAGTCCATCGGACTAGCATACAGACAAGCGGATTTTTCGACTGGACTCGAGTCCGTTGGAAAGATTTGAAACATGTTTTATTTCTGGGTCCGTCTGACTTTTGAGAAAAAAAAGTCCGCTGGAGCCCACACACGATCAAATTGTCCGACGGAGTCTGGTCCGCCGGACCAAGTCTGCCGGAAAGTCCGCTCGTGTGTACACGGCATTAGAGCTGGGGATAGATGGTGTACCAACCAGAAACCTAACCTGGAGATGTTGACTTGGCTCAGTCAGGAAGAGCTGGACGACTTGAGGGGACAGGCTAACTTGGGGTGTGCCCCGAAACAGTTGGCAAAAATATGAAGGAGTCTGCATTGATTATAATTACAGACCATGTAATTGAAATTAGTACATAGCTGTGCTTTACCTAGAAAATTAATGGGTCTGCCAAGTTTATCTACTTGACCCGACGGCCCTGTGGAGGATGCATTGGACACCTGCCTGGAACCCGTAGGCAAGGAATATTCCAAGTTGGGACACCAATTGGTGGTGTGAGCTGATGACTGGCAATTGCCACATGTTGGATATTTCTGATTGGCAAAGTGCCTACAGAAAAGCTCCATGTCGATATTTGCTCCAACATGTGACCATCTGAAACTGTGCCTATGTAGCTGCGACTTTCGCCGAAAAAGACTGGTGAAAGTCATAGAACGTGGAGCCAAAATATTTGTGAGCTAGGTCCACCACCTTGTGGAGATACAGGTCCAACTCCTCTCTCCTACCGGGACTGACAGCGCAAATGACATCTCTGTAAATGCTGAAGGAATGAACAAATTCTGCTATGTTAAGTTTACAATTGAGTCTCGGATCCCTAGCTTTGAGAACCACATGACTTCCCTGCAAGCATAAGACTTGTTCTCAACAACGTCTTGTGAAGCTATGAGCAGAGACACCAGGTTTTTTGTCCTTCCCCTCTAAGATGTCTTTTTTGAGGTTAGCGGGGATGAAGTCCGCAGGGGACATGGAAGGCAGCACTGCTAGTGGCGAAGGGACAGCTACAGGCAATGGCACACTGGTATTACCTGCTGAGATGCCAGCCTGCGCAGAGGCTATGGGAGCAGCTAAAACTTCCACTGCGGCTGGGCGGGCCTCAAACACGTCCATCCTATCTTGCAGCAGTTGTACTGAAGTAGAGAAAGTGTTTAGAACTGTATGAATCTGGGTTAGTGACGTGAGCAAGGAGACATGCTCTGCACTAGTGGATGGTTGAGGCTGGGACGGGCTTGAAAACAAAAGTCTAAACAACTCCGCTTTCCTGGCCGTTGGAGTTCCGCTATGAGTTTCGGTATGGTCCAGTTCCTTAGGGATGGAGCGCTGCTATGCTCTGAACCCCTAATGGGAGTAGGAGGGATGAAGGCAAATTAGTCGCTCTCAGATACGTGCGACATGTTCAACTACAGACCATTAGACCAAACCAAAATGAGTTCCTGACAAACAATGATACCCTACCGGGCCTAACACTGTATGAAAAAATGTAGATCCTGTAAACAAAGCAAACGGGAACAGCACGTGAGGGTGAACCTAGTGACCGTAACCCCTTGCATGTATGCAGTAAGCGAGCTTGAGTAAACTGCTACACCAAGACAGACAATTAAAAACGAACACTCAGAGCTTGGAACCTACAAACCATGGTAAGCAGAAAATAGGAATCTGCAGTGACATGCAACGTATGACGTATGAAGTACAGACGAGAAGACTGTAACTATTACAATCGTTTAAAAATGAAATCTCTGCCCGTATGGATCTGAAGACGTGACAGATCCTGGTATGTGATGTAACTAGTTATATGACCCATGACCATTAGATACACAGAACACACCTTGCCGTTCCTGAACGTAAATGAAGAATCCACCTGTAACAACATCATGACGTATGCATTGAATAAGCGATGGAATGTACAAGCGTTTTTTTTTTATAACAATTAATGCAACGACCAAAACGTGAAACCACCTGAACAGAAGTAAAGGTGTGCTTTGTGGTGGGAGAAAGAAAGATAAACCTGCAATGGAAAAGCAACCGTGAGATTTTTTTTTCCAAATGGGCTGGATGAACCAGGCTGTACCTGCCCTGACCCGTCTGTAACGTGATAAGTGCTGAAACGTGCGTGAGGTGGCAGCCCCTCGAGGGGCTGGAGACGTAGCCACCAAGCTGTGGAACTGAAAGACTCAGCAGGCTGCCTGAGAAATGCCAGTGAGCTTCCCTGAACTGAGGCTCCTGGTGCTGGTGAGGCTGGCCATTAACCCAGAGCAACCCCATGTACTGGCTCAGAAGTTCACCCTGCACGTGGGTGACAGGTGGCTAGTGAAACCTTGGCAAGCAATGATGCAGCAGACCCTGGAAGAGCCACAAATGTACAGATCCTCACCATACAGAGCCCGCGACCCCCTGATGGCAATTACCTGCATGCCTGCCCCCCCCCCCCCCCCCCGACATCCTGGCCCCACACCTTTTTTTTAGATATACAGTTTTTAAATCACAGCCCCAAGTCCATACCAGCTGATTCAGATTTTCTTTATGCCCCCTAAAAGGAAAATTATGAAAAAAAAGACAAACTAATGCAGCCACCACATATGAGGAGTTGTGAGCTGCAATACATTAAATGTTTACTTTTGGGTTTAAATCCACTTTTTAATACCTGTGGTGCCTAAAAATATATGAAAAAAAACTCTTTGAAATATCACTTGATGTAGTAGCATAGTGTTGGCAGCGGACTTAGAAAACATTGGAATGTATACTTCAGGTGCTGGAGCACATTGTTCTTTTACAGACCTTTGCAGACTGAGAACAATAGAATGCATTCAATAACATAGGCCGTGTACACAGTGTCAGCATTTCAACATATCAAGTTATTCCATGGTCATGGAAACTAATGTTAAATGTGTTTGTGACACTTATAAAATTATTTGCATTTTACTATTTATATTTAAAGTGGGTGTAAACCTTAACAATGAACTTCTCCTATTTGCTCCCTTTTGTTCTATTATATTTGTTACATCTGTTTGAAAAGTTAAAACAAATACTTGTTCATCCTACCAGAAATCATGCGGTCTGATAACTTCCTGTGCTCTCTGTGCAAACCATTATCAGCTCCATTGTTCTTGGTTAGTTCTAAGGACTACCGAACCACATCCCTCTGTTATGGACCATAGAGGGGTGCCTGTGGACCAACTGTTGGGGGGGGGGGGTGTGTATGGGGTGACGCCTTGTGGATTGTTTGCCGCCCCCCCCCCCCAAAAAAAAAAAAAGATACCACCAGCCGCCACTGAAAATAAAGTAAAAAAAAAGCCTAAAAAAGATCATTACTGCATCCACCCCATCCAAGGTTGCTTTGCTGCAATATATTCAAATTTATATATTGAAGAAATTACACTTTGCTACAATGTAAAGTAGTGAGTGTACAGCTTGTATAACATTGTAAATGTGCTGTCCCCTCAAAATAACTCCACACATAGCCATTAATGTCTAAACCGCTGGCAACAAAAGTGAGTACACCCCTAAGTGAAATTTTTCAAATTGGGCCCAAAGTGTCAATATTTTGTGTGGCCATCATTATTTTCCAGCACTGCCTTAACCCTCTTGGGCATGGAGTTCACCAGAGCTTCACAGGTTGCCACTGGTTGTAGTAAAGTGTCATATCTTTTCATGTGACAACACTGAATGAAATAAAATATTTACCAAAATGTGAGGAGTGTACTCATATATATATATATATATATATATATATATATATATATATATATATATATATATATATACTGTATTTATTGGTGTATAACACTCACTTTTTCACCATGAAAATTGGGTGCTAATAGCGTGTGCGTGTTATACGCCAATAATTCAATTTTAACTGCCTCGGAGGGGACAGGGAAGGGGGCGGGACGAGCGCAATCAGATTACATACAGTGAGAAACTCCTGTTTACTTGGTGGCCTCTGTAATAGGAAGTCCCGTCTCCTGGGCCGCCATTGGACCACTGTTCTGTCTATCATAGGAGATTCTCACTGTATGTAATCTGTCTGCGCTTGTCCTGCCCCCCTCTCTGTCCCCTCTAGGCTGCAGATGGGCATCGATCAGGCTGCACTGATGGTAATGGTGAGGCTGTTGCATTGATGGCACTTGTGAGGCTGCATTGATGTGGACTGATGAGGCTGCATTGATGGCACTTGTGAGGCTGCAGGTGGGCACTGACCCTTATTTTGCTTCAAAGTTCCTTCCTTTTTTCCTGAAACTTCCCTCTTAAAATGAATGTGCGTGTTATACGCCGATAAATACGGTATATATATATATATATATATATATATATATATATATATATATATATATATATACTGTGTGTGTATATATATATATATATATATATATATATATATATATATATATATATTATATTTATATATAATATTATATTTATGTTCTTGGGCTTAGATACCCTGTAAGGTAATTTAAATTATTTAAAGTGGATGTAAACCCTTACATATACCCAGTAAAGTGAACAGCCTCAGATGATACACAGAGATGAAACAAATCTCCCTACATAAGTTTTACATGTATATCTGCTGTCTTCAGCTTTATATATTCTTTAGAAGGTTCAGATGGTGTTACAGATTTTCTCTCCCTGTTCAGCACTGGGAGTGAAGTCTGGGCATACAGCAAAGACAGCTGATTGGAGGAAAGGCACACGCCTCCACTCAACATAGGCAGAGACTTTCAGAGCTGTCTTGTGAATAGTTTAGCTCTGTGTTAATCTATTTATAGCAACCTACCCACAAGTTTCAGCCTGGTTTTATCTCAGTTGACTGAGAACTTATAAGAAGTTATCATGCTGATAACAGAAGAACAGAGCAGGAGAAAGCCATGGGACTTAGTGCTTTGAAGAGAGATATATGTGCCCAGCTCAAATTTCATAAATCGGGTTTACATCCATTTTAACCACTTGCCGACCGCCGATATATATACAGCGCTTCGTGTAACAGATATAGCAGGCGCATGCAGAGTCGGAGCCACAGAGAGCCAGAACGGGGATCTGTCAATGTAAATAAACAGATCCCCGTTCTGACAGGAGAGTAGAGAGAGATCGTCTCTTTCTAGTGATTAGGAACAGCGATCTCTCGTCTCCCAGTCAGTCCACTGCCCCCACAGTTAGAAATACCTCCCAGGGAACACACTTAAACTCCTTGATTGCCCCCTAGTGTTAACCCCTTCCCTGCCAGTGTAATTTATACAGTAGTCAGTGCATTTTTATAGCACTGATTGCTGTATAATTGTCACTGGTCCCAAAAAAGTGTCAAAAGTGTCCAATCTGTCCACTGCCATGTCGCAGTCTCTGTCTCCATGTGGCAGTCCCTCTAAAAATCGCTGCTCACCGCCATTACTAGTAAAAAAAAAGCAATAAATCTTTCCCCTATTATGTAGACGTGATAACTTTTGCGCAAACCAATAAATATACTCTTATTGCGAATTTTTTTTTACCAAAAATATATAGAAGAATACATGTTGGCCTAAACTGATTTAGAAATTTGTTTTTTGGATATTTATTATAGCAAAAAGTAAAAAAAATATATATTTTTTTTCAAAATTGTCGCTCTTTTTTGTTTATAGCGCAAAAAAATAAACCGCAGAGGTGATCAAGTACCACCAAAAGAAAGCTCTATTTGTGGGAAAAAAAGGACATAAATTTTGTTTGGGTACAGCATCGCACGACCACGCAATTGTCAGTTAAAGCGACGCAGTGCCGTATCGCAAAAAATGTCCTGGTCATTAAGGGGGTAAATACTTCCGGGGCTGAAGTGGTTAAAGGGGTTGTAAACCCTCATGGTATTTCACCTTAAGGCCTCTTTCACAGGGACGAATCGTTCAGGTCTGCCTGTCAGTTTTTTATGCGGACCTGAATGGACGCTCCATGCAGGTTTATGGAGCGACAGATGTCATCGGTGACATGTCATCTGACATCAGATCCGCTCCGATCCGCTAAATTCAGATGGATGGAAACCCTATTTTCCATCCGTCTAGCGGATCAGATCAGATGAAAACTGACAGGCGGTCTGTTTTCATCCGATCCTCCATAGGGAAGTGCAGAGCGCTAACCGATCCGTCCCTGCACATTCTATGCATTAAGGTGAAAAACCTTCTGTCATGCAGCTTTCCCCCAGGCCCCCCCATTTTTACTCTTTCTCGCTACGGGGGCGAGCACACCAGCTCTAGCCGGTGTCTCATGTCCTGATTGGATAAACTGATAGCAGCGCAGCCATTGGCTCCCGCTGCTGTCAATCAATTCCAATGACACGGGCACCGGAGGGGGGGCGAGTCCTGCTGTCTGTGTCAATAGACGCAGCAGCAGGACTCGGGAGCATGCCCGCACGGGTGTCCCGAAGGAGAGCGCTTCTCCGGCAGGGCACTCGAGAAGAGGAGGAGCCATGAGAGCTGCTGAGGGACCCCAGAAGAGGATCGGGGCCACTCTGTGCAAAACCAACTGCACAATGGAGGTAAGTATAACATGTTTGTTATTTAAAAAAGCAACAAGGGTTTAGTAACCCTTTATAGGCTGTCATGAGAGGCACATACTTGCAGACCATTTTTTTTTTTTCAAAAATGCCAATTCCCTGGCTGGTTTGTTGACACTTTTGCTTCAAAATTGTTGAACCAAAACAAGAATGTAGATAAGGAGTTCTGACCTTACACCAATTCTTCTGATCTGCAAACTTGCTCCAGGTCATTGAGTCTGAAAGTCTGGGGCTAGAATGACAGCCAGGAAACAAGCATTTTTGAAGGTCAACAATGGCCCCATTTTCTCTCCTAACAGGTTAACTTTAACTTCTTCATACGAATTTTCCTAAGAAAAATGTTTACAGTACAACTAGTTTATATATTTATTATTATTGTACAGGATTTATATAGTGCCAACAGTTTACGCAGCGCTTTACAATATAAAAGGAGACAATACAGTTATAATACAATAAAATACAAGAGGATTAAGCGGGCCCTGCTCAGAAGAACTGTGGGGAATGAGCTGATGGAAGTGGTAAAAGATTAGTTGGAGAAGTGATAGGATTTCCTGTAGAGATGAGTTTTCAAGGATCGCTTGAAGGTAGCAAGAGTAGGGGATACCCGGACAGGTTGAGGTAGCGAGTTCCAGAGGATGGGAGAAGCTCTGGAGAAATCCTGGAGACGAGCATGGGAGGAGGAGACAAGAGAGCTTGAGAGTAGGAGGTCTTGAGCTTAACTCTAATGCCCTGTACACACAGTCGGATTTTCCGACGGAAAATGTGTGATAGGACCTTGTTGTCGGAAATTCCGACTGTGTGTGGGCTCCATCACACATTTTCCATCGGAATTTCCGACACACAAAGTTTGAAAGCTTGCTATAAAATTTTCCGACAACAAAATCCGTTGTCGGAAATTCCGATCGTGTGTAAACAAATCCGACGCACAAAGTGCCACGCATGCTCAGAATAAATTAAGAGACGAAAGCTATTGGCTACTGCCCCATTTATATTCCCGACGTACGTGTTTTACGTCACCGCGTTTAGAACGATCGGATTTTCCGACAACTTTGTGTGACCGTGTGTATGCAAGACAAGTTTGAGCCAACATCCGTCGGAAAAAATCCATGGATTTTGTTGTCGGAATGTCCGATCAATGTCCGACCGTGTGTACAGGGCATAACACTTTCTGGCAATGGACACCAGTACAACTAGAGAGGGTCAGTCTCACCTGTTGGGATAGACAGGTGGGACAGAGGGTCTGACAGAAAAAAGTCTGGCCTTCACATACATTTTAAAGTGGTTGTAAAGGCAATTATTATTTTTTTTTAAATAACAAACATGTCTATACTTACCTGCTCTGTGCAATAGAATTGCACAGAGCAGCCCGATCCTCCTCTTCTCGGGTCCCCCGCCGGTGTTCTTGGCTCCTCCTCTCTTGCTGGTGTCCACAATAAAGAAACCGATTCCTATGGGGGTACCATGCGGGCTCACTCCTGAGCCTCACTGCTGTGTGCATGTCAGGACTGGGCTCAGCCCTTCCTTCTATGAGCTGGCCGCTCAGCTGTCAGCTAATTGCCAGCTCCCATCTCTCTCCACAGTTACCCAGATGTTGTTGATTCTGCTTATCAGTCCTGCCTACTTAAAGTCTTCCAGCTCACTTGATCTCTGCCTTCGCCTTTGTCAACATCACAGAGACTTTCTCTTGCGTTCCTGTTGAAGACTTGCTCGGCTGACGTTCCTTCTGGCTCCTGATCCTGCTTGCTGTACTACTACGTTTATCTCTGGCTCTCTGACATTTGCTTTGGCTGACTACCCGATCCTGTTACTGAACTCTGGCTTGTTTTGACTATGGGTACTCTGTTTACCTTATTATTATTATTATTATTATTAAACAAGTGTGATTTAACTATACTTCCCGTCTCGATTCATGGTTCCTGATAGTAGGCGAAGGCCATGAATTCAGAAGATACAGTCAATCCACTTGTTGATAATATTTTTTCCAGATTGGATGAGCAAGATCACCGCATGGATCAGTCTGCCAATGCTCCTGAGTCGCACAGCTCACCTGGAAACTCCCACTGTGGCTGCTCCGGTACAACCTGAGTTGCAGGCCGTCCCTGTTGCTGCGCCAGTCTCTGTGCAGGCACCCGCCTCTAGTATTACCTCTATAAGAGGTATGTCTGGTTCCGCTCCGCTTCACCAGCGATTTGGAGGCGATCCAGTTCAATGCAGAGGGTTTCTCAACCAGGTTGAGATTTACTTTGAGATGCTGCTCCAGGCATTTCCCACGGACAGAAGCAAAGTAGGTTTCGTGATATCTTTGCTTTCTGAGAGAGCCTTGGCCTGGGCAAACCCTTTATGGGAGATGCAAAAACCTGTTGTCTTGAGTTACCCTGACTTTGTGGCCTCCTTTAAAAGGGTATTTGACATTCCCGCACGCTCCGCTTCTGCTGCCAAGTGTCTCATGTCCATTAAACAGAGTACGAGAACTGTTGCTGACTACGCTATTGAATTCCATACTCTGGCAGCAGAGGTTGCTTGGAACAATGAGGCCCTGGTGGCTGCTTTTTCTCATGGTCTCTCAGATTCCATCAAGGATGAGATAGCAGCCCGAGATATACCCACTGAGCTGGAGAGGTTGATCACGTTTGCCATCCTCATTGATACCAGACTCAGAGAAAGACTCTCTTTAAAGGAGCGCTTGCAGAAGCCTCCTGTACGTTTGCCTCCGAGCTTTGCAGTCCCACTCGTGCCTCCCTCACCTCCTGGTACCGAGTCGGTCAGTGAAGATGAACTCATGCACTTGGGCTTTATGCGTCTCTCAGCGAATGAGAGAGCCTTTAGGAGGAGGGAGAGATTGTGCCTTTATTGTGGCCAGGCAGGTCACTTTTTGAAGTCTTGTCCTACCCGTCCAGGGAACCCCCGAACCTTGAGGTCCTGTCATGGACAGACTTTAGGTGGCGTTGTTTCCTCCCCAGTTATCCAGAAGGATAAGCCCCTGGTTTCGGTCACCCTTTCTTGGACTGGGTCGTCCATTGAGATACAGGCTCTAATTGACTCTGGGGCTGCAGGCCTGTTCTTTGATGCTGCCTTTGTATCGCAGTACTCGATTCCGCTGCAGCTGCGTGACACTTCACTTGCCACTGAGGCTTTTGACGGGAGACTTCTACAGCCTGCCCATGTGACTCATGAGACAGTTCCATTGTCCATGGCCGTAGGGTCTCTTCACCATGAGATATTCCAAGTTATTTCCTCACCTAGGTTTCCGCTGGTTATTGGTTATCCTTGGTTACAGAGGCACAACCCCTCTTTTGGCTCCGTGCTGAGGTTCTCTCCTGGTCACCACAATGCAGTGAGACATGCTTCCAGAAGGTAGCCAAGGTCCTGTGCACCTATTCACTCTCCTCCCTGCTGGAGGAGTACCGCGATTTTAGAGATGTCTTTGACAAAGGTCAAGCCGGTGGTTTGCCTCCACACCGGCCTTATGATTGCGCAACTGACCTTCAACCTGGTGCCATACCCCCTCGTGGCCGGATTTATCCTTTGTCGGTCTTGGAGGATAAGGCCATGGAGGAGTATGTTGCAGACGCACTTTCTCGAGGTTTCATCCACAAATCCTCGTCTCCTGCTGGTGCTGGTTTCTTCTTTGTGAAGAAGAAGAGCGGTGAACTGAGACCTTGTATTGATTATAGGGGTCTCAATCATTTCACGATTAAGAATGCCTACCCAATTCCATTGATTACAGAGTTATTTGACCGCCTCAAGGGAGCAACGGTTTTTCATGAAGCTTGATTTGAGAGGGGCATACAATCTTGTGCGGATTAAGGAGGGCGACGAGTGGAAAACTGCGTTTAATACCAGAACAGGCCATTATGAGTACCTCGTAATGCCTTTTGGCCTTTGTAACGCCCCAGCAGTTTCCAGGAATTTATTAACGATGTCCTCCGAGATTTGTTGCAGTTATGTGTGGTGGTTTATCTCGATGATATCCTCATATTTCCCACGTCACTGGAGAGCCACCACACAGATGTCTGTCGTGTGCTTCAGGAACTAAGAGAAAACAATCTCTATTGTAAACTGGAGAAGTGCGAGTTCCATCGTGAACAGGTTAAATTCCTGGGCTATGTCATTTCCACTGCTGGTTTTTCGATGGACCCAGAGAAACTTTCGGCAGTCCTACAGTGGCCCCAACCCATGGGTTTATGTCCTCTGCAGCGTTTCCTGGGCTTTGCCAACTATTATCGGAAGTTTATTCGTAACTTCTCGTCTCTGGTCAAGCCCCTGACTGATATGACCAGAAAGGACGGTAACCCACAGAGTTGGTCTCCGGAGTCCATTAAGGCCTTTGAGAGTCTCAAGGCTGCCTTTGTTTCTGCTCCTGTGTTGGCATAACCTGATCCTACGTTGCCTTTTATCCTAGAAGTTTATGCTTCTGAGACTGGAGTTGGCGCCCTTCTGTCTCAACGTCCTAACTCTGAGAGCGTTATGCATCTGTGCGGCTACTTTTCCCAGAAATTGTCACCTGCAGAGTGCAATTACGAGATTGGTGACAGAGAGCTGTTGGCGATCATTTTAGCCCTGAGAGAATGGAGACATCTCCTTGAAGGTACCACTGTGCCGGTTCTCATTCTTACTGACCATAAGAATTTCGCATTCTTGTCTGAGGCTAAGCGCCTCTCTCCCAGAAGGGCGCGATGGGCTCTTTTCTTGTCGAGTTTTAATTGCATTGTCTCATTCTTACCCGGCACTAAGAATGTAAGGGCTGACGCCTTGTCACGACAATTTTCCTCCACTTCCACGTTGGAGTCAGTTCCGGTTCCTGTAATTCCTACTGATCGTATTCTGGCTACGGTTCGTACCAGTCTTACTTCTCCTTTGAGTGACAAAATTCTTGCTGCTTAGGTCCATGCTCCTCCTGAGAAACCTTGTGACCGCTGCTTTGTCCCAGAGAGTCTCCGTACTGCCGTTCTCCAGACTTACCATTCTCCCAAGGCAGCTGGCCACCCTGGGAAGAATCAGCTCCTTTGGGCCATTTCCCAACAATTCTGGTGGCCTAGTCTACGGGCTGATGTGACTGCCTTCGTAGCTGCCTGTTCCGTGTGTGCTCAAGAGTAAGACTCCACAACGCCTTCCAGTGGGCCTCCTACAACCCATACCCAATGGAGAGAGGCCCAGGACCCACCTGTCTATGGATTTCATTGTGGAGTTACCCAACTCCCAAGGCAACACTGTTATCCTTATGTTGGTTGACCGGTTCTCAAAGATGTGCCATTGTATTCCTCTTAAGAAGTTGCCTACTTCTAAGGAACTGGCTTCCATTTTTGCTCGGAAGATCTTTTACTTACATGGGCTACCCAAGGTGATTGTCTCGGACAGGGGTAGTCAGTTTGTCTTCCAGTTCTGGTGAGACTTTTGTGCACAGTTGGGAATTCAGCTTGCTTTCTCCTCTGCGTATCACCCGCAGTCTAATGGGGCCGCAGAACGAGCCAATCAGTCCTTGGAGCAATTCTTACGTTGCTATAATTCTGACCATCATAACAACTGGTCAGACCTATTACGATGGGCAGAGTTTGCTCACAACAGTGCCTTAAATTCTGCTTCCCGATTGTCTCAGTTTATGGCGATTTATGGTTTCCAACCTTCCATGTTGCCTGACTCGTTTGTTCCGCAGAGTATTCCTGTGTTAGAGGAGCATCTCCATGGTCTTCGTTCCACTTGGGCACAAGTTCAGGAGGCTTTGCAACATGCTAACGATAGGTACAGATGCCATGCTGACCACAGACGCCTGCCTGCACCTTCCTACCAGGTTGGGGACAGAGTCTGGCTGTCATCTCGCAAACTCCAACTTCGTGTTCCTTCTTTGAAGTTTGCACCTCAGTTTATTGGGCCTTCGCAGGATTAACCCAGTGGCTTACGCCTTGGACCTTCCTCCTAGTATGCGCATCTCAAATGTGTTTCATGTCTCCTTATTGAAACCTTTGGTCTGCAATCGCTTTATGACCTCCGTGCCACGTCCTCACCCTATACAGGTTGAGAACCATGAGGAGTATGAAGTACAATCCATTGTTGACTCCCGTAGGTTCCGTGGGCGCATACAGTACCTGGTGCATTGGAAGGGGTACAGTCCGGAGGAACGCTCTTGGGTCTCATCCTCGGCCGTACATGCCCCTGTCCCCCTCTGTGATTTCCATAGATGTTTTCCCCTCAAGCCCGGTGGCCCTCCGAGGGGGAGGGGTCATTTAGGAGGGGGTACTGTCAGGGCAGGGCTCAGCCCTTCCTTCTCTGAGCTGGCTGCTCAGCTGTCGGCTAATTGCCAGCTCCCATCTCTCTCCACAGTTACACAGCTGTTGATTTTGCTCGTCAGTTCTGCCTGATTAAAGTCGTCCAGCTCACTTAATCTCTGCCTTCGCCTTTGTCAACATCACAGAGACTTTCTCCTGCGTTCCTGTTGAAGACTTGCTCAGCTGATGTTCCTTCTGGCTCCTGATCCTTCTTGCTGTACTACTACGTTTATCTCTGGCTCTCTGACATTTGCTTGGCTGACTACCCGATCCGGTTACTGAACTCTGGTTTGTTTTGACTACGCTTACTCTGTTTACCTTATTATTATTATTATTATTAAACAAGTGTGATTTAACTATGCTTCTGCCTCGGTCTGATTCATGGTTCCTGATTGCATTGACACAGACAGCGGGATTTGGTCCGCCCCTCATCACTGAAGTTGATTGACAGGAGCGAAAACCAATGGCTCCCGCTGCTATAAATCTGCCCAATCTGCACGTCGCTGGATGGGATCAGGCTCAGGTAAGAATAAGGGGAGGGAGCTGGGGGGATCCTGCAGTAGATAAGGTTTTTTACCTTAATGCATAGAATGCATTAAGGTAAAAAAACTTGAGGCTTTAGATTCACTTTTAGAAATGTTCAAGTTCAAATGTTCAATGTTCAACGTCTGACATGAAAAATGAACAAAGTATATCCTTCTATGTGTACTAGTCTGAATCCAAAGCACTGTGGGGTTGATTTACTAAAACTGGAGCATGAAAAATCTGGTGAAACCAATCCGCTTCCAGGTTTTCTTGTCAAAGTTTAATTGAACAAGCTGAAGCGGATTAGCTACCTTGCAGAGCTGCACCATAGTCTGAGTGCGCCAGTTTTAGTAAATATCCCCATGTGTGTCATTTCTTTCTGATCTCTCCACCCTTTTGCTATCTGCATGAGTCACTGATAATATTCTATGCTGACACAACACCCACATAAGTGTGAACCTAGCCTGATTGTGTGTAGAGGGGGGGTGTGTCCCTTCCCTCACTCAGGTTTCAGGTTTCACTGAGCTCTGTGCTCTAGCTGTGCAATGTGCGTGGTGTCAAATCCCCACCCCCTGTCTTCTACTGCTGAGAAATAGCCTTTGATCTGTGTATTTTAAGACTAGAGAGGGCTGCAGCAAAATAGGTACAACTTGTTTCATTTCTGGCTAGTCACTTTAGTAGGTAGATGTAAGGGTTTACAACCACTTTAACCACCTCAATACTGGGCACTTTCACCCCCTTCCTGCCCAGGCCAATTTTCAGCTTTCAGTGTTGTCACATTTTGAATGACAATTGCGCGTTCATTCAATGAACTTTTAATAATTTTCTTCACACAAATAGAGCTTTCTTTTTGTGGTATTTAATCACTGCTGGATTTTTTATTTTTTGCTAAAAAACCCAAAAAAGACCAAAACTTTTGAAATATATAAAAGTTTTTCTTAGTTTCTGTCAGAAAATGTTGTAAATAGGTAATTTTTCTGCACTGATTAGGCGACACTAAAGGGCATTGATGGGGTGGCAGTGATGAGGAGGCACTAATATGCAGCACTGATATGCACTGATAGGTGGCACTTAAGAGCAATGATAAGTGGCATAGATAGATGGCACTGATGGGCACTGATGGGTGCTGAAAGGCAGCACTGATTGACATCACTGACGGGCACAGATTGGCCTCACTGACGGGCACAAATTGGCATCACTGATGGGCACTGACTGGTGTCACTGATAGGTACAGGTTGGCGTCACAAATTGGCACATTGTGGCATCACTGATGGGCACTGTGGGGGCTGCACTGTAATCAGCGCTCTGAGGATCAGTGCGCTGATTACCTTATTCATGTCTTCCCTGTGAGGTGATGCCTCTGATCGGCTCTCCTCTCCTCACACTCTGTCAGTGTGAGGCGAGGAGAGACGACAAACGGCACTTCCTTGTTTCCATGAGTTGAGCTGAGTTGAGAAGAATCTTAATATAGTGCGGTCTTACCCCGAAGGGTCCCGGCGCGCATAGCAAAGATCCTGGAAAGAGAGGGCCCAGGGACCAGAAGCAGCACAGAGCGGGAGAAGGGTAGAAGAGAGAGAGACTACGCAGGAAATGCCTGCGTGAAAAGCCAAGTCTTCAGTAACCCGCAGAAGACCGTAATAGTGGGGGCCTCCTTGAGCTCGACAGGGAGGCTATTCCATAGTACAGCACCTTGGTGGGAGAAGGCCTGACCACCACGCTGGATCTTCTTGGACACGGAGTTGTAGAGGAGATCTCTGCCGGTAGATCTGAGTGATCTGACAAGAGCTCGTTTATGAAAAAGCAGAGCAGATAGCTTGGGGCCAGACCTCTCATAATCTTAAACATAATACATCCTACCTTAAATAAGATGCGATAAGGGACCGGCAGCCAATGCGAGGCGCGGAGGACAGGGGTGATATGATCCCTCAACGGGACATCCATGAGCAGCCTAGCCGCAGCATTTTGAATAAGTTGAAGCTTCTGCACTAGCATCTTTGACAATCCCAAATAAAGAGAGTTTTAGGTAGCTACCTATCGTGGCACAGATGACAGTTTTTCTGTCTGAGATATCCAGATTTTTAAACAACCCCCTCAGGAGTTTTAGCTGCCAGTGACATGCACTGACGACCTTTTTTACCTGAGGAGCCAGAGTTAAACCTGAATCTAGGACGAATCCCAATTCACGGACCTGGGGGGCTGCCTCTGGAGCAAGACCAAATGAGGGAGGTCAAGGTGGAATAACTGGGGGGGTGGCCAGATCGCTGAAGATGATCACCTCAGTTTTGCCCCCATTAACTTTCAGGAAGTTGGCAGACATCCATGTATTGATGGCTAGGGTGGCATCAGCCGTCTGGTTCCTAGGAATCTTCAGGTAAACCTGGGTGTCGTCCGCATGGTACTGGAGGGTGTAGGACTTTAGCAGGTCGGCAAGGGGCCTCATATAGATATTAAACAGCAGGGGTAACAAGGCAGAGCCCTGTGGCACTCCACAATCCAGGGCGGTGAACTTAGAGTAGAAGGGGCCAGTCTTGACTCCCTGAACTCTGCCCTCTAAAAAATAGGCCACCCATGCCAAAGCCGACCCCCTCATACCCAAAACAGATCTCATCCACTCCAGTAGAATTCCATGATTTATAGTATCAAACGCGGCCGACAGGTCCAAGAGAACCAGAACTACTGAGTCACCCCTGTCCAAGCCGTGAAGGACATCATCATAAACACAAATGAGGCTTGTCTCTGTTCCATACCCTGGACGAAATCCAGCTGGAATTCGTCCAAAAGATGGAAAGACTCAAGGTAAGCCTGTAGCTGGATAACCACCTGGCACTCCATCACCTTTGCTACAAAGGGCAAGAAGGAAATCGGCCTGTAGTTGCCCAGTATGTCCGGGTCCAAGGTCGGTTTCTTCAGCAGGGCCAAGACCACGGCCCGCTTCAGAGCGCCCGGAACAATACCTGTCCTTAAGCAGCAGTTGATTATCTCCCTAATGAAGGGGGCCAAAAGGGCAGCAGATTTTTTAAGCAGCCCGGCAGGACATACATCTAAAGGAGAGGAGGATGGTTTCAAAGAGGCGATTACCTCAACCACCTGTGTAGCCGTAACCGGTTGGAAGCCGGTCAATCCAGGGGCCATCTCTGTCCTCCTGCACAGACTCTGGCCTGGAAATGTTGTCTCTAATAGTCTGAACCTTAGAGACAAAGAAGTCAGCGAGCTCCTGGCACCAGTCCTGCGACTCCTTAGGAGCAAAGCTGGTAGCTTCAGGATGAGTTAGCTCAGAAGAGATCGTGAAAAGTGTGGCCGTGCTGTTGGCTTCCTTCCTAATTTGCTCCCGGATGTAGGTCTTTTTAGCCTCTCTAATGGCCCACTTATAGAGATAGAGGGCCACCAGATGCAGCTCTTTGTCAGCCTCCAGGAGGAACTTCCGCCAACGTCTCTCCCTGGAACGAACCCGCTTTTTGAGTAGCCTAAGCTTGAGTAGCCTATGTGTTTGGACACAGCTGATCACATGGGTAAAGAGCCGCGGCTGCAAGATCGGGATCGCGCTGTGTTCCTGCTCTGCGAACGCCACTCTGCGAACCCCTATGAGCGCGCGATCGCGGCAAGACTGGGTGACGTCATATGACATCGGCCCAGAATGAGAGTCGCCCCACTCCACCATCATTTTACTATACTGTGGGCAGGAGGCAGTTAAAGCAGATCTCTATCTTCCCCATGCCCCTACTCCACCCAATTGCCCTCTTCCAATTTACCAATCAGTCCTTGGAGCAATTCTTACGTTGCTATAATTCTGACCATCATAACAACTGGTCAGACCTATTACGATGGGCAGAGTTTGCTCACAACAGTGCCTTAAATTCTGCTTCCCGATTGTCTCAGTTTATGGCGAATTATGGTTTCCAACCTTCCATGTTGCCTGACTCGTTTGTTCCGCAGAGTATTCCTGTGTTAGAGGAGCATCTCCATGGTCTTCGTTCCACTTGGGCACAAGTTCAGGAGGCTTTGCAACATGCTAACGATAGGTACAGATGCCATGCTGACCACAGACGCCTGCCTGCACCTTCCTACCAGGTTGGGGACAGAGTCTGGCTGTCATCTCGCAAACTCCAACTTTGTGTTCCTTCTTTGAAGTTTGCACCTCAGTTTATTGGGCCTTCACAGGATTAACCCAGTGGCTTACGCCTTGGACCTTCCTCCTAGTATGCGCATCTCAAATGTGTTTCATGTCTCCTTATTGAAACCTTTGGTCTGCAATCGCTTTATGACCTCCGTGCCACGTCCTCACCCTATACAGGTTGAGAACCATGAGGAGTATGAAGTACAATCCATTGTTGACTCCCGTAGGTTCTGTGGGCGCATACAGTACCTGGTGCATTGGAAGGGGTACAGTCCGGAGGAACGCTCTTGGGTCTCAACCTCGGCCGTACATACCCCTGTCCCCCTCTGTGATTTCCATAGACGTTTTCCCCTCAAGCCCGGTGGCCCTCCGAGGGGGAGGGGTCATTTAGGAGGGGGTACTGTCAGGGCAGGGCTCAGCCCTTCCTTCTCTGAGCTGGCTGCTCAGCTGTCGGCTAATTGCCAGCTCCCATCTCTCTCCACAGTTACACAGCTGTTGATTTTGCTCGTCAGTTCTGCCTGATTAAAGTCGTCCAGCTCACTTAATCTCTGCCTTCGCCTTTGTCAACATCACAGAGACTTTCTCCTGTGTTCCTGTTGAAGACTTGCTCGGCTGATGTTCCTTCTGGCTCCTGATCCTTCTTGCTGTACTACTACGTTTATCTCTGGCTCTCTGACATTTGCTTGGCTGACTACCCGATCCGGTTACTGAACTCTGGTTTGTTTTGACTACGCTTACTCTGTTTACCTTATTATTATTATTATTATTAAACAAGTGTGATTTAACTATGCTTCTGCCTCGGTCTGATTCATGGTTCCTGATAGTGCATTGACACAGACAGCGGGATTTGGTCCGCCCCTCATTACTGAAGTTGATTGACAGGAGCGAAAACCAATGGCTCCCGCTGCTATAAATCTGCCCAATCTGCACGTCGCTGGATGGGATCAGGCTCAGGTAAGAATAAGGGGAGGGAGCTGGGGGGATCCTGCAGTAGATAAGGTTTTTTACCTTAATGCATAGAATGCATTAAGGTAAAAAAACTTGAGGCTTTAGATTCACTTTTAGAAATGTTCAAGTTCAAATGTTCAATGTTCAACGTCTGACATGAAAAATGAACAAAGTATATCCTTCTATGTGTACTAGTCTGAATCCAAAGCACTGTGGGGTTGATTTACTAAAACTGGAGCATGAAAAATCTGGTGAAACCAATCCGCTTCCAGGTTTTCTTGTCAAAGTTTAATTGAACAAGCTGAAGCGGATTAGCTACCTTGCAGAGCTGCACCATAGTCTGAGTGCGCCAGTTTTAGTAAATATCCCCATGTGTGTCATTTCTTTCTGATCTCTCCACCCTTTTGCTATCTGCATGAGTCACTGATAATATTCTATGCTGACACAACACCCACATAAGTGTGAACCTAGCCTGATTGTGTGTAGAGGGGGGGTGTGTCCCTTCCCTCACTCAGGTTTCAGGTTTCACTGAGCTCTGTGCTCTAGCTATGCAATGTGTGTGGTGTCAAATCCCCACCCCCTGTCTTCTACTGCTGAGAAATAGCCTTTGATCTGTGTATTTTAAGAGTAGAGAGGGCTGCAGCAAAATAGGTACAACTTGTTTCATTTCTGGCTAGTCACTTCAGTAGGTAGATGTAAGGGTTTACAACCACTTTAACCACCTCAATACTGGGCACTTTCACCCCCTTCCTGCCCAGGCCAATTTTCAGCTTTCAGTGTTGTCACATTTTGAATGACAATTGCGCGTTCATTCAATGAACTTTTAATAATTTTCTTCACACAAATAGAGCTTTCTTTTTGTGGTATTTAATCACTGCTGGATTTTTTATTTTTTGCTAAAAAACCCAAAAAAGACCAAAACTTTTGAAATATATAAAAGTTTTTCTTAGTTTCTGTCAGAAAATGTTGTAAATAGGTAATTTTTTTGCACTGATTAGGCGACACTAAAGGGCATTGATGGGGTGGCAGTGATGAGGAGGCACTAATATGCAGCACTGATATGCACTGATAGGTGGCACTTAAGAGCAATGATAAGTGGCATAGATAGATGGCACTGATGGGCACTGATGGGTGCTGAAAGGCAGCACTGATTGACATCACTGATGGGCACAGATTGGCCTCACTGATGGGCACAAATTGGCATCACTGATGGGCACTGACTGGTGTCACTGATAGGTACAGGTTGGCGTCACAAATTGGCACATTGTGGCATCACTGATGGGCACTGTGGGGGCTGCACTGTAATCAGTGCTCTGAGGATCAGTGCGCTGATTACCTTATTCATGTCTTCCCTGTGAGGTGATGCCGCTGATCGGCTCTCCTCTCCTCACACTCTGTCAGTGTGAGGCGAGGAGAGACGACAAACGGCACTTCCTTGTTTCCATGAGTTGAGCTGAGTTGAGAAGAATCTTAATATAGTGCGGTCTTACCCTGAAGGGTCCCGGCGCGCATAGCAAAGATCCTGGAAAGAGAGGGCCCAGGGACCAGAAGCAGCACAGAGCGGGAGAAGGGTAGAAGAGAGAGAGACTACGCAGGAAATGCCTGCGTGAAAAGCCAAGTCTTCAGTAACCCGCAGAAGACCGTAATAGTGGGGGCCTCCTTGAGCTCGACAGGGAGGATATTCCATAGTACAGCACCCTGGTGGGAGAAGGCCTGACCACCACGCTGGATCTTCTTGGACACCAAGTTGTAGAGGAGATCTCTGCCGGTAGATCTGAGTGATCTGACAAGAGCTCGTTTATGAAAAAGCAGAGCAGATAGCTTGGGGCCAGACCTCTCATAATCTTAAACATAATACATCCTACCTTAAATAAGATGCGATAAGGGACCGGCAGCCAATGCGAGGCGCGGAGGACAGGGGTGATATGATCCCTCAACGGGACATCCATGAACAGCCTAGCCGCAGCATTTTGAATAAGTTGAAGCTTCTGCACTAGCATCTTTGACAATCCCAAATAAAGAGAGTTTTAGGTAGCTACCTATCGTGGCACAGATGACAGTTTTTCTGTCTGAGATATCCAGATTTTTAAACAACCCCCTCAGGAGTTTTAGCTGCCAGTGACATGCACTGACGACCTTTTTTACCTGAGGAGCCAGAGTTAAACCTGAATCTAGGACGAATCCCAGATCACGGACCTGGGGGGCTGCCTCCGGAGCAAGACCAAATGAGGGAGGTCAAGGTGGAATAACTGGGGGGGGTGGCCAGATCGCTGAAGATGATCACCTCAGTTTTGCCCCCATTAACTTTCAGGAAGTTGGCAGACATCCATGTATTGATGGCAAGGGTGGCATCAGCCGTCTGGTTCCTAGGAATCTTCAGGTAAACCTGGGTGTCATCCGCATGGTACTGGAGGGTGTAGGACTTTAGAAGGTCGGCAAGGGGCCTCATATAGATATTAAACAGCAGGGGTAACAAGGCAGAGCCCTGTGGCACTCCACAATCCAGGGCGGTGAACTTAGAGTAGAAGGAGCCAGTCTTGACTCCCTGAACTCTGCCTTCTAAAAAATAGGCCACCCATGCCAAAGCCGACCCCCTCATACCCAAAACAGATCTCATCCACTCCAGTATAATTCCATGAATTATAGTATCAAACGCGGCCGACAGATCCAAGAGAACCAGAACTACTGAGTCACCCCTGTCCAAGCCGTGAAGGACATCATCATAAACACAAATGAGGCTTGTCTCTGTTCCATACCCTGGACGAAATCCAGCTGGAATTCGTCCAAAAGATGGAAAGACTCAAGGTAAGCTTGTAGCTGGATAACCACCTGGCACTCCATCACCTTTGCTACAAAGGGCAAGAAGGAAATCGGCCTGTAGTTGCCCAGTATGTCCGGGTCCAAGGTTGGTTTCTTCAGCAGGGCCAAGACCACGGCCCGCTTCAGAGCGCCCGGAACAATACCTGTCCTTAAGCAGCAGTTTATTATCTCCCTAATGAAGGGGGCCAAAAGGGCAGCAGATTTTTTAAGCAGCCCGGCAGGACATACATCTAAAGGAGAGGAGGATGGTTTCAAAGAGGCGATTACCTCAACCACCTGTGTAGCCGTAACCGGTTGGAAGCCGGTCAATACAGGGGCCATCTCTGTCCTCCTGCACAGACTCTGGCCTGGAAATGTTGTCTCTAATAGTCTGAACCTTAGAGACAAAGAAGTCAGCGAGCTCCTGGCACCAGTCCTGCGACTCCTTAGGAGCAAAGCTGGTAGCTTCAGGATGAGTTAGCTCAGAAGAGATTGTGAAAAGTTTGGCCGTGCTGTTGGCTGCCTTCCTAATTTGCTCCCGGATGTAGGTCTTTTTAGCCTCTCTAATGGCCCACTTATAGAGATAGAGGGCCACCAGATGCAGCTCTTTGTCAGCCTCCAGGAGGAACTTCCGCCAACGTCTCTCCCTGGAACGAACCTGCTTTTTGAGTAGCCTAAGCTTGAGTAGCCTATGTGTTTGGACACAGCTGATCACATGGGTAAAGAGCCGCGGCTGCAAGATCGGGATCGCGCTGTGTTCCTGCTCTGCGAACGCCACTCTGCGAACCCCTATGGGCGCGCGATCGCGGCAAGACTGGGGACGTCATATGACATCGGCCCAGAATGAGAGTCGCCCCACTCCACCATCATTTTACTATACTGTGGGCAGGAGGCAGTTAAAGCAGATCTCTATCTTCCCCATGCCCCTACTCCACCCAATTGCCCTCTTCCAATTTACCTTTATAAAAGCTACCCTATGGAGATTTACTAAAACTGGTGCACACAGAATCTGGTGCAGCTGTGCATAATAACCAATCAGTTTCTAACTTCAGCTTGCACAATCAAGCTTTGACAATACCAAAAAGAAACCACACTCGTGCATAAACCAAAATTAAATTATGTTAAATATTTGATGCGTATAAAGCAGCAACTCTAAGGTGAGATATTAAACATAGGGATGCCAAAGTCACAATATACAGTACAAACTTGAACTAATAATCGACATACGTGTAATATAACCAGATATGTGAAAAAATGTGCAGATCAAATATAGTCAGGTAAATAAAAAAGTTCTCTTGAATAAAGAAATCACTTCTTAAGTGCTCATTGGATCACATCAACAAAGTGAATGTTCATCACTGAAATGAGAAAATTGCCACCTCAATGGAAGAAATGCAAGCTTACAAGCTACAAATGACCCTCTACTTAAAGACAGGTCACAAAGGGCTCAAAAGGGACAACCAAATTGAAGATCATCTGAAAGAGCTCTGGATGTTCTCTTCAAGAAGTGAGAATCCTTAAGGTGGTCCTTCCCATAGCATCATCCCACAGACATTCATATAAAAACATGGGCACAGACACTCTTTCGCAAATGTGCCCCCTCCCCACAGCGCACACTACTATTTTTAATTAAGCCTAGTACACACTAGTAGTTTTTTTTGTTCAACCCAGCGGGCTGAATGGGAAAAAACTGACAGTTCAGGTCAGAGCCGCTGTAATAACAATCCGATGTTAGTACAGCAATCTCTCCTGCTGTTCTATTGTGTTCTGACAGGGGAACGCCACCCCCCCCTCCGCCAGAACACTCCGGTCAAAGCCACTGCCTGAGAGCGGCGATCGAGAGTTGGTCGGCAGACCTTTTTCAGCCATGTACTTTCGACAGAAAGTGGCGGAATGGCCTGCTTCTGTCAGACCAGCTGCAGGACGCATCGGCAGAAAGTCGGCCGGTTTCTACTGAGCCACCCGATGCCGCCCGACATTAGGCCCGTGTGTACAGGGCTTTAGGCTACTCTCTCTATTGCTCAAGAGTGCACAATGCTATCACTTCACAGCTTTCCCTAGATACCTAAACCTTAAAACCTAGAAGCTGATTGGTTACTATGCACAGCTGCACCAGATTCTATGTGTACCAGTTTTAGTAAATCTCACCCTATGTGCATCTTTTTTCCTGCGGTCCTTAGGCCGGGCTGGATTAAAGGTAAGTATTGCAGCAAAAGTTTTTTTTTTAATCCGTACAGATGCAAGGTGGTATTTTTGGGGAAGAAAGTCCTGGAGTTTCACTTTATTTTTGAATTCCATAAGGGATGTGCAAGTCTTCAATATGTTACATAGAAAATTATTTGAGATATGTTACCTTCAAGGAAAGCTCTGGAGCAGTTCACATAATTCGCTTATACAGTACATATATCAAATTACTGTATTGTAATATTTTTTGTATAACAAAATAAATGGAAATTAAATGTTCAAGAGATTTTGATCAGAATGTACCAGTGGCTGGAAAATTTTATTTTGTGATCTAATTCATTCTTTCTAATATTTCTCGTCTACAGGTCCATTATGCAGCATAATGGTGGAAAGGTTTGGCTGCAGGATAACGGTCATGGTTGGTGGCCTCCTTTGTGGAATTGGATTCGTTGCCAGCTCCTTCTCTCAGAACATAATACACTTGTACCTGAGTGCAGGGATTGTTGGAGGTAAGGAGAAGCTTGGTCTTTATACCTTTCTTTGAAAAATCTCAAATCTTTGAGTACTAGGAACACAAGCATAGCCCTTGTAGAAGCCTGCCTGTGAATGGGTTGTCAATTGTTTAAGTCCATGCTTGATCTGATAGCTAAAAAAACAAACACAAGAGGGTGTGCTCCATCTAGGTGTAGTGATTTTTTTTAAAAAAGAAAAGACAATAAAAATGTACTCACTTGATAAAACTGGATCAAGGCTTGTCATAGACCCATATAGACCTCCATAGAATCACTGCGAGGCTGCAGAGCTCAGCAGGCATGTGGCTAGTTATAGCAGAGTTCTTGATGGAAGTACAGCTGTCAGGCTTCAGGTTGGAATCTAAGCAACAGCAGCTTCCAGAAGTAGCAAGATGACTGTGGCTCCAAACAGCACTTCTCTTGGCTGGGTGATGATGACAGAAAGTTGAGGGGATGTGGCTACATGTTTCAGGGCAGTCATGAGCACTCCTTTATCAAACCATAGCCTGACAGCCGCACTTCCACAAAGAACTCTGCTTCAATTAGCCACATGCCTGCTGAGCTCTGCAGCCTCACGGTGATCCTATGGAGGTCTATATGGGTCTATGACAAGCCTTGAGCCACTTTTATCTAGTGAGTGCATTTTTATATTCTTTTATCCTTTTTTTAATAAATCGCTACACCTAGATGGAGGTGCCCTCTTGTGTTTGTTTTTTATATGTGCATTAAGATCTCAAGACCTAATCTGAAAGGAGCTGCATCCATTTTACCTGGTGTTCCCTACCACTCTCTTGGCCCTCTTATGTGCCCTGTAAAATGAAGGTTGGGTTCCAGTCAGCGTAATAGCTTGTCTTTTTCTTTTGACCTGATAGCTGACTAGGCTAGGTAATAGGTACAGTCCTTGATAACAGACAGTCTTTGATAACAGTCAGTAATTATCTATGGTGATCTGTTTAACAGACTATACTGTGGTCCACAACAGGCCATGCTGTGCTTGATGACAATACATCCTGTCTTAGATGACAATCCATATCATTTTCAGGAGCCTGCTATACAGTGACTCCATGACTCCTTCCGCAGATGCAGTGAAGGAGTGCGCATAGCTATGCAAAGATAGTGTGTTATTCACAGGATTATCCAGCATAAATTAAAAAAAAAATCCTGAAAAAAGAAAACCAAGGCAGCCACCTTATATAAGGACTGGTAAAATGCAAATGATTACACCTTTGCTTTCAGGTTTAGATATGCATTAAAGAGGCCCTGGCACCAGGTTACACTTATTATCATGATTATTATTATTGCACACGTTTATATAGCACCAACATTTTGTACAACACTCTTAAAGAGATATAGCACAGATTCAAAAGAATTCAATACAAGAGGGTTAGGATGACCCTGCTCACAAAAGCTTACAAAGTAAAAGGGAGGAGCAGGTGGTACAAAAGGTAATAACCTGTGAAGAAAATAACAGTTTGGTTGTAAGCTGGAGGCAGTGTAGGCTTCCTTGAACAGATGGGTTTTCAGGGATCACCTAAAGGCATACAGAGTAGGAGATAGCTGGACAAATTGGGGTAGGGAGTTCAAGAAGATGGGGGAGGCTCTGGAGAAGTCCTTGAGGTGAGCATGGGATCAGGTGATGAGGGGGCTATAATTCCTTTATTTTCCAAAAGAAATTTACAGTCAATAGCCAGGGTATGCATTGATAACAATATCACAGTCAGATGGTACAGAAAGGATCTCATGAGCAGAGTTAGAGAACAAACATCTCCAGCACTGCACAATATAGTCGGTCATGGAAAAAAAAAAGCTATCACGGTTGCGAAGATAGTGGTAAGTGCGTCACGCTGGGGAGCCCAGCAAGCAATCATATGAAAAACCCAAAACTTATATACTTAAATGCAAAAGCAGTATAGTAAGATATAATAAAGTGGAGTAACCTAAAATTCAGATTTCTTAACATAACAGGAAATAGAACTTCCCTAAGGCCTGCCTATACTATATATACTGGGACAGTATAAAATGTGAAATGCATACAGGGATATACACCATATCTGAACAACATAGCCCATCACTGAGTCACAGAGATGGTGAAGGGAAAGCAGCCGGGGGGGGGAAAGGATTAGGGGATTAGATGTCCCCAGTGCAGGAAAGAGACAGGATAAGGGGGGAGAGAAAGGAGGGATGCAAAGATGGCCTCTCGCCCAGGGAGTGGAGTTAAATCCAGGAGGTCAGTTTGATTGTGCCACCTCCTGAAGATAAGCGTGTGTGTACACAAAATGGTTCCAAGGTCGCCAGGTCTCCCATAAGGTCTCCTCCCTGTTGTGCAAGGTAGCGGTGAGATCCTCCATGTCCCTCAGTTCATTCACTTTAGAGAACTACAGAGATTTTGATGGGGGATTTTCCAATCTCCAACAGAGGGGGATGCATGTCTTGGCCGCATTCAGCAGCTGGATTGTAAGAGAGGCTTTATACTTCTTGATCGGTCTCTCTGAAAGGCGGAGCAGACAGGCCACAGGATTCCTATCCAGATCGACATTTGTCAGGTATTTGATTGTGCTGATCACCTCACGCCAAAAAGGCCCAAGTTTAAGACAGCTCCAGAAAATGTGTAGCATTGTTCCCTCAGCGTTACCACACCGCCAGCATACACTGGGAACCTGGGGGAAGAAACAATGGAAAGTGGTAGGCACTCTGTACTATCTTGTCAACATGTCTCCTGGATCCTAGTAGCTATAGAGGACTTTTGTGCAAAATGGAGACAAATCTAGCCTTCCACACTACAATCTACTGCTTACCACTACACCTAATCGGATTACAGTTAACAAGCTCCCACTTACCAATTAAGAATATTAGATCTGCAATGTGGACTTTATTGCCATTACTGATAAAAGGGCCCCTCCTTATGTTATCATTCTTAAAACTGCTCTCCCTCCTTATGATAGCAGTGTAAGCTGGCCAGATTCCATCTCTTACAGAGTGTCAGTACAGTCAGTTAGCTGTAACATCCTTTTGGGAGGTAACCCTATTTCCCAAGGAAGTGTTTATACAGTATTGTTTTTATTAATATTGTCTTGTGCCCTTTTGGAGTAATTATTTTGCTGAGTTGGCGCTGTTGCCAAAACTCATCAGATCTATTACCTCCCCCTCTCTCTCAGCATACAAGGAAGACCAAGAGACGACACAGGTCGCACGTGGACTGCGGACTGGAGATCCCCGACTGCGGGACCTTGTTACACTTATAAGAAATGGATTCGATTTTTGCAATGTCTGATACACCCATAGTGTCCTGGAACGTTCGGGGAGTGAACGATCCACTGAAAAGATCTATGATCTCAGCCGGACTGCGGAAGTTCCATCCGGCCATAATTGGCCTGCAGGAAACCCACCTGCGGGTTGATACGGTTAGCTTCCTACAATATGCCTGGGTGGGTAAAGCCTATCACTCCACTTACTCCGCTTTTTCGCGCGGAGTGAGTGTATTTATACATAAAGCCTTAGTGTACCAGGAGTTGGACTCCCTGATAGACATATCTGGTAGATTTGTGTTCCTGCACTGTAAATTGTATACAATCACATTGATATTAGCCTTTGTGTATGTGCCCCCTCCATTCTCCAGAGAGGTATTACAGCTGTTAATCTCTTACTTAGCTAACAAACTGGACATACCGGTACTAATAATGGGTGACTTTAATTGCTACTTGGACCCTAAACTAGACAGACACCCGCCTGTACAGCCCCCTGGAGGTGGACGGGGCACTGCTCTTAGCCGTCTACTTGCAGAGGTAGGATGGATCGATATGTGGCGCAACCGTAATCCAGATTGCAAGCAATTTTCTTGTTTCTCTAAGACCCATGGGTCACTATCTTGTATTGATTTATGCATAGGCACCCCAAATCTGGTTGGTAGCATATCTAAAGTGGAACACTTTCCACGGGGAGTGTCTGACCACTCTCCACTGGCTTTATGGCTAACTACCAGACCCCCCAGCAATTTACCCAGGGCCCCGTGGAAGTTAAATGCTTTCTGGGTAAAACTTTTTGCTTCGCAGGAAAGAATAGCCTCTCAGATCCGGGCTTTTTTTAAAAAGCACCAACATTTAACTGATGTTCATTTGAAATGGGAAGCCTTTAAGGCACATCTGAGAGTGATTTTTATTCAGGAAATACAACAGGTTAAACACAACTCCTCGGTCCTGTTAGAACAGGCTGGGGACTTGGTGAGGCAACTAGAACTAACCTACATAATTGATCCTACTGACTCCGCCAGGGAGGCATGGATGTCGGCCCAGGATTCCTTGGACCGGCTGAGATCCTCCACTGTGGAGCGCAAAAGGTTCTTCACGAAGTTGGCATTCTACGAGGAGGGGGAAAAGACGGGCCGCCTACTTGCAAAAATTGCACGATCGCAACAACAGTCACCAGCCATTGGAGCTATTCGCGCTGCCAATGGGAAAGTAGTCAACTCACCGGAGGTCGTTATATCCGAGCTGGCATCCTTTTATGGAGACCTGTATAGGCCGAGGGATGCTTGCTCGGATGCAGATCCAACCACATATATGTCAAAAATTGACCTTCATTGTCAGCAGCAGCTCAAAAACAATTGGATGCTCCAATAACCCTGGAGGAGCTTCAGATGGCGGCCTGCTCTTTTCCCACATGTAAGGCACCGGGTGAGGATGGCCTCCCTATGGAGGTATTTAGTCAATATGGTGAACAGATACTTCCTGAACTGTTAAAAGTTTTTAATGCTTGCCTGGAAACAGGCAGACTCCCTGAGTCCATGGCAAGAGCGAATGTGATTTTACTTCTTAAACAGGGGAAGGATCCGGTTGACCCCGGGTCCTACAGACCTATCTCATTACTCCAGAGTGATGTAAAGATCCTCGCCAAGGTCCTGGCGCTCCGGGTCAATGGGGTCATCTCCTCCATTATACACCAGGACCAGGCGGGCTTCATGCCACAAAAGTCCACAGCCACAAATTTGAGGAGATTGTTCCTTAACATGCAAATGCAAGCAGATAACAAGGGTCAAAGAGCACTGCTGTCTCTCGACGCCAACAAGGCCTTTGACAGCGTCAGCTGAAGATATCTCTGGGCAGTATTAGAAAAATTTGGTTTTGGGAAACGCTTTATAGCATGGGTTAAATTACTGTATGCATCCCCTCAGGCCAACATTAGAATGACGGACAGAGTTTCACAAGCCTTCGCCCTGGGCAGGGGGACGAGACAAGGTTGTCCACTGTCCCCGCTGCTCTTTGCGATCGCAATAGAGCCACTGGCAGCCTTGATAAGACATAGTGCCCAGATCCAGGGGTTTCAATATGGAACTCTGCATGAAAAGATAATGTTGTACGCGGACGACATGTTACTTTTTTTGGGGGACCCGAGCAATTCATTGTCAGAGGCGATGTCTATAATAAAATTGTTTCTGAGTATAAATCATAAATACATTTTATTAAAACAACAATATCCACTCACATGGAAGTTGGAGAAGTTGCATTAGGGGGGGTAAATAAAAGGGGGGTAAAAAAAGGGGAAAAAAGGGGGGGTAAAAAAGGGAAAAAAGGGGGGGGTAAAAAAGGGGTAAAAAAGGGGGGTAAAAAAAGGGGGGGGGGTAAAAAAAAGGAGAGGAAAAAAAGGGGGGTAAAAAAAGGGGGGTAAAAAAAGGGAAAAAAAGGGGGGGGAGAAAGGGAAAAGGACTGCTCGCTGCAAGAGACTGAACCCGGCTGCAAGAACTAATCCTCTTTGGACCTGGCATGCCCTGCAGGAACCGCTGTGACCTGTAGTTCCACTGCATCTCTCCAGCCCAGCCAACCGACCCTAATGCAACTTCTCCAACTTCCATGTGAGTGGATATTGTTGTTTTAATAAAATGTATTTATGATTTATACTCAGAGGCGCCCCTCTCCTTGTTGTTGTTTTAGCTTGCTGGACCCTGCTTTTGGTTCCTTTGGTGGCCGCCCTGACTGACCTCTTGTATATACTCCCAGTATATATGCATGAACTTACACATGCATTTTTACAGTTTTCAGTTTCTGGACTAATCGGTTTTACTTTCAAGGTAACTGTGCTTTGCGCCTTTTTACTTGTATAATAAAATTGTTTGGCCACCACTCCGGGTTAACCATAAACTGGTCCAAGTCAGCCCTGATGATGCTGGATGGAGATCATGGGGTTGCGCTTCCTGACCATTGCCCCATCCCTCTGGTCACTAGTTTCAAATATCTGGGCATACAAATAGCGCCCAGGATTGGAGGCTACTGTTCCCTAAACATATACCCCTTGCTGTCCCGTTTTTGAGATAAAATAAACACATGGAATAACTTGAAGATGTCCCTGGCAGGCGAGGCTAATTTAATTAAAATGATCTTAATGCCCCAGTTGTTATACTTCCTGCACAATACACCGGTAGTAATTCCTCTAAAAATCTTCAGAATAGTAAACACCCTTTTTCATTGACTACTATGGAATACCAAACATCCCAGAATTAAGCTAGAACAGTTACAGCAGTCTAAGGACAACGGGGGGTTGGCGTTTCCCAACCCCTGGTTGTACTACATAGCGTCCCAACTGCAACAGCTGGTTGGCTCCATGACTCCAGAACCGCAGGGCTCAGCGGCGCAGATGATGCTGATTGCCTCTGGAGCAGAGACCATTCCCATGGGCCTTGAGGCACAACTGTTTGCGAAATCCAATAAAAAGACCCCAACCCTGTCACTAGTACAGAAAATATGGAATAAGGTCAGACAACTCCAGGGGGTGCAAGGCTTCACAGATTTCAGTCCAATATGGGGCAACCGCTCTTATACTGAGTTGGGAAAATTACAACAAGGGTCTAGATGGTGTAATTACGGGGTAAAACTGCTTTCACACATATTTAGGAACGGTAAACTGCTTTCTTTTATAGAACTGCAAGCCAAATTTAACTTGTCGGATAACATGCTCTATTCATACCTCCAATTGCGACATGCTTGACCGTTGTTCCTAATTTTTACAGACAGTCTATTGACTGGAATGGTACAAGCTGATTGGAGAAAAGCCAATGTAGCACCAATATTTAAAAAGGGCCCAAAAAACATCCCTGGGAATTACAGACCAGTTAGCCTAACATCAATAGTATATAGACTCTTGGAGGGGATGATAAGGGACTATATACAAGATTTTAGTAATAAGAATGATATCATTAGCAGTAATCAGCATGGATTCATGAAGAATCGTTCTTGCCAAACCAATCTATTAACCTTCTATGAGGAGGTGAGTTGCCATCTAGATAAAGGAAGGCCCGTAGACGTGGTGTATCTGGATTTTGCAAAAGCATTTGACACAGTTCCCCATAAACGTTTACTGTACAAAATAAGGTGCGTTGGCATGGACCATAGGGTGAGTACATGGATTGAAAACTGGCTACAAGGGCGTGTTCAGAGGGTGGTGATAAATGGGGAGTACTCAGAATGGTCAGGGGTGGGTAGTGGGGTCCCCCAGGGTTCTGTGCTGGGACCAATCCTATTTAATTTGTTCATAAACGACCTGGAGGATGGGATAAACAGTTCAATCTCTGTATTTGCAGACGATACTAAGCTAAGCAGGGCAATAACTTCTCCGCAGGATGTGGAAATCTTGCAAAAAGACCTGAACAAATTAATGGGGTGGGCGACTACATGGCAAATGAGGTTCAATGTAGAAAAATGTAAAATAATGCATTTGGGTGGCAAAAATATGAATGCAATCTATACACTGGGGGGAGAACCTCTGGGGGAATCTAGGATGGAAAAGGACTTGGGGGTCCTAGTGGATGATAGGCTCAGCAATGGCATGCAATGCCAAGCTGCTGCTAATAAAGCAAACAGAATATTGGCATGCATTAAAAGGGGGATCAACTGCAGAGATAAAACGATAATTCTCCCGCTCTACAAGACTCTGGTCCGCCCGCACCTGGAGTATGCTGTCCAGTTCTGGGCACCAGTCCTCAGGAGGGACGTACTGGAAATGGAGCGAGTACAAAGAAGGGCAACAAAGCTAATAAAGGGTCTGGAGGATCTTAGTTATGAGGAAAGGTTGCGAGCACTGAACTTATTCTCTCTGGAGAAGAGACGCTTGAGAGGGGATATGATTTCAATTTACAAATACTGTACAGGTGACCCCACAATAGGGATAAAACTTTTTCGCAGAAGAGAGTTTAATAAGACTCGTGGCCACTCATTACAATTAGAAGAAAAGAGGTTTAACCTTAAACTACGTAGAGGGTTCTTTACTGTAAGAGCGGCAAGGATGTGGAATTCCCTTCCACAGGCGGTGGTCTCAGCGGGGAGCATTGATAGCTTCAAGAAACTATTAGATAATCACCTGAATGACCGCAATATACAGGGATATGTAATGTAATACTGACACATAATCACACACATAGGTTGGACTTGATGGACTTGTGTCTTTTTTCAACCTCACCTACTATGTAACTATGCTGTCGCTGCGCAGGGGGACGCTGGTGAGTGGACATTGTCACCCACTCCTGTGTTCCATGTACTGCAGTCCAGTAGTGTAACTAAAGGAATTATATCCCAATGCTACCAGATGTTACTAGCAAGACACTTGCGGGCCTATCCATGCAATGCGGCATCTGCTTGGGAGAGGGACCTTGGCCAGATCACAGGTGAGCAGTGGGAGGAGGCCCTTCAGTCCATATCCACCTGTTCCCTGAATGTTGCACAAAAGGTTTCCCAATTGTTCATAGCACTGAGAGTGCACTATACCCCGAAAAAATTGCATAAGATGGGCAGGGCGGCAGATCCTTTATGTTCCCGTTGTCGACAGCATGACAGGGACCTTATTAACCTCCTATGGTGCTGCCCGAAGCTCCATCGGTATTGGAATGAGGTGATGGGCACGCTCAATGGAGTATTTCAGACAAAGGTTCCCACAGATCCTAGGTGTTGTTTGCTGGGGGTCCTGGAGGAGGAGATCTCTGAGGAGTCTGTCAGGGTTGCGTTCTCCAGGGCTCTATTCCAGGCCAGGAAACTTATCCTAATGGGGTGGAAATCTACGCTGCCACCCACCAGTGGCTCCTGGGTGGAACACATGGGACAAACCCTCATAAGGGAAAAATATATATACCAACATAGGGGATGCCCGAGTAGGTTTGAACATATTTGGTCAAAATGGCTAGACACACCGGGATTAAGTCCGAGAGAGCTTGTGATGTCCAGACTCCTGCAGTCTCTTTAAACAGGGAGAGGGGATGCAAGACAGATTGTATAATACAAAAAGTGCGGACTATGATGGTGAAACCAGGGAGAGTTGTACTCTTGATGTCTGGAGAAATGCAATCAGTTGATAGATTAGTTGAAACAATTACTGTATACATGTACATGAACCAAACTGGCATTAACAATGTAACTGTAATTGCAACCTGAGCATTGATTATTGTTGGAAAATATGTGAATGTTCAATAAAACCTTTTTTGGTTTAAAAAAAAAAAAACTAGCTGAGGCACAATAATGGTGGATAAACAGACAGACCCACAGAACCCAAAGAGTCAAGGCATATCAAAAGCAGTATAGACCTAGTCCCCCGAGGTCACAGCAAGCTGCCGAATGTCTCTGGAGTGAAACACAAGGTCACATCCTGCATGGTCTTACCAACCACACTCATTGAAGAACACGTCAGGCTTCGGATAAGGTCGGATGGGACCTTGGAGCCTCACGACTAGAGGCACGAGACCGGGGTCATCACAGCCATTGCAGTCTTGGCAAGGGTGGGCCGAGAGCCTCTTGGGTAAGTAGAAAGTCAAACCAGTTGGGAACACTGATGACAGGTTAATCAATGAAGCTGAACAGGTCAGGAAGTTGGTCCAGGGAACGAAGGTAGAATTCAGATCCCTGCCTCCGCACGATGAGATGGAAGGGGTTGCCCCAGCGGTAAATGGCCTCTGCTTCATGAATCACTTCCAACAAAGGTCGCATAATGCCCCGTAGGGTCCGTGTTTGCCTGGAGACATCAGGGTAGATCCGAATCATGGCTCCATCAAAGTAAATGGGGCTCTTTGACCACACCAGGCATAGGATCTCCTCTTTGACAGTGAAAAAATTTACCCTACAGAGCACGTCCCGTGGCAGGCCCAAAGGAGCACGGCCTTGGGAGGAGAAGGGAGGCACTCTGTGGACCCTGTCCAGCTCCAGCTCTGAAGTGGGGGTTTGCCCAGGATCTGGTTCAAAATAACTGTCACTGTGGTGCATAGGTCTGAGCCCATGGTGGCCTCCGGAATGCCACGAGGTTGCAGGTTATAGCGTCAGCTTCGATTTTCCCCATCATCTAGGCGCAGTTGGACTTCAACAAGATGGCGGCGAAAGGCCTGTTGCTCCATCTCCAGGGTGGTGATGCGGGCATCCGTGGTACTTGTGGATGATTCCAAGTCCATCACCCGCTCTTCAACAGCATTTACAATCGAGGTAACCATGGCCTGAAGATCTTATTTGGTGGGCAGGCCTGCAACAATGTCCCAGAGGGGCCCCTCTGGGTGGCCGCCTGACCCCACTATGCTCTCCAATACAGGCTGTGAATCTGAGTGGGGCAGGTCCGGGGATAATATAGGGGAGTGTGACCAATCTGTGGGAAGGTGAGAGAGTCCCCAAGCGCTACAGCCCCTGCCTGTGTGCCTTTCTGACTGCTGCTATTAGTGATGGCTGTGCTCGCTGGAGTGACTTGCAATGGCGCCATTTTGGCTGGAGCTGCGGGAGATGAGACAGCGTGCTGCCGCAGAAAATAGTGGGTAATCTCGGGTCCCCTCAGGTTCCCTAGTGGCCAGCGGATGTTTACACCGCTCGCTTTAAAGAAAGGCTCGTCTGATCATTCCGACGGGTGAATCCTGGTCCCAGCCCATACAGAGCTCCAGTCAGCGTGTCCTCATGCTGTGATCCTCAAGCCACGCCCCTAGAGAGCACTTTTAAAGGGGTTGTAAAGGTTTGCATTTTTAAAAAATAAAAATAACAAACATGTCATACTTACAGTTAGGTCCATATATATTTGGACACAGGCACAATTTTCATACTTTTGGCTCTGTATGCCACCAGAATAAAATTAAAACCAAACAATCCAAATGAATTTGAAGTGCAGACTTTCATCTTTAATTCAAGAGGTTGAACATAAATATCAAGTACAGATTTTAGGAACTGCAACCATTTTTATACACAGTCCCCTTATTTTCAGGAGCTCAAATGTAATTGGACAAAATGAATATAATCATAAATAAAATGTTCATTTTTAATATTTTGTTGAGAATCCTTTACTGGCAATGACTGCCTGAAGTCTGGAACCCATGGACATAACCCAGGACTGGGTTTCCTCCTTTCTGATGCTTTGCCACACTCTAACTGCAGCTGTCTTCAGTTGTTCTTTGTTTGTGGGTCTTTCTGCCTTTAGTTTTGCCTTCAGCAAGTGAAATGCATGCTGAATTGGGTTGAGATCAGGTGATTGACTCGGCCATTGCAGAATATTCCACTTCTTTTCCTTCAAAAGCTCCTGGGTTGCTTTTGCAGTGTGATTTAGATCATTGTCCATCTGTACTGTGAAGTGCCGTCCAATCAACTTTTCTGTATTTGGCTGAATCTGGGCTACAGTATATCTCTAAACACTGCAGAATTCATCCAACTGCTTCTGTCTTCTGTCACATCAACAATATACACCAGTGACCCAGTGCCACCGGAATGCATGCATGCCCATGCCATCACACTGCAAGCTCCACTATGTGACCACAGATGACAATGTATGCATTGGATCCTGAGCTGTTCCAAACCTTCATCACACTTTTTTCTTCTTGTCATTCTGGTACAGATTAATCTTAGTTTCATCCGCCCAAAGAATGCTTTTCCAGAACTGGTCTGGCTTGTTTAGATGTTTTTTGGCAAAGTCCAATCTGGCTTTTCTATTCTTCGGCCTTATGAATGGTTTGCACCTTGTGGTGAACCCTCTGTATTTGCACTCATGAAGTCTTCTGTTGATTGTAGACTTTGACAATGACACGTCCACCTCCTGGAGAGTGTCCTTCACTTGTCTGGATGTTGTGAATGGGTTTCTCTTTACCATAGAGAGGATCCCGTGATCATCCACCACTGTTATCTTCTGTGGACATCCAGGACTTTTTATGTTGCTGAGCTCACCAGTACGTTCTTCTTTCCTCAGAATGTACCAAACTGTTGATTTGGCCACTCCTAATGTTGCTGCTATCTCTCTGGTGGATTTGTTTTGTTTTTGAAGCCTTACAATGGCCTGTTTCACTTGCATGGACAGTTCCTTTGTATGCATGATGTAGATTCACAACAATAGATTCCAAATGAAAATATCTCAATTAGAATCACCTCCAGACCTTTTACCTGCTTAATTGATGAAGAAATAATGAAGGAGTAGCCCACACCTGACCATAAAACAGCTTTTGATTCAATTGTCCAATTAATTTTGGTCCCCTGAAAAAGGGGATGGCTATTCTTAAAAGCTGTAATTCCTAAACCCTTCCTCCGATTTGGATGTACATACCCTCAAATTAAACCAGAGAGTGTGCACTTTCAGCACATGACCATTATATAACTATAGCTTGAATATGTTTTGATAAATAACTGAAAAATTCTAAAATTGTGCCTGTGTCCAAATATATATGGCTTTAACTGTACCTGCTCTGTGCAAGGGTTTTGCACAGAGCAGCCCCGATCTTCTTCTTCTGGGGTGCCCCGCCAGCACACCTGGCTTCTCCCCTTCATCGGGTGCCCCCACGAATAGCCGCTTTTCATGAGGCACCCATGCAGGCGCGCTCCTGAATTCTGCTGCTGCGTCCATTGGCACAGACAACAGGACTCATCCCTGCCCCCCGCTCTCGTGTCACTGGATTTGATTGACAGCAGCGGAAGCCAATGGTTCCCACTGCTATCAATCTTACTCTTATGAGGACAGAGACAGCGGCTGGAGTGACTGGTCTCATGCACATCGCTGGAACGGACGGGTTCAGGTAAGAAAAAGGGGGGCTCTAGGGGCAGCAAAGAAGGTTTTTCACCTTAATGCATAGAATGCATTAAGGTGAAAAAACATGAGACTTTACAACCACTTTAAGTTTAATGAATACTGTAAAAATAATTGATTCTGGTATAATGGACACATTTCTGATTTTTTTTTTTTTTTTTTTATTAGTTAGAATCACTGCAATGGTAATAGCAATCCGACACTTCTGAGATGGTTGAATCTCAGGAATTGGTTACAGCCCCCTTTCTTTAACACCTTACCCTTTTTATGTTTGTGAATTAAACATTCACAAATCTAGAACCTTATGTAAAATATCAATGAATGAATTTTTTCAGTGAATACTTATCTAGATTAAATGGATACCTCATTTTCTGGACGTTTAGTTGTAATGATCTCATGATCTTCAGTTCTGGGGCTGCAAGTTTTTCAAGTTTGCGAGCACCTTTTTCATTATGCTATAAATGCTGCTCTCCTCCCTACTTCTGGGTTAGGACACCAATGAGTGTATTGTTATTGTTTGAAACATGTTCCACCAGTTGGAATGTGTGTGTTTAACCACCTACAGACCAGGAGATTTGCCTGTTTAATGACCAGACCATTTTATGCGATGCGGCACTGCGACGATTTAACTGACAATTGCGTGGACATGCGACGCTGTACCCAAACAAAATTGACGTCCTTTTTTTCCCACAAATAGAGCTTTATTTTGATGGTATTTGACCACCTCTGCGGTTTTTTTTTTTGCACTATAAACAAAAAAAGAGCGACAATTTTGAAAAAAAACTATATTTTTTACTTTTTGCTGTAATAAATATCCCCAAAAATGTTTTTAAAAAATCAAATTTCTACATCAGTTTTGGCCAATATATATATATTCTTCTACATATTTTTGTTAAAGAAAAATCGCAATAAGCGTATATTGATTGGTTTGCGCAAAATTTATAGCGTCTACAAACTATGGGATAGATTCATGGCATTTTTATTTTATTTTTTACTAAAGGCGGTGATCAGCGATTTTTAACGGTACTGCGACATTGCAGCGGACAGATCAGACAGTTTTGACACATTTTTGGGACCACTGACATTTATACAGCGATCAGTGCTACAAGAAAGCACTAATTACTGTATAAATGTCACTGGCAAGGAAGGGGTTAACACTATGGGGCGATTAAGGGGTCAAATGTGTTCCCTCGTTTGTGTTTCTAACTGTGGGGGGTTAGAACTGACTAGAGGAGGAGACATATCGTTGTTCCTAGCTAGTAGGAACAGACGATCTGTCTCTCCACTCCTCACAGAACAGGGATTTGTGTGTTTACACACACGTCCCTGTTCTGGCTCTCGTGCCCGCAATCGCGCATGGCCAGCGGTCATAGCAACCGCCGGCCACGCTGATGGGTTCCCCCGCTGTGCAGCGGGCTCGCACGTGCCTGCTCTAGGCATTTAAAGGGCCAACGTACAGCTACGATGGTTCGCGGGCTCATGCCGTCCTGCCGCGGTATAATGACGGCGGCTGGTCGGCAAGCGGCTATAGTATGCAGACTATTTTCCAGCTGGTGCTGTTGACATTCCATGCACCTATCTGGCAATGGAACAGGGTACAGAGTGGAGGTAATGGGCCAGTAAATTCTATGACTAAGTCACCCACATATTGTAAATGTAAAGTGGAACTAAACCCCCCTATCATTTTCAGCCAAGGAAGCTGCCATCTTTGCCTCTGTTTAACCACTTCAATACCCGCATATAGACATATGACGTCCACAGATGGGATCTCCCATCCTGGGTGGACGTCATATGATGGCCTCGGGTTCCCGGTCGTCTAGGGGGCGCGCGCGCCCGCCGTGTTGCTCGGGACCCGGTGCGTGTGCCCGGCGGCCGCTATGTCTGCCAGGCACCCACGATTGCCCGTTAACCGGGCTGGACCATGGATCTGTATGTGTAAACACACAGATCCACGTCCTGTCAGGTGAGAGGAGACCGATCTGTGTTCCCAGTACAGCGGAACACTGATCGGTCTCCTCCCCTTGTACGTCCCCGCCCCCTACAGTTAGAAGCATTCCCTAGGAAACACATTTAACCCCTTGTGTCCCCCTAGTGGTTAACCCCTTCACTGCCTGTCACATTTACACAGTAATTAATGCAATTTTATAGCATTGATCGCTGTATAAATGTGAATGGTCCCAAAAATGTGTCAAAAGTGTCCGATATGTCCGCCATAATGTCACAGTCACGAAAAAAAATTGCGATCGCCGCTATTACTAGTAAAAAATATTAATAAATAATTTTTTTTTAAAAATCCCATAAATCTATCCCGTATTTTGTAGACACTATAACTTTTGCGCAAACCAATCAATATACGCTTATTGAGATTTTTTTTACCAAAAATATGTAGAAGAATACGTATCGGCCGAAACTGAGGAAAAATTTTTTTTTTTTTTTTTTTTAAATTGGGATATTTATTATAGCAAAAAGTAAAAAATATTGTGTTTTTTTCAAAATTGTCGCTCTTCTTTTGTTTATAGCGCAAAAAATAAAAACCGCAGAGGTGATCAAATACCACCAAAAGAAAGCTCTATTTATGGGAAAAAAAGGACGGCAATTTTGTTTGGGTATAACAAAACCGCGCGATTGTCGTTTAAAGTGTGACAGCGCTGAAAACTAAAAATTGCTCTGAGAAGGAAGGGGGTGAAAATGCCCTGTATTGAACTGGTTAATCTACAACTGCCATGATGCTGCACATGCGATCAGTTTAGAAACCAGCCATTGGATGGTTTGACAGTTTGGTTGAGAGCACAACCAATGTGTTACATTTCCGGCACGTCCACAGTTATATGGATGGGTTTACTTCTGCTTTAAAACAATCCTGTGTGACACACTCTTAAAGGGTAACTCTACTTTTGTGGAAAAAATATAGCAAAAAAAAACAAAAAAACAACAACATATAAACAATATATACAATTCCGCACTGCACAGGTTAACTATTCAATTTATTCTAGGAGAGAGGGCAGCAGAGATATATTTACCTGATTCTCCGATCCTTCCTGCACAAGAACGGTCTGGCACCCCACGCTCCAGCAGTCTTGAAAATGGACTGTTCCGGATGCCATAGGGCAACCTGGAGGTGTTCTATACACAGTTAGTGTACAGAATGCCCCCCAGAAATGCCATTTCCTGCTTGTGTGATTGGCTCGCCGATTTTCTCAGAAGTCTGCACTAAAATGCAAGTCAAATTTTAGGCATACCCTGCAATAGGAATTTCATTTTTCTTAAGATACTTCTTAAGTCTTAAGATTTTCTTAAGATACTCTCCAGTTGTTAAATACTTACAAAGGGATGCAGACCCTGCAACTTTCCTTATTAGAACACAGTACATGGTCAAACAAACAGCTATTTCTTCAGAGCATTAAAAGGTTGAAATCAGATACAAAGTGTGTTAAAACTCCTTTGAAAAAACATTGATCACCTAGAAGGGATTGTTTTTTCCTAACAAAATGTGAAAGTCCAAATACCTGGTGATCCTGGCAGTCTGATTTATGTTGCCCATCTTTCTCTTCTTTTCTAGCCTCTATCTTTTAAGTAGCGTTGACAGACACGAGCAATGCCACTTGAAATGAGAACAGCAGGATTACATACAAAGATGCAGCAAGCCTGCAGACCCATAGTTAACCTGTGACATGACCTGCTGACATACCCATAATTCATACAGCCCCGTCGGGAGTAAATAAATGCAGAGTGCTCTATCCCCAACTATAACATAGGAATGCTAGAACTATCTCCATGGAGCTAAAGAGCTTCTTGTGGCATTGGCTGAAGCTGATGATTGTCACAATCAAACTCTGACCCTACTCTTCCAGCAACTAAACAGAATGGCAGGGGAGTGAAGGAAAGGTGAGTAGATGCTGCTGGAAAGAGAGAATTAAAGCAAATCTGTTTCACTGACCTGCATGGGCCAATCAGAGGTTAACTTTAAGCAAGAATCTGAATTTTTTGTTTTGTTGAGTAGGCATACCTTGACCCCTAATTTAGCTTTACTTACGTTCCCTGTGCCTAACTCATCCTAAGTGTCAAAAGTCAGAGGTCATCTGAAGCCTGATATATACTGCCATCTTAACTAACTGATCTTACAGACTGCTTCTCCGCTTCAGAGAGTGCATAACAGTGACAGATATGGCTAAAAGTTCAGGGACACTTGACCATCACACCCTCCTATATGGTCAAAAGTATGTGGACACCCCTCCAAACTATTGAGCTCAGGTGTTTTACGATGAAGGATACTGTTAATGCTATACCATACATTTAGCCTATTGTGTGCTTCCAACCTTGTGGCAACAGTTTGGGGAAGGTTGTTTCCTGTTCCAGTATGACTGTGCTCCTCTGCACAAAGCCAGCTCCTTAAAGATATTGTTTGATGAGGCTGGTGTGAAGGAACTCAGGTGGCCTGCATGGAGTCCTGGCTCAAACCAAACTAGACATCTTTGAAAAGAATTGGAAGGATGATTGCGAGCCAGATAGTCTCTTCCAATATCAACCTTACCTCACAAATCCCCGTTTTTGGCTCAATAGACACAAATTCCCACAGATACATTCCAAAATCACGTGGAAAGCCTTCCCAGAGTGGAGGCTGCTGTTGCCACAAATTGGATGTGGGCTGCATATTGATGCTTCTAGTTTTTAAACAGGATGTCCAAATATATGTCTAAATATATATGTATATAGGTGTAATGAACAGGTGTCCACCACCATTTGGCCATATAGTGTAGATTATGGCTGCATGGTATTGCCTGGCTGTACATGATGAGTTGCCTAATTTTTCTTTTTCTTTTAGGTTTAGGGCTGTGTCTCGGCTTCCAAGCATCAGTCACAGTGCTCGGCTACTACTTCATCAAGCGACGAACTTTGGCAAACGCTCTTGCCGCCACAGGAGCCTCCATAGGCATGGCTCTTTGGCCGCTGATTTCCCAGTACCTCTTAGAGACAATGGGTTGGAGAGGTTCCTTTATGATATTTGGTGGTATTTTGCTTAACTGTTGTGTATGTGGAGCCGTGATGAGGCCAGTGAAAGCTCCACCAACTGCCCCTGGAAAAGACACCTCTTCTTCAATGCACAATGGAACATCTGGTGGTGTAACAGAATTGGAACAGAGGAAAGGAATACAGAGATATATGGCTTTTGACCTACTGCTTAGACACAGACGATACCAGATTTACACAATAGGTGTTACATGGATGGTTCTAGGCTTTGTTTTGCCACTTTTCTACCTGGTACCATATGCAACCAGCAATGGCATAGAGGAAACCACTGCCGCACTGTTGCTCTCTCTTATTGGTTTTGTCAATATTTTTGCACGCCCAGTGGCTGGAATCGTATCACAGCACAAAATATTCTCCGGAAAACTCATTTACCTTTTTAGTTGTGCCGTAGTTTTGAATGGACTCAGTAACCTGGTTTGTGCTGCCTCAGCATCCTTTCCTGCACTTCTGGTGTATTGTGGCCTATATGGTGTCTCTATGAGTGTAATTGGAGCACTGGTTTTCCATGTGTTGATGGAAATAGTAGGAATGAAGAGATTCCCTGGAGCTTTTGGACTTTTTACCATTATTGAAAGTGTTACACTTTTGGTCGGACCTCCATTAGTAGGTAGGTGTTGAAAGAAAGAGTTGTTTATTATTATTATTATCATTATACAGGATTTATATAGCGCCAACAGTTTGTGCAGCGCTTAACAAAATAAAGTTAGACATTACAGTTACATTACAATTTGGTACAAGAGGAATCAGAGGGCCCTGCTCATTAGAGCTTACAATCTAAAAAGGGAGGGTCAATTGATACAAAGGGTAATAGCTGTGGGGGGTGAGCTGATGGAGGAAGCAAAACAGCGTATTAGTTAGAAGCAGGAAAGGCTTATTTAAAGAGAAGGGTTTTTTAGGGATCGTCTAAAGATGGATAGTTTAGGGGACAGTCGGACAGATTGTGGAGGGAGTTCCAAAGTATGGGAGAAGCTTTGGAGAAATCCTGGAGGCGAGCATGGGAAGAGGTGACAAGGGAGCTAGAGAGCAGGAGGTCTAAGGAGGACCGAAGAGAGTGGCTTGGTTGGTATTTTGGGACTAGGTTAGGCTACTTTCACACAGAGGTGATTTACAGGCATTTTAGCGCTAAAAATAGCTCCTGCAAAGAGCCTGTAAAGCGCCTCCCCTGTCACTCCAGTGTGAAAGCCCGAGTGCTTTCACACTGGAGTGGTGCACTTGCGGGACATTAAAAAAAGTCCCGCAAGCAGCATCTTTGGGGCGCTTTAGGAGCGGTGTATACACTGCTCCTAAAGCGCCCCTACCCCTAACGCTTTACCGCCAACATCCCCCGCCCCAGTGTGAAAGTGATGTAGAGTTATGGATGGCTTTGTAAATAATTGTTAGTACTTTGAGTTTTATTCGTTGGGTGAGTGGAAGCCAGTGGAGGGATTGGCAGAGAGGGGTGGATGACACTGAATGGTTGGTAAGGTGGATGAGTCTTGCAGCGGGATTCATTATGGACTGAAGGGGGGGCAGTCTATGTAGAGGTAATCCAATGAGGAGGGAGTTGCAGTAGTCGAGGCGAAAGATAACCAGGGAGTGAATTAGAAGCTTGGTGGTGTCATTAGATTAAAAAGGGGCATATTCTGGAAATGTTGCGGTGGCATGATTTAGACAGGGATTGGATGTGGGCCTGAAAGGACAGTTCAGAGTCTAAGGTTACCCCTAGCACCCTGGCATGTGGGGACGGACTGATAGATGTGCCATTCTTGACAGAAAAGTCAGGAAGGGGCACGTGGGGGAGGAAATATTAGGAGCTCGGTTTTAGATAGATTCAGTTTGAGGAAGTGGTTTGACATCCAGGCTGATATGTCTGTTAGTAAATCAGTGATGCGTGAGGAGACTGATGGGATGAGCTGAGGGGCAGAGAGATAGATTTGGGTGTCATCGGCAAATAAATGGTAGTGGAAGCCATGGGAGGCTATCAGCTGACCCAGGGAGGACGTGTAGATCGAGAATAGTAGAGGTCCAAGGACAGAACCTTGGAGGACCCCAACGGTAAGAGGTGGGAGTGGAGTTGTAAGTGACACTGAAGGTGCGGTGAGATAGGTAAGATTCGAACCAATGGAGAGCACAGCCATGGAGACCAAGCAAATTGAGTTTTTTGAGGAGGAGAGAGAGTGGTCAACTGTATCAAAGGCAGTGGAAAGGTCCAAGAGTAAGAGTACCAAATAATGACCGTTGGTTTTGGCTTTTAGTAAGTCGTTGTGAGTTTTAGGAGAGCAGTTTCTGTGGAGTGCTGTGGTCTTAGGTTGTGAAGATTGGTAGGGTCCAGGGAGGCCTTTTTTGGTATGGGAGTGACTAGCTCATGTTTTAGAGGGTTGAGGAAGATGCCAGTTCAGAGGGAGAGGTTGAAGATATGAGTTAAAGAGTGTAGGATAGAGCCAGATGGTGACTGTAGTATTTGAGAAGGAACAGGGTCCAGGGGGCAGGAGGTAGGTGGGCATTAGAAAAAAGTTTAGTGACTGTACCAACAATACAGACCTGATCACGGATGTGGAAATAAGGGGCAATTTAGGAAACAGCGATCACAGGTCAATTAGCTTCAGTATAAATCACACAAATAGGAAACATAAGGGGAATACAAAGACGCTGAATTTCAAAAGAGCCAACTTCCCTAAACTATGAACCTTGCTAGAAGATATAAATTGGGATAAAATCGTAGGAAGAAAGAACACGGAGGAGAGATGGGTTTGCTTTAAGAGCATATTAAATAAAGGGCATTAGCCAGTGCATCCCATTGGGAAATAAATTTAAAAGAGCGAACAAAAGTCCTGGATGGCTTAACTCCAATGTAAAAATGCATATAAAAGCAAAGGAGAAGGCCTTCAAGAAATACAAGGCTGAGGGATCATCATCAGAATTGATGATGCAACAAGAAATGTAAGAGTGCAATTAGGGTGGCTAAGATAGAACATGAAAGACACATAGCAAAAAAAAATCCCAAGAAATTCTTTAACCACTTCAGCCCCGGAATATTTGGCTGCTCAATGACCAGGCCATTGTTTGCCATAGGGCACTGCGTCCTACAGCGCTGCACCCAAACAAAATTGACGTCCTTTTTTCCCCACAAATAGAGCTTTCTTTTGGTGGTATTTGATCACCTCTGCGGTTTTTATTTTTTGCGCTATAAATAAAAGAAGAGTGACAATTTTGAAAAAAAACACAATATCTTTTACTATTTGCTATAATAAATATCCCCCCCCCCCCCAAACAAAATGTCCTCAGTTTAGGCCGATATGTATTCTACATATTTTTGGTAAAAAAAAAAAAAAAAAACGCAATATGCGTATATTGATGGGTTTGCACAAAAGTTAAAGCATCTACAAAATAGGCGATAGATTTATGGCTTTTTTATTATTATTATTTTTTTTTACTAGTAATGGTGGTGATCTGCGATTTTTATCGGGGCTGCGATAATGCGGCAGACAAATTGGACACTTTTGACACATTTTTGGGAACATTGACAATTATACAGCGATCAGTGTTATAAAAATGCAGATAACTGTATAAATGTCACTGGCAGGGAAGGGGTTAACACTAGGGGGCGATCAAGGGGTTAACTGTGTTCCCTAGGTGTGTTCTAACTGTAGGGGGATGGGACTGACTGACTAGGGGAGGAGAGAGATCGGTGTTCATACTTAGTAACCTAGTTACACACACAGATCCCGGTTCTCGCTCTGTCACGAGCGATCGCGGGTGGCTGGCGGCCATCGCGCCTGCTGGGCACTCGAATCGGCTCTGGGCATACGCTGTGGGCGCGCGCGCCTCCTACAGCGTCTTAAAGGGCAGATGTACAGCTACGGTGGCTCGCCCAGGGGAGCCATTCTGCTGCAGCATAACTGCAGCGGTCGGTCGGGAACCGGTTAAGTATATACACAGTAAAAAAGGGAGGACAGACCATATTGGCCCCATAAAGAATGAGGAAGGAAATCTGGTTACAAAGGATGGGGAAATGGCGAAGGTATTGCATTTATTCCTCTCCTCAGTCTTCACGAGGGAATCGGGGGGCTTCAGTAACCAAAACTGCAGTGTTTATCCTCATGACACATCTCAGGAAGCACCCTCATGACTAACAGAGGACAGAATTAGAAATATACTTGGGAAACTTAACATTAATAAGTCACCGGGACCAGATGTCTTGCACCCGAGGGTCCTTAGGGAACTCAGTCAAGTAATTGCCAGACCATTGTTCCTAATTTTTATTGACAGTCTACTGACTGGAATGGTACCAGCTGATTGGAGAAAAGCCAATGTAACACCAATATTTAAAAAAGGGCCAAAATACATCCCTGGGAATTACAGACCAGTTAGCCTAACATCAATAGTATGCAAGTTCTTAGAGGGGATGATAAGGAACTATATACAAGATTTTAGTAATAAAAATGGTATCATTAGCATTAATCAGCATGGATTCATGAAGAATCGTTCTTGCCAAACCAATTTATTAACCTTCTATGAGGAGGTGAGCTGCCATCTAGATAAAGTAAGGCCCGTAGACGTGGTATATCTGGATTTTGCAAAAGCATTTGACACAGTTCCCCAAAAACGTTTACTGTACAAAGTAAGGTCCGTTGGCATGGACCATAAGGTGAGTACATGGATTGAAAACTGGCTACAAGGGCGTGTACAGAGGGTGGTGATAAATGGGGAGTACTCGGAATGGTCAGGGGTGGAAAGTGGGGTCCCCCAGGGTTCTGTGCTGGGACCAATCCTATTTAATTTGTTCATAAACGACCTGGAGGATGGGGTAAACGGTTCAATCTCTGTATTTGCGGATGATACTAAGCTAAGCAGGGCAATAACTTCTCTGCAGGATGTGGAAACCTTGCAAGAAGATCTGAACAAATTAATGGGGTGGGCAACTGCATGGCAAATGAGGTTTAATGTGGAAAAATGTAAAATAATCCATTTGGGTGGCCAAAATATGAATGCAATCTACTCACTGGGGGGAGAACCTCTAGGATGGAAAAGGACCTGGGGGGTCATAGTAGATGATAGACTCAGCAATGGCATGCAATGCCAAGCTGCTGCTAACAAAGCAAACAGAATATTGGCATGCATTAAAAAGGGGATTAACTCAGGAGATAAAGCGATAATTCTCCCACTCTACAAGACTCTGGTCCGGCCTCACCTGGAGTATGCTGACCCCCGGTGGTCCCAAAAATGTGTCAAAATTGTCCGATGTGTCCCCCATAATGTCGCAGTCACGATAAAAATCGCAGATCACCGCCATTATTAGTAAAAAAAAAAAATAATAATAAAAATGCTATAAATCTATCCCCTATTTTGTAGACGCTATAACTTTTGCGCAAACCAATCAATATATGCTTATTGCAATTTTTATTACCAAAAATATGTAGAAGAATACATATCGGCCTAAACTACTGCAGGTAGCAAGGTACCATGGGATATGTAGTCATTAGAAATTGAAAGTAGACAATAGAGGGGAAGCTGCAAAGCATGCAAGGAATCCAGGAAGTTGTGGAAAGAGATGGCCAGCAGACAGACAGCACTCACAACATGAAAGTAGATTTTTCAAGTAAGCTTATATTGGATTGTCAATGATAACTATTTTTTGTATTGTTATCACAATGCTGATGTTATAATATGAAAGTGTGTGCTGTGACCATAGATCTCCTTTAAATCCCACCCTTTTTGTCTTCCATTATAAGGCTGGGTTCACACTATTGCGAATTGGATGCGGGGATTTCAATTCGTATGTCAGGAGACTGTGACCGGCACTCAATGGAGCCGGTTCACACCAGTAGCGAAACTAACAGGGTCGCAGCAGTCGCAACTGGGCCCTGGCGCTCCGCCACTGTGGGGGGGCCCGCTGCCACCGGTTCTAGGCAATGACCGGGACATTACATCCCACACATAGCAGTACACTGAGGGGGAAGCTGCTCACCGTTTCTAGTTACAGGAAACAGTCATGTAAACTGTGCAGGAGCAAGCACTCACTGACTGTGACTGGAACAGCAACTCCACCCATTCCTCCAAGCAGATCCATGTCGGGAGTAAGAAACTGGAGTGGAGGAGAAAGTCAGCTGATGGGCCAGTCCAATAAAGGGGTAGGAGCTCTCTCCTTAGGGAGGAGATGTGCAGACAGTGTCCCCATGTCGGGAGAGCCATTACTGGAGGCACTGTGAGTCTGAGCAAGGAGGGGGAATTGACTGAAACTAAGTAAGTGGTAAAGTAAGTAAGTAAGTGGATGTTACTGTCCCTGATCCCATTCCCCCACCACCATCCCTCTGTCCCTGATTCCATCCCACCTCCCACCACTATCCCTCTGTCCCTGATCCCCCCCACCACCATCCCTCTGTCCCTGACCCCCCCCCCCCAATCACCATCCCTCTGTTCCTGATCTCCCCTCACCACCATCCCTCTGTCCCTGATCAGCCCCCCCAACACCATCCCTCTGTCCCTGATCTCCCCTAACCACCATACCTCTGTCCCTGACCCCCCCTCCACCACCACCACCATCCCTTTGTCCCTGATCTCCCCTCATCACCATCCCTCTGTCCCTGATCAGCCCCCCCCACCATCCCTCTGTTCCTGATCCCATCCCACCCCTCCCCACCATCCCTCCGTTTCTGATCCCATTACACCCCCCCACCACCATCCCTCTGTGCCTGATCCCCCCCACCATCCCTCTGTCCTTGATTCCCACCCCTCTACCATCCCTCTGTCCCTGATCCCGTCCCCCACCATCCCCCTGTCCCTGATCCCGTCCCCCACCATCCCCCTGTCCCTGATCCCGTCCCCCACCATCCCCCTGTCCCTGATCCCACCCCTCCACCATCCCCCTGTCCCTGTTCCCGTCCCCCACCATCCCCGTCTCTGAGCCCACCCCTCCACCATCCCTCTGCCCCTGATCCCATCCCCCACCATCCCTCTGTCCCTGATCCCATCCCACCCCTCCCCAGGACCCCACCATCCCTCTATCCCTGATCAAACCAACCCCCCCACCATCCCTCTGTCCCTGATCCCATCCCCCACCATCCCTCTGTCCCTAATCCTACCCCACCATTCCTCTGTCCCTGATCCCATCCCACCCCTCCACCATCCCTATGTTCCTGATCCCATCCCCCACCATCCCTCGGTCCCTGATCTCCCCCCACCACCATCCCTCTGACCCCCCCTCCACCACCACCACCATCCCTCTGTCCCTGATCTCCCCTCACCACCATCCCTCTGTCCCTGATCAGCCCCCACCACCATCCCTCTGTCCCTGATCCCATCCCACCCCTCCCCACCATCCCTCCGTTTCTGATCCCATTAAACCCCCCCACCACCATCCCTCTGTCCCTGATCCCCCCCACCATACCTCTGTCCCTGATTCCCACCCCTCTACCATCCCCCTGTCCCTGATCCCGTCCCCCACCATTCCCCTGTCCCTGATCCCACCCCTCAACCATCCCCCTGTCCCTGATCCTGTCCCCCACCATCCCCCTGTCCCTGATCCCACCCCTCCACCATCCCTCTTCCCCTGATCCCGTCCCCCACCATCCCTCTGTCCCTGATCCCATCCCACCCCTCCCCAGGACCCCACCATCCCTCTATCCCTGATCAAACCAACCTCCCCCACCATCCCTCTGTCCCTGATCCCATACCCCACCATCCCTCTGTCCCTGATCCCATCCCACCCCCCCACCATCCCTATGTTCCTGATCTCATCCCACCGCCCCGCCCACCATCCCTATGTTCCTGATCCCATCCCCCACCATCCCTCTGTCCCTGATCCCATACCACCCCACCACCATCCCTCTGTCCCTGACCCCCCCACCATCCCTCTGTCCCTGATCCCATTCCCCCCCCACCATCCCTCTGTCCCTGATCCCCCCCCACCATCCCCCTGTCCCTGATCCCGTCCCCCACCATCCCCCTGTCCCTGATCCCGTCCCCCACCATCCCCCTGTCCCTGATCCCACCCCTCCACCATCCCCCTGTCCCTGTTCCCGTCCCCCACCATCCCCGTCTCTGAGCCCACCCCTCCACCATCCCTCTGCCCCTGATCCCATCCCCCACCATCCCTCTGTCCCTGATCCCATCCCACCCCTCCCCAGGACCCCACCATCCCTCTATCCCTGATCAAACCAACCCCCCCACCATCCCTCTGTCCCTGATCCCATCCCCCACCATCCCTCTGTCCCTAATCTTACCCCACCATTCCTCTGTCCCTGATCCCATCCCACCCCTCCACCATCCCTATGTTCCTGATCCCATCCCCCACCATCCCTCGGTCCCTGATCTCCCCCCACCACCATCCCTCTGACCCCCCTCCACCACCACCACCATCCCTCTGTCCCTGATCTCCCCTCACCACCATCCCTCTGTCCCTGATCAGCCCCCACCACCATCCCTCTGTCCCTGATCCCATCCCACCCCTCCCCACCATCCCTCCGTTTCTGATCCCATTAAACCCCCCCACCACCATCCCTCTGTCCCTGATCCCCCCCACCATACCTCTGTCCCTGATTCCCACCCCTCTACCATCCCCCTGTCCCTGATCCCGTCCCCCACCATTCCCCTGTCCCTGATCCCACCCCTCAACCATCCCCCTGTCCCTGATCCTGTCCCCCACCATCCCCCTGTCCCTGATCCCACCCCTCCACCATCCCTCTTCCCCTGATCCCGTCCCCCACCATCCCTCTGTCCCTGATCCCATCCCACCCCTCCCCAGGACCCCACCATCCCTCTATCCCTGATCAAACCAACCTCCCCCACCATCCCTCTGTCCCTGATCCCATACCCCACCATCCCTCTGTCCCTGATCCCATCCCACCCCCCCACCATCCCTATGTTCCTGATCTCATCCCACCGCCCCGCCCACCATCCCTATGTTCCTGATCCCATCCCCCACCATCCCTCTGTCCCTGATCCCATACCACCCCACCACCATCCCTCTGTCCCTGACCCCCCCACCATCCCTCTGTCCCTGATCCCATTCCCCCCCACCATCCCTCTGTCCCTGATCCCCCCCCACCACCCCCTGTCCCTGATCCCAACCCTCCACCATCCCTTTGTCCCCGATTCCCCCCATTCCTCTGTCCCTGATCCCATCCTACCCCTCCCTACCAGCCCTCTGTCCCTGATCCAATCCCACCCACCCCCACCATCCCTCTGTCCCTGATCCTATACCCACCCCCCAACGATCCCTCTGTCCATGATCCCACCCCCCACCATCCCTCTGTCCCTGATGCCATCCCCCCCCCACTATCCCTTTGCTCCTGATTCCCCCCTCTCCCTGTCCTTGATCCCACCCTTCCACCATCCCTCTGTCCCTGATCCTATCCCAGCCCCCACCATCCCCATGTTCCTGATCCCGTCCCCCACCATCCCTCTGTCCCTGATCCCATCCCACCCCCCACCATCCCCCTGTCCCTGATCCCCTCCCCCACCATCCCTCTGTCCCTGATCCCAATCCCCAATCCCCCACCATCCCTCTGGCCCTGATCCCACCTCCCCCACCATGCCTCTGTCCCTGATACCATCCCACCCCTCTATCCCTCTGTCCCTGATCCCATCCCCCCCCCACCATTCCTCTGTCCCTGATCCTACCCCCCCACCATTTCTCTGTCCCTGATCCCCCCCACCATCCCTCTGTCTCTGCCCCCCCCCCACCGTCCCTCTGTCCCTGATGCCATTCCCCCCACCTTCCCGTTGTCCATAATCCCATCCCACCCCTCCCCACCATCCCTCTGTCCCTGATCCCATTACATCCCCTCCACCATCCCTCTGTCCCTGATCCCATTGCCCCCCCTCACCTTCCCTCTGTCCCCGATTCCCTCCCCCCCACTATTCACCTGTCCCTGATCCAATCCCTCTGTCCCCGATCCCCCCCCCCACCATCCCTCTGTCCCTGATCCCATGGCACCCCCCTCACATCCCTCTGTCCTTGATCCCATGGCACCCCAACCCCACCCTCTGTCCGTGAACCCATCCCCCCCACCATTCCTCTGTCCCTGATTCCCACCGTCCCTCTGTCCCTGATCCTACCCCCCACCATTTCTCTGTCCCTGATCCCCCCCCCCACTATCCCTCTGTCTCTGACCCCCCACTGTCCCTCTGTCCCTTGTCCCATTCCCTCCCCACCCTCCCGCTGTCCATGATCCCATTACACCCCCTCCACCACCCCTCTGTCCCTGATCCCATTGCCCCCCACCTTCCCTCTGTCCCTGATTCCCTCCCACTATTCCCCAGTCCCTGATCCCCCCCACCATCCCTCTGTCCCTGATCCAATTCCCCCTCCCCAACCATCCCTCTGTCCCTGATTCCCCCCCCCTCCACCATCCCCCTGTCCCTGAGCCCAACCCTCCACCATCCCTCTGTCCCTGATCCCGTCCCCCACCATCCCTCTGTCCCTGATTCCCCCCCTGCCCCCGATCCCTCTGTCCCCGATTCCCCCTGACCCCTCTGTCCCTGATCCCCCCCACCGTCCCTCTGTCCCTGATCCTGATCCCATTCCCCCCCACCCTCCCTCTGTCCCTGATACCATCCCATCCCACCCCCCCATCCCTCTATCCCTGATCACACCATTCCTCTGTCCCCGATCCCATTCCCCCCCCCCACTATCCCTGATCCCACCCCTCCACCATCCCTCTGTCCCTGATCCCATTTACCCCACCACCATCCCTCTGTCCCTGATCCCCTACCCCACCATCCCTCTGTCCCTGACCCCATCCCAACCCTCCCCCACCATTCCTCTGTCCCTGATCCCATACCACCCCCCCACCATCCCTCTGTCCCTGATCCCATACCACCCCCCCCATCCCTATGTCCCTGATCCCATACCACCCCCCCACCATCCCTCTGTCCCTGATTCCCCCCCCCACCATCCCTCTGTCCCTGATCCCCCCACACACACACATAATCCCTCTGTCCCTGATACCATGCCACCCCCCACCCCAACCATCCCTCTGTCCCTGATCCCACCCCCCCACCATCCCACTGTCCCTGATTCCATCCCCCCACCACCACCACCGCCACTGATCCCATCCCCCCACCACTGCCGCTGATCCTATCCCCCCCACCACCACTACTGCCGCTGATCCCAAGGTGGCACTCTGGTGATACTGTTTTAGTACCTCCAGAGTGCCCCCTTATATCTTTCAGAGTGCTCCCTTACATGCTTCAAAATGCCCCCTAGTAATAGTAAGGTCAGTAACAGATCTACCAGGGTCTCAAAGGTCGCACTTGCTACTGGGCTGTGGCATTCCACCACCATGCAGGGTCCTCAAGATGGCAGGAGGTGGCCCCCTGCAGAACATGATTAAGATCCCCGGGCTGGGGTCAGGGGGGTCCTTCATGGTTTCTTGCACTAGGGCCTTGATGGTTGTAGTTACCCCTTTGGTTCACACAGCTCCGGGACGGCTGTGGAGCGAATTGCACAGGAGTGCTGTGCCTCTTCCGGTCCATTTCAGGTCCGAATTCAGGCAAAAATTCAGACCGAAATCAGACCTGAAACGGTGAACAGGGATGTGCCGGACCCCTGCTGTGAGCCGCTCCGCACTGCAGTGTGAACCCAGCATAAATCGGCTATCAGTACCAGGTAGCCTTGGATTGCATATGTTATATGTTCTAGGCTGTTCTTTTGGTTACATTGCTGTTACATTTTTGTTAATGTGTCCACCTCTATTTCTGCAGGTTTCCTTGTGGACCTCACTGGAAAATATAATTTAGTTTTCTACTTCACTTGTATTGCTGTGTCCTCGTCTGGACTTTTCATGCTTATAGGCTCCTACATCATCGACAAAAAGGAGACACAATCCAATCAAAAACCTGTGAACATATCAGATGGAAAAGCCAATGACAGTCACAAAAATGTTATCTATACACCCGCTAAACAAGAAAATTGTACACAAGCCGATTTGGTATGAAGTATGATGTGTTTTCCTACGACTCCATCTAGACTCTATAAAGAGGAGTCATTGTGGACAATGTATCGTCGTCACTTTCAGGGAGTACTGGGAGTAGTTGGTCCTGGTACGTCTCTTTTTTAAGCCTAGCACAATGCCTCCACTCCAAGGGAGTACAGGTATGTTTAGAAGAAAGAAGCTTGAGTTTTTAGACAGATGGCTTTTTTACTGATGGAGGTACAAACAGGGATTACCAATAAGTATCTCTCCATACCTCCAAAGTAAGCCAAGGCTTTATATCAATGGAGGATGTTACACGTTTCTCATTTAGACCTGCAGCACCTAACATACACTGGTATGGGTAAAACAAAGATGAACTGACATATTACTGAAAATTAAAAAAAAAAAATATTTAAGATGAACTCAAAGCAGATATTGAAAACAATGGATACAGTTATGTATTTATTTAAAAAATATATTTAATGTATATTTAATTGCAGCTAGCAAAGACACCTGAATGTGACTTAATTTTGGGCCTCTTGTTATCCCCTGTACAGTAACACTAAGACTAGGAATCAACCAGGTGTCCTGCACTCACATCTGCTGACAAGGAACATGCTGTCTAGAGGAGAGAGCAGAGAGATGACCTCATCTGTATATTTCTGCTCCTTCATTGTCAAATCACATGCTGGGGCAAGGAGGTGACCAAGCCATGTTGCCTAATTGTAGCAGTGAAACGTCAGGTCACCAGGTTGGCTATGCGGGGTGGTAGGCCTGTACATATCTCAGGAATAGATGGGGCAGGTCATGATAGATAGGACGGCTCCCATATATACAGTATACCTAAACTGTGTGGATAAGTGTTTGATTGGAGTTTAGCTTTAACAAATCAACAAGCTGACCAAAGACTCCTCAACTAACAGTAAAAGTAGCACATGCAACATTGTATATAGCCTGTACATTCCAATCCCAAAGTCTGATAGTCCATGTGAACTCCAGCCTCACCTTCAGTCTTGCACCGTTGTACAGGCTCCTTTTCTGTACTACTACTGAAATTAATTTCCTGGCTGGAAGACATCCAACATCATCTTGCCATTTCATCCTCCTGTCTCAGGCCCATCCCTTTCTTTTATTGGATTTCAGTTCTTTCAAATCATGGAGGCTCACCATCACATGTGGACATTACCTAGGGTACTCTGCATGTAAATGCACTCTGCATTGGAATGCCCATTCCTCTCCCGCAGGGATCTCCAAACTACGGCCCTCCAGCTGTTACAGAACTACACGTCCCATGAGGCATTGTAAAACCTCTAACATTCACAGATATGACTAGGCATGATGGGAATTATAGTTCCTAAACAACTGGAGGGCCATAGTTTGGAGACCCCTGCGTCTAGAGTGAAATCTTTTCATCAAGGCATTTTGATATTTGCATAACTCTTCTCATGAGCCCCATAAGCCAACCCACTGCTTGCATCAGGGATCCTGAGAGGAGTACTGAGGCAGGCTGCTGTGATGTTTTCAGGAAGCTATGAAAACAGCACCTTGCTGGTCCTTCCCATCAGCCATGATCTGCCTGCATTCATTAGAAAAGCACAGAGACCCAGTGATCATGTCATTGGGTACTGAGGTTTGTAATGAAAAAAAAAATGAATTGGTATATTGATGAGGGGGTAAATTAATAAACAGGGAAGGAAAAATATAAGCAAATTACACTCCAGCTTTAAGTGAAAAGCTGTCCATAAATAAAATACTATGCAATCTCTTCTTGTCACGTGGAATATATAAAATACCAAATATGTATGACAGATTACTTGTGTAGTCTACAAGCTACTGCTCAGGGCAAAATGTATAACATATATTTGAATGTACACATGAAGCCAGTATTTAATGAAGCACAAAAAGCAGAGAAACTATATTTAAGACATGAGAATCAGCAGCACCAGGACAAGAAATGAGGGGTTTCATTTACTAAAGGTAAATAGATGGTGCACTTTGCAAAGTGCAGTTGCACTCCAGACCTTAGTACATGAGCAGAAGCTCTGCTGACTTCCATCATCTAATCATAGTTTACATAATTTAGTAAGGTTGAATAAAGACACCAGTCCATCCAGTTCAACCTGAGTGAGTGTGGTTGCGTGCCTACAATTATCCCTATTTATTTAAGGAACCCATATAGCACCGTCAATTTATGCAGCGATCCACACATATATCACACCCTATCCTCAAGGAGCCCACAATCTAAGGTCCCAAACTCACATTCATATACTAGGGCCAATTTTGGACAGAAGCCAATTAACCTACCAGCATGTCTTCGGAGTGTGGGAGGAAACCGGAGTACCTGGAGGAAACCCACACAGGCACAGGGAGAAAATGCAAACTCCAGGCAGGTAGTGTGGTGGTTGGGATTCGTACCAGCGACCTTTTTTACTGCTAGGCAAGAGTGCTACCCACTACACCACTGTGCTGCCCAGTCCCCTCCACAGCCCAGTTTCCATGTGTAAACAAAAATGCTGTTTTCTTTTCCTTGCACAAGATTGGGTATTTTTTGCAAAGTGAAGCTTTACCTCATTTACTAAGCTTTGGAGCAACTGCACCTTGCAAAGTGCACAGTCTTTTTGCCTTTAATAAATCAAGCCCTGTGTGTCAGCAGAACAGGAAGACGCAGACAGCATGAAAAAGTGCTTTAGCTGGAGTAGGGCTTTAAGACTGTAAATTAAAAGAGAAGTAAAGGTTCTTTTTTTTTTTTTTTTTTTTTGTTATAGCAATCATACTTACCTCAGTGCATACAGCATCGGCCTGATGCTGCATCTATCTCCCAACACCTCTACACTGAGAACCGATCGATCGAACACCGCTGATTGCTCAGTTTTCAGAGTTTCCCGAGCAGAGAGCTGTAGACTGTCAGTCACAGCTCTCTGCCCCTTCTCGCTCATGGGAGCGCTGGGCTGTGGAGGGGGCGGGGAGGCCGGCTCGGGCTCTCAGCAGCTCGCTGTGAGGCTGAGCGGGTGTCAGTCCAGGCACCTGGCAGATCCAGACTTTATTGTCGCGATGACGCAGTGCCTGAACTGACTTCTGTGACATCAGCAGAGAGCGGACTTCAGCCCGCTCTCTGCTGAAAACATGTCACAGGAGTGCAGAACAAATTGCACTCCTGTGATCCTAAGGAGAAGTACAGCCAAACGAGCTTTGGCTATACTTCTCCTTGAAATGAAAGAAACTTGTGCATCGCAATAGATTTTTAAGGTGATTCCTATGGAATAAAACACTCTGGAAAATGCAAAAAAATTATTTGCATTGTTCAAATTGCAGCATTAGCTTTATAAACAGCAATGCAATGAATTACCAAAGCTGTCATGCCAAACTACTTTGAATCAGAAAGCCACAAAGGGGTTTCCACCATGGACAAGAAACTGGAAAACCTCTGTGTGTGGGAGACTTCCAAGCAGCATGGCTTGGCCCTCAAGTCACAGGGCCCTACTGAATGGCTGCTTCTGAGCACATTTTTGGGTGTAAAGTTTAGGCTGGCAATGGCTTGGAGGTACTTATTTTTTTTTTTTGGTGCAATCAACCACTTGCCTTAAAAAGCCATGAGCTTTTGAGAACTGCGCAACTTCAAAAGAATCGATCAGTGGGAGACCTTGGAAGGGGGGGTGATTTCCTGTTGAATGAGTGAACCCCTTTTATTTTTGAGACTAAGGCAGGCCACAGACAGTGTGAATTTCTTACCTCAACCATGGGTTGCAGGAAAGAAATTCGCACAATTCCCCCATCAACACAGACAGAGCTGAAAGGGAAATCCCTGCTGCTGAGCAAATGTCTGATCCTGGCGGGAGAGGACGGGGGAAGCCGTCCCTGCCGGGAGAAGACAGTGATTATTGCTAGCGGCTGCTATAGCCGCTAGCAATAATCACTGTCTTGTCCTGGCAGGCTACATTCACAAGTAAAATCGGCAGGCTGGTTGTACCAAAGTTTATCGATCAATCAACTTTGTAGATTCAGCCTGCCCACACACGATTCGAATCTCAGCCAGTTCCTGCTGAACCAGCCGACATTCGAACCGTCTATGGCCTGCCTTACAGAGGCAAAAATGTAATATGTTGCAGCTTAACAGTTCTTAAATATGGTGGCTGCAATAATTTCCTCTTTTTAGTTTTTGTTTCCTTTATTTTCACCTGGTGATCCAGCCAATAACACACTTCCTGTCCTAGGGACAGCATTGTGGATGGAGGAGCAACAGAGACTCCTTTGCACAGCAGCATTGTCAGTCTGGGAGGAAGGTAGTGTTATGCCTCGTACACACAATCGGACATTCCGACAACAAAATCCATGTTTTTTTTCCGATGGATGTTGGCTCAAACTTGTCTTGCATACACATGGTCACACAGTTGGTTGGAAATTCCGAACGTCAAGAACGCGGTGACGTACAACACATAGCCGAGAAAAAGGAAGTTCAATAGCCAGTGCAGCTCTTCTGCTTGATTCTGAGCATGCGTGGAACTTTGTGCGTCGGAATTGTGTACACACGATCGGAATTTATGCGAATGGATTTTGTTGTCTGAAAATTTGAGAACCAGATCTCAAATTTTGTGCGACGGAAATTCCGATGGAAAATGTCCAGTGGAGCCTACACACAGTCGGAATTTCCGACAAAAGGCTCCCATAGAACATTTTCCGTTGGAAAGTCCGACCGTGTGTACGAGGCATAAGATTCAGATTTGGGTGGACTTCACTAACAAATCAAAACCGAACTCCAGCTAACAATTTCTAATTGGTTACAACAAACAGTTTATTTTTTCTTTTAAGATAAATTAATAAAAGCTGGCAATTGTAAGCATCCCTGTCAGTTTTGCTTTACAGCTTGATCTGTTAAAGAAAGTTGAGAAATAACAAATTTACCGGCTGGATCACCAGGGGTAAATAAAGAGAAAAGTGACTAAGACACCTTTCACACTGAGGCGCTTTACAGGTGCTATAGCGCTAAAAAAAGCGTCTCTCCTGCTCTCCTGTCACTCCAGTGTGAAAGCCCGAGGGCTTTCACACTGGAACGGTGCGCTGGCAGGACGTTGAAAAAAGTCCTGCAAGCAGATTCTTTGAGGCACTTTAGGAGCGGTGTATACACCACTCCTAAAGCGCCCCTGCCCATTGAAATCAATGGGCAGCACCGCCGAAGCTTTTAACCCCTTTTCGTCCGCTAGCGGGGGTTAAAAGTGCCCCGCTAGCGGCCGAAAAGCTCCGCTAAAACGACACTAAAAATAGCAGCTCTTTACCGCCGACGCCCCCGCGCTGTGAGTGTGAGGGCTCTAACAAAAAAGAAAATTATTGCAGCCACCACATCTAAGAGTTAGTAAACTGCAATATAACGGAAAATGTCCTATCAAATACTTACCGTAATTTTCCTTTCCTGATAGACTCCATGGCACCATACGTGTTTGTTTAGCCCCACCTTCATAACTACCCTATAGGACCCTTCTACCATAAATCTTTGCTCCGGGCCAAGGGCCGTGTTCTGTAACGAGCCTACTCAGACATTGGGAGGGAACTCCTGCTGCACAGGAAAAAGACTTTGCGGGTTCCGGTTTGCTGGTGGAACCTCCTTTAGCGGGTTTCTTGAAGGAAAACTGCCTAGATTTGCAGTACCATCACAAACTCCTGGCCAGGCTTTTAGCTGCGCGCCTCTCTGGCCATTTCGGTATTCTGCTTTCTCGGTAAGGCCCATCCTGGGGGAGAAACACTGACTTGCCATCCGTGGCCCGGGTTATGGCGCTATCTAGTTTGTTGCTGAAGAGGGAGTCACCCTCAAAGAGAATTCGGCACCAAACTTGCTTGGAAGCTGGATCAGCCAACCACGGCTGGAGCCATAGGGCACGCCCGGCGGTAATCGCTGACAGCATAACCCCGAGCCACCAGGCAGATGACATCAATGGAAGCCTCCCCCAGAAAGGTAGATGCCAGTCTGAGTTCCTGGATAGGCGAGCTTCTGGCCACTTCACTGGAGATGCCTCTGAGAGTCTCGTCTACACTATCCAGGTTTCCATGGCTTCAGACACCGTGGCTAAGGCTAGGGCCAGCTTGCAGGCCATGCCTGCTGTTATGTAGATTCGTTTTAGATCGGAATCGATACGTCTTTCCAAGGGATCTTAAAGGAGACCGTGTCTTCCAGAGGAAGGGTCACATATCTGACCAGCCTCATCAGCGCTGCATCCACCAAGGGTGCTGACTCCAGGTGCCTGACTTCTTCCTCCTTAAAGGCATAAAGTTTTAGTATTTTAGGTAGCATGAAACTCTTTTTTTCCATCTTGCTCCACTCATTGGAGATGAGATCGCCCAATTCGGTGAGAAAGGGAAAATACTGACGCTCCTTACTAAGCTGTTTGAAGAATTTCCTGTTTTGGAGGGGAAGCCACTGGATCCTCCCAATTTAAGCTTCTCTCACCACTTTCACCAGGGAGGGAATCAGGGCGTACTTGAAGCCCATCACAGGTTCTTCTATGCCCGACTTGCTGTCTGAAGGAACGGCAGACGGGTGGCTTGGCTGGGAAGATTCCCATAAGTCATGGACTTGCCCTTCTCCCGTTGGTGAGCATAGTGGCTCCCGTGGGGGTTCATGAAACTGACGGGCCTCCCTCTCCTGCAGGGATTCTTTCACGACCCGTTTGACTAGGGACTCCAGGCGCTGGTCTGCACCCTCCCTCTCATCTTCTGCTTTGGAGTAACAATGGTCACAGAAGGATCTGCCAGCAGGGACCTGGGCCCTACACCCCTAGCAAGACTTCTCAGTCCCCATGCTGGGTCAGGATGAGGGGGGTGGGGCAGATCTTTACTGTGGCGACTCGAACCAGAGGGGGATCCGTGGTACCTGGACCTGGAGGAGGAGTACCGGCGGTGCGATTTTGAAGAACCGCTCCCCCTAGGAGAACTATTCTATGGATCAGACCTTGAAGGGCTGTGGAAGAGAGAAAGATGAGGGAAGAAAGAATGAACAATAAGGATTGGTGCCGCTGTATCCCCACTCTCCTCCCACACTCCCCCCCCCAGCAAGCAGTACCATAGGGGATAGCCCAACAATGCATACCTGCTGCGAGAGGGCTTGCCACCAGGAGGCAGTGAAGGATCCATGATCCGCAGAGAAGGTCACTGTAGGGAAGCAAGAATAGGTCAGCTGTAAAGCAGGACCCACCCATGCCCCCACAGAGCAAACACTCACCTGGGGAAGCCAATCCAGAAGCCTGGAGAAGTTGCCGCAATCGCCCACAATCATTCCCGAGGCTTACAGGCTCCCCACAGGATTTAAATGCGACGCCTCGTGATGTCACCGCCATTGGCAAGCCTCGCTCCTGTTCCGTGTTCACACATGCGCAGAGCAGATGCGGGGACGAGAGATAGCGGTGGCTGGAGCGCAGAGGAACCAGCCGCCATGCCGGAGGGGAGCTGACACCAGTAGAAAGAGGAAATAGGAGACAAGATAACAAGGTACAACACAAATTTAAAGCAAACACTGCTGCCATAACATTTACAGTTTTAGTTCTCACTACTCCTTCCCACGATCGTGCCAGGCCGAGAGAAAACACACATGCTGGACTTGTGGCAGATAGAGGCCGCCTGCTAACAGCTAGGCTATCTGGCCAGTACGTGCTTGCCTGCCAATGGCCAGGCCTCCAGCTCTTCAGCGCTAGGGCTTATCGGAGGGACATGACTCCTGGTTGTTCGGCCGGTCCTGATCGTAGGGGAGATGTCTTCAGGTAGGAGAGCCATCGACTCGGTCCTACAGAGGAGGACAAAAAAGGAACACAGCCCTTGGCCCGGAGCAAAGATTTATGGGAGAGGGATCCTATAGGGCAGTAATGGCAAACCTTGGCACCCCAGATGTTTTGGAACTACATTTCCCATGATGCTCATGCACTTTGCAATGTAGTTGAGCATCATGGAAAATGTAGTTCCAAATCATCTGGGGTGCCAAGGTTCGCCATCACTGCTATAGGGTAATTATGGAGGTGGGGCTAAACCCACACATATGCTGCCATGGAGTCTGTCAGGAAATAAAGGGAAAAATGACTAACAAAAAAGAAAATTAATGCAGCCACCACATCTAAGAATTTATAAACTATAATATAATATATTTTTGTTTTTGCGTGTAATACTGCTTTAAAGTAGAAGGAAAGGTACAGTATTTCAGTAACGCACTTACACTCAGTTACATGTTGCTGGCCCACCCCACCCTGTAAACATTTTGTAATAAAAAGCTTTCTGATGTAGCACTACCCCTGTATGGGGTTGCAGATGACTGGGTTCCCCACTCCTATACAGCCAGGCAAGTAGCATTTTCAGCTTTACACCAGACACAGTCTTTGAATTTTTCTTTTTTGTTTTATTAAGGGTTTTATTAGGGTTTGGATGGAGAATAGGAATTATGGGATGCCCGACTTAATAGCAACGAAAACCAGGGGCAACTTCCTCCCTCCCTGTCTAAAACTTCAGATTCGGTTTTCCACTTCTGGACACTGACAGTCTCTAAGTGAAAAGATGCAACAGACCCTTAAGGACTAAGAACTCAGTCCCTTTAGGAAGTAGCACAGAGTGTTGTAAACTACATCCTGGAGTACCTTCAACTCATTCCAGCTCTACCAACTGGAAAATGCCAGCCCACCTGTCTGCTTCTTCACCGAATGACTCTTCACTGCCCCAGAGATCCCCCAGGGCAAGGTTAAGATTTAAAAGAAGAAGTGCAGCCAAAGCTTGTTTGGCTGGGCTTCTCCTATGGATCACTGTGACCTGTTTTCAGTACTGAAGTCTGCTCTCTGCTGACGTCACCGATTTCAGTCCAGTCTACAGATCTCTGCTCGGGGAGCTCTGAAAACCAAGTGATCGGAGGTGTTTGATCGCTTGGTTTTAAGTGTAGAGGCACCGTGGGACAGATGCAGCATTGGACCGATGCTGCATTCACAAAGGTAAGTAGTGATTCAGGAAAAAAAGAGAAACCCATACTTCTCTTTTAAGCAAACCGCTATCCTCCAGAGAGACCTGCTACGTGCGTCAGTCTCTCCCCCCTTGTAAGTCCCTGACTGTGTTGTAGTACTCACACTGCCCTCCTTGCTCCCTCCCGCTGCCTCTCAGGGAAGACTCCCTCCAAACTGCTTCTGTTGCCAGGATCCTCTAAGGCCAGCCCGAGCTCCAACCCGATGCACCAGGGGGGTTAGCCTCAAGGGCCACCGACCATCCCTTCAGCACTCCATCTCCATCTTTTACCCGACAGCCCCAGCCATCATGACTCGTCCATACTTAACAACTGACCCAACTACTCTGCCTGGAGATTGGCTAAGCTCCCCTGAGTATGCAGAACAACCCTCCTAACCTCTGCCCTCCAGTTTCCAGTACGTTCTCCAACTTTCCAGAACCAGGGGGAGGCAACAGAGACCTGCCTGCATGAGTCATCCAGCCCTGGCCTAAAGCAAACCCATGACCCAATTAAGACTCACAGGTTTAAAAATGTGTCAGAACATAACATTTCCTGTACTCACACTAGTAGTACACTTGAGGGTGCTACACTGAATACTGTTTTATTTTTATTTTTGTATGCAGTCACATGACCACAAAGCTCCAGCCCCCAGCTCACTCCGATCTCTCTCTGTGGCTAGTAGGCAGAAAAGGGTGACAATGTATGGTAACCCTGGGAGCTATGGGCACCAGCGGCATGGCGTCACAGATCCCTAATATTCAGCACTGTTATCAGACCTCCCCGCTGTACATAAAAAACTGGAGCTTTTCAGTCACGTGACCACATAGAAAAACAAGGGAAAAAATTTTGTAATCATTAGTGGGGTCAAATTGACATTCGTTTTTGACCTTAGTAAAGAAGAAAATTTGCAGTAACAGGATGGAAACTTTTTATCGAACAAATTTCTAACAGTAAATGTTTTTTTGTTTAGGAAAGTCCATTCATTTCAAAATCACACGTTAAAAGCAAACAAAATTTTGAAGCACTTTTGAACAACATTCGTCATTGAATGTACAAAGAATTTTTGGCATGAATGTTCATTCAATACACGACTCATGTATGACCAGCTTAAGTAAGCTTCTACTTTGATACTGTAATACCAATAAAAGCTGAATTACACACACCTTTGTAAAATGCATTTATAATGCTTACCAATGATCAATATCTTTACCCTCTTGCAGAGCAAACGGCCCTTTATCATCAGAAATTCTGGGTGTCCATGTGTCCCCACGGTGGATCCCCCTATAGGTCACTAGTGTTTCAGCTGCAGGGATGTGCTAGAGATGTAGAGGCCTGGGAAGGAAGGGGGGGCACAGCAGGTATCGGGGAGACATACGCATTGGACATACCCAGAAGTGCCAGTGACTCTAACGTTGCAGGAGAACAATGATTTGGTTAAACAAAGGCACTAATAGTAAGAATTAAAAATATATTTTATAAAACCGTCTGTAATTACAATTTTTATTTGTATGACGGGTTCTTTTTAAGGTGAAAGTGGAAGAAAATCAGACTGTGGTATGCGTAAACTCCACTAAAGAAATCTAATGCCCTGTACACACGACCAGTTTTGCCGTCGGAATAAACTCCGAAGGTTTCTCCGACGGAATTCCATTCAAGCAGTCTTGCCTACACACGGTCAAACCAAAGTCCGACCAAAGTCCGACCATCAAGAACGCGATGACATACAACACGTACGACGGGACTAGAAAAAGGAAGTTCATTAGCCAGTAGCCAATAGCTTCCGTCTCGTACTTGCTTCAGAGCATGCGTCGTTTTTGGTCCGTCGGAAGAGCATACAGATGAGCGGTTTTCCCGATAGGAATTGGTTCCGTCGGAAATATTTAGAACATGTTCTATTTCTAGGTCCGTCAGAATTTTCTAAAAAAAAAAAGTCCAATGAGGCACACACACGATCAGAATATACGATGAAAAGCTTCCGTCTTTTTCTGTTGGACATTCCGCTCGTGTGTATGCAGCATAAGGCTTAAGCCCTAAGTGAATTTCCCATAGCTTTACCATTTAGTTTAGAGAGTCACCGGAAGTGGCGTAGTTGGAGATTTTGGTGAGTTGGAGTTTTCGGCAGAACAACGGCAAAAGAAAATGAAGCTTTTGGCAGATGGGTAGGGGGGGCTTTAAAGTGAAGAGAATCTCTGTTAGCCAAATCCACAGAAGGAGCAAACCCATTAGCCAAAACCATGGACAGAGAATCCCTGTTAGCCTGACCCGCACGCATGCGCATGTGTACCCGCACACATGCATGCTCACCACTAAGTGGCGTCAAGTTGACTATAAACCCCTCAGCTGCACTAGGACTTTGCCTTATGGTCTACAGCGTTCTACTACCTGCTACTTGTTTCCTGTATTTGATCCTGTTTCCGTTCTGATCCGTCTGACCACACTTGTACTCTACCTGAACCGACCCCTGGCTTGCTCTTTGACCACGCCTCTGCTTGATCTCTCTGTTTGCCGTTGCCAACTCCAGCCTGGGCCTGACTACTCTGGTGCCTACTGCTCTGTTCCTGAAGTGCCTGTTAGTGACCGACCCGGCATGTCTGACCCTGCTCTGTACCCAGCCTGCCAAGTACCTGCTGTCTGCTACCTGCCAGCCTGCCAAGTACCTGCTGTGTGTGACCTGCCAGCCTGCCAAGTCTCTGCTGTCTGCTACATGCCAGCCTGCCAAGTACCTGCTGTCCTGCGTCACGATCCAGCCTGCATCCACGTATGCACAGACCCCTCATCTGCAGCCTTCACCATCCGCACTACTAGGCACTCGTGCCACTCCAGGCTTCCGTGCCTTCTGTTTACTCTATCAGGGGCACCAGGCCAGAGGAGTAAGAGATTGCCTTACTGTCCATGTCAGTCTCCATCGCATCTCACTTTGCAGAGTGGGACATACTGGCAATTCCATGGCACAGGCCAGTATGTCCCTTTTCTTTTTCTTTAGGGTACCCCCTGTGACTGCTGGGGTCGGGAGCACAGTCCAGCAGTGACAATGCAGGCGGGAGTGACCCCCACTTCAACATATTTCAAATGCAGAACAGTTTCCTGTGGAACTGACACAGCCAAAGTAAACACACCGCTGTGTTCCACACAGACTTGACACAAATTTTCAATGATTGAAGGACGTTACCAATAGTAACGAGGATCAGGTAATTGAACAGGCTTTCCAGATGGCCCAATAGTAGTAATGTAGTGCTGCACATCTGCATGATTAGGCCATGAAGAACAACACAGTCTGGGTAGATATGGCAACCATAGTCCCAGGTTTGAAGAACATTTGTATACTTCCCGGCATGTCGGGGTGACAACTTTCTTATAACACAGTGAGCAGGAATTTTCAGGTACTCCCGGATGGCAGCATCAACCCACTGTGCTCGTTTGCATTGGATTTCCGCTTCCAGACTTTCTGGCACATATGGGTATAAGTAGCCATACTCCTCAGCCACTTTTCTCATTACAATTCTTTGTAACTCAGGAGACAGTTCAGATATCCGATCTGTCAGAATGTCTGAATCTGACTCAGTTGAAAACTCTTCAGCCGGGAGCCAGTTGCACTTTGAACTTGTAACAGCAGACTTTCCAAACTCTGCTCCCTTAGTGGCTACAAGTTTAACAGTCCCCACAGGCACACTGCCTTCACTCACATCAGGCTTACCCGACTCATTTGTCTTCTCCCTGGGAGGATCCCCCCATCATAGATCGTTGGTGGCCCTGACCTCGGCCATGGGAGATCACTGGGTTGCCTGGCTTTGGAGCAGTCACGATAGCTGAAGGAGCAGCCACTTCAGTAACCAGAGTGACAGTAGCAGTGTTCACAGGAACGTCTGGAGCAGGAATAGCGACACACTTGTCCCAATTCACTTGTAGCACCCGTGGGGGTAGTGCTGGTGAAACTACCTCTAGTAGTGGTTCTCCGCAGTGCCCACAGATAATCCAGGGACGAACATTGGTAGCTAGGCTGGAACACTGCACACAACACCCCAATTTATTCACAGCCTCCCGCTGTGTAAAGCGTCAGGCTATCTTTTGGTACTTACCGCACTCCGATATCAGTGAGGACCTCCTTCAGCCCTCCCGGGCCAGAAACGATGCCGGCACATAGAAATTTCCAATCCAACAGTGAGACTCCAAACTGCCCCATATTCTCCACTGGATAACAGTAGCTCAACACGTGTACTGGTAATGGCGGTGCACACAGCAGCGTCTCCTTCTCCTCCTCTGCAGAGCGACAACCCCTCCCCCTGCCAAGGGATTGGTTCACATGCTCTTCAGTAAATTCAGCGCCCGCCTTTTTTTCTCCAGCAGCACGCCAAATGGAGTCTGCCTTTATCCCTGCAGCACTGGCGTAAAGTGCCAAAAGACCAGGCTGACACTCTCCCAAGAGCAAAAAGACACTTAGGTTCTTCCCCACACAGTTCACAAGGATAATAACATAGTCTCTGAGGAATAAAGATGTTACTTGCCACTTTCCCAAGGAGCCAAACAAAATCCTTGTGTAGTTGCAGTCCGTTGCCAGGGGTGACCACAAGAAAAATGACGTGGAGCCCCACGTTGGGCGCCAAAATGTAGCGGTCTCCCCAACTTCCAAAGGTCTGATTGTGACCCTCAGAGCCAGGGGGAACTGACATTCCTCCTCAGGGTGCAGGTTACTAGGCATAGTGAGTGTGGTGCAAGGTGCAACTTGGAAAGATTGGGCGCCAGTCACTTTTTGTAAAAATGAACAAAGAGTTTTATTTCTCTTAACAGGAACGGTGGGAGAGAGGGTGAGGGCTCAGGACAACCTTAGGCAAATGCAATAGCAATTAGGCAAACTCTGACAAAAATACAACTAGGCAGACAGCAATACAGATAAAGGGCCTTTAAGCTGAATGCAGCAATCTGTATCTTGTAGCAACTGCTGTCTCCTATCGCAACAACTTCTCTCACAGTATCCTACTGTAGATCATCCAGTTTAACTCACAGTATCTCCCTGTAGATCTTCCAGGTTAACTCACAGTATCCCACTGTAGATCCTTAAGCTTAGCTTGCTGTCTCTCACTAGACTTCTTGGACTCTTAGCTACCTGCTGGATCCCTCGAGCTTTACCCACAGCTAACTCACTGTATTTATCTTCAATCCTTACTTACAGCTACCCGCCTACTCCTTCAAGCTTTACTTACAGCTACTTGCTGTATTCCTGGATGAGGATTCTCCACTGAAGCTTTCCCACCTACTTCACTGTCCCCAGCTAGTGAAGCGTCTGCACTGGTACTCCTTCAGAACTTCATCCCTTCCAAACTTGCCCCTGGTAACAGGAGTGGTTGTTCCTTTGTGGCAACTGCTTCTCCTTTACCTCCGGCAAAGATCAGGCTCCCCTCGGGCTGAGCCTCTAACACACGCAGTTCCGCCCCAGGCTCCGGGCTTAACCTTTGCTGCTCCTCCTTTGCGTAATCCTGAACTATTGGATAGGCCTTACGTAGACCTAGCAGCCAGTATGACTCCTGGATAGGCTTCAGACCTAGCAACCAGGAGTTACTCAACACACACACACCCAGGCCACAGCCCCAGCCACCTAAATTCTCTCAAATAAATAGCCTATCCCAGCATGCACAGCAGCCAAAGAAACTCCTGCTGATTGGCTGAGACAACTTATTTACCCCTCACCTGAATTTACTGTAATCCAGCATCCTAATGCCAAAGGCAACAGTGCCACCTATTGACAGAAAAGAGAGACTACAAATTAAATTTAGACTTAGTACAGAAATCAGTGGATCAAAACTACCAATTAGCCAGGCTAGTTACCACCTAGCACAACTAAATTTATTAGCAGCCATGTTTAGGACCAGGGTGCTACACTAAGTAAACCTGTTAGAGTCTGCAAAAGACTTAAGACTGGGTCAGAGGTTCATCTTGCAGCAGGACAACAACCCTAAGCATACAGCCAGAACTTCAATGGAATGGTTTAGATCAAAGCATATTCATGTGTTAGAATGGCCCAGTCAAAGTCCAGACCTAAATACAATTGAGAATCTGTGGCAGGACTTGAAAATTGCTGTTCACAGACGCTCTCCATCCAATCTGACAGAACTTGGGCTATTATGCAAAGAAAAATTAGCAAAAATGTGTGTGCCAAGCTGGTAGAGACATCCCCAAAAAGACTTGCAGCTGTAATTGCAGCGAAAGGTGGTTATACAAAGTATTGACTCAGGGGGGCTGAATACAAATGCACGTCGCACTTTTCAGATATTTATTTGTAAAAAATTTTGAAAACTATTTATCATTTTCCTTCCACTTCACAATTATGTGTCACTTTGTGTTGGTCTATCACATAAAATCCCCAAAAAATACATTTACATTTTTGTTTGTAACATGACAAAATGTGGAAAATTTTAAGGGGTGTGAATACTTTTTCAAGGCATTGTATAAAAATAAATACAGTATATTGACATCAGTGATGCTGTTTTCATGTTTCATTTTGAAAGCCTAAAGGTTTAGCGCAGAGTAATGTGTACCAACATGGCCTCCACCACTTTCCTACTGCTTCTTTGAAAATGTAACATCAAAACAGCATTGCTGATGTAAATATACTATATTTATTTATATACGCTCACTTTATTGCTAAAATTACTCTCAAATTCAAGACATAGCTGGGTGTAGTAGGATGTCTGCTGCAGATTTGCGAACCCGTGGAGCGCATGCGCAGCTGACGGAACGTCACTTCTGTTCGTTGCTCTGATGGGTTCGCTAATCTGATAGAACACCGGTACCAATAAGTTCCAGGAAGTAGTGCAGCTGGTTTACCCAGCATGCTCTTTCCAATCTCGCACATGCACATTAGTGACAGTGCCATGTGCACAGTGTATCTGAAAATACTGCAAGATTAAACGATTAGGCTACCCGAAGTCTCCTGGGATAGATGACACCGATATCCCAGGAGACCACGGGATCCCCTAATGATGTAATTGCCTAGGCAGAAAGTGCTGAAAAATTCAAAGGAAATAAGGTACTTATAAATAATCTAAAATGTTGATAAAATCCATTTATTGTTGTAATGTGGCTGGGCATTATGAAAAGCATAAGTTGAAAATATGGGTGAAGATCCACTTTAAAGTGAACCCATGTAAATCAAAGTAACAGGTCCACTTAATGGCCCACCCAGCAGCTGCCTTTAACCACTTCAACCCCGGACCATTTGGCTTGCCAAAGATCAGAGCACTTTCTGCGATTCTGCACTGCATCACTTTAATTGACAATTGCGCAGTTGTGCGACGTGGCTCCCAAACAAAATTGACATCCTTTTTTTCCCCCACAAATAGAGCTTTCTTTTGGTGGTATTTGATCACCTCTGCGTTTTTTATTTTTTGCGCTATAAACAAAAAAAGAGCGACAATTTTGAAAAAAATGCTATATTTTTTACTTTTTGCTATAATAAATATCCCCAAAAAATATATAAAAAAACATTTTTTTTCCTCAGTTTAGGCCGATACATATTCTTCTACATATTTTTGGTAAAAAAAATCGTAATAAGCGTTTATTGATTGGTTTGCGCAAAAGTTATAGCGTCTACAAAATAGGGGATAGCTTTATGGCATTTTTATGAATTTTTTTTTTTTACTAGTAATGGCGGCGATATGCGATTTTTATCGTGACTGTGACATTATGGCGGACAGATCGGACACTTTTGTTTGGTGCTATTTTGGGACCATTCACATTTATACAACGATCAGTGCGATTAAAAATGCACTGATTACTGTGTAAATGTGACTGGCAGTGAAGGGGTTAACCAGTAGGGGGCGCTGCAGGGGTTAAATGTGTCCTAGGGATGTGTTCTAACTGTGGGGGGGATGGGCTACGTGTGTCACGACACTGATCATCGCTCCCGATCACAGGGAGCGGTGATCAGTGTCCTGTCACTAGGAAGAATGGGGAAATGCTTGTTTACATCAGCATTTCCCCGTTCTTCCTCTCCGTGAGACGATCTCAGGTATCTACACGGACATTGAGTCCACGGGACCCGCGATCACACTCACGGAGCTTGCGCCGGGCGCACGTGTGCCCATAATGCCGCGTCCTAAAGGGCAACGTACAGATACGTTAATATGCCTGTACGTGCCATGCTGCTGACATATATCGGCGTGAGCCGGTCGGCAGGGGGTTAATCCACCCGGCCTCTTTAAAACTGATATTGCAGTTCTGGATACCTGCCTGGGATGAGTGCTTTGCACTTAAAGCAGAACTTCAGCTTTCCTCCCACAAAACAACAGATGCATTGTGCGTGTAAATGAATCACAATCCCAGTGTCAGTTTCTCTGTATCTAACCTCATTTAGCTGTATACAGCAGGTTTCTGTGTCTGTGATGTCACTCCTCCTCTTGGCTGAATTTCTAAGTTCTCTGACTTCCTGTGTCCTTCCTTTACCGGTCCTGATACTACATGTCCCATGATCCTTTGAGCCTCTGTAGTTTCAGGGCAGGTGTTCCGTCAGATTAGGCGACCCGTCAAAACTTGTAATGGAAGTGACGTTCTGTCACGACCATCTTGGTACACCCATCACTCAACCGCAGTAAGCCTACAGTCTGAAGTCGCCAAGCGGACATCTTTTTACACCCACCGAAGTCTTGCATTTCATACTTAGTTTTACCACTAAACTCAGCTTATATCGTGTAATACAGTATTAGAAGTCTGTGACACTGTTTTGATGTTGAATTTTAAAAGCAGCAGTCTTCTATCGCATTAAGAAACGTGAGATCAGCAGGCTTGCCGCTGCTTTTAAAATTCAAAATCAAAACAGTGTCACGGACTTCTAAATAAATAGATTTCGGTGGGTGTAAACGGATATCCGTTTGGCGACTTCAGACTGTAGGCTTAGTGTGGCTAAGTGCGGGGTGTACCAAGATGGCCGTGACGGAACGTCATTTCCGTTATGAAATCGGACGGGTCGCCTAATCTGACGGAACACAGGCTATGGGAGTCACTTGTACCAGCTGTGGGAGTTGATGTGGACGGGTCTAATGCCGTGTACACACGGGTGGACTTTTCGGCATCAAAGGTCCGACGGTCTTTCCGACGGACTTTCGACGGACTTTTGACAGACTTCCGACAGACTTTCGAACGAACGGACTTGGCTACACACGATCACACCAAAGTCCGACGGATTCATACGTGATGACGTACGACCGGACTAAAATATGGAAGTTGATAGCCAGAAGCCAATAGCTGCCCTAGCGTCGGTTTCCGTTCGTCGGACTAGCATACAGACAAACTGATTTTTCGACCGGACTCAAATCCGTTGGAAAAATTTGAAACATGTTTCAAATCTAAAGTCCGTCTGATTTTCGACTGAAAAGGTCCGTCGGAAGTCCGATGAAGCCCACACACGGTCGGATTGTCCGACGGATTCGTTCTGGCAGACGAGTTCGGTCCAAAAGTCCACCCGTGTGTACACGGCATAATGGTTACTATGGGTATTTCTGGGCCTTCATTAGGGTGGTGATTAGGAGAAGATTGGAATTGTGTTATCCCCACCCACACTCCATTCCTCTGTGCACAGGACTGGATTTCCCACAAGGCCACCGAGGCCAGGCCTCGGGGCGGCAGTGGTGCAGGGGCGGCGCCGCTCCTGCGGCGACTTTGCGGCGGCCCCCCCCCCCCTTTCGGGCTGCCTGTTAAAGTCCGTTACGGGCACCGATGCCCGTAAAAAAGATGGCCGCAAGCTGACCACGCAACTGCGCATGCGCAGTTCCGAAGCCGGCTGGCCGGGCTCGGGAAAGCTTGTACGCGCTCGGCCGGGCGGCACATGCGCAGTAACATGATTGCGCCGCCATTTTTGAAAAGATCGAGAGTCTAGACCACGGCGGCCGGTGACTGTGCAGTGCACTCGTCATAGGTGAAGCCGCAGAGGAGCTGAGCAGCTGGTGATGGTGAGGAGGACACTGAGGAGGAGGAGGAGAGTGAAGCTGGGGGGATATCCATAGTAAAAAAGGGGACAGAGAGAGAAAGAGGAGGATGTTACTGGGAGCCCTGGGAGGCAGAAGCCATGCCATGCAGGGGACAGAGACTTATGTGCTCTGTCCACCATATATCATATTACTTCTCCAGTCCACATCATTCATCAGTGTGCTGTGTCCTCCTGTGCCCCTTTCACCTCTCCACAGGTCAGGGCAGCACTGTGCTGCCCTGACCTGTGGAGAGGTGAAAGGGGCACAGGAGGAGGACAGGACACAGCACACTGATGATGTGGAGAAGTAATATGATGGTGGACAGAGAAGCTACTGTGAGGGGTTGAGGAGGACACTATCATGTCCACTTCCTGTGGTATGTCCGCAGCCTCTGTCCACCTCCTGTGGTATGTCCGCAGTCTCTGTCCACCTCCTGTGGTATGTCCGCAGCCTCTGTCCACCTCCTGTGGTATGACCGCAGTCTCTGTCCACCTCCTGTGGTATGTCCGCAATCTCTGTCCACCTCCTGTGGTATGTCCGCAGTCTCTGTCCACCTCCTGTGGTATGTCCGCAGCCTCTGTCCACCTCCTGTGGTATGTCCGCAGCCTCTGTCCACCTCCTGTGGTATGTCCGCAGTCTCTGTCCACCTCCTGTGGTATGTCCGCAGCCTCTGTCCACCTCCTGTGGTATGACCGCAGTCTCTGTCCACCTCCTGTGGTATGTCCGCAATCTCTGTCCACCTCCTGTGGTATGTCCGCAGTCTCTGTCCACCTCCTGTGGTATGTCCGCAGTCTCTGTCCACCTCCTGTGGTATGTCCGCAGTCTCTGTCCACCTCCTGTGGTATGTCCGCAGTCTCTGTCCACCTCCTGTGGTATGTCCGCAGTCTCTGTCCACCTCCTGTGGTATGTCCGCAATCTCTGTCCACCTCCTGTGGTATGTCCGCAGTCTCTGTCCACCTCCTGTGGTATGTCCGCAGTCTCTGTCCACCTCCTGTGGTATGTCCGCAGTCTCTGTCCACCTCCTGTGGTATGTCCGCAGCCTCTGTCCACCTCCTGTGGTATGTCCGCAGTCTCTGTCCACCTCCTGTGGTATGTCCGCAGCCTCTGTCCACCTCCTGTGGTATGACCGCAGTCTCTGTCCACCTCCTGTGGTATGTCCGCAGCCTCTGTCCACCTCCTGTGGTATGTCCGCAGTCTCTGTCCACCTCCTGTGGTATGTCCGCAGCCTCTGTCCACCTCCTGTGGTATGTCCGCAGCCTTTACTTGCCATTGAGTCAGAACTTTTAAATACTTTGACCTACGAAGATATTATCTATTAGTTTGCCAAAAGAAAAGTTATAACTAAAAAATTGTAGGGAGTTTCTTACTGCTATAATCTTTAAAAGGCATTTTCTGCATTACAGAGTATTTTCAGTCTGTACAATTAAAGCCAGTTATTTTCAGTGTTCTGGTGTGTGGAGATATGTTTTTAATTGATCTATTGTAGCAGTCATCGATAAAGGATGAGAATGGTGGTGTGTGTGTGTGTGTGGGGGGGGGGGGGGCGACATTGAAGGACCCGGCCTTGGGGCGGCAAAAGGAGTAAATCCGGGCCTGTCTGTGCAATGAAGAGGAAACAAGCAGGAAGTGGAATTTTAGTCAGAAAATTCAAGTGATTCTAAAAGCAATTTTTTTATTCTTTTTAAATAATAAACACGTCATACTTCCCTGCTCTTTTGTTATTGGTTTTGCAGAGAGCAGCAGCCCAGATCCTTCTCTTCTCCCACTGCCTCTTGCTAAGAGGGCACTCATGCACGCAATCCACACAGAAAGCGCATTGGCTACGCCCACCAAACATGCGTTGCTCTCACGGTGTCAATTAAGGCTGGGCTGTTTCTGAATGCATGGCAACCCAGACAGAAAACACGCGCTTTGATGTACGTTTCTAAAATGCGAGACAATGCACGTCGCACTTTTATTACCATTTAGACTGCATTCTCATCTGCACATTTCCGAGTGCATGACAACCTGCAAGAAAACGCACGCTTTGCCATGTGTTTTGAAAACAAAATCACGTTTGCGTTACCGTACGTTCACATCTGCCTGTTTCCAAATGCATGGCAACCCGAAATAAAAAAACGTATGCTTTCCAGTGTGTTTCGAAAATGCGCAGCAATGTATGTCATGTTTTGGAATGCAATCGGCACAGAAAACACACACTTTGTTGTGCATTTTAAAAACACATAGCAACGCATGCGTGGCAACAAAAATGCACACTTTTGAAAAGGCATGGCAATGCACATCACACTTGCATGGCAACTCACCCTTTGGTAACTATTTCAAATATGCGTGTCAATGTGTGACTCGCTTGCATTACCATTTATTTGCATTTACGTGTTTCTAAGCGCATGGCAACCTGCAATAAAAAGACGCACCCTTTGCCATGCGTTTCAAACCATTTAGGCTGTGTTCTCATTTACACATTTCCAAACTCATAGCAACCAGAAAAGAAAACATGTGCTTCGTCATGTGTTTAGAAACAGCATAGCATGTTGCGTTTGTGTTACCATTCATTCACATCTGCGCATTTCCAAATGCACGGCAATCCACAAGAAAACGCACGGCGCGCTTGCATTACCATTCATTTGCATCTGTGCATTTCTGAATGTACGGCAACCCACAAGAAAATGCACACCATGCCAGGCTTTTCAAGAACACACAGCAATGCGCATTGTGCTTGTGTTACCATTTGTTAGCATCTTCACATTTCCGAACTCACAGCAACCCGCAAGAAAAAGTTGTGCTTTTCTGTGCCCTTAGAAAACAAAAGGCAATGCGCAGTGCACTTGCAGTACAATTTGTTTGCATCTGCGTGTTTCCAAATGCACAGCAAGCCGCAAGAAAACACATGCTTGGCCATGTGTTTGAAAATGCGTAGCAATGTGTTACCACTTAGGCTGCATTCACATCTGCACATTTCCAAATGAGTGGAAACCTGTGTGTACCAGGGCTATCTATTCATCTCTCCCAGCAGCAGCACAGCAAGCTTTCAGAACAGGCTGTGTATAAAGGCGTGTCCTATGTGATTTTGAATAATGCTGTAATCTGTAAAGTGGGACTTGAGAGGTTTGGACTCTTCCTGTAGGTGTGACTGGGCAGGATTAAATACTAATTAGGATGTATTCTATCCCACCTACCATCAGAGCTGTGAAGGAAGTTACATCATGTGCACAGACTACAGAGGGTTGTGTTCTAGGCTAGAGATGGAGCAGGAAGTGGCTATGGAAGGAATTCTGTCTACATTGGACTATACAGACTGTCACATGGTACAAAGCCACAACTAAATGCAGAATATCAGGAGATCTGCAGACAACAGAGCAATATGGTACAGAGGTATGGTCTATGCTGGGACTGATCCTTCCATTTAGGTCTAGTGAAAAGAAAGTTGGAATTTAGTTTTAAAGTGTTACTAAACTCATTTTTTTTATTATTAAAATAAAAAAACATGTTATACTTACCTGCTCTGTGCAGTGGTATTGCTCAGAGCGGCCCTGATCCTCCTCTTCTGGGGTCCCCAACGGCTATCTCGGCTCCTCCTCTTCTTGTGCGGGACTACCGTAGCCAGCCGCCGGCTATGGGGAGAGGTAGTCCCTGCGCTCCCGAGCTGTGTGCCTACGAAGCCACACTCCATAGACTTACACAGCAAGCCTTAAGCCCGCCCCCCACTTCCTCTGATCGACAGCAGCAAGAGCCAATGGCTCCTGCTGCTGCTCGAATACTGTGTAGAGAGGAAAAGAGGAGAATAGATGCAGCCATGCACAGCGCCGATCTCTTCTCCTCTCACTTGCCCTTCACACAGGGGAAGGGGGGCACAGGGACACTGAAAATGTTTTTTACCTTAATGCAAGCAATGCATTAAGGTAAAAAAAAATTTAGGTTTAATAACACTTTAACCACTTGCTTACAGGGCACTTAAACCCCCCTCCTATCCAGACCAATTTTCAGTTTTCAGCGCTGACGCACTTTGAATGACAATTGCGCGGTCATACAACACTGTACCGAAATAACATTTTTATTATTTTTTTACCACAAATAGAAATAGTGGAAGAAACCTGCGCTAATGAGCCAAACGTGATAAAAGATTAAATTCACAAGGATGCAGCTGCAAAAAAGACTCCAAATATCCATGAAGTGATAAACATATAAATAAAAAATTTTGTGCGCTAGCAATAATGTGATTAAGGAAAAAATACCTAGAAGACACAATGTGTGTGTGAATCACAGCAAAAATAAAAGTGACAGGTGTATGAAATCCTTAATCAAGGATCCAACAAAATATTTACATATTCTAAATATAAATTATAAATAATCACACATCCAAATAACACCTATAATCAGTCCATGAATAGATTCAACAAATAAGGTAGAGAGAAAAAGTCCATTTAATATATCTCATCACAAAATCAGGAAAATAATGAGCTGAAGGGACTATTTCCGGATACACATTGATTGCAGGAAAAGGAGTAATAGATGTACGCTTACCCCAATCGTTGGACCTCCTCTGTGGCAAGGTCGTATGGGCTTGCAGATATAGCCCTCTGCAGGGACAGATGGGAAGTTGATGTCCGGGTCTTGTCAGCGTGTGCCACCGACTCCAATATGGTCCGGTCAATCTAACTGCTCCAACATTAGAGGGGGGACTCAGGAGTGGAAGAGTCTTGTATCCTTGTGTATACCCGGACATCAACTTCCCATCTGTCCCTGCAGAGGGCTATATCTGCAAACCCATACGACCTTGCCACAGAGGAGGTCCAACGATTGGGGTAAGCGTACATCTATTACTCCTTTTCCTGCAATGTGTATCCGGAAATAGTCCCTTCAGCTCATTATTTTCCTGATTTTGTGATGAGATATATTAAATGGACTTTTTCTCTCTACCTTATTTGTTGAATCTATTCATGGACTGATTATAGGTGTTATTTGGATGTGTGATTATTTATAATTTATATTTAGAATATGTAAATATTTTGTTGGATCCTTGATTAAGGATTTCATACACCTGTCACTTTTATTTTTGCTGTGATTCACACACACATTGTGTCTTCTAGGTATTTTTTCCTTAATCACATTATTGCTAGCGCACAAAATTTTTTATTTATATGTTTACCACAAATAGAGCTTTCTTTTGGTGGTATTTGAACACCTCTGCAGTTTTTACTTTTTGTTAAAAAAATTTAAAAATCTGAATTAAAAAAAAAATAAATGTTTTATTCTTTTATATTTTGTTATAAAAAATTTAAAACAGGTCATTTTTCTCCTTCATTGATGTACGCTGATGAGGCAGCAGTGATGGGCACTGATAGGTGGCAGTGATGGGCACTGATGGGTGGCAGTGATGGGCAGCACTGCCAGGTGGCACTGATTGGCACTACAGGTGGGCATTGATAGGTGGCACTTGTTGGCACTGTTAGGTGGCACTGTGGGCAATGTTAGGTGGCACTGTGGGCACTGTTAGGTAGCACTGTGGGCACTGTTAGCTGGCACTATTATGGTGGCACTGATGAGGCAGATGTGCCTCTTCCACTTGGGGACCGATGTCCCTTACATCTGAGCCGTTGATCAGCTTTTTTTTCTACTCACGCTGTCAGCGTGAGTAAAAAAAAAAAAAAAAACGATTACCGATCTTTTGTTTACATCATGTGATCAGCTGTCATTGGCTGACAGCTGATCACATGGTAAGGGGCCGGGACCGGCCCCTTACTCGGATCGGTGATCAGCCGAGTCTCGGTGACTCAGTGATCACAGCGCGCCGGCGCGCGCCCTGCAGAGCGCGCACAGGGAGCGTGTACATATGACGGCCTCCCGGGAATTAAGGTGTGGCCGTCATTCGGCCATAGCGCGGATGGCAGGTGGTTAAGCTACTAGTCCGCCCATTCTCAACCAGGGTTTCTCCAGAGGTTGCTGAGGGTTCCTTGAGCTGTGGTTAATTGACCATCCATTTGATGGTGCCTGCATATATCCAGGACCAATGTCAGTTGGCAAAGCCATCGGCATGGCCAAATTATTTTTGTAGCCGTCTGTAAGGATGGCATTCTGATCACCAATGTAAAAGGCACATGTGTGTGATTGACTCTGGAATAGTGGGTTTTAGTAAAGTTTTCCTGAAAAATAAACATTTTTATTTCAGGATTTGCTCTGGGGTAAAAAAAGGTTAAGAAATGCTGTACTAGGTCAACCACTAATGTTATACTCCTTCCTGCTGGATCTTTTTTTTTTATTTTACATTACATTAAATGCAGCAAGAAGGTTGAGCAAGGCAAAGCTGATCAGGAACTACTGACAATGAACACTCTGTAAGATAGTAAATGTAATTCAGCCTATCTACCCATAAGAGAATTATCAGCCGTGGGTGGAATGACCCTCCAGGGACACTTGGCTACAATGATTGTGTCATATGATTGTAATATCTGTAGCTCTTTGAACAGCTAAAAGAAAAAAAAATATCATATTTATTTATATAAAAAGCTGCAAATCACACATTTATAAGCTGCTACTAGTGAGATTTTTGTACATGAAAACATTAAATTTAGGTATAGTTGTGACAATGTTATTTGTATGTCATCTGACACATCAAGTGGATTTCTGCACTGTGATTTCAGGTTCGATAATGCACAGAATCCTATTTCTGTTTTTCTTTTTCAAATAATCAGTCCCATATTCCCATTGTTTGGTTACCCCCTGTTCTCTCTTTGTGTTCACACGTTAACCAATGGATTCGATTTATAGGGTAGTTCCACTTTTGCAGTCAAATATGAGAAAACCCCGATACATATTTTTGTTATGTGTTAAAATTTTACATTAAAAATGTAAAAAATAATATTTCTTAACTTTTAGATGTTTCTAAGGAGAAGGTGTCATGACTGATTCTAATGCCGCGTACACACGATCGGAAATCCCGCCAGCAAAACTCCGATGAGAGCTTTTTGTCGGAAAATGGGACCTTGTGCTCCATCGGTTTTTTGAGAGCAGGTTCTCTATTTTTCGGTCGGGAATAGTTCCTATCCGAAAATGCGTTCGTCTGCATGAAATTCGGACGCTCAAAAAATCACGCATGCTCGGAAACAATTTGACGCATGCTTAGAAGCATTGAACTTCATTTTCCCGGCTTGTCGTAATGTTGTACGTCACCGCGTTCTTGACGGTCGAAAGTTCAGTGAACTTTTGTGTGACTGTGTGTATGCAAGGCAAACTTGAGCGGAATTCCAAATTTTTTCTGACAGAAATTCCAATCATGTGTAAGCGGCATAAGAATTTCTGGACACTCAGGCTGGCCATTCATGCTGGTTCAGCAGGGACTGGCTACATTTTGATACATGTACAGGCAAGGTGGTTGTACAGAAGTCGATCTACCGATTGACTTCTGTACCACCTCCCTGTTGGATTTTTGCTGCTCGTTCAGTGCTCGTTCAGTGCTGCTGGCTATAGCCTGCAATGCTGATCAGTGTATTCTGACAGCGGGAAAGTCTCTCCACTGTCAGAATACAAAGGCTCAGCGAGGAGGATTCCCCCATGGGATGGGGTAATTGAGTCTGTTTCTTCCGTTCAACCCGCTGGTGGAATGAACAAAAAATGATTCATGTATGGGCTGCCTTACAGTGTCTTTGCCCCCACACAGACTAAAGCAGGCCATCGATGATACGATTTTCTTTCCATCCATCAATTGACTGTGTTGATGGAAGGAATGCCTCCCATTGAACTATTGTATTCTGCCAGCAGGGGGCGTTGGGAGTATTCCCGGCTGGCAGAATATGATGGTTACTGCCAGCGGCAGTGGCCACTGGCAGTAACCATATGTGGGTAAATCCAACAGGCCAGTTGTACCAAAGTTGAACGATGGATCGATGTGGGTACAATCAGTCTGCCCATACATAGATCGAATCTCAGCCAGTCCCTGCTGAACTGGCTGAATTTCGATCCATGTATGGCCGACTTAAGCTATTCCTCATTAACATACACAACAGGAGGGCGGTTTTGACATTTTTCACCCTTTTTTAGGACAGACAGTGTTCAAATCTAGTTTACAGCTGATAAGAACTACAAGCACAGTCCAGACAGGGTTAATTATGTTAATTATTACACCACAGCTCCCTCCTAGAGCTGCACGACAAATCGTTAAAAAAATTGCGATCTCGATTCAACCCCCCCTCACGATCTTAATCTGGCATTACCATGATTCATTCATAAGTGCAGAGCTGTTCTCTGCTCACTCACAGCTGTCAAAAAAAACCATCCCAAACGTTTATCAACATTGCTCAGCACGGAGAGATAAAAGGAAACATTGTAACTTTGGTTCTTTTAGATCAAAGGGATAAACTTCAGTCTGTAAATGAGGTCAGTTTAAACTTTTAAAGACTAATGCCGCGTACACACGAGCGGACTTTACGGCAGACTTTGCCCGGCGGACTTTTCGACTGACTTTATGACGGACTTTCCGAATGAACGGACTTGCCTACACACAATCCACCAAAGTCCGTCGAATTTGTACGTGATGACGTACGACCGGACTAAAACAAGGAAGTTCATAGCCAGTAGCCAATAGCTGATACACAGCTTTTACTGTTTACACCGTGATCAGCTGTGATTGGACACAGCTGATCACATAGTAAAAAGCCTCCATCAGAGGCTCTTTACCTAGATCAAAGTTGCGGTGTCAGACTGACACACCACAACAGCGGTCACCGCGCGCCCGCCGGCTCGTTATCCTGAAAGACGCCATATGACGTCCAATCAGGATAATGGAACCACCGCCCGGCTGTCATTTTGCTATAGGCTGGGCAGGAAGTGGTTAAGCAAAAAAATTGGGATTCTCATTTTTCCCAGAATCGTCCAGCTCTACTCTAAATACTACAAATCAGGAAAAGCATGTAAGGTTTTTTAGGCAAGTAAAAAACACTTAAAAAGGTAACTAGCAATTTTTATCTTTTTTAATTATGCTTTGATAATGGGAACATGTAACAAATATGAAGTAGGTGTTATCCCGATTTGGCTTCAAAAGTGGAAATACACTTTAATGCTGGGGACTGTACCCCTTTTCTCCATTTTCATAAGTGACTTGTCAGGGGAAAAATGTTTGATAAGTAATAAAAAATACAGTAAGTTAAAAAAAAAAAAAATTGGTGAAAAACTGGAAAAGAAGCATGAGTGAAACAAATGCAATCCATTGTGTTCTAGGTACATTGCTCGAAATGAGAAAAGTAATACTTGGAAAATCAAAAGCCATTCCAGTTAATAGATTTCACACTTGTGTGTATTACTGTCCTCTGTGAATACAGAATCTATTCTTTATAGAATAACCCGGTGTAATATTTCACAATTATTTTCTTTCAGTGAATAAAGAACATATTTATTCATCATGATGTTCATAGCGTCTTTTGTCCTTCACCTCTCTCTGCACAATACATCTTGTATTTGCTAGTCAAACAGGTAATCTTCAGATATCACTTATAAGGTTTAGCGAAGTGGACCCGCCATTGTTCAGCGTTCATATTGATGAATGATGAATAATGCAGGTCTATCTCAGGCTGCCATAGATGGATCTTTTTTTTTTTTTCAACCAACGGGCTAATAATAACGAACAAACAAATTCCTCCATTTACACAGAATACACTGATTAGCAGCTGCAACCACTGATCGAGAAAAAACTTCCAACAAGCCCATTTGATAGAAGTCAATCGTTAGATCAACTATAGTAGAGTGGGAGTCCCTGCTGAACTGGCCAAATTTCAGTCCATCTATGGCCAGCTTTATTCAAAGACAGCAGTGCAAAACTCTCAACAGCTACTAGGAAACTTCAAGTATTTAAAGTGTATGTCCAACCAAAACTTTTTTTCATCTTATTGGATAGAGTGATGAAGGGTAACAACCCCTGACAGTTGTTGTAATCTGGGGCTTCGTAAGAAAGATTTATCCTCACTTCCTGTCCTGCTGACAGCATTTTTCTAGACAGGAAGGTGAGGTTTTTGCCCACTTCCCATCTAGTAAACCATTGTCAGCAGGACAGAAAATTAAGATAAATCTATCTAAGACCTCATTTACTATACAGACAATTGCAAGGTAAGTCAAAGATCCAGCAGGTTCATTCATCTAGATGTACCAGTGGATGTGGACAGGTGCAGCCCCTCTGCCTGTACAAAGCAATGATAGGCTGACAGTGGCTGCAGTTGTCCGCTGGTGCTAATTGCACAGCCAGCGTTTAGCTGTAGTTGACGACAAATGATTGCCCATGGGTGCAAATTGCTTGTATCCAAGGGCAACCATCTGTTCATTCACTGCATTCGATTCACTATGTTCAAATGAAAAATGCTGTGTTTGAAGTGATGTGTTTAATCCGTTTTGTCTGCAGTTGAAATGTACCTTAAAAAAGAAGTATCATCTGCTACAAGAGATGGAGGATTTTGGTGGATTCTCTGGCTTTAGGATCAACTGGTCCAAATCCAGTCTTTTTCCATTGGATCCAGGGGCAGAACAGGTAGTCCATCTGATTTCTCAACTGCAAGTGGTTCATTCCTTCCGCTATCTGGGAGTGGTGGTGCAATTGCTGCTGAATTCCTATATAGCTAATAACGTATGCCCTATTATTACCCAACTACAGCAACACATTGACCAGTGGATGAATCTTTCATTAGACCTCATGGGCAGACTCAATTTATTAAAAAATTTTTACTTCCTAAACTTTTGTACATAATGGCTAATGGTCCCTGTAATATCTCAAAATCTCTTTTCAAACGCATTGATTCCCTCTGCCCTCTGAGTTTCCTTTGGAATCGTTGTGCCCCTAAAATGGCCCTGGGGACTTTGAAGTTACCTTCTCACATAGCTGGTTTAACTTTCCCAAATTTCTATCTGTATTACTTAGAATCCCAACTAGTTGTGGTGCATGATTGGCTGCATCCCTCTCCACAAAATGCTTGTACTACAACCAAAGCTGCTATAGTCTCTTCACTAGAGACTTTACATAATATTATATACCAGAGACAAATGCCAGATTGCCCAGGTACGGTGCTGCTACAAACAACGCTATCTCTCTTTATCACCATAGTGACCCATTTCTCTAAGGACACTTGGACTGCCTCTCCTAACAACCCACTCTGGAATAACCACTTACTGCATGAATTACTCACGATCCCTTACCCACAATAATGGATAACCAGAGGTGTTAATTACCTCTGTTATCTATACACTGAGCAGGGCCTTAAGATCTTTGCCCAAATGAGAGAGGATTTGAACCTTCTTAGTTTTTTTTTATTTTCAGCTCCGCCACGCTCTTTGGCTCACGCTTGCTCCCACTGCAAATAGCCCCACTCGAGAAATTACTCAGAAATTCGGATAACACTAAATTGATCTCCCAATATTACTCTGCACTCTGTACTAATGGTTGATTCTATTTCTATTTGAGACTGCGCAAGCCCGATTGGCTGCTTTGAATATCCAGATCACCGAAGAAGACTGGACCGAATTTTACATCCTAAAAATTGTCTATTGGGTATCTTTGGGGAACTTTGTGTTTCTACCCACATTAAATGATTGTTACGCATTTTATTTTTTTACGCCAAAAAGACTTCTTCTGAGCTGGAAAGGGAATTCATGACCCACTATAACCACTTGGCTTCAGATGATTAATAATAGTTTACCTCTATATAAGTGTAGCGCCTACCCTGATTTTCCAGGAGCCTGATGGTGACTACCGGGTAGGGATGGCTGACATACATTCTCAGGGTGCAGGTTTGTGGGCATGGTGGGTAATGAACAACAAATATAACATTGGGCGCCAGTCACTTTTATGCTTTAAACAGAGTGAAGTTTATTTCTTGAACAGGAAAAATGTGGGAGAGAGGGGATCGGGCACAGGACCACGTTAATAACGATCAGCAACAGGCAGATTGGCAGACTCCTTAGACAAAAATAGGTGAGATAAGGTAGACAGCAGTACAGGAATAAGAGCCTTTAAGCTGAACCAGCACATCTGTACTTCGTAGGACAGGCTGTCTCCTAACTGAACTTTACTCACTGCTTCATCTCAGATTCCCTTGGATGAGTTCTTTCTGAAGTCCTCCCAGCCACTTCATAGCCTCATGGAGAGCCCCCTCTGGTGCTTCCTCAAACTCCATCCCTCTAGAATAACTTCCGGATCTTTGGCAGGCTTTCCTCTGCATAAACTTGAACACCCGGATAGGCCTCAGACAGACCTAGCAGCCGGCAGCCACCTGGATAGGCCTCAGGCTTCAGGCCTAGCAGCCAGGAACTGTTCACACATCCACCCAGGCCGAAGCCCTGGGCAGGAAGACTGACCCTGATCACCTGATTTCTTTCCATTAAATAGCTTTTCCCAGCATGCAAAGCAGCAAATATGAGTTTGGTGGGAAAAGTATGTTTATCCATAACTTGCATATACTGTAGCTCATCATACTAATGTCAAAGGCAACAGTGCCAGCTACTGACAAAAGGGAGAAGCCACAACTGAATAGAATTAGAGCAGTCTGTTGACCACTAGGGATGAGCTTCGCGTTCGAGTCGAACCCATGTTCGACTCGAACATCGGCTGTTCGATCGTTCGCCGAATTGCGAACGTTATGGGCCGTTCACGCCAAAATCGTGTGGCGCGTCACGGCCCATAATTCACTGCGGCATCGCAGTGCATTTCTGGCTGATGATTGGCCAAGCATGCACTATGACCCGCATGCTTGGCCAATCACAGCGCCGTCGGTATAGAGAGCTGTAATTGGCCAAAGCCAGGGTGGCTTTGGCCAATTATGGCTCAGGGGGTTTAGAACACTCCCCACACTATATAAGGCTGCCTGCACGGCGGCCCTGTGTAGTGTGTTCCGGCGTGCTGAGAGATAGAGAGAGACAGTGTCATTTCATTTGAGTTAGCTAGATTAGGCAGGACAGTCAGTGAGTTAGCTGCACTTACAGTGTATTGTGTATATATATGCATCCCAGGTGTTGCATATATATATATACACTGTATTCAGTTTAGCTAGATCAGTTCCTGTTATCTTCCTACTGACAGGCAGGCTTGTCTTGTTACAGTATTTACAGCTACCTGAAGAAAATTGCTGGTGTTCTTATGATCCTATTAGTACCACAGTCAGGCAGCTAGACTATTTACAGTTAGTGTAGTGCGTCCTCCTCACAGTGTTCAGCTAAAACTACAAGTTAGTGTAGTGAGACCTCTGCACAGTGTTCAGCTAAAGCTACAAGTTAGTGTAGTGCGTCCTGCTCACAGTGTTCAGCTAAAACTACAAGTTAGTGTAGTGCGAACTCTGCACAGTGTTCAGCTAAAGCTACAAGTTAGTGTAGTGAGACCTCTGCACAGTGTTCAGCTAAAGCTACAAGTTAGTGTAGTGCATCCTGCTCACAGTGTTCAGCTAAAACTACAAGTTAGTGTAGTGCGACCTCTGCACAGTGTTCAGCTAAAGCTACAAGTTAGTGTAGTGCGTCCTCCTCACAGTGTTCAGCTAAAACTACAAGTTGGTGTAGTGAGACCTCTGCACAGTGTTGAGCTAAAGCTACAAGTTAGTGTAGTGCATCCTCCTCACAGTGTTCAGCTAAAACTACAAGTTAGTGTAGTGCAACCTCTGCACAGTGTTCAGCTAAAGCTAAGAGTTAGGGTAGTGCGTCCTCCTCACAGTGTTCAGCTAAAACTACAAGTTAGTGTAGTGAGACCTCTGCACAGTGTTCAGCTAAAGCTACAAGTTAGTGTAGTGTGTCCTGCTCACAGTGTTCAGCTAAAACTACAAGTTAGTGTAGTGAGACCTCTGCACAGTGTTCAGCTAAAGTTACAAGTGAGTATAGTGCGTCCTGCTCACAGTGTTCAGCTAAAACTACAAGTTAGTGTAGTGCGACCTCTGCACAGTGTTCAGCTAAAGCTACAAGTTAGTGTAGTGAGACCTCTGCACAGTGTTCAGCTAAAGCTACAAGTTAGTGTAGTGCATCCTGCTCACAGTGTTCAGCTAAAGCTACAAGTTGGTGTAGTGTGTCCTCCTCACAGTGTTCAGCAAAAACTACAAGTTAGTGTAGTGCGACCTCTGCACAGTGTTCAGCTAAACCTATAAGTTATTTTTTTGCGAGCTCTGCACAGTGTTCAGCTAAAGCTACCTGTAGAAGGTTGGTGGTGTTTTCCTGATCCTATCACTACCGCAGGCAGCTAAATAAGCTACAAGTTATTTTTTGGCGAGCTCTGCACATTGTTCACTTAAAGCTACCTGTCGAAGGTTGGTGGTGTTTTCCTGATCCTATCACTACTGCAGGCAGCTAGATAAGCTACAAGTTAGTGTAGTGCGAGCTCTGCACAGTGTTCACCTAAAGCTACCTGTAGAAGGTTGGTGGTGTTTTCCTGATCCTATCACTACCGCAGGCAGCTAAATAAGCTACAACTTAGTTTTTTGCGAGCTCTGAACAGTGTTCAGCTAAAGCTACCTGTAGAAGGTTGGTGGTGTTCTCATACTACAGGCAGGCAGTTGATTTTGCTAGCTGCAGTATCAGTACATATATATATATATCCCAGCTATATATAGTGCAGCTACAGGCCATTAGTATGTCTGGAAGGCCAACAAGGAGAGGCAGACAGTCACAAGCCAATAAAAGAGGGCAAGCAGGCTCTGTGTCTAAAGGCAACAGTGCTGGTCATGGAGATGGTGCATCCTCATCAGCACGTGGCCGTGGGACACGCTTGACCTTTTTTTCGTCAGCTGGCCATGTTGAGCCGCAACATGCGGAAGACTTGGTCGAGTGGATGACCAAGCCGTCCTCATCCTCCTCATCCTCTCTCACCCATGCACAGAGTACTTTGTCTGGCAAAGCAGCGGCCTCTTCCCTCGGCTCAATGTCATCAGTGACTCCTTCCCTAGCCCCACCATGTCCTCCTGAGGAGTCCCTCGAACTGTTTGACCACAGTGTTGGGTACATGCTCCAGGAGGATGCCCAGCGTTTGGAAGGCTCTGATGATGATACTGAGCTAGATGAAGGCAGTAACGTGAGCACGGACAGAGGGGGTGCCCAAGAAGGACAGCAATCTGGCAGTCATGCTCCCCCTGCTGCAGCATACTGCCAGGTTTGCTCCAGTGATGAGGAGGGAGGGGATGATGAGGTCACTGACTCAACGTGGGTGCCTGATAGGAGAGAGGAGGAGGAGGCGGCACATCACCAATGAAGCAGGATGCCCTCCAGGAGCCAGCCTAAGGGCAGCACACTGACTGCATCACACCCCAAGGCTCCGCATGTGCAGGGTACTGCAGTCTCTGCGCGTTATTCAAAAAGTTCTTTGGTGTGGGCCTTTTTTGAGACGAGTGCATCAGATCGCACCGCTGCTATTTGCAACATATGTCTCAAGCGTATCTCGCGTGGCCAAAACATCTCCCACTTGGGCACCACATGCTTGACCAGACATATGTTGACCTGCCATGCAGTTCGTTGGCAAGCATATTTAAAAGACCCACACCAAAGAACAAAGAGGACCTCTCCTTGCTCCTCATCAGCTGAGATCTCCAACCCCACTATACCTTCAGTCCTCTCTGAGACCTGCACTGAGAGGAATGAAGGTGTAGAATTAGGTGTGTCACAGCCAAGTACTTGTGGGCAATCTGCTTTCGGTACACCGACGTCAGATTGTACCAGGCAAATTTCCCTGCCCCAGCTGCTGCACCACCGAAAGAAGTTCGCTCCCAGCCATCCACATGCCCAGCGGTTGAATGCTAGCTTGGCAAAATTGCTAGCACTTCAACTGCTGCCTTTTCAGTTGGTAGACTCTGTCCCCTTCCGTGAGTTTGTGGAATGTGCGGTTCCTCAGTGGCAGGTACCCAAACGCCACTTTTTCTCACGGAAAGCGATTCCGGTCTCTACTGGCATGTGGAAGGCAATGTCTTGGCCTCGCTGGACAGGGCGGTCAGCGGTAAGGTGCATATTACCGCTGACTCATGGTCCAGCAGGCATGGACAGGGACGTTACCTAAGTTTCACCACGCATTGGCTGACTCTGCTGGCAGCTGGGAAGGATGCAGGACAAGGTGCAGTAGTGTTGGAGGTTGTTCCACCACCACGTCTCCAAAATGCCACTACTAATGATTGTGACACACCTCTCTCCTCCACCCCCTCCTCTTCTTCTTCCTCCATGGCCTCTTCCTGTGCTTTGTCCTCGGAACCAGCGGTGCTCCGTAGGCGTTCAAGGGGCTATGCAAGTATGCAGGCCAAAAGATGCCATGCGGTGCTTAAGCTGGTGTGCTTGTGGGACAGGAGCCACACTGGGGCAGAGGTTCTGTCAGCTCTGCAAGGGGCAGGTTCAGAAGTGGTTGACGCCACGCCAACTTAAGGCAGGAACGGTGGTTTGCGACAATGGTACCAACCTCCTCTCTGCCCTCCGACAGGGACAAATTACCCATGTGCCCTGTTTGGCTCACGTCCTCAACTTGGTGGTGCAGCGGTTCTTGGGCAGGTACCCGGGCTTACAGGATGTCCTGAGGCAGGCCAGGAAAGTCTGTGTGCATTTCCACTGGTCATATAATGCCAGTGCTCGGCTGGCAGACCTCCAAAAGGAGTTTAACCTGCCCAAGAACCGCCTAATCTGTGACATGCTTACCAGGTGGAACTCAACGTTGCCCATGCTGCAGCGGCTGCACACGCAGCAGAGGGCCATCAATGAGTACCTGTGCGACTATGGCACCAGGACAGGGTCAGGGGAGCTTGTTTTTTTTTCCCCACGCCAGTGGGCCATGATCAGGGATGCATGCACTGTCCTGTCACCATTTGAGGAGGCCACGAGGATGGTGAGCAGTGACAGTGCATGCATCAGTGACACTGTCCCCCTTGTCCACCTGTTGGAGCACACGCTGCGTGGAATAATGGACAGGGCACTTGAGGTAGAACAGAGGCAGGAAGAGGAGGACTTCCTTAGCTCTCAAGGCCCCCTTTATCCAGACAGTGTTCCTGCGTGCCCACCGATCACACAGGAAGAGGACGAGGAGGAGGAGGATTGTGTCAGTATGGAGGTGGAGCCTGGCACTCAGCATCAGCAGCAGTCTTTAAGGGATCAGTCCCAAGAAACACATGGACTTGTACGTGGCTGGGAGGAGGTGGCTGTGGACCATGTCGTCCTTAGTGACCCAGAGGACTCCGGACCGAATGCCTCAGCAAACCTATGCTGCATGGCCTCCCTGATCCTGCAAAGCCTGCGTAAGGATCCTCATATTCGTGGTATCAAGGAGAAGGACCAATACTGGCTGGCAACCCTCCTTGATCCACGTTACAAGGGTAAGGTTGCGGACCTTATCTTGCCATGGCAGAGGGAGCAGAGGATGAAACATCTTCGGGAGGCCTTGCAGAAAGGTCTGTGCAACGCGTTCCCAGAGACTGGGAGGTTAAAAACTCCTGTTTGTGGACAACGTGTTGCTGAGACTTCAGTCAGTCAAAGAAGGAGCGGTGGAGAAGGTGGCCGTCTGACCGATGTGTTCAGACAGTTTTTTGGTCCACAGCACCAAGGTATGATCAGTTCCAGCAACCATCGCCAGCGTCTGTTTTACATGGTGCAGGAATACCTAGGGGCAAGATCTGACTTGGACACCTTTCCCACCGAAAATCCTCTGAGTTACTGGGTCTTGTGGATGGATCACTGGCCAGAGCTTGCACAGTATGCAATTGAGCTACTGGCCTGTCCAGCATCCAGCGTTCTTTCGGAGCGCACATTCAGTGCTGCTGGAGGCTTTGTACCCGATCACAGGGTGCGTCTGTCCACCGACTCGGTCGATCGACTGACCTTCATAAAAATGAATCAGTCTTGGATCACCACCAGCTATCCAAGCACCTGATGCTGATGTAACCGAATAATTTTTTTTGAAATCTCAGATCCCTTCAAAGACTGCCTATGCTGATGCTGAGTGACTATCCTGAGTAATTATCCTCTTCCTCCTCAATGATCACGCTGATAGCTTGTAAGAACATTTTTGGTTCTGGGCGCCACCACCAGTGCTTAAGGCCCAATTTTTCAGCCCCTGTTTAACAGGGGCGTGTAATTACAATTTTTGATGCAATACTTTGCAGCAGGGCTCGTTCCTGCGTTCCAACTAGAGTGTTTGTGAGGGGTTGCAGTGTTGTGGCACCAGCACCAGTGCCTAAGGCCCAATTTTTCAGCCCCTGTTTAACAGGGGTGTGTAATTACAATTTTTGATGCAATACTTTGCAGCAGGGCTCGTTTCTGCGTTCCAACTAGAGTATCTGTGAGGGGTTGCAGTGTTGTGGCACCAGCACCAGTGCCTAGGGCCCAATTTTTCAGCCCCTGTTCAACAGGGGCATGTAATTACAATTCTTGATCTAATATTTCACAGCAGGGCCCGTTTCTGCGCCCACCAAGAGCGAGTGAGGACTTACAGTGTTGTGGCACTAGCACCACCACCACCAAAGCACAATTTTTCTGCCCCTGTTCAACAGGGGCATGTAACTACAATTCTTGATCTAATATTTCACAGCAGGGCCCTGTGAGGGCTTACAGTGTTGTGGCCACAACAACACCTAAGGCCCAAATCTCTGCTGAGTATATAGGGCAGGCCCCTACTTTCCCTTGTCAAAAGAAGTTTATTGAGTATACAATATTATAAAGATACATAAAGTAAGTTTATAAGGATCTATAAAGTAAGCTCATTGTTTTACAGTAGGGTTTATATAGGTAAATATCATAATATTTCAAATATTAAACATTGGGTTCACGTAAACCTAAATTAAAGATTTATATCATTTCCTTGGTTACTTTTGTAGGTATTTAAATGATTTATACCTACTATACATATTGTTTACAGGTAGAGTGTATATAGGTCAAATAAATTCTGATAAAGAGCTTTAATCATAAGATGGAGAAAAGGAAAGAGAAAGAAGAAAAAGGGTAGAGGTATGGTCCACAAGGTTGTCCCGCTCGTCAGTTTATTATTCTTTTTAGTTCTCTTTGAAGCCTTAGAATGGGTGTCTCTGTAAGTCATTTAATCTGTTACCATGGCAACAGGACAGAGTCATTGAAGTTTGACCGGAACTGTTGTTTTATCCAAGGATGCCAAAGTTTTTCAAATTTTGGAATTTGATTTTGATCGATGGCTACCATCTTAGCATGGGACATTGTATTATTCATTCTGTGAATTGTTTCTGCTAGTACCAATGTAGGAGATTTCCATGCCTTGGCCACTGTTTGTTTTGCAGCCGTTATAGTTGGATCATAAGTTTGAATTGAGAGAGTGTTAACCATTCCGGTTTTAGATTAAGTAAAGTTATATATGGATCTGGTTGTATTATTTTTTTAAATATTTTAGATGCAATCACGAAGACTTCCTTCCAGAAGGTTTGGATTACTGGGCACGTCCACCATATGTGTAAATGTGTGCCTATTTCTGGGCATCCTCGAAAACAAAGAGCTGAGGTATTAGGTGAATATTTTGCCACTCTAGCGGGTACAAGGTACCAGCGAGTTAGGACTTTATAATTTGTCTCCAGTGCTAAGATGTTGGGTGAAGATGACTTAGATGTGAGCCATATGTTAGACCAGTCCGTGTCTTCTAAAGTTCGTCCCAGGTCCTCCTCCCACCTCTGAACGTAAGAGGGTCTATTAAGATTTGCTACTCCATATAATTGATTATAAAGTGATGAAATTGTACCTTTAGCAAATGGATCTTTTGTACAGATTGATTCAAAAATGGATAATTGGGATAATGGTGTATCCCCCTTTAGGAATGGTGTATAGAAATTTTTGATTTGGAGATATCTAAATATCTCAGAGTTTGGTAGATCATATTTTTCTCTAAGCGATGGGAATGAAAGGAATGATTTAGATGCTATGAAGTCATTTAATGTCTGAATGCCTGATGTTGTCCAAGCTTTAAAAGAATTTGGGTAGATCCATGCCGGATAAAAGGCCGGATTTCTGATAAAAGAAAGGAGAGGATTGTGTGGAGATTGTAACTGATATTTGGTTTTTAGTTTATCCCAGAGAGATAAGAAGTGTTTAGTTATGGGATTATGAATTTTAAAGCGGTCTTTAGGATCAAGCCATAATAAGTTTGATATTAATAGAGGGTCATTTTCTGAAGCCTCTATAAATACCCATAATGGGATTTCCTGTTTTGCATGGTATTTGGACAGACTGGCCAAATGTGCTGCTCTGTAGTAGTTAGTAAAATTAGGGTATCCCAGGCCTCCTGGGCAGGCCCCTACTTTCAAACATCCAACTTACAAATGACTCCTACTTGCAAATGGAAGGAGACAACAGGAAGTGAGATGAAATCTACCCCTAGGAAGGGAAATTCTCTCCTGTTATGCCCCGTACACACGGTCGGACTTTGTTCGGACATTCTGACAACAAAATCCTAGGATTTTTTCCGACGGATGTTGGCTCAAACTTGTTTTGCGTACACACGGTCGCACAAAGTTGTCGGAATTTCCAATCACCAACAACGCAGTGACATCAACCACGTACGATGAGACTAGAAAAGGCCAGTTCAGAACCAAGTGCGGCACCCTTTGGGCTCCTTTGGCTAATCTCGTGTTAGTAAAAGTTTGGTGAGAGACGATTCGCGCTTTTTCAGACTCGTGGCTTTCAGATCGTTTTCTGCGGTTCAGTTTGTGCTTGTGGGTTTGTATCTGCTCTTCAGTGCGTGCAAGCAAGTTCCGCGTGACTTTAATTAGTCATTGTGTTCTTGTTCGTTCGTTACTGTTTTTCAGGTCGCTCTTCACAGGCCTTGCTGTTCTTCAGTGCCTTCTGTTACTCCGTTCTGAGCAGCCGACTGTTTTCTAGCCATGTTGTGTATACGTACTCCTCGTAGAGTTCGTGCTGTGCGGGGGCTTGGTGTTGGGGTCCTGACCTTGACACAAGTCCAGTCCATGAACAGGGTGGGGAGGAGTTCATGGACCAAGAAATGGTTGTTTCAGCGTGACCAGTTCTCTCATATGCCTTTGCTCCGTGAGATCCGTGAGAATAATCCTGATGATTTCAGGAACTTTCTCAGGATGATGGACCCCGTATTTCACCGTCTGCTGGCTTCGCTGACCCCCTATATCAGCAGGCAGGATGCCTGCATGAGGCAAGCCATCACTCCGGAGCAGAGGCTGGTCGCTACCCTGCGGTACTTGGGGACACGGGAGAAGCCTGCAGGACCTCAAGTTCTCGACAGGCATCTCCCCCCAGGCTCTGGGTATCATTATCCCAGAGACCTGTTCTGCCATCATCCAGGTCCTACAGAAGGAGTATATGAAGGTAAGATTTTTATCCTTTAATATCACATTTTATTGTATTTAATGTTTGCTAAGATATTGTATTTCTTTCCTCATTCCCTAATTACCATGATTGTAATATGCTGAGAATGTCCCCTTTGTCCTCATGCATGCTGGATTTTTATGTAATTATTTTTTTAGTCCTTCATACATATCTGCCTTCACTTACCTCCCCAACATGCTCTCCTGCCCCTATATTCACCTCATGTAGTCACTTAACAATGTATTTTATCAGCTCCATAGTAGTGCTTTACCCCAAACACCCCCTAAAATGTTTAGAAATGTGATTTGTGCTTTAAATTTAGGCAGAGTGCCAGAGGCTTTTTTTGTAGTGTCCCCAAAACATTTTTCTAAACCCTCCCTCCCCCCAACTGCTAAGTCAGCTGATCCCAATTCTGTATCTATCCTCAATCATCTATCTGCTGACTTTGCCAAACCCATACACACTATACCCATCTCTTTACTGGTCAGATTTATGGATGAATTCCCCAAAGCATGTAGTGCAAGGGCCTGCCTGTATACTTTCCAATGGTATTGTTTAACCACTTGAGCCCCGGACCATTATGCTGCCTAAGGACCAGAGGTCTTTTTCCAATTTGGCACTGCGTCGCTTTAACTGCTAATTGCGCGGTCATGCAATGCTGTACCCAAACGAAATTTGCGTCCTTTTCTTCCCACAAATAGAGCTTTCTTTTGATGGTATTTGATCACCTCTGCGGTTTTTATTTTTTGCGCTATAAACGGAAAAAGACCGAAAATTTTGAAAAAAAATGATATTTTCTACTTTTTGTTATAAAAAAAATCCAATAAACTAAATTTTAGTCATACATTTAGGCCAAAATGTATTCGGCCACATGTCTTTGGTAAAAAAAATGTCAATAAGCGTATATTTATTGGTTTGCGCAAAAGTTATAGCGTCTACAAACTAGGGTACATTTTCTGGAATTTACACAGCTTTTAGTTTATGACTGCCTATGTCATTTCTTGAGGTGCTAAAATGGCAGGGCAGTACAAAACCCCCCCAAATGACCCCATTTTGGAAAGTAGACACCCCAAGGAAATTGCTGAGAGGCATGTTGAACCCATTGAATATTTATTTTTTTTGTCCCAAGTGATTGAAAAATGACAAAAAAAAAAAAAAAAAAAATATTTACAAAAAGTGGTCACTAAATGATATATTGCTCACACAGGCCATGGGCCTATGTGGAATTGCACCCCAAAATACATTTAGCTGCTTCTCCTGAGTATGGGGATACCACATGTGTGGGACTTTTTGGGAGCCTAGCCGCGTACGGGGCCCCGAAAACCAATCATCGCCTTCAGGATTTCTAAGGGTGTAAATTTTTGCTTTCACTCTTCACTGCCTATCACAGTTTCGGAGGCCATGGAATGCCAAGATGGCACAAAACCCCCCAAAATGACCCCATTTTGGAAAGTAGACACCCCAAGCTATTTGCTGAGAGGCATATTGAGTCCATGGAATATTTTATATTTTGACACAAGTTGCGGGAAAGTGACACTTTTTTTTTTTTTTTTTTTCATAAAGTTGTCACTAAATGATATATTGCTCACACAGGCCATGGGCATATGTGGAATTGCACCCCAAAATACATTTAGCTGCTTCTCCTGAGTATGGGGATACCACATGTGTGGGACTTTTTGGGAGCCTAGCCGCGTACTGGACCCCGAAAACCAATCACTGCCTTCAGGATTTCTAAGGGTGAAAATTTTTGATTTCACTCTTTACTGCCTATCACAGTTTCGGAGGCCATGGAATGCCCAGGTGGCACAAAACCCCCCCAAATGACCCCATTTTGGAAAGTAGACACCCCAAGCTATTTGCTGAAAGGCATGGTGAGTATTTTGCAGCTCTCATTTGTTTTTGAAAATGAAGAAAGACAAGAAAAAACATTTTTTTTTTTCTTTTTTCAATTTTCAAAACTTTGTGACAAAAAGTGAGGTCTGCAAAATACTCACTATACCTCTCAGCAAATAGCTTGGGGTGTCTACTTTCCAAAATGGGGTCATTTGGGGGGGTTTTGTGCCACCTGGGCATTCCATGGCCTCCGAAACTGTGATAGGCAGTGAAGAGTGAAATCAAAAATTCACGCCCTTAGAAAGCCTGAAGGCGGTGCTTGGTTTTCGGGGTCCCGTACGCGGCTAGGCTCCCAAAAAGTCTCACGCATGTGGTATCCCCGTACTCAGGAGAAGCAGCAGAATGTATTTTGGGGTGTAATTTCACATATTTCCATGGCATGTTTGAGCAATATATCATTTAGTGACAAATTTGTGCAAAAAAAAAAAAAAAATTTGTCTCTTTCCCGCAACTTGTGTCGCAATATAAAATATTCCATGGACTCGACATGCCTCTCAGCAAATAGCTTGGGGTGTCTACTTTCCAAAATGGGGTCATTTGGGGGGGTTTTGAACTGTCCTGGCATTTTATGCACAACATTTAGAAGCTTATGTCACACATCACCCACTCTTCTAACCACTTGAAGACAAAGCCCTTTCTGACACTTATTGTTTACATGAAAAAGTTTTTTTTTTTTGCAAAAAAATTACTTTGAACCCCCAAACATTATATATTTTTTTAAAGCAAATGCCCTACAGATTAAAATGGTGGGTGTTTCATTTTTTTTTTTCACACAGTAATTGCGCAGCGATTTTTCAAACGCATTTTTTGGGGAAAAAACACACTTTTTTTAATTTTAATGCACTAAAACACGCTATATTGCCCAAATGTTTGATGAAATAAAAAAGATGATCTTAGGCCGAGTACTTGGATACCAAACATGACATGCTTTAAAATTGCGCACAAACGTGCAGTGGCAACAAAATAAATACATGTTTAAAAGCCTTCAAAAGCCTTTACAGGTTACCACTTTAGATTTACAGAGGAGGTCTACTGGAAAAATTACTGCACTCGATCTGGCCTTCGCGGTGATACCTCACATGCATGGTGCAATTGCTGTTTACGTTTGACGACAGACCGCCGCTTGCGTTCGCCTTAGCGCGAGAGCAGGGGGCGACAGGGGTGTTTTTTTTTTTTTTTTCTTTATTATTTTTTTGCTTTTTTAATCTTACTTTTAAACTGTTCCTTTCATATTTTTTTTTTTAATCATTTTTATTGTTATCTCGGGGAATGTAAATATCCCCTATGATAGCAATAGGTAGTGACAGGTACTCTTTTTTGAAAAAATTGTGGTCTATTAGACCCTAGATCTCTCCTCTGCCCTCAAAGCATCTGACCACACCAAGATCGGTGTGATAAAATGCTTCCCCAATTTCCCAATGGCGCTATTTACATCCGGCGAAATCTAAGTCATGAAATACTCGTAGCTTCCGGTTTCTTAGGCCATAGAGATGTTTGGAGCCACTCTGGTCTCTGATCAGCTCTATGGTCAGCTGGCTGAATCACCGGCTGCATTCTCAGGTTCCCTGTTGAGACAGGAGAGCCAGAGAAAAACACGGAAGACGGTGGGGGGGGGGCATTCCCTCCCACGGCTTGTAAAAGCAGTCTAGAGGCTAATTAGCCGCTAGGATTGCTTTTACATGAAAGCCGACCGCTGGCTGAAAAGAATGATACCAAGATGATACCTAAACCTGCAGGCATCATTCTGGTATAACCACTCAAAGTCGTGAATGGCGTACCTGAAGACAAAAAAATGGTTAACAATGGTTAACAATAAAGCACAGTAAACAGTAAAGTATAAATAATTACATACCTGAAAAACAAACATGATAAAACATAATAACAATAACAATAACAATAAAACATTGCAGAATAGAATACAGTAAAAAAGAGCAGAACAATAGAGAGAGAATAGAGAGAGAGAGAACAATAAAACAACAACTATTTTTTTTTATTTCATATTTTTTTTTTTTTTTACACTTTTTTTGTAACTGTAACTTTTATAACGGTAACCGGTTCCAGGTTCGGGTCTCTCAAAATGCGATGGCATTTTGGGAGACCCTGTGAAAGTGCGCCTAGTCTGTGCAATGCTGTACCCTACGCTAATACTCAACTAGTGAATGGTAGCGTTCAAAACATTCACCAATGCAAAGACCAGGATTGTCAGGACAGGAGGGACAATAATAGTGGGCGTCACGCCTATATCCGCGCTTGCTGCAGACACAACATCTTTTTTGGGGGGTTCGTTGGGTAGGGGTACTCGGGAGGACATAAAAATGCCTCTCATGCAGCCGACTGCATTTGGTTGGGGATGTGAATGGGGGAAGTACGGGCGCTGCAGAAGCGGTGGGTTCCCAATTAGGATTGGCGAATGCAGCAGGAAGGGCACTATGGGCACGACGGGCCTGTGTTCGTCTTCTTGGTGGCAGCGGGACACTACTTGTGCTTGCCACCTCACCAGCTTCAACTGCACTTATGGGACTCGCCACGTCACCAAGTGTTACTGCAGTGCTGGTTTGACTACGACCGGGGTGTACTAGGCCGCTGGCGCTTGCCAGTTCACCAAAACGCTACCAAAAAACTGTTAGCGATCGCAGGGATCAGGCCTGACTCTGCGAACGCTGCAGTTATGCGTTTAGTGTTTTGTAAGTGACAGTGATCGATCGATACTGCACTTGGGTGGGCTGGGCCGGGCTGGGCGGAGGGGCAAAACGCAGGTGCTAGCAGGTATCTGGGCTGATCCCGCTAACACTGCGTTTTTGGGAACCCTAAACTGCTGGTGACGCTAGTATAGATCTGATCGGATCAGATATTGATGCGATCAGATACTATACCACTAAGGGAGGTGTACGGTGCGTGCGTGGGTGTTAGCGGTACTGGCGCTAATCTGACGCTGCCTGGGGCTGGTGCTTGCCAGTTCACCAAAATACTACCAAAAAAACTGTTAGCGATCGCAGGGATCAGGCCTGACTCTGCGAACGTTGCAGTTATGCGTTTAGTGTTTTGTAAGTGTCAGTGATCGATCGATACTGCACTTGGGTGGGCTGGGCCGGGCGGAGGCGCAAAACGCAGGTGCTAGCAGGTATCTGGGCTGATTCCGCTAACACTGCGTTTTTGGGAACCCTAAACTGCTGGGGACGCTAGTATAGATCTGATCGGATCAGATATTGATCCGTTCAGATACTATACCACTAAGGGAGGCGTATGCTGCGTGCGTGGGTGTTAGCGGTACTGGCGCTAACCTGACGCCTGGGGCTGGTGCTTGCCAGTTCACCAAAATGCTACCAAAAAAACTGTTAGCGATCGCAGGGATCAGGCCTGACTCTGCGAACGCTGCAGTTATGCGTTTAGTGTTTTGTAAGTGACAGTGATCGATCGATACTGCACTTGGGTGGGCTGGGCGGAGGCACAAAACACAGGTGCTAGCAGGTATCTGGGCTGATCCCGCTAACACTGCGTTTTTGGGAACCCTAAACTGCTGGGGACGCTAGTATAGATCTGATCGGATCAGATATTGATGCGTTCAGATACTATACCACTAAGGGAGGTGTACGGTGCGTGCGTGGGTGTTAGCGGTACTGGCGCTAATCTGACGCTGCCTGGGGCGACGCATATCACCGCCGGGCGATCGGGGGGCTAAACCTTTATTCGGTAATAAACGGCGGGTGCCCTGACACTATAAAAAATAAACAAACTAACCAGCGTCAACCGTAACGGTTATACGGTGATCAGTGGTGAAAGGGTTAACTAGGGGGCAATCAAGGGGTTAAAACATTTATCAGATAGTATAGGGGGGTCCCTGACGCTATAAAACGCTGACGGCGAACCTAAATATTTACCTCACTAACTAGCGTCACCAGCGACACTAATACAGCGATCAGAAAAATGATCGCTTAGTGACACTGGTGACAGGGGGTGATCAAGGGGTTAAAACTTTATTAGGGGGGGTTAGGGGGGTACCCTAGACCTACAGGGGGGTAACAGTAACTGTCCCAACACTGTAACTGTCACAAACTGACACTATGCAGTAATCAGAAAAAAAAAAAAAAAACTGCTGGTGTCAGTTTGTGACAGGGGGGGGGGGTGATTGGGGGGGGATCGGGGGGCGATCGGGGGGGGGATCGGGGTGTTTTGTGTGCCTGGCATGTTCTACTGTGTGTGTGTTGTGCACTCACATTGATGTCTTCTCTCCTCGGGCCGGAACGGAAATTACCGAGCCGAGGAGAGATGACATCATTTCCTTTGCTGCTGTTTAGCATACAGCAGCAAAGGAAGATTCTCATTGGCCGGCGGCGATCGCGAGGGGGGGGCCACGAACGGATGGTCTCCCCCTCATCACCGATCGCCGCTGGACAAAAGACGACCGCCTCGGGCACCGGGGGGGGGTCCGATCAGACCCCCCACCCGCGGAAGGCAAATCACGTACCCTGTACGTGATTTTGCCTGTCCGTGCCACTTTGCCGACGTACATCGGCGTGAGGCGGTCGTCAAGTGGTTAAAGTTTTTGTACTCTATTATTATCTTGATAGGTAATATCAGAATCTCCAAATGTCCTCAAATGTGTACACTGTGTATTTATATCTTTGTATTATGACACTTCTTACCTGTCCAGTGGGCTGCCAATAGTGTAACTAAGGAGGGGCTGTTCCAAGTAATACCCTGTATTTAGGTATTCATCACTCAATGAAGTGAAGAGGGTTACCTGTCCAAGATTCCACCCCCCCTATAATGTTAGAAATGGCCCATGAGAGGGGGGGAGGGGGAATATGATAGGTGTACCTTATACTTTGGTGTTAATTTCCCCTTATCTGGAGGTTGGCCAAGAATGTTTGTGCCTAATCTGCTTGCCATGTTTATGTGCAAAAATAGTAATTTATTTTTGTTTTCCTCAACAGTTTCCTTCCACGCCATAGGAATGGCAGACTGTGGCCTCCTACTTTGCCCAGCGGTGGGACTTTCCTGGGGCAATTGATGGGAAACACGTCCACATCGTTCCACTGCCCAACTCGGGGTCGTACTATTTCAACTATAAGGGGTTCAATAGTATTGTGATGTTGGCGGTGGTGTCGGCTAATTACGACATCTTGTATGTGGACGTGGGGAAGAATGGCCGGATGTCCGATGGTGGAGTCATCGCCCAGACGGAGTTCTACAGGCGTCTCCAGAATGGCAGCTCGGACTTGCCACCTCCAGAGGACAATGTGGAAGGACTCCCATTCGCCTTCGTTGCGGATGAAGCATTTGCACTGGGGGACCATCTTATGCGGCCATTCCCAATGAGAACCCTCACCCCGGAACAGAGGGTTTTTAATTGCCGGCTGGCCAGAGCCAGAAGAGTGGTGGAGAACACATTTGGAATCATGGCCAGCCGGTTCTGCCTATTTCTGACACCCATCCATATGGCGGAGTATAAACGTAATCATCTAATCCTGGCGTGCTGTGTTCTCCATAACTTTTTACGCAAACATTCTGCCAACTATGCTGGCTCAGTTGGGCCTGAGGCCGGAATTCTACATGATACAACCCTGACGGCGATTGAAAGCGGCCGTCCTGGCTTGCCCTCCCTGAAAGTCCGTGATGTCCGGTTAAGATACCTTGAGTTCTTTGCGGGTAGGGGGGCCATCAATATGCCAGACAATTTGTGAAGCATTTATCAAATAAAAAAAAAAGCTAATCTTTGGTGACATTTACTGCTTGTGTTTGTTTTAGCTGACCCTGAGACAGCAATGTGGGGAGTCCTGAAAATGGCGTGATTATGTAACCTTATACAAAGCACTGTTGGGTGTTATTTACTAAAGGCGTATACACTTTTTATACTACAAGTGCACTTGAAACTGCACTGAAACTGCACTTGTAGTGCAAAGAGGATTTGCCCTTAGGAAATAACCACCATTTTATCAGAAAACAGCAATTACATCACCACAAAAGTGTTGTAGCGTTGAGACAATAATCCACACATTCTTGATTAACAAACTTTTTAATACCTGCACAATCACATGTGCATTTAGAAAAGGTTTTTAAAACAAACCAACATGTTTGTTGTCTAACAATTTTTGGGGTGGCATTATCAAAAATAGAAATGTCCATTTACGATAAAACAGGCCTGTGTAAAACCAACAAGAAAGACAAAAATCTTGAACTTACAAAGTTCACATATGGTAAAACTTGAAGGCAATATCAGACATGAGTATTTAGGAACTGTGTTTGATATTGCGTTCAGATGGGGTGAAGTCACCCCTTCAAAAGCCAAATTTGGAAGATGCACACCAATTTACGAATGTCAACATGTGCTAGCTGCCATCACGGGAGATCAAGGGACGTGTTTTGTGGGAGCAACCCCTTTCTCACCGCTACTTTATCATTGAGGAAGGGGTTGCACCCCCAAAACGCGTCCATTGATCTCCCGTGATGGCAGATAGCACATGTTGGCACACTGTATGCATCCTCCAAATTTGGCTTTTCGAAACACCGCTCAAAAATTTTTAAGATTGTAGCACACAAAAAAAGAAAGTGATTTTGTGGGGTTTTAAATTCACCCCAAAAACATCAATGATGTTATTATTTTTTTGAATAACATCATTGATTTTTTTCTTGAGGTTTTCCAATTCTAAATTACACCCCATGATCTCCCCGATCAGGATCTGGGCACTTTCTGATGTGAAAGGATCTCGATCCATAACATCACGATCACCTAAAAAGAGAGAAACCAAACAAAAACAGGTATCAAAAATCTGCCAGCATCCATCTCTTACCTGAGCCTGTGGTCGCAGATACTCACCTGTTGTGGTGCCAGTTTCCACCACATCTTCTTCCTCCTCCTGCTCAGCTTGTGTTTGGGGTATTTCCCCTTCTTCCGGAGGTGGGGGGTCTCTGGTCTCCTCGGATGAGGGGTGTCCTCTGAGTCTTTTCTCCCCTATGTAAAACAAAAATGGTATAATTAGCACACAGATATTTGATGGCAGAACTATAAATAGGAAACATTGCTTGGCAGTGGGGTACAATTGTCAATTTTAGCAGAGTTCCAACATGTAGCTTTTTTAGTGTCCTTTGTCAACCTGCAATACTTTACCTGTTTTGTACAAGCTTCACAGATGGAGACACCCCTATAGTATACACTGGAGCACCTGTGTGCCCCCCCTAATAAAAATGGTGTTCTTGTGTCCCACACTAGTGCTCCAGTGTCCAGATGGGAAAACAGCTGCTCAGTGTCCTCTCCTTACACAGAATCTAGTTTGCATTTCATTCTAGTAACAAAGCCATCTACACAACCAAATATTTTTCATCCAAGTAGGCCCTAAAAAATGTAGGAAAATGCATATGGCCTAAACAATGGTGCTTTAGAGGCCGAAATAAAAATGTTTGATACGAACGAATAATGGGCCCATGAACATTAAAATTGCCATTTTAAACTGTACAACAATTAAGAAAAGCATATGGAGCAGCACGAACGTAATAAAGACAAAAAGAATAGGAACACAGCACAACTACTTACTTTTTTGCAGCACTCTCTTTCTGTACTGCTCGGGCTCTCTTAATTTCAGGTCCGACCACCACTTCCTGAGCTGATCTTTCGATCGTCGTACCCCGAAATTCCGATGCAGACTTTTGACCACTTTCGCAATGATCTTGGCCTTTCTGATATTGGGGTTGGGGTAAGGTCCATACTTTCCATCATAGTCGGCCTTCTTCAGGATATCCGCCATCTCCAACATCTCCCCAAAGGACATATTTGTGGCCTTAAATCTTCTCCTTCTGGATCGGGACGTGTCCGGATCCGGGCTTTCCTCCTCCTCGTTGCTATAATTAGCATGCACCTGCTGTGTCTCCGCCATGTGCTCTTCCCCCACTGCGCAGAACGAAAAGGGGCGGGGAATATACTAGAAAGAACGTCAGGGGCGGGCGGAGTTACACGCATGCGCAGGGTGTATAAAGTGTACCACACGTGCATATTACGTACGATCTGTGAGCGGAAGAAGGAGCATTGGAGGCGCCGATTGTAAGAACGAAGGTAAGAGACATACTTGTGCCTATACTGCTTCTACATTGAGGCCTATATTGTAACAAGATTAGGAGAGTTTGGCCTGACATTAGGGTTTGTCTTGTGTTGTGTCTTGCAGTGAAAATGGATATCTTTCAAGATAATGACTTCATGGCAATATTCATTGACATGTTCAGGGAGCTGCCTTGTCTGTGGGAGATCAACCACCCACATTACAGGAACCAAACAAAGAGGAAGGCAGCGCTGGATCAATTGTTGGAAATTGTGAAGCAGGTGATCCCCACGGCAGACATCACATATTTGAAGATCCTAATTGGTGGCCTGAGGAGCACATATGTAAGGGAGCGCCAGAAAGTCCAGGATTCACAGAGATCCGGAGCAGCAGATGACATCTATGTCCCCAGGATGTGGTACTATGACAGGCTGCATTTTCTGGCAGGCCAGACTGAACCCAAGTCATCACTCTCCAGTCTTCCTTCCACGCTTCCTTCCCCCCCCGGCTGAGGCTTCTGACGCCCAACCTGGGCCTTCCAAGCAGCAACGTGTGGAGGAGCCCAGATTGAGCCAGGTATAGCATTCCTCTAAATATTGCTGGTTGTCCAATCAATGATGTTAACTAGATGTTAGTTTGGAGTACTAATTTATGATTGTGATTGATGATGCAAAAACTAAAACCATGTCCCTTTTTCATACACAGGGAAGTCTTAGCCAGGAGGTGGCCAGGCCGAGCAGGCTGCCTGATCTGCAGGTCCCTCCCCTACACCTGGAAAGAGAAAGTGGCAGGAGGAGGAGTGCCCTATAGGAGGCTGCCATAGGCCTCTTTTGGAGGGCTACAGAGGCCCTGGGAGCACCACACACCGCGGAGGAGGACTTCGCTGCCATCATTGCCTGTAAAATGCAGAGGATGGAGGAGGGACAACTCATGTGTGAGTTCTTAATATTGGAGGCTCTTAATAAGGGGATGAGGGCCCAAATTACATCTGATACACACCTTTGTGAACTCACACATGGTCCTCCTCCTGCAGGTCCTCCTCCTCCTTCTCCTCCAGGTCCTCCTAGTCCTCCTCCTCCTCCAGGTCCTACTCCTCCTCCTGCCACATCTCCAACAGCAGAGCCACAGCCGGGAATGAAGCGTGGAAGGAAGACCAGAAAGTGAGGACCCTGGATCCAGTCTGGTCGGCCAAAAGATGCAGCCTCTTGTGGTACCACAGCCTGGGGACACAGATGTCATCTGCTGCTATCCGGATCTCTGGGACTTCTGGACCAGACTGCCCTCCCTTACATATGGACTCCTCAGGCCACCAATTTTGATGTTCAAGAATTGATGTCTGCCCTGGGGGTCCCAGGCTTCGCTAATTTCTCCTGTTTATCCAGCGTTGCCTCCCTCTTTGTTTGGTTCTGAGCCCTTAATAAAGGATTTTTTGTTTGAATTATACTTGCCTATGTGTGTTTTACTTCAAAAAGGACAGTTTGTTTGTGAGGATTCTGGTACATTTCAAAAATACAATGTGAAATTAACAAGGGACACCAACAACAAACAATCTCCTTGAGATTAAATAATAAAAGATATCAATGGTGTTGTGGTAACTTGACACACAAAACACACACAAAAATATTCTGGAGTAAAACTAAAAATAACAATAAACAAAGATCAGCCTTTGAAAAAATACAAACATAAAATCTAAAAGAAAAATGGCTTTAAATAGAAAAAAAAAAAAAAAAATTTATGTCAGATGTGACAAATAACAATGTATTCAGGGAATCCCAAGAAAAAAAATAAAAATAAGTTTGTGAGAAGTGTGTGTGAATATGAGCAGCAAAACTACTTAATTCTTGTCACATTATAAAGAAGAAGAGAGTGCGCTGTATTAAACCATTTTTATTGCAGCGTGACGAAAGTGTTGTATCCATTGCGACCGCTAATTTTACCAGACCGAGCTGTTCCGTGTCGGAATTTCTTCTGATCATGCGTGGCACTTTGTGCGTCAGAACAGGCGACACACGGTCGGAATTGACGCGATCAGATTTTGTTGTCGGAAAATTTTATAGCCTGCTCTCAAACTTTGTGTGTCGGAAAATGCGATGGAAAATGTCCGATGGAGCCCACACACGGTCGGAATTTCCGATAACACGCTCCGATCGGACATTTTCCATCGGAAAATCCGACCGTGTGTACGGGGCATAAGAGTTAATATGGGAAAAACGTTTCTCCTTTCCACTGATGCTTTATCACCAATCCTTGTTTCACAAAAAAACCCAAATTTTCAAAAAACATTTGTCATTGGGACAAAAAATGAGGTGAAATCTTCTGAAGAGGAGCACAGACAGCAAAACAAATGTCACAGGGGTGATAACCCTTCCCTATGTTTTCCAAAAAGCTTAAAATAGATTTTTTGGCTGGAGCTAAACACGTTAAAAATGTACCAGTTCAAAATTACAAACAGATTCTACTTAACAACAAACCTACAGTCCCTGTCTTGTTTGCACCGCCTGTATACTGCTGTTCAGAGTATATAGGGCCTGGTGGCCCCACGCCTTTCCTTTTTTTAATTTAAGTGCAGGGTTCCCCTTAATAACCATAGAAGACCCAAAGGGCCTGGTAATGGACTGGGGGGTACCCATGCTGTTTGTCTCGCTGATTTTCATCCATATTGCCAGGACCCGACATTACATTAAAGCCACAAGCAGTTTTAAATTACTTTTTTTCCTTTAAAAATGACATTTTGTGCAGGGACTATTCTAAGCACGGGAAACACGCGCCACTTTACAGGCATACTATAGACACCCCCCAGGTACGATATTTAAAGGAATATTTCACTTTTTTTTAAACTTTAAGCATCATTAAAATCACTGCTCCCGACAAAACGGCCGTTTTTAAAAGTTTTTTTTGCATTGATACATGTCCCCTGGGGCAGGACCCGGGTCCCCAAACCCTTTTTAAGACAATACCATGCAAATTAGCCTTTAAAATGAGCACTTTTGATTTCGAACGTTCGAGTCCCATAGACATCAATGGGCTTCTAACGTTCGTGCAAATTTTTGGTCCGTTCGCAGGTTCTGGTGCGAACCGAACCGGGGGCTGTTCGGCTCATCCCTATTGACCACTTAACACTACAAATTAGCCAGGCTGGCTGCCATCCAGCATAATTAAATTTACCTGTAGCCCTATTCTAGTAGAAAGTGCTACATAAGTATGCCTCTGAGCTCCGAAAGTGACCAATCCTTTGTGAAAAATTATGGCATAGATGGGTGTCCAGCCCTCTTACTTTGGCGTCTGTAAGTTCAGGAGACTAACCAATAGTTCTGACCTTTACTCTTACGCATGTCCTGGTAAAATTGAAATACGTCACTATCTTTCCACTGTATGAAGAGTTAAATGCTAAAGCTGTATTTTTTCTTGCATATGCATATTACCTGTGGAACTTCAGAGGCACAGTCTGGTTATGGTTGTAACGTATATCGATTATTTTTTGCTGTTTGTGTAAAACTTTATATCTTATTATCTATATAACTTTATATATATCTTAAAAAAAAGAAGTATCACCAGAAGCTTGTTAACCACTTCAGCCCCGAAAGATTTGGCTGCTGAATGACCGGGCCATTTTTTGCAATTCGGTACTGCGTCGCTTTAACTGACAATTGCGCGGTCATGCGATGCTGCACCCAAACAAAATTGCCTTTTTTTCCTCCACAAATAGAGCTTTCTTTTGGTGGTATTTGATCACCTCTACGGTTTTTATTTTTTGCAAAATAAACAAAAAAAAGAGCGTCAATTTTGAAAAAAACACAATATTTTGTAATTTTTGCTACAATAAATATCCCCATTTTTTTTTTTTTTTAAAAAAGCAAATTTTCTCAGTTTAGGCCAATATGTATTCTTCTACATATTTTTGGTAAAAAAAAAAAATCGCAATAAGCGTATATTGATTGGTTTGTGCAAAAGTTATAGCATCTACAAAATAGGGGATACATTTATAGCATTTTTATTATTATTATTTTTTTTACTAGTAATGGCAGCAATCTGCAATTTTTATCGGGACTGCGACATTATGGCGGACACTTTTGACACATTTTTGGGACCATTGGCATTTATACAGCGATCAGTGCTATAAAAATGCACGGGTTACTGTAAAAATGTCACTGGCAGGGAAGGGGTTAACACTAGGGGGTGATCAAGGGGTTAACTGTGTTAGGAACTCACGATCTGTCCTCACAGAACAGAACAAGGATTTGTGTGTTTACACACATACATCCCTGTTCTGCCTCTCCTGCCCGCGATCGCTCCAGATGCCCCCAAGCAAGATGAATACTTAATGACTTCTAATTGACAGTGCAGAATGAGAGGGAGGCACGCCTGCTCTGAAAGCTGCCAGATGGAACATCTGAACACCCCTGTTTAACTGTGCTTCCCCTGCATTGTCAGCTCTCCTCTGCCAAATACGTTTTAGTGGACAAAAATAAAATGAGTGTAGCGCTATGAGATTATGAAAAAGTCCCATATAACAGGCATTAAACCAGCAGTTCCAAATATAATTGACAGCAAGGAGTCATCCTTAGGAATGAAATAAGGAATCTTCAGGAACTAGACACTTCAAATATGTAAACCATCTAGAGTGGAAACATGCACAACACCACCAAAAGTGAAGAGGCTTACCAGAATGGATGGACCCAACGGGGCATATGCCGAGTAGGGTCGGATAGGCTTAGGTGGTGAGTGACTGCAGGTGGCCCGGAGGGGCGGTGTTGATGGAATAGCTTCACACATTGCTGTGTCCCTCGAAACGATGCCGGAACCAGGAGGTATGGAACAAACGACACGTTGATTGTATCCCTCAGAGCGGTGTTAAAAACCAAATGATGGCAGTAGCAAATGGAAAAGAGGAAGGAATGGCCACATAGTGTAAATCCGTATAAAATTAGAATTTTATTTAAAATAGATATACACTCACATGTAGATCCATAAAAACAGCGCTGTGGAAAAGTGGTGACAGTGGGGTCCTACCCGACGCGTTTTGTCTTCATGGACGTCGTCTGGGGGGTTTCCCCCACTGTAGCCACCAAGGTATATATAGGGGGTCCATCGAAATACATGAGAATCAGCTCCACGAATGTTAAAAGCGTCACTTCCGGTGTCAGGCAAGATGGCCGACCGGCGTGCGTTCCACGCCTCACATTGGTGGGCACCGGAAGTGAGGAAAGGGAAATATGGCAAAAAAAGCCCAAAGGGGCAAACTTGTTGGTTTTCATAATTACACTAATGTCCGGAAGGTGCAATGTGAAAAAGGATAACTGATACAAGAAAAAGTGTGCACGACGCAGCAATGTGCGCACGCATCCGAGTGAAATAATGGATACAGCGCATGCGTGGTAGGAAAATAAAACGTCTTAGTGATGGCAGTGAGGGGGCAGAACAGCGGCTACAGAGGTGGTAACAACTTCCAGCCAAACCAAGTGACGTGTCCAGTACGTGCATGAAGGGAAGGATGCGATCCTCCCACGGAGGCGGGCGGATGGCGGGAGGTCGGACGTATGACGGCTTAGTGACGACAGTGAAGGGGCAGAACCACGGCTGCAGAGGTGGTAACGACATCCTCCAGCCAAACAATATTAAATACGTGCATAAAGGGAAGGATGCGATCCTCCCACGGAGGCGGGCGGATGCCGGAACAGCACAATAAAACATACAACCCGGAAATGTAACCAGTGACACGGATGTGCATAAAGTGACCCCAATTGGGGAAAAAACAAGTATATATATAGAAATAAATGATAAGGACAGGTACATGGATAAAGTGCAATAACGGCGTCAAACATATAGCAGTGATTGTAAGACCCGAATAACAAATAAAACATATGTGTCGCCACAGAAGTCTGACTAGCAATATTAAGTGCTAAATAAGGTGAAAAAATTAGATAAAAAATAGAAAATAAAAATGGGTATATAAAAAAGGAAGTATAGTATTACTCCTAAGAAAACATTGTTTCCACTCCAGATGGTTTACATATTTGAAGTGTCTAGTTCCTGAAGATTCCTTATTTCATTCCTAAGGATGACTCCTTGCTGTCAATTATATTTGGAACTGCTGGTTTAATGCCTGTTATATTGGACTTTTTCATAATCTCATAGCTCTACACTCATTTTATTTTTGTCCATTGTTTATATCTTGTTGGTTGTGTTAGCTGCTTGTTTCTTCTCTGGCAGCGCAGAATTATTTTGTATATATTGCCTTTTGTGTTTTTGAGAGCATATTCTGCTGCAGCCCACTCAGGTCCATAGCAATATGGATGTCTTTGACTACAGGGCCTCCCGGACCTTTAATGCTGAGGGAGTCTTCGTAGTCACAGGCAATGACACCGAATTAGGTGGTCTGTTTTTGAGGCTTAAAAACATCATGCCCTCTGAACTTCATCTACAATGGGACGTGGCGTTTTTGGAACAGTATGTCTCTGAACGTATGGTTCCTAGAAGTCTTAGGTGCGACGTACACCCACCACAAGGGGAACCGGAGATCGATTCTTGGTATAAATATTTTAATGAGGCAGGGGTTAATCTCCTGGGCATCCTCATTACCAAGAAACGCAATAAACTCTCCATGTTGGATAGCGAGATCAAAGAGATTAAAGATAAACTTTTAACTCACAAGAATTCCCCTGAATACATTGCCCTTTCTTCCAACCTCCAAAAGAATCTTGAACAGGAAGATAAAGAGCAGAGAAATAAAAACAAAAGAAGTACTCCAGGGATACGGGGGACTACAAAACAGGTAATGTTTTTGGTTGGCAAAAACTTTACACCGCCAATCCTGTTGTCACCACCACCATACCCTCCATAGTGGGTTCTTTCAACACCTCTGTTCCAAGAATGGTTGGCACAGAGGTTCAACCCACAAACAATCCGGTTGGCATGATGAGGAGAGACGACTCTAGATACGAATCTCCCTCACGCATTAGAACACACTATCATAACCCTTACACCCCCCATGGCAATCAGAGGGGTAGGGGTTACAATAGAGGTAAACGTGGTGGAAGGGGGGCGTGGCCGGGATGTAAGAGAGAGAGGACGTATGGAGACTGAGCTCCGCTCCAACATCCATCCTGATCACTTTTCCAGCACCGATTCTTCTGAGATCCGGCTCTATTCAGGCACCCTGGGGTCCAGAAAGGCTCGCGGAACACCGCGGGGTCCCCCCATATCTCCGGGTAAGCTCCGGTCCTCCTCTTCTTCCAGCGCCGCCAAGTCCGCCGCCGCCATCTTGTCCACGAGGCCTCCTGCAGGAAAAATGTCGGTCGGCACACAGACACTCCCTGACTCTGCCTCCTCATCTGCAGCCTCTCATGCTGAGCTGCTGGCGGCAATCAAGACAGAGAACGACCTGGTAATGGTCAAAATAGATCACCTGGCCACAGATATCAGCCTAATCCGGCATGATATGGACAAATTCAGATCCCGCTTTGCAGAGGCTGAAGGTCGGATATCACAGCTAGAGGATGGAACTAGGTCAGATTCCAGGGACCTCCGTGCACTACAATTGCAAGTAAAGGCTCTGCAGGAGAAATCTGTGGACATAGAAAACCGCCTGAGGAGAAACAACATAAGGATTATAGGCCTCCCTGAGAAAACAGAAGGAAATAAACCTGCTGAATTTGCGGAATCCTTCCTCATTTCTTTGTTGGATCTACCTGCCATGCCTCCCACTTTTGTGGTGGAAAGGGCACACAGAGTCCCGCCAACCCCACCAATCCCTGGTAACCCTCCCAGGCCGTTTCTGCTAAGGCTTCTGAACTACAGAGACAGGGATAGGATCCTGGCAGCAGCTAGAGATAAACAGGAACTGTGATTTAACAATGCAAAAATCATGTTGTTTCCTGACTATTCTCCTGAGGTTCAGCAGCGACACCGGTCCTTCACGGAGGTCAGAAGACGCCTAAGGGACAAGGGCCTCAAGTTCAGCTTACTATATCCCAGCAAGCTCCGAGTCGTGGATGGCGACTGTGCACACTTCTTCGTTGATCCGGAGGCCGCCATGTCTTGGCTAGATGGTCGTAAGTGACACATGCAATGCTGTTAATATCACTACCATTTGCAGTCTCCCTGGTATGGCCCATCTTGTGCCTTTTGTTTTTGTTCTTACCGTTACTTTCACGTTTTACTACATGCAATGTCCTGGATGAATGCCTCTCAGCTAGGAAGATTACAACTTGTTATGCCGTTTTCTATAATCTGAGGGGCTGATCTGTAAACCGATGCCTTGCACATGTCTACACTGCCCGTTATCTGCCATTACCCGCATACTCCTCTTCTTCCTACCTCTCTTGTGCCCAAATGAACGCACTTTATTTGGAGTCGGACTGCCCAGTCTCTTGGACACGGAGTGCCTCATCACACCGAGAGTCGAGTTAGAATCCAAATCCATCACCTCGACCCTCGCCCCCCTCCCCCCCCCCCCCCTTGTTTTTTCTTTTTTTTATTTTGTGTTTTTTGTGGTGGATGGGTTAAAGGACAAACACCCATACCCACCTAGTTGCAAGGTGCTTGGACTCATTGAAGCGTGATATTCCCTCCTAGGGGCATAGCTGCAGTTTGTACTTTGTTGTTGTTTTTGGGTAAAACTATTCCCAACTCTCCTCTCTGGTTTTTCCCCTTTTTTGGCGAGGAGATGGGATTTAGTAGGATAAGCACTCGGTGCTTGGGTATTTTACGTTCTATTTTGTTTGTTTTTGTTTTAGTTTGTATAAGGTTGCTGCAAAGATTTAACACTGCTGGTACACGCTGGTATAACCCAGAGATCTTGCTGCCTGTGAGTTGCTCCAAATTGTGTTCCTCATGCCAACCTCTGTGGTTATGGCTCCCTAAACATACATGGCTACCTCCCTAGCTGAAACATTCACTGTCCTCTCATGGAATGTCAGAGGCCTCAATTCCAAATTTAAACGCGCGCTGCTGACAAGATATCTAAAATCCCATTCCCCACATCTCATTCTTCTACAAGAAACTCACCTTACAGGCAGCAAGGTCCTCACCCTTAAAAAACCCTGGATCCAGAGGGCCATACATGCCACGTACTCTTCTTACGCCAGGGGGGTCTCGATTTTAATACATAAGAAATTTCCTTGTACGATTGAGGAGGTGTGCACGGACCCCCAAGGCAAATTTGCTATCGTAGTGTTTACACATTGGTCTCAAAGGTATATCATTATTAATGTTTATATTCCCCCACCCTTTTCACCTGATTTGCTGTATAAGGTCTTGGAAAGGGCTGCACCCTTTTGTCCGGGGAAATTATTAGTAACTGGTGACTTCAATGCTATTATCTCCCCGGACTTAGATAGACCTGTCCCACCTAAGAATCATAGTGCAGAACTATCTACTTGGGCCCAGGCTATGGGGCTAGAGGAGATATGGAGATGGAGACACCCTGCCATTAGAGCATATTCATGCTTCTCGGCTTCCCACAAGACTGCCTCACGAATTGATTTGGCCTTTTCTAACCCGGTTCTGCAGGCGGACGTAATAGAAGCCACGTACTTACCTAGTGGGCTGTCCGATCATAGCCCATTGGCTATAGTGTTTCGCTCTCCCGCACACCGTGATGCGGCTTTGTGGAGGCTGGGGGCACAGTGGATCTCTCACCCTGAGGTGGCTGACACTATTCCACCTAGGTTGGCAGAGTTCTGGGATCATAATGAAGGCTCCTCATCCCCGCAGGTAGTTTGGGATACGTTCAAGGCCTATACTAGAGGGCAATACATTTCAATCATTGCGAGTGTCAAGAGGCAGCAAGGCCAGGAAACCCATTTACTACAACAGTCAGTGGTAGATCAAGCAGCGACATATAGCGCAGACTCCACACCAGCTCACTTCGATGCGTTAAGTGCTGCTCAGAGCTCACTAAATTTACATTTGACAGAGGTCACAAGACTAGATATGAATAAAGGAAGGCAGCGTTTTTTTGAGCAGGGACACAAAAATGTTGGCGCAGCATGAACATCCATTTACAGTGGTTTCTAGTCTGCGTTCTCCTGCTGGGAACACGGTGACTTCTCAGACGGAAATTCTACAATTGTTCAATGCCTTCTATGAAACGCTCTACGCCTCTACTCTCCCCCCCGATTTCCAACCCGAGTCATTGCAAAATCTCTTAGACCCATTGGCACTTGGCTGGCTATCGGATGAGGAGCGAGAGTCGCTGGTCCGACCATTTACGGCATTAGAGGTTCTAAATGTCATCCGGTCCTTTCCCAAGGGAAAGGCACCAGGGCCGGATGGCCTACCAATAGATTTCTATAGAACACATGCTGAACTATTAGCACCCATATTAGCCCAATTGTACACTGTCTGTCTGTCCAAAGGTGATTTGCCCCATCAATGCACCAGGCCTACCTTACCCTGATCTATAAAGACCCCAAGGATCCAGAGTTGTGTGTGATAAGGTCAGGGATTTAATTTAGAGTTCTCACTTAATATGATGCCTACATGTAAATCTGTTTTTAACTTTTTGGCTGTTGAACTCAATTGAAGCTGCTTTTGTTTTCTTGTAACTATATTGCCATGGTGTTGAAGCTTGTGTTCGTAGCCCAGGTGACTCCTGTTGTTGTTTACCCTTGCCCTGTGTGGGGGGGTTGTGCTAATGCTATTGTTTGTATAAAAGGCCTTTGAAAGAAGTAAAGGGAGCAGTCCATTATGCTCAAGAACTGATACACGGATTTCTGACTCTGTGTCTTAATTCCTATATGAAGCAATAATTTGACAAAGCAATATAAACTTAAAGCAACTTATTTAAAAGTTGAATCTAACATTTTGGCGCTCGAACAGGGACTCACCGATGATACTACAAGAGGTGGACGAACGCGGCTGACGGAACAAAAAGGAATAGGCATTCCGGGAACCACAGATCAAAACCTGGCCAGGTAAGAAAAAGCTTTATTTTTCTTATATTCTGTGCTCCCCTGATTTGTGCCTATCCGTTCTGTCAGTTACGGTTCTCCTGGTTTTAAAACACCAGCCTCTGTAGTGGTGAGTCTAGAATTACTGCATATTTTAGTTTATATTGCTGGAATTATTTGTTTGTTTTTGTTATCTGTGTTTGTCTTGTCTGTCTTGTTGATAAAGTGAATGAGCCTTGTCAAGGATGGTATGAGTTAGAAGGGGATTGCCGAACTAAGCAACAGAATGCACCTTACCTCACACGATTGGGAACTTGAGGGCTTGTGAGCTTTGGGGTCTGACGCTTATGCTTAACCTCACATCTAACTCATAAACCATAGACGGGTTGAACGTATAAGCCCTGTCTGCTCCATAAAGCAGGGATAAGAGTGTATGAGAGGGATTCCCAGATACGGGAGGGGAATGAGGTCTCTATAAAGCCCGGAGATCTAGTCGGATACCTGGTCACTTCAAGGAATGCTTGTATATGTTGTAGTCGTCAGTCTGATCACAATATTTTGTCAGTTGACTAGCATATAAAGTAATTCGGTTTCAAGAATCTCATTTAGGAGAGGTTTTTAGTATTCTGGCATCCTAGGAGGAAAAGGCAACGAGGAACTAGTGTAACTTGGTTAAGTGTTTTATATTGTACACTAAGTGTCCCACACGCCACCTAGGCTGGACTGTCAGAATGGGCCAGAGGAACACAAAACCCCGTCAGGGAATTGTAGCGCATTACACGGTGCCACAGATAATTAAAAACATCTTTGGGGAAGATGAAGCACGGGACTTAAAGGATGTCCTTCGTAAATTTAAGGTGAAAGGAGCAGCGGGTTTAGACCCGGATGTATGGAATGAGATAAAAAGGGACAGACAAGGGGAGGTGTTAGAGAAGCAATGGATGCGTCAGATTCAATGCTTAATTAAGGTTTCAAATAGAGCGAAAGAAGAGGGGTGGAAATATAATCCAGATTGTAATGGTTGGGACATGAAAGATAGAAGAACAAAAAAATGTTGAAAGCTTAAATAAAATTACTTCAACCATCCCACCCCCATACACTGATATAGAGAAAAATTCACACAAATCAGGGTTATATCCTGTACTTGAGGGTAGAGGATGGGTTTGCCAGATTTGTGGATCACAAAACCCCGAATGGGCACAAGAATGTGTACGTTGTGGGGCGCAAAAACCTCACCCAGAACCTTTAGCCCCAGTACACGTCACCACACGAACGGTAACATTACCAAATCTCCAACACGGGGACCCAGACCATCCAAATGCGCCAGCCGTGGTTAATCGCAATGTGGCCGTACATACCTGGAAACCATGGTCGGCAGACACACTCATGGCTCTAATTCAGAATGCCCCAGACCCAGTAGCCAAGCCGGCTGCTTTTAGTAGATTTGTGACTCAGTTAATGAATACACATAGAGCGGCTTGGCAGGACGGGGAAGACTTGTGTAGACATAAAATGACTTTAACTATGTTCAATCAGTTTATGACAGAAATAGGTCCACATAGACCGCCAGAAGTAGCTGATGGAGACGGCAATCTGGCAGCTGGACATGTTAGACATATAGACTCACGAGAGATTAGAAGCTTTTTGTCAGGCAAAACAGCAAGAGAGAGGATCCACGTCACCCATGAATCAACTGCCAGGGCAGACATTATAAGACTTTTACTTATCAATGGAAAGTATGATGGCAGATGAAGGAATGGATTTAGCACTGCCAATTACAATCCGAACCTTCAACAGACAGTTTATGGAAGGATTAATTCCACAGATAAGTGAAAGACTGAAAGCCTGCACACCAGAGTGGAGGGCAATTAGAGATAGAGGGTCGTTGTTACAAAAGGCACAAGGTATAGAAGCAGATTTAGCAGAAAACAAAAGTCGAAAACATCCGGCAATCAATACGGTTGTAGATTCCCAAGAACCAAGCAGAGGTTCCTATCGCAAACCCCTTACTTGTTATTACTGTAACAAGACTGGCCACATCAGACGCCACTGCAGAAAGAGAATAAGAGATGAGGGAAAGGAGGGTGTTGATTACCAAGTTAATCAGAGAAGGAACTGGTCTAGGGACAACAATAATGATGAAGTCAGACGGCAGGGAGATGGTCCACGAGCATGACTCGCCCCAGTTTTAGAAAGATCCAAAACTAAGATGCTTAAGACTACTATAACGGTTGGTAATAAGAAAATCTCTTGTCTAATAGATACAGGCGCTTCACGTTCGTTACTTTCTGATTCTGAACTACTCCCTGAGCAAGAATCACCTGACACTTTATTGATAACTGGATATGATGGCATTTTAGCCGACGCGCCGCTCACAAAACCCTTAAAAGTTAAAATAGGGAACCATATGTTCCTTTCACGTTTTCTGGTATCTAGAGGAGCCCCCACTAATTTGCTAGGAGCTGACATTTTGCAGAAAATAGGAGCTAATATTACCTATCACCCAGATGGTACTGTCACCTTAGCTATAAACGATGATCAAGAACACATGGAGATGTGTAACCTGATACAATACCTGGAGGAGGAATCAGAACTGTCTGGTCCATCACCTCCAGATTTGGATCAGGTCTTGTCATCTCTTCCGGAAGAACTATGGGAAAAGCATCCAGCTGATGTTGGACTTTTGCCCGTACCTCCGGTTACCCTACAGCTGATTCCAGGAGCAGTGCTACCCCAACAAAAACAGTATCCACTCAGTGCACCCCAAGAGGCGGCCATTGAAATGCAGGTCCAATCCTTCTTAAAAAGTGGAGTTTTAAAAGAAGTAAAATCGCCGGCAAATACTCCTTTGTACCCGGTAAAAAAGAAAACGATAGCCGGTAGTCCGGTCAAGTATAGGATGGTCCAAGACCTCAGAGCAATCAACAAAATACTAGCCCCAATGACACCTGTAGTACCCAATCCACATACGTTACTGTCACAAATACCCTCAACTAGTATGTACTTTACGGTTATAGATTTAGCAAATGCTTTCTTTTCTGTCGCACTTGCTGAAGAATGCCAACTATGGTTCGCATTTTCAATAAAAAAATCGGCAAATGACCTGGACACGCCTACCTCAGGGTATGGCGCACTCACCTACCTTGTATTCGCAAGCATTGCAAACGGTGTTGGGAGAATGGGTACCACCAGATTCTTGTGTATTGCTGCAATATGTGGATGATTTATTGTTATGCTGCCCTGACAAAGAAACTTGTTTGGCCACCACCCTTAATTTGTTGCGATTTCTAGCAGAAAAAAGTTGCAAGGTTAATAGGAAAAAGTTACAAATGTGTCAGGAAAAGGTTATCTTTCTGGGACATTGTATATCACAGGGTACAAGACATCTCACTGAGGAGAGGGTTCAAGTGATAAAGGGAATGTTACCCCCACGGAATTTCAAACAATTGCGTATGTTTTTAGGTATTGTGTCATATTGTAGACAATGGATACCACATGCTAGCGCTTTGATGCAGCCATTATACGATTGTTTGAAAATTGTACCGTATGTGCTTACAGAAGTAGCTTATGAGTCGTTTGTCACTTTGAAAAAGCTATTGATTTCTGCCCCGGCCATTGGTATTCCGGATTATACTAAGAAATTCAATCTATACGTTGCTGAGATCGCTGGACACGCCACAGGTGTACTGACACAGGCACATGTAAAACAAAGACCAATTGCTTACTTTTCAGCAGCATTAGATCCAGTGTCCAGAGGTTCACCGTCCTGTGTACGGGCGGTAGCTGCAGTGTCAATTATCATAGATAAGTCATCAGAAATTGTTCTAGACAATCCAGTTGTAGTGCATACCACACATGACATACATGCAATCTTGTCTCAAGTTCAGCCCAAACACATTTCCATGGCTAGGCAATTAAGGTTACAGTGTACTTTACTTTTACCTCCAAATGTCACTTTTCAGCGCTGTACAACCTTAAATTTGGCTACCTTTTTGCCTCTTCAGTCATCAGATTTGGCAAGGGGGAATAATAGTGCTAATAAGGAAGGAGATGAGGACACTGACACTCTTCTGTTTGAGGAAGTAAATGAACACGATTGTTTTCAGCTCATGGAACAGGAGACAATGGGATTCCCACATGTTATAGATACACCAATTTTAAACGCTGAGCACACTTTGTACATAGATGGTAGCAGGTTTGCTGATGACAAGGGTAAATATCACACAGGTTATGCCGTAGTGACTGATACACAGGTAATTGACGCACAGCCCTTACCAGCCCACATGTCAGCACAAGAGGCAGAATTAAAAGCTTTAGAACAAGCCCTAGAATACTTAAAAGAACGAGAAGGGAATATTTACACTGACTTTGCCTACGCTTATGGCGTAGCGCATGATTATGGCCACATATGGAAGGCTAGAGGTTATCTGACAGCAGCAGGTACACCTGTAAAACATGGAGAAGGGATTAAGAGAGTCCTGAACAATCTTCAAAAGGTTAAACGAGTGGCCATCATGAAAATAGCGACACACACGAGCGCAAAAACAATTGAGGCAAAAGGAAATGCATTTGCAGATTTGACTGCAAAACAGGCAGCTCTAGGGGAAGGAAGCCCTGAGACCTTAGCAGCGGTAGAGGTGAGTATCCCAGAACCAACATGGCAGCAGCTGAGTAAATTACAGGAGCAAGCAGGGGAGAGCGAGAAAGATAAGTGGGTCAGAATGGGAGCAGCACCAGACCTTGACAATGTATGGAGGGAAGGGGGCAAAATATGCCTGCCTGCCTCTCTGTACCCAGCAATGGCAGCGGCAGTTCACCTACCCACACACGTCAGTTCCAATTCCATGTATAGGATTGTGAACCAAGGATGGCTCGCCCCTGGATTCAGTAGTACTGCGAGAAACTACTGTGCAGCCTGCCAAATCTGTCTCCTGAATAATCCAGGACAGAGAGTAAAAACCCCACGAAAACACCAGGTCCGGGCCCAATACCCCTTCCAGAGACTGCAAATTGACTACATACAAATGCCCAAGAGCGGCCCCTTTGAATTTGTTCTCGTGTGTATCGATTTATTCTCAGGTTGGCCTGAAAGTTATCCAGTAAAAACAGCTACAGCAAAAGCCACAGCTAAGAAACTGATCACTGAGTTAATACCTAGGTTTGGTCTTCCTGAAACCATAGAATCAGATAGGGGAACACACTTTACAGGAGAAATCATGCAGAATGTAATGACCATGTTAGGGGTTCAACAAAGTTTTCACACCCCTTACCACCCACAGAGTTCGGGATCGGTGGAGAGAGTAAATGGGACAATAAAGTTAAAAATACAAAAAGCCATGCAGGAGTTAAACAAGCCATGGCCTGAATGTTTGCCTTTGGCTTTATTCTCTATAAGGTACACCCCTACAGGGAAAACGGGATTATCCCCATACAAAATACTTTTTGGTAGTGCACCTAGATTAGGTTTATACTTTCCACAGAGTATGCAATTGCAATGTGATAGTTTGACTGCATATGTAATACAATTACAACAACGTCTAACTAAGATCCACAAAAGTGTGTATTCTTCTCTTCCAGACCCTAATTCAATAACAGGTACACATACGCTGCTACCAGGGGATTATGTATATGTAAAGAAACACACCAGAAAGACATTGGAGCCAAGGTTTGAAGGTCCTTATCAAGTGCTTCTGACCACAGCCACTTCAGTAAAGCTGGAAGGAAAGCCTACCTGGATACACGCATCACACTGCAAGAAACAACCCGAGAAAACAACATGATGAAATATCTACTTACATATTGTTTGTTGCAGATTGTTGTTTTACAAATACATGCATGGACTCCTGGTATTAATGTAATAGAGGTAGAGGAAACAGCAAATTTTAAATGGGTTGTAGATGATCCTAAAGTAGCAAATGATTCAGGATATGAGATGAATAAGTATTATGATGTAGGTAATTACACTGTTAAAGGACACAGGTACAATCACGAATATATGTGTATACAGGAAAATAAATAGGAAAATTAGGAGAATAGACAGGGCATACTGATCAATGTGTATTGACATCACCCACTCCTGCTAAACTCCTCTTCTTGAATTTAAGATGTTAGTAATACCTAGGGAGATGGGTTCTACCCCTCTGACAACTCGCGGTCAGGGAAAGGACTCTGGGGAAAAACTGACTAGAACTTATTCATGAGGACCCAGGGGGAAGGAGAGGATGATGTCAAAGGGGGAAATTGATAAGGTCAGGGATTTAATTTAGAGTTCTCACTTAATATGATGCCTACATGTAAATCTGTTTTTAACTTTTTGGCTGTTGAACTCAATTGAAGCTGCTTTTGTTTTCTTGTAACTATATTGCCATGGTGTTGAAGCTTGTGTTCGTAGCCCAGGTGACTCCTGTTGTTGTTTACCCTTGCCCTGTGTGGGGGGGTTGTGCTAATGCTATTGTTTGTATAAAAGGCCTTTGAAAGAAGTAAAGGGAGCAGTCCATTATGCTCAAGAACTGATACACGGATTTCTGACTCTGTGTCTTAATTCCTATATGAAGCAATAATTTGACAAAGCAATATAAACTTAAAGCAACTTATTTAAAAGTTGAATCTAACATGTGCCTCATATAGACTGATTGCTTTATTAAATAACGATCTCAAAATTTTAACTAAACTGCTAGCCACCCGTTTATACCCACTGCTACCTACGGTCATTGATCCCGATCAAACAGGATTTATGCCCAAAAGGTCCACTGACGTCAATCTTAGGAGACTCTTTACTAACATCCATGTCCAACACCACAACTCCGGGACAAGGGCCATAGCCTTATTAGATAAAGAAAAGGCGTTTGATACAGTAGAGTGGCCCTTCCTATGGGAGACCCTACGTAGAATGGGTTTTCCATTGCGGTTCATTTCGTGGTTGCAGGTGATATACAAGTGTCCTACCTCATCGATTCACCTGGGCTCTAGACTATCGACTCCATTCCGACTTTTCAGGGGAACCAGACAGGGCTGCCCTCTTTCTCCGGCTTTATTTTCTCTAGCCATAGAGCCGGTTGCAGAGGCCCTGCGTACATCACCTCACATCAAAGGGCTTCGTATTGGTATGCTGGAGGAGAGGGTAGCCCTGTACGCTGATGACATGGTCCTTTTTCTCGGGGATGCTGGCCCATCACTCCAAGGTGCATTGTCAGTCCTTAATACATTCTCCGCAGTAACGGGCCTTCGGGTTAATTGGTCAAAATCCACCTTATTCCCAATAGACCAGGCAGCCAGAGCCACATCCTCCCCAGACAGCCCGTTGAAATGGGTTGACACCTTTAAATACCTGGGGGTCCATGTCTCCGCTCAAGCCTCAGATTTCCTCAAATTAAATTTAGATCCGGTGGTGGGGGATATGAAAGTAAAGCTTAAAGCATGGAGTAACTTGCCCTTATCCGTTTGGGGCAGAGTTAATCTCCTCAAAATGAAGGTCATCCCCAAATTCGCTTACATAATTCGCCATTCTCCGCAGTGGATTCCCAAATCCTTCTTTACTAAACTCAACCAACGATTTTCAGAGTTTCTCTGGGGCCCCTCCCCACCCAGATACTGGCTGTCGACCCTGATGAGACCAATGTCGCAAGGTGGCATGGCTTTCCCGGACTGCCAAAAATATTTTTTGGCTGCACAGCTGGTGACTGTGGTGTGGTGGTTAAACCCTGACAAAACCAACGCGGCCTCCGCTTTGGAGGCCACGGTGGTGGGTTCTTGGGAAACCCTCCAATTTCTAATTTATAGAGGCCCACATGCCCCTTACCCACTAACCCCTTCCATGCATACCACCCTGCGGGCCTGGAGAATGGGCCTAATTATCGAAAAACACAACCAGTCAGAAATTTCCCCCAACGCCCCCTTGTGGCTAAACCCCAATTTACCACATCTTAACAAACTCACAGACCCTCAGGTATGGACCAGATACGGCATAAAATTAATTTCGCAGGTGGTGTCACAGGCTTCATTGCTTCCCTTCTCCCAGCTCTCCTCTCGGTATAACTTGCCGAAACACTACCAGTTCCGCTATTTCCAACGATTGCACGCATTCGTGGCTCAATTTCCACGCTCTTCCTGCATCCTAACCCAGTCCGAGCTGGAGAAGACACTTAGATCTGGTTGTACTGAGAAACCCACATCGCGCTTATATATGCATCTGGTTTTTGTGTCTTTGCCACCTCTGGACGGCCTCTGGTCCCGTTGGCAACGCGATATTCCCGCGTTGGATGACGACGACTGGGATGATGTCTGGGACTTCCCCTTAAGGTCGCTAGTTTCTATACGTGACAGATTAGTACAATTTAAAATAGTGCACAGGGCTTACTTTACCCCACACAGACTTCATCTGATGAACCCTGGTCACTCTCCCGAGTGTTGGAAATGTGGCATTACCCCAGGAGACTTCTCTCACATTTTTTGGCACTGCCCAAAGATACAACAATTTTGGGGGGAGGTGCTTGCTCTAACGAACAAAGTCAATGGAAATTTGCCTGTCGGGCCTAATAGAAAACCTTGTTACCACAATAGCTAAACGCACGATGATTGGGTTGTTATTATTTTATGCTAGGAAAATCATTGCACTGCAGTGGAAAAAATCTAATCCCCCTTCAAGTGCTCAGTGGAAACGTCTGGTCAATGAGAGTCTTCCGCTATACAAAGATACCTATGCTAACAGAGGTTGCCCGTTGAAATTTGATAAAGTCTGGTGTAAGTGGATGGAGGAATTGAATATCGCCCAGTGAATATCGATTGGTTAGAGATATTTTGTTATAGGGTTAATAAATATACATAGCTCTTAGATACACATAATTTGCCCTGTAGGCCCCTTTTTGACTAATAACCTAACTGAATACTACCTCTAGTAGGAGGACAGTGATATATATACCCTGTCTATGCGTTATGGTTGGTAACTCATTCTGAATACTGAATGTATATTTTCGGCTGTTATACCTGTACAATATAAGCAACCAAGTTGTATGTGTTTTGTGTGTTTTAAAATTAAATAAAAATAAATAAAAAAAAAAAAAAACGTGGTGGAAGGGGTCAGCGAGGCCGTGGTACACATCCCTCTGAATCATATTCAGGACAACGGGATGTTTCCTCATCCTGACAGGGAGCCTATGTTGACACTTATTATGCTAATCCCCAGTATCATGAACAACCCCCCCTCGCTACTCAAAATAGGTTTCTACCCCTTAGAGATACATGGGATGATGAATACAGAGACCATTATAGACATGACTCTGGATTCAGACATAACCAGCCACCCCAAGTGTACTATCCACCTAGCACTAACCAACGCAGTGGACAGGTTTTTCACGAGGACCAAAGACCCAGAAAAAGGGGCGCAGACCTAAGAGAGGTACAAGGGGAGGGTGGAGGAAAAAGAAGGAGAACTTAAGAGGCCAAGGTGTCTTCAACTTAAGTGCCAAGCCACTCACCACAGAAGAGCTTTCTGTACTTGATAAGGGACTCAAATTTGCCCCTCTGAAGAAGCTCGATAGGTTTGGCACTTTTATGGACATTCATAAATACACACGTAAGTTACACATTCAGCGCTACCTCATTTCTAACCCTGTTAGAAATGAGATTAGCGCCACGTCTGGGACCGTCCATTCCGGCCTGTTCAACCCCTCACTATTCACCCCACCCATTCCTATGGCGCCAGCCATTAGCATATTCAGGGATTTGGTCCTCAAAGATCTGGCTGAACTCCCCGATAAGCACATACGCCGCCACCCTTTTTCTAATCAAGGTTTGAAGTCTCTGTGTTTACAAAAAGACCTTGTCATCCGCCCGGCTGACAAGGGTGGCGGCATTGTTGTCTTGGATAGGAAGGACTATATATCCGAGATGTATAGAATCCTTAATGAACCCAATACATATAAAATAATGCCCAACAATCCCACGGCTTCATTTAAGAGAGAGCTATCTGTTATTGTAAAGAAGGGTTATGATCATGGGATTTTAAATAAAAAGGAGAGAGATTTCTTGGTACCCTTGGCACCCAGAGTTCCAACTATTTATTATTTGCCCAAGGTACATAAGAATCCATTGCAACCTCCTGGCCGGCCTATCGTGAGTGGGATAGACTCTGTCACCTCACGTATAGGCCGGTACATCGATTTTTACCTACAGCCCCTTGTGAGGCGTATGCCTTCTTATTTGAAGGATACGGGGGCTACCATACGCCTACTTGAGAGTTTGGAATTGCAGGGGGATCACATCATTGCCACCGCTGATGTCGCTTCCTTGTATTCCTGAATACCTCAAGACAAGGGATTGGAAGCTGTCCAATATTTTTTGGAAAAAGAACCTACTATTGCCTCTTTTCAGTGTTCCTTCTTTATTGAACTACTGGAGTTCGCTACGAAGCGAAGTTATTTCTGGTTTGATCAGCAGTATTATCTTCAATTACGTGGCGTGGCTATGGGCGCTAAATTTGCCCCTAGCCTCGCCAACCTATTTATGGCAAAGTGGGAGGAGGATGTCGTCTATACCAACAGAGACCCATCCCTCATTATGTGGGCATGGTATATTGACGACATCATCCTCCTATGGAAGGGGAGTGCCGAATCACTCAATCCATTTTTTGAACATTTGAATAATAATGATTGTGGTATCTCCCTATCCCATACAGCCAGCAATCATAAAATCAACTTTTTAGATTTAGAAATTGAGATATGTGATGGTGGTTTCCAGCTCCAGACACACTTCAAAGCCACAGACCGGAACAGCTTTATACCACCAGATAGCTGCCACCACCGGTCTTGGCTTGATTCAGTGCCACGGAGTCAATTTCTTAGATTACGAAGAAATTGCTCAAACACTGATTCCTTCAAAGCACAATCTGCACTTTTGAAGGCTAAGTTCATTGATAAAGATTATGATCCCCAGCTTGTTGACCGTGAGTTTCAATATGCCCTTGAAACCAATAAGGAATCACTATTGGAAGAGAGGCCTAAAAGAGAACAAGGTGATTTCTTTAGGTGGTCTTTGTTGATGTCCTTCTCTAATCAACATAGACATATTAAAGCCATTCTTTCCAAACATTGGGACATCCATAGGAATGATCGAGTTTTGGGTACTGTTTTTCCCGATAGGGCGAAAGTTATTTTCAAGGGAGCCCCCACTTTACAGAGCAAAATTGCTCTGAACATCATTAATCCTCCCATACGCCAACCTCTCTTCCATGAGATGGAAGGATTTTATTCATGTAAAAAATGTATTGTCTGCCAACATAACTCTGGCATTGGGAGGAAAACTGTGTCGTTCACATCATCAGTCATCCACAAAACATATTCGATCAAACAATTTTGTACTTGCACCACCAGTTACATTGTGTACTTAATTACATGCCATTGTGGGAAACAATATGTGGGCCGCACCATCCGTTCTTTTGCCATAAGAGTAGCGGAACATATCGCGCTTATCAAAAGCGGGGACACTAATCACACCGTCCCCGGACACTACAAGCTACACCACAATCGTGTCATTGAGGGGACACGATTTGTGGTGATAGATAGATATGTCCCTCCCTGGAGGGGTGGTGCCATGACTAGAGGTGTGTCTTGTCTAGAGACCTTCTGGATCCATGAGCTCCGTACACTTTTCCCATTAGGTATCAATGTTGAAGTAGACGTCAACGCCTTTATTAATAAAGCCTGACTTTTTTTCTGTTTTAGTTGTGTTTCTCTCTCCTTTTTCATTTCATTTTATTTTTATTTTTTATTTTTCATTTTTCATTCATATGTGTATAGGCATCCACCTAATTTATTCCTTAAATACTTTAATCTATATATATATGTATCTGTTGCGTTTATAAATACATGATACTTATTGTATACGTATGTTTGGTGAATATTGTATGTATATTATTATGTGAGTCCGCTCCATGAATAGGTATCTATATAATGTTTTCTTATGAGTAATACTATACTTTCTTTTTTATATACCCATTTAATTTTTTATTTTTTATCTAATTTTTACACCTTATTTAGCACTTAATATTGCTAGTCAGACTTCTGTGGCGACACATATGTTTTATTTGTTATTCAGGTCTTACATTCACTGCTATATGTTTGACGCCGTTATTGCACTTTATCCATGTACCTGTCCTTATCATTTATTTCTATATATATACTTGTTTTTTCCCCAATTGGGGTCACTTTATGCACATCCATGTCACTGGTTACATTTCCGGGTTGTATGTTTTATTGTGCTGTTCCGGCATTCACCCGCCTCCGTGGGAGGATCGCATCCTTCCCTTTATGCACGTATTTGATATTGTTTGGCTGGAGGATGTCGTTACCACCTCTGCAGCCGTGGTTCTGCCCCTTCACTGTCGTCACTAAGCCGTCATACATCCGACCTCCCGCCATCCGCCCGCCTCCGTGGGAGGATCGCATCCTTCCCTTCATGCACGTACTGGACACGTCACTTGGTTTGGCTGGAGGAAGTTGTTATCACCTCTGTAGCCGCTGTTCCGCCCCCTCACTGTCGTCACTAAGACGTTTTATTTTCCTACCACGCATGCGCCTCACGCGCATGCGCTGTATCCATTATTTCACTCGGATGCGCACGCACATTGCTGCGTCATGCACACTTTTTCTTGTATCAGTTATCCTTTTTCACATTGCACCCTCCGGACATTAGTGTAATTATGATAACCAACAAGTTTGCCCCTTTGGGCTTTTTATGCCATATTTCCCTTTCCTCACTTCTGGTGCCCACCAATGTGAGGCGTGGAACGCACGCCGGTCGGCCATCTTGCCTGACACCGGAAGTGACGCTTTTAACATTCGTGGAGCTGATTCTCATGTATTTTGATGGACCCCATATATATACCTTGGTGGCTACAGTGGGGAAAACCCCCCAGACGACGTCTATGAAGATGAAACGCGTCGGGTAGGACCCCACTGTCGCCACTTTTCCACAGCGCTGTTTTTATGGATCTACATGTGAGTGTATATCTATTTTAAATAAAATTCAAATTTTATACGGATTTACACTATGTGGCCATTCCTTCCTCTTTTCCATTTGCTACTGCCATCATTTGGTTTTTAACACCGCTCTGAGGGATACAATCAACATGTCAATTGTTCCATACCTCCTGGTTCCGGCATTGTTTTGAGGGACACAGCAACGTGTGAAGCTATTCCATCAACACTGCCCCTCCGGGCCACCTGCAGTCACTCACCACCTAAGCCTATCCGACCCTACTCGGCGTACGCCCCGTTGGGTCCACCCATTCTGGTAAGCCTCTTCACTTTTGGTGGTGTTGTGCATGTTTCCACTCCAGATGGTTTACATATTTGAAGTGTCTAGTTCCTGAAGATTCCTTATTTCATTCCTAAGGATGACTCTTTGCTGTCAATTATATTTGGAACTGCTGGTTTAATGCCTGTTATATTGGACTTTTTCATAATCTCATAGCGCTACACTCATTTTATTTTTGTCCATTGTTTATATCTTGTTGGTTGTGTTAGCTGCTTGTTTCTTCTCTGGCAGCGCAGAATTATTTTGTATATATAACAACTACGTTTTAGTGAATAGAAAAACTGGGCCGATACCGGTCCACCAGCTGTCTGCTAATTTGGAGGAGAGAGACTAGAGTAGTGGCTGTAGACTTGTTTTGCTGTCAATGATGGAGGCTGGAGAGGAGCACTGTTATTCAAAAAAACACAAGCCTATAACACATGCCAGCGACTACACTAGTCCTACACTAGAATACCTCTCCACTATACCATCATTCACAACACAAGCCACCAGCTACTACTGTAATCTCTCTTCCCTTAATAGCTGGTAGCTGTGTCTGAGCTCAGTCTTTTTTGTCATTGTCAATGAAACCTTTTCAGTACATTGAAGTCAGCACAGGAGAGTAGAGCAGGCCCAGGGCTGTAAGATTACATAGAGAGATGCAAAATACAGGAGGGGAGGTGGCTTCAATGCTGGCTGTAGGTCCCTGTAGGAAAGTTCATAAATTGGGCTTCAGCCTGGGGTAGAGCTACAGCACAAAACTGACAAAAAGAAATGTGATTTTATTTCTAAACCACTGCACATATTTGCAATGTGCACTGGTACCTAGGGAGATTTACTAAGCATTTTTAACTTCTGGGGATAATTCTTCTTTAATAGGACATGCTGCATCCAAAAAAAAAATCAGGGCAATGCAAAGCTCAAATGTAGCCTCTGAATTGTCATAAGCTAGTTGTTAGTTAATTTGGACAGGGTATAATCCTAAATCAAAGAAATAAGAAGAGAAAAGGGCGCACCAGCCATGTGCATTATCTTTTGTAAAACATTTATTGAGTAAAATGATAAAGGAAATTACTCACAAGCAGTAGTGAATCATGTGCCATAGACCTTGGACATCAACTAGCAACAAGTGGTTAAAATGATGAACGAAGCCTTCCAAAGGTCTTTCAGAGGAATATATAACACTGCTTGCTTACGCGTTTCGAAGGGCTCGTCCCTTCTTCATCAGAGCTCAGCTTTATCATTTTACTCAATAAATGTTTTACAAAAGATAATGCACATGGCTGGTGCGCCCTTTTCTCTTCTTATTTCTTTGTCTGCTAGGATTCCCCATCCTTGAGGGCAGCAAGGCCTGTGTATCCCTTTCATCTATTTGGTCGACCACTGTTTTTGTATCGGTTGATTATAATCCTAAATCCCCATCAAATTAGTAGGTACAATGCCCGGCGCGTGTGGAGATGCGACTCGGTGTACATCTTGCGGCATGTATGCGTTCCTTGATCATCCGATCAAGGCTGAATACTGTTGTGCAAAATGTAAGCACGTTGTTTCCCTGGAAGCCCAGGTTCTGAGTCTAGGGAAGCAACTGTCAACATTGAGAAGACTACTAAAGAGAGTTGGGATCATACCCGGCAGGTGCCGGCAGGGGCCAGCACAGAGACGGGTGGAGATGAGGGGCAGGCACCTAAGCAGAGTAGATGGGTGACAGAAAGGTTAGAGGGGAAAGTGCCGGGGAGGCCAATCCTGGGCTGGAACATCCCAATAAGTATGCCTCGTTGAATGTCATTGGTGAAACCAGTCAGGGACCAGCACTGCTGGAGCCAAGTAACTCCCCTAGCTGCCAGGGGAAGAACTCCTCCATTGAGAGTGGGGGGGAAGTGAAGGGAAAGGAAAGACAGGTTCTGGTGGTAGGGGACTCAATTCTTAGAAGGACACAGAGGGCAATCTGTAACAAGGACCTGAAGCGCCGAACTGTATGTTGTCTACCGGGCGCTCGGGTTCGGCACATCATGGATCTGGTGGACAGATTACTAGGGGGGGCTGGGAAAGACCCGGCTGTCATGGTGCATGTTGGCACCAATGACAAAGTCAGAGAAAGATGGAGTGTCTTTAAAAACGAATTTAGGAGCTAAATTGAGGAAAAGGACCTCCAAGGTAGTATTTTCAGAAATACTACTGGTACCTTGAGGAGCCACACCAGAAAGCCAGAGGGAGATTAGGGAAGTAAACAAGTGGCTGAGGAGCTGGTGTAGAAAGGAGGGGTTTGGGTTCCTGGAGAACTGGGCCGACTTCTCAGTCGGTTACCAGTTCTATAGAAGGGACGGACTGCACCTAAATGAGGAGGGTGCAGATCTGCTGGGAGTGAAGATTACCGACAAGTTAGAGGGGTTTTTAAATTAGGCGATGGGGGGAGGGTCCAGAGGTAGAGATAGTCAGCGTGGAACTAATTTCAGAGGGTAGTACTGGGGGCATTAGCGATAGGTTGATTAAAGCACCTAAACCAGTGGTAAGTATAACAAGTCCTTTTGCAACCTCAGAACACCCAATAAGGAGATAGTATGCAACTGGTCTAAACTACGTGGCATGTTCACCAATGCCAGGAGTCTGGCGAACAAGATGGGACAAGATGGGAGAACTAGAGCTACTGTTGTATGAGGAGGCTTTAGATTTTGTAGGAATTTCAGAGACTTGGTTTAACAGCTCTCATGATTAGCTGGCATCCATTCAAGGGTATTCCCTATATTGCAGGGATAGAGAGGGCGAAAAAGGGGGAGGGGTATGCCTGTATATCAAGAATGATGTAAAAGTTAATGTGAGAGATGACATCACTAAGGGAGCAAGGAAGGAGGTGTAATCCTTATGGGTAGAGCTACAAGAGGAGGAAACTAAGGGGAAAGTAGTACTGGGAGTATGCAATAGGCCCCCTAACCAGAGGGAGGAGGAGAAGGCGGACCTCCTATCACAATTTGGATTTGTGGCAAGGATGGGAAGTGTCATCATAATGGGGGATTTTAATTATCCAGACATAGACTGGGTGGAAGGAACCGCACACTCATCTAAAGCGTCGCCATTTTTTAAATGTCTTGCAGGACAATTTCATGGCTCAGATGGTAAACACACCAACTAGAAACAAAGCTTTACTAGACCTACTGATTACCAACAATAAAGACCTGATTACGGATGTGGAAATATGGGGCAATTTAGGAAACAGCGATCACAGGTCAATTAGTTTTAGTATAAATCACACAAATAGAAAACAAAAGGGGAATACAAAGACACTGAATTTCAAAAGAGCCAACTTCCCTAAACTACGAGCCTTGCTAGACGATATTAAATGGGATAAAATCCTAGGCACAAAGAACACAGAGGAAAAATGGGTGTGCTTTAAGGGCATATTAAATAAGGGCATTAGCCAGTGCATCCCATTGGGAAATACATTTAAAAGAGCTAATACATGTCCTGGGTAGCTTAACTCCAACGTAAAAATGTATATAAAAGCAAAGGAGAAGGCTTTCAAAAAATACAAAGCTGAGGGATCATCAGCTGCATTCCAACTTTACAAAGAATGCAACAAGAAATGTAAGGGTGAAATCAGCGCGGCTAAGATAGAAAACGAAAGGCACATAGCGGAGGAGAGTAAAAAAAAAAAATTCCAAGAAATTCTTTAAGTACATAAATAGTAAGAAAGGGAGGTCAGATCATATTGGTCCCACAAAGAATGATAAAGGGAACCTGGTTACTAAGGATGGAGTGATGGCGAAGGTATTGAATGTATTATTCTCCTCAATCTTCACAAGGGAATCGGGGGCTTCAGTAACCAAAGCTGCTATGTTTATCCTCATGACACGTCACAGGAAGCACCCTCATGGCTTACAGAAGACAGAATTAGAAATAGACTTGAAAAACTTAACATTAATAAGTCACCGGGACCAGATGGCTTGCACCCGAGGGTCCTTAAAGAACTCAGTCAAGTAATTGCCAGACCATTGTTCTACTGACTGGAATGGTACCAGCTGACTGGAGAAAAGCCAATGTAGCACCAATATTTTAAAAAGGGCCAAGATACATCCCTGGGAATTGCAGACCAGTTAGCCTAACATCAATAGTATGCAAGCTCTTGGAGGGGATGATAAGGGACTATATACAAGATTTTAGTAATGACAACAGTATCATTAGCAGTAACCAACATGGATTTATGAAGAATCGTTCTTGTCAAACCAATTTATTAACCTTTTATGAGGAGGTGAGCTGCCATCTAGATAAAGGAAGGCCCGTAGACGTGGTGTATCTGGATTTTGAAAAGGTATTTGATACAGTTCCCCATAAACGTGTACTGTACAAAGTAATGTCTGTTGGCATGGACCATAGAAGGAGTACATGGATTGAAAACTGGCTACAGGGGCGAGTTCAGAGGGTAGTGATATAAGAGGAGGTAGACTCGGAATGGTCTGGGTGGAAAGTGGGGTCCCCCAGGGTCCTGGGACCTATCCTATTTAATTTATTCCTAAACAACCTGGTGGATGGAAATAACAGCTCAATCTCGGTATTTGCGGATGATACAAAGCTAAGCAGGGCAATAACTTTTCCGCAGGATGTGGAAACCTTGCAAGAAGATCTGAAAAAATTAATGAGGTGGGCAACTGCATGGCAAATGAGGTTTAATGTAGAAAAATGTAAAATAATGCATTTGGGTGGCAAAAATATGAATGCAATCCACTCTCTGGGGGGGGGGGGAATCTAAAATGGAAAATGACCTGGGGGTCCTAGTAGATGACAGGCTCAGCAATGGCATGCAATGCCAAGCTGCTGCAAGCAAAGCAAACAGAATATTGGCATGCATTAATAAGGGGATTAACTCCAGAGATAAAAGGATAATTCTCCCACTCTACAAGACTCTGGTTCGGCCGCACCTGGAGTATGCTGTCCAGTTCTGGGCACCAGTCCTCAGGAAGGATGTGCTGCAACTAGAGAGGGTCCAGAGAAGGGCAACAAAACTAATAAAGGGACTGGAGGACCTTAATTATGAGGAAAGTTTACGAGCACTGAACCTGTTCTCTCTGGAGAAGAGACGCTTGAGAGGGCATATGATTTCAATGTACAAATACCGTACTGGTGACCCAACAATAGGGATAAAACTGTTCCACAGAAGGGAATTCAATAAGACACGCGGCCGTTCACTAAAATTAGAAGAGAAGCGGTTTTACCTTAAACTGCGGAGAGGGTTCTTTACTGTAGTGCCCCGTACACACAATCGGATTTTCCAACAACAAATGTTGGATGTGAGCTTGGCGGAAAGTCCAACCATGTGTATGCTCCATCGGACATTTGTTGTCGGAATTTCCGCCAACAAATGTTGGCTTACATGTTCTCAAAATTTTCCGCCAACAAATGTGTGTTGTCGGACTTTCCGATCATGTGTACATAAGTCCGTCAGACAAAAGTCCAAAGTACAAACACACATGCTCGAAATCAATGCTCACCAAACACAACATTAGCAGAAGGGGCCCAAAGGGTGGCGCATGATTATTGAACTTTCTTTTTATCAGCTCGTTGTATGTCTTGTACGTCACTACGTTCATAATTGTTGGCCAACATTTGTGTGACCGTGTGTATGCAAGACAAGTTGGAGCCAACAACCTTCAAACAAAATTCCACGGTTTTGTTGTCGGAAAGTCCGATCGTGTGTACGGGGCATTAGAGCAGTGAAGATGTGGAATTCTCTTCCACAAGCAGTGGTTTCAGCGGGGAGCATAAATAATTTCAAAAAACTATTAGATAAGCACCTGAACGACCACAACATACAGGGATATACAATGTAATACTGACATAAAATCACACACATAGGTCGGACTTGATGGACTTGTGTCTTTTTTCGGCCTCGCCTACTAGGTAACTATGTATTGCCTAATTTACCTCAGTAATTTTTTTGATGACCTGTGTATGAGGTTCATGTCAACAATAAGCACAATAACCCATTCATTACAGTTCAAATGATTGCTGTTATTGTGATCAGCACTGCAACAGCAATCACATTGCAAAAAAAAAATAAAAAATCCCAAGTCACCCCTAGTCCCCCCCCCCCCCAGAATAGTACATTAACAAAAATGTTTAAAAAAAATAAACGAATGTTTAAAAGATTATACGCTGTTACCAGTCAGTATCCCTCATCACCGCCACACCAGTCAGTTGATGACACAGTACTGCATCGGTAACAGCATGTAAGGTTGCCTACCCCTTTTGTAGACGGACAAAAGTAGTCCGACCACAGGCTTGAAAAGATCAATTTGTAAATGGATAGAAAATTGGCTAAAGGACAGAATTCAGAGAGTAGTGGTTAATGACTCTTGCATATCAATGAATATCACCAAACAGTTGAATGGGACTTCAAAAGAGTCTCATTCAAGGTGCCACCGCCTTCAGAATGTATAAATTGTACCATGAGGCTCTCAGCCATTGCAAAACAATTATTTTGAACGTATCACCATGTACTGTATTGTTCTCCCTGCTTGTGGATATTTACATGCTTGAATATTAAATACATCCTTTTGAATGTGGCTTCAGCAGTCAACATGTTACTGAAACCCCTAGAGTTCTGGGATTTCTCTATCAATTGGTCCTTCGGAGCCGGAAATGATAACTCTACAGATGTCGCTAAGAAATGGAACAACACAAGCTAGGAATTCACTTTTGCTGGCGAAGGTAAGCAAACTTTTTGCTTACTGTGACATCCCGTTGTGCTATGCTTATTTCTGTAAGTCGGTGTCATGGAGTACTCTTTTCAAGAACCTTGACTGTTGAATTTTTTTTAAATGTTTCCTTTTTATTTTCCATACTACCTGTCACTTTGTACTGTCCTTTGCATGAGTGTGTTCTGTGTGTTATGCTGAATTGCTTGCCCTATTTAAGGCGCAATGTGTGCTTAGCTAGGATTTCTGCAGTTCCTGTGTCTGGGGTGACCGGCCAGGTCAGAGATCGGGTTTTCGGACTCAAGGTATCATTCATAGGCTGTGGCTGATAAGCTTCTATGTGTGGTAGGGCCCTGGTTTATTGCCAAACTTAGTACCAGTTTTGAAAGAAATTCTGTTTTCTTTTTCTCATCTACGTAGTTCTCTATAAAACAACATCATGAGTAGAAGTATTGTCTCTCCTATTCTGCAAACAGTGCCTATAAACTGATGTGGAAGACTTTAGGGAAGCAGAACTGTCAGATTCTATATACTCTCTCTCTCTCTCTCTCTCTCTCTCTCTCTCTCTCTCTCTCTCTCACAGAGTCCAGAACTCTGTACTGGAAATGGAGTGAGTACAAAGAAGGGGAACTAAGCTTATAAAGGGTCTGGAGTATATTATATATGAGGAAAGGTTGCGAGCACTGAACTTATTCTCTCTGGAGAAGAGACGCTTGAGAGGGGAAATGATTTCTATATATAAATACCCCACAATAGGGATAAAACTTTTTTGCAAAAGGGAATTTAACAAGACACATGGCCACCCATTAAAATGAGAAGAAAAGAGGTTTAATCTTAAACTACGTAGAGGGTTCTTTACTGTATGAGCGGCAAGGATGTGGATTTCCCTTCCACAGGCCTTGGTCTCAGTGGGGAGCATCGATAGTTTCAAAAAACCATTAGAAAAGCAACTGAACGACCGCAACATACATTGATATACAATGTAATATTGACATATAATCACACACATAGGTTGGACTTGATGGACTTGTGTCTTTTTTCAACTTCGCCTACTATGTAACTATGTAACTTTCTCCAATTGGGATTTTTGATTACTGTACTGCACTGCATTGATCTTTTTATGTGCTGCCATGTATCTTGCATATAAGTGGACTGTTTCTATTTACATAGAAAGGAGTGTGTTTTTACATCCTGAATCCAGAGTTTACTGAAAACCCCTCTCCCTTTCCTTGGTCTGTGTGACTCAGGTGTCAGTTTGTGCGTCTGCATAAGCCTTCGTGGCTGAGTTGTCAGTTCCTGCTATTAAGTAAATCGTGTCTGTGTGACCGTGGGACTTAATAATAGATTATTTCTTGAGGAAGTCTCACCACTGTGTGAGATGGGGAATTGTACCACCGTGTACACCCCACTCTGGGATCTGTGTGTTCCCACCAGGAGCTTCCCCTGGATTGCGAAAGATTATATGGAACAGGAGTGGCCGTGTCCCTCAAGGAATGGAACTAAGGCACATAGGGGTTTTGTACCCCTAAAAGGGAAATTTGACCTTAAGCTCTAAAAAAAATTTAAGATGTACTATCCAAGTACTTTTCAAAACAAGAAAAGACAGGCAGACATTAGATAAATTGATAAATGTGAGTAAGCAGTGTGAAAACATGTTGAATAGGAGATTGAAAAGAAACTTATTGCCCTGTGAGAAAGTTATATGAATACAATTGTGAAGAGCCTGATAACAACATTGCTGAGATAACTACAAGCACATTATGCCATAAACTACCACTCAGCGTGGTAGTATAATGACCTAAGAAGTAGACACATAGATTAGAGCCCATTGTAAATGTGTACGCCAAAAAAAAGAGAGGAAAGATGAGACCTATATTGAAATAGATATGGTCTAGGTATAGGTAGGTATGGAAAGTGCAGTTTTATTAGAGAAATGTGCTAATATTTTTGTCTACGGGTTGTAGTTAGCTAATAGAGATAGTATGTTTGTCGTGTATAGGTGTGTGAGATCCATGGATTGTTATGTCGTGTTAGTTAAATAGTAATGATAAGCCTAAAGTGCTGTATCAGCAAAACAGTTGATCCCAACCACGACGTTACCTGCCTGGAATTTGCGTGTTCTCCCGGTGCCTGCATGGGTATCCTTGGATCTCTGCCCAAACAGACAATTGTACACCACTTCAATACAATGTTTCATATTCCTATTCCTGGACTCAAATATCTGTGTGCTAAGTATTCCTTTTGTTTCATTCTCATAGGGGAGAAAAGACTCAGACAACCTGATCCCAGGGACCCCCGACCTCGCCTGCCGGATTGGGAAATCAGCCCAAGCCCCACCGAGGATGTGGAGGAAGGAGCGGTAGAGGAAGTGGGCGACATGGGCTCCTCACCAGGTAAGTGTCTGACACCCCAGCTTCTGGTAATCTATGTATGCCTGCATATTTCTAAATAAATTTTTTACATCAGTTTTAGGTGATGTTCTGGTTATGGAAGGGGAAGCATTTACAACGGACAGCGCCCAAAGATTGATTGGCCAGATCATGGCCTGGAATGGGGATATTGATGCCATGCGCAATACCATTGACATCATGCATAATCGGCTGGACAATATGCAGCAGGAAATGAACATGATCGATGTTTTGGGAGGAATCTAATCCCTTTTTCCAAAATAAAACATCGATCATGTTCTTCATTTCCTTTTTTGCTGACCCCATTCTGGGCTTTGACTTTTAAAAATTTTAAACATATTTATTAATATTAATATATTAATATTAATAATATATTCAATTTTTAATTGTAATAAAGCCTGTTTGTTAAAAAAAATAAACATACTGATGCCTTTTTTTTTTTTTTTTTACAAAAAGAACAAAAAATGAGGCCTGTTTGTAAAAGAAAAAAAAAAAAAGAAAAAAAAATGAGGCCTGTTTGTAAAAAAAAAAAAAAAAAAAAAAAGAGGCCTGTTTGTAAAAAAAAATAAATAAAAATAATTTTAAAAAACAAAAAATATATATTGTTTGAACAAATATATATATATATATATATTTTGAAACCAAAAAAAATGTACAGATTAAAAATTATGTTTTAATCAACAAAATGTGTGGCTTCTTCTTTCAATGCTCAATACCATTTTTGAAAGTTATTTGGTGTTTACAGTGACAATGGGGCTTATTTACTAAAGGAAAATACACTTGGCACTACAAGTGCACTAGGAGAACCTAGGAGACAGCCAAAAAGAAAGGCAAGCAATAAATACTTTTCGAGATTTTATCTGATCATTATTTTTTTTTTTTTAAATTAAAGATTGTCTGGCATTGCAATGGCCCCCCTACCCGTAAAAAAATCAACATATTTATCACAAACTTGATGGGCGCTTTGGGGGGCCAAGCCAGTACGGCCAGTATCCAGGCCCCTCAGAGGATTCTTTGTAAGTCCGGCCTCAGGCCCAACAGATGCAAGATAATTGCTTGAATGTTTGCGTAAATAATTGTGCAGGATGCAACACGTTAGGACAATGTGATTTAGTTTGTAGTCCGCCATGTGGATTGCTGTCTGAAACAGGCGGAACCGGCTGGCCATTATCCCGAAGGCATTCTTCACAACTCTTTTCGCTCTGGCCAGCCGGAAGTTAAAAACTCTCCTCTCCGGGGTGAGGGTCCTTTGGGGGAATGGCCTCATCAGGTGCTCGCCCAGACAGAAGGCTTCATCTGCATTGAAGACAAAGGGGAGTCCTTCCACGTTATCCACATCAGGTGGCAATCCCAGGCCACCACTCTGGAGACACTGGTAGAACTCCGTCTGGGCGAAGACTCCTCCATCCGACATCCGGCCATTCTTCCCCACGTCCACATACAGAAATTCATATTGTGCCGACACCACCACCATTAACACAATACAATACAAAATGGGATGCCACAGTCTGCCATTCCTGTGGTGTTGAAGGAAACTGGAGAGTCAAACAAGAAAAAAAATATAAGTACATAACATTGCAAACACATTACACAAAAAACATTCTTGCCCAGCATCAGTAAAACATTAATTTTAAGTATTATTTAAAAGACTAAAATATAAGGTCCACTTATCAGATTCCTCACCCCCACTGATGGCCCATTGATAATTTTTTTTTCTTGGGGGGGGGGGGGGATTATAAAGCAATTTGAGGACACACAGACCATTTGGATACATTTTGGGGGGGGATTATAAAGCAATTTAAGGACACACAGACCATTTGGATAAATTTTAGGGGGGGGGGGATTATAAAGCAATTTAAGGACACACAGACCATTTTGATAAATTTTAGGGTAAAGCACTACAATGGAGATGACAAAATATATTGTTAATTAAGTGACTAGACTAGGTGGATATGGGCCCAGCATAGCATGCTGGGGAGGTTAGTGAAGGCAAATATGCATGCAGGACAAAAAAGAGCATTAAAAAATTACAGCATGCATGAGGACTAAGGGGACATTCACAGCATATTGCAATCATGGTAATTAGTGTTTGAGTAAAGAAATATATTACATTAGCAAATATTAAATACAATAAAATGTGATGTTAAAGGATAAAAATCTTACCTTAATATAGTCCTTCTGCAGGACCTGGATGATGGCAGAACAGGTCTCTGAGATATTAATCCCCAGAGCCTGGGGGGAGATGCCTGTCAAGAACTTAAGGTCCTGCAGGCTTCTCCCCGTCGCCAAGTACCGCAACGTGGCGACTAGCCTCTGTTCCCGGAGTGATGGCTTGCCTCATGCAGGTATCCTGCTGATATAAGGGGTCAGCAAAGCCAAGAAATGGTGAAAAATGGGGTCCGTTAACCTGAGAATGTTCCTGAAATCCTCAGGATTATTCTCACGGATCTCATGGAGCAAAGGCATGTGAGAGAAATGGTCACGCTGGAGCAACCAATTCTTCGTCCATGAACTCCTCCTCGCCCTGTTCATGGACTGGGCTTGGGCTGAAGAATGAACTACAGCACCAAGCACATACAATGCACGAGCTCTACGACGAGTACGTACAGGTAACATGGCTTCAAAACGGTCGGCTGGTCAGAACGCACTTAACAGAACGCACTGAAGAACAGCAAGGCCTGTGAAGAGCGAGCTGAAAATCAGCAACAAGCGGACAATAACACACTGATAAAGCAATGCGAACTGACTACACACACTGGAAAGCAGATACAAACCTCACAAGCACAAACTGAACAACAGTTAAACAATCTGAAAAACACGAGTCTGAAAAAGCGCGAATCGTCTCTCACCAAACTTCTACTAACACGAGATAAACATGAAATTAGCAGAAGGGGCCCAACGGGTGGTGCACGAGCTATTACACTGCCTTTTTATAGTCTTTTCAGACCTGGTGTACGTCACCGCGTAGTAGGCGGTCAGACTTTGGTGTGATCGTGAGTGGGAAAGTCCGTTCATTAGAAAGTCCGTCGAAAAGACAGTCCGCACGTGTGTATGCGGCATTATGGGTAACAAGTCAGTGGCATGTTAATCAATGCAACTTTTAAAAGCAAGAAAAATATTTTGTCTGTAAAGTGTGACCTTAAAAAGAATATAAATGTTATTTCTGACTTAAAATCGTGAACAATTTGATATATATAATTTGGGTAAATATTGACTTAAAATTGTAAAATCCTGTGCAATGTGTAGTCATTTTGCACTGTGGTAAATTTAATATCGAAAAAACGTAAAATATTATATTTGCTTATTCTAAAAGAAAAGTTAATATAAAAACTGTGAGCTGCAAATCGTTAATTTAAACACTTGCTGATGTGACTAATGTGGTCATTGGAGCCACACCCAATGCAGTTAATAAAATTGATATAAATAAGTAAAGTGAAATGTTTAAAAGATTAGTGACGTAAATAAATAAATAAATAAATAAATATATATATATATATATATATATATATATATATATATATATATATATATATATATATATATATATATATATATGTGTGTGTGTGTGTATTAACGGTAATCTTTGTTTTCATAGAAGAAACAGAAAAGTTTTCCAATGTGTTCAGTATGGTGAAGTATATCTTTCTTGTAAGACAAAGGGGAAGTTATTAAAATGTTTGTTTTGAGCTGCTCATTTTTAACCATGGTGAACAATAATTTTTATAGTAATGGTATACCATAAATAAATAAAATCCATGTGGTAATAATTAGTTTGACGTCAAACAATTTTTGGTATTAGAAAAAGTGCACTGGTAAAATATCTAAGAAAGAATATGTTTAAAATGCTTACTGTATGCTAAAAATCCCTAACCTTTGGTTTTATTTTTATAAGGAAAATATAATGTGTTTTGTTGTTTAGTCCTCAGATTAGTTCTGTGCCCTGGGTTGATTTATTTAAGGTCTTCAGAACAGAAGGCGACCACAGCCAAAGACAATTCACCAATGGAAGAATTGTTCTAAAGTGTTTCTATTTTCATATGTTAACATTTATGGGTTTCACCCCCCCCCCCCCCCCCATTAGCAGTTTCTTGTTTCTAGTTACAGTATGAGGTGCTAGATTTTTTTTGTTGTGTTCTGATCTGACATGTATGAGCTTTGAAATTTAAGAGTTTCAATGCCACAGATAATTAAGCGTCTCCTCTCTTAGTCTACGTTTCCACTATAGTGACCCCCAAAGTCACGTGATTGAATTAGCTACATGCCCAGCCAGTACTGCCTTTTCAAGCTAAAGCACATTGCCTTAGGCTTTGCATTTTAATGTCCCTAGCAAGTCTGCCTTTGTGTCTCCTAGTGTATTTCAAGCCAGTTTCCTGTTTGGTGTCACCATGCAACTCTACCTACTCTTATAGATTCCTGTGTGACTGTTTGCATGGCTACTCATTTCTAGCTGTCTTGTGTGTCTTCGTGTATCTGTACCCAGTGTCTGTGTGTCCAGCCACACACCTGTCAGCTTGAATTTTACTCCCTACTGTTTAGTGATTCCAGCACCTCAGCGCTGCAAGGGATTCTCATTTGTCCATTGGCCCTTAGTTCTAGGTATCTGCCTGCTTGGGTGAGTAAGAGGGCCACAACCGGGGAACTGTCTGCAGCACAACCCATCTCCACCATCAGGAGCAATGGAAAAGACAAGGCAGTTCCTTAGACTCTGCACCTCGCCCCCCTTTCAAGGGCCCTCACCATTGTTGCATGTGCAGACATGCTGCATTCTCCCCAAATAGTACCATTAGGTATCCTTCCTGCCTTAGAATCCTTGTACACATCAACTGTATCTTGTGTACCTGACTTCCTGTGAACCCTGCACCCCAGTGATGCAAGTGGTTCTTACTAGCATTTTATTTCCTGTCTGCCTATAAGACCAGAACCCCAGTGCTGCACTATACTCCTGCCATTCTTATAAATCCTGTATTCTGTGCTCTCCAAGTCTCTTGTCTCTGTACTTACATGTTACTGGTTAACTATAGGATCACTGATCCAAGCCATACGTGATAGGCCTCCCTTTGAGACAGCCTACTGTTCATGATAAATGTTTCATTGAATTCAGGATAGCGTAGACAGTTTCATTTGGATGATAGTTGAATAACATTTTATACTAAATGAGAATGGTTTCTCCTTGTATTAAGACGTTTTTCTTTTCTTCTAGGTCTTATTACCTCTAGAACATAGATTTACTTCAGCAGTAAAAAAACTCAACGGCTTTATGGGCATTTTTGTTAATGATCTAATGCTGGACTAACAATTTGAGTGACGCCATCTTCAAAAATATCCTAACTCATTCCTTGGCTTTATGACATCAGCCACAAACAGCATTGATGGAAAAGAGTGATTTCAAAAAGGTTTTTGGATGTCTGAAAAACTTATCATGTCAGCTGTCTGAAAAAGTCAAAAGCTCAGTTTGCTATAATTGCAAAAAGGTCTGCACACCTACCGGAAGTTTCTTGTCATGTGGACTGCGATAGTCCTGAAGAAAAGAATATTATGTATGACCATTGTATGCATTCTTAGGTGTTGCAGTGGAATGGAGGATGAGCTGTCAAAGTTACAGCAGAAGAATCAACTAAAAACTTGGCGTTCATATACTGTTATGCCCTGTACACACGATCGCACATTCCGACAACAAAATCCATGTTTTTTTTCCGACAGATGTTGGCTCAAACTTGGCTTGCATACACACGGTCACACAAAGTTGGTCGGAAATTCCGAACATCAAGAACGTGATGACATACAACACGTATGACGAGCTGAGAAAAATGAAGTTCAATAGCCAGTGCAGCTCTTCTGCTTGATTCCGAGCATGTGTGGAACTTTGTGCGTCGGAATTGTGTACACACGATCGGAATTTCCGACAACAGATTTTGTTGTTGGAAAATTTGAGATCCAGATTTCAAATTTTGTGTGACGGAAATTCCTATGGAAAATGTGTGATGGAGCCTACACACGGTCGGAATTTCCAACAAAAAGCTCCCATCGAACATTTTCCGTCGGAAAATCCGACCATGTGTACAAGACCAACGCATAATTTTTTTTAGACAATTTGGTATTTTTTTAACCTTGATGAAGCAAAATTAGAATTTTCTGCAGAAGTTAATTCGGTACATAAAACAGGAGGAATATGAACTAGAAAAAATAAAAATAAATAAATAAATATTTAAACTAAGATTAGGCAGTTAGAGGGAGATGTCGGAATTTAGAAGGGATTGATAGGAATTGTAATTGTATCTGCCTTTCTTTAAAATGTCATTTATGTTAGATTTTGAATGTGTTATGAGACTTAGTTTGTTTCATCTTCCCCAATATCACGACGACTAATATTCACATCTAGTTAGGCCCTACACAGCTTTAACTGTCACCAAAAGAATATCTAAACTGAATAGTCAAGAATCCAACTGTCCACAACCAGTGTATGAATTGTTTGTTATAGCGCTGTTATGTTTTGTTAGTTGTCTGGCCAATTTTTTATTTTGCCAGGAGATGGGATTGATAAATAAAATGGCTATTCCATTTACTCTATCAAACATTTAGTTATAAGTATCAAAATATGTGTTTTGATTAAGCAGATATACTTGATACAATTATATGTTAGAAGTCATATGAGGTAACAGTTGTTTTTGTTGTGGTCAAATGCCATTCACACCTTCAGCTGTGAAAATGTTTATCTCTGGCTTTCCCACAGAACTTGGGAAGTGACGTGTATATGTTAAATGACCATCTGCATATCAATGAATATCACCAAAGAGTTGAATGGGACTTCAATAGAGTCCCATTCAAGGTGCCACCCCCTTCAGAATGTATAAATTGTACTATGAGGCTCTCAGCCATTGCAGAACAATTATTTTGAACGTATCACCGGGTACTGTATTGTTCTCCCTGCTTGTGGATAGCTACATGCTTGAATATTAAATACATCTTTTTGAATGTGGCTTCAGCAGTCAACATGTTATTGAAACCCCTTGAGTTCTGGGGTTTCCCTATCACTCTGAATGGTCTAAGGTTATCAGTGGTGTACCCCAGGTTCAGTGTTGGAACCCCTACTTTTTAATACCCTTATAAATGATATAGGGTCTGGGATTAAAAGTACCATTTCAGTCTTTGCAGATGACACCAAGCTATGCAGTGGAATAACGTCCTTACAGGATGTCTCCAACTTACAAGCTGATCTCAATGCACTAATATCTAATTGGGCAACTGTTGGATAAGCAACATGGTTTAATATCTTACTTCTGGTATTTCACTTCCTGTTTGACACAGCCAGGTAGGAATGAAACACATCAAAGCTTTGTGATCAGAAGAACAATGCCTTGGCTCAAGCCCACCTGCTGTGACATGTGCGAGTACAGTACAAGCTTCAAAGAGACCACTGCTGCAAAGATGTCTATTGAGATTTGACACAGGGCTGATAGAGACGCTGGCCCTGGGGGACAATAAAGCATGCCTCCTGGAGAATGGGCAGACATTTGAAATGATACCTCAATAAAAGGCAAATGGGGGTGGCTATGAGTGGGCGTGTATGTTTGAATGTAAGGGACATACAGGCTTTTGATCTTTCTCTCTTGGCTGCTGGGAAGCCTGCTGTAAGGTCATCCCTTTTGCTATCTTGGGACCTTGCTCTGACCGAGGGCTTGGGCCTATATTCCATGAGGCCCAGACCCCTTTATCATCCAGAACCCACAAAGGAAATCATGTGTGATAAGTATCTTTGATATTTCATTGTTGTTATATGTTATAGAGATGTGCTGTTAGTATAGTGTGTTCTGATTGTAAGCTATGTAACATTGTAATACCCTTTTAGTACTTTTATGATAGTTTCCTAACTCGTTGGGAAATAAAAATAAGATATTGTTTTACTAGCCACACCGTGTGTTTGGTTTCATAGCTAACCTGGTATTATTGTGATATTAACAATAACATGTGCTCAGAGTTTAATGGACCAACTAATGATAGGGACTAGACAAATTAATACGCAGATATAATATTAATATTTATATCGATTTCTACATTTGGCACCCCAGACTGTGGAATTTTATTTTTACACAGAATCCACAAAAAACCTAATGTATTTTTGTCTTGACTCCCTGTAAGGATAAATCCTAAACTACACCCAGAACTCAAAATCATCTCTAGTGTGGACAAGATTGGCGCTGGCTTGCGAATTCTGAAACCACGCTTGGATGGTCATGAAGATTCTGTGAAATATTTAATCAGGGAAGCGTAGAACCTGGTGAGATCTTCGGATGATATATGTATATATGTTAAACGTTTGTATCATTAATATGCTTTAGGCCTGTAACCAGCCAAAGGTGCTGGCGAGTAAAAGGGCTGATCACCCTTGGTTAGAGATTGACAGGAATTACCATACATCTTTGAGGAAAAAGTGGGAGAAATACATTTTTTTTTTTTTTACCCATGTGAGAGTGAAATAGCTTTGTTCCAATAGGAGATGAATGTGGCCTGCAACCTAAGGAAGGCATTGATTGAGAATCTGCCTTGTGTCTTAGAATGTGCCTTGCGTCTGGTAGGCTGTAGAACTACAAGTCACTGTTAGGTTTAAATGGCTTTGTAGCAGTTTTTTTTTTGTTTGTTTATCTTTGCATGGTAAGCAACTCTGGTAAAAGCAGGTTAGACCAGCTTTAGTGGGGGGTAGGCTAATTAGCATATCAATGGATATTCCCCAGTAAGCATGTGGTAATCCTAAAAGCCACATAGAACCTACAGGACAGGAGTGCTCATATACAAGGCAGCCGATAATGCCACAGTAAGTGTGGTGGGTCTTTTCTATGGATATGCAAAAGTTTAATGATTTTGAATGATATCAGGTAAAAGTGGTAATGAATGAAGAATATTGAATGCTAGAAGAGCGATTCAGTTTTTTTTTTCGTGAGTTGTAAGAGATAACGATAATTAAGTTTGGTGTGTTACTCAGTGCACTGTTGGAACATTAGTACAAATAGAATTGTGTATTGTGTGCATTGTATGGTTGTGAAATGGAACTGGTGTATACATATGTTAAAAAGTACGCTTCTGCCAATTATCATTCATGTGCAGATGAACCTCTTAAAAGCCAGTGTAACGTTCTATTGTCACAATGTCAACAACATAATAGCAGATTGGGTAAACAGCTAAAAAAGAAAGTTAAAAAAGAAAGGTTGGCAAATGAAATTGCAGTGTTGCTCAGAATTAAATTTATATCTGAGCAAATGGAGGGGAAGTGGGAAGCAGAGAGGAGACGTCTCGGGGAGGACATAGAGAAAATCAGTGAAAACCTTATAAAGATCGCAACAGACTCCAGTAGTGAGATGGATCAATTGCGGACTACAGCAGGCAATTTGTCAGAAAGAAACAGTGAGCTACAAAAACAGCTGCAGAGGTGCAGCATGGACTGTGATATGAAGAGCAAACTTTTAGAGTCATTGCGAGTAAAGTTGTCAGAGATGGAAGAGTTGGTTATGTCTTTAGAAAGAAAGTTAGCAAATGCACACTCCCAGCTTCTTACTAAAGAGCAATGTACAGTATTGCTCAATGAGGACAAAGGAACGTGCCAATTGGCCAATATCTGCACAGTCAATGAGGAGAAGGGCTGTGATGAAACACATTCTGCTATTGCACCCATAGCTTCGAAGCAGGATAACAGTTTGATTACAATCCAAGAGAGACTTACTTTGTGCCAGATTCTGGGTGAATTTAATGCCCTGGAATCACCAGTGAGTCTGTCCAATAAATTTGAGGCTCTAGTCCTTAGATTTCATTTGACTAATGAGGATGCATGTTCTCTTCTGAGAGCATGGCTACCAGGACCTTTGGCAGGCCAGTTATTTGCACAGGTTAATGATAGCTTAGCAGATGCAGAGGTGCGGAGGAAAGAGTTGCAGCGTATTGTGGACAGTCGTGATAATGGTATGAGTGATTTACAACGAATGAGATTTAGGAGAGGAGATGACCCAATTTTGTTCTGCAGTGAGTATCTTGCATTGTATACGAAAGTGTTCAACTGTCCTGACTTATTGGAGGATGATACAAGTTTCATATACTCAATGGCCAATAAGTGTTATGTAAGCTATCCCATTAGAATGGCTCTGAGGAATGCTAGATCCTACCAAAATTTTGTCAATATCCTGCGAGACTTCTGTCAAGAGTCCAGTGGTAGGGAATATGGGTCAAAGGCAGGTGTATCCGTAATAAGCAGAGGTACAGGAAGGCAGAGAGAGTTCAGACGTTCTAAATGGAATAGGCATGGACATAGATTTTGTAAAGACCTTAACATTGCTAGCATGGAGCAGGAAACTCCAGAATTACAGGGTGCACAGGCAGCCATAACGGAGTTATCCTCCAAACATGCAATAGCCAAATGTGCAATGGTGGAGGTACCCTCCGCACATGCACAGTGCTCAGCAAAGATAGGAGTCAAGCATGCAGAAAAACCAGACGCTCTTATTGCTGCAAGTGATGTTGCTATGACAGAAATCAATGGTGGAGATGTAAATAAAAGTGCTATAACTGTGCTTGAAAGTGATTCAGGAGTTGAAACTTCTGATGACTCCTCAGACGATGAAAGTGTAAATTTTGCTTATTCCAAGCATAGTAATCATAGTAACAATGTCCAGCAGTGTGAGTTTCCACTGCCGTATGCTCAAAGAAGGGCCTATACAGAGAGACCAGCCCTCAAATGTTTTTTGTGTAAAAGGGGGGGTCACATCGCTAAAAATTGTTGGGCGGCGAATAATGGTATCAAGAGAAGATCGCAGTACCCCAAAACGACCCCAAGGCATTATGAAGTGTATTCTGCCCGATGGGGTAGCAGCCCAAAGCATGGAGGCTGTAGTAATCACACCCATTTCCCTTTAAAGACCCAAATGCGGAGACTGCAGACTGAAGATCGCCAATATGGGGAACAGTTACGTAGAGTCAAAATGGAGGTAGCTGCATGGTTATTCAAATGTAGCACTGGGGAAAACAATGTTAGCAGCACTTAGTGAGCTGCATGGATGCTCCTTGCCATATTTTATTTATATACGACCCTCACATCTAAACCTTAAACATAGCAAATGTTCCCCTACATTGCAATTAATGGGAAAAGGCTTGGGGGACTCAAAAAGTCAATTGTCATGATAATTGTGTGTAATCACTGTCTTTGTGTTCCTTTTTCAGAGACCTGGGAAGAAGATAAAACTGGTTTGGATACTAATGTCTGTGTTTGTTTGCAGGTTCTTCAAAGAGAGAACAACAGTGGGCACATTTAGCAAAACAGGGGTTAGGTTATGGTAAAGGCATAATCGATTATCAAATGGTACCATGAGCTCATTAATTAGTAATTGTTTGCAAACAATGAAAAAAAAAAAATAAGATAAACAATAGTCAGGCATTAAGGGTTTCAAGTGTTGCAAGTGAAGTTACAAATGTTGTGATGAGGTACAGATGTTTTGTTTTTTTGTTTTTCCCCATTAACTAATTGTCTTTCAGATGGAAATGAGCACTTACTCTTCTCAGGAGGAAAATCCATGGATGTCTTTAGTTAAAAGTTGAGTGTTTGTCATTGTCTTATGGTGGTTGTCTTGTCATGTTGTTTTTGTGTAATAATGGCCAGAATTTTAATTTTTTTGTTAAGTTTTTTTAATATTTTTGGTATTTGTTTAGTCATCCATTTTATTTTTGTTTGTTCAGGTGGAGAAATTATTGTTTAGTCCACCTGAAAGGGGGGCAATTGGCCATTCCGTCAATTAGCAGCTGAATAGATGGTCATGGGATATGTCCTGCAGCTGAATACATTTTGTTGATTTAAGACAAGAGTTGTGGGTAGGAGACCATTCTAGCTTCTAGAGTTCGTTTTTTTTTTTTCTCTCTTTGTTTAATGTTCATTCAGGTGGAAAAAGTTACAAGGTGTACGCTTTGTCTACCTGAAAGGGGGGTTAGTGCATAGGTCTGAAAGTACAGATAATGCATTGTCTTTTTTAATGCTTAAAATTTTGAATTTTGGGAAGCAACGTTCAAGTTCATGGTTTTTAAAATTTTTTGATCATACCAGGGGGATCCATTTTAGAGTGGGTTCAGCCTAAAGAGGTCATGGTTGTTTTGATAGGTTGGTCAGGGTTGCAGAAACCAGGAATACTAAGTTCCTGGTTCCAAGGAAGGAACTATAAGTAAACGTAGTAAGCGAGCAGATATTATGGATAAGAATTTGATTCTGCTCTTGTTTTTTTCACTTCCAGAGTCCTGGTGAAGCGTGATTGGAGAGGTCTCTGGAACAGGGATGACAGATGTTCATCTGGTTGGCAGTTTGACTGTGCCGCATCACACTGCAAATTTGTTCTGATAAACATCAGGAGAGAAGGGACAAACAAAAAGATTCAGTTTAATACTTGTTTTTGCTTATGGACAATTTAATCCTAATCCTGAATCTGAAGGACTGTGCCTATCAACGACACTTGCGAGACATTTTTGCCGGATTCACTCCTGATAAATACAAACGTGCTATTAATGCATGTACGATGGGTTGGAGGTTGGGGAAGGAATATACACATCCAATCTGTCAGAACCTGAAATGTAAAATATGTTTTTTTTTGTTGAAGGAAGGAATTGAAAGAAGAAAAGGTTTTTAATGTATGACATGTATTGACGTAACGAAAGTAATATGGTGCAGGTACCCAGGAGACTGGCGCTTATACATAATAAGGTGTCGGTTGGCCAGACTAGAGGTTGGCCAGGTGACACATCAATGGGGTGAAAATTTCCTTGTATGGGGAGATACGCCTGGCTGATGTCTCACCTGAGAGGTTGAAACCCGGCACAGGGAAGGCCAGTGAATACGCACAGGAGCATGCTCCGTTAGATACAGGGAGCAAAACGCTGGCTACCAGGGTACAGTATGCCTTCACCACATGGCACTTCAATGTCTCGCAATGGTTGGTAAAATTCCATTACCCTATATGTGCTGAATATACACTGAATCAAGTGCGGTCAGTATACCAGTGACTTGCTCCCAGAGATGTGCGGACACAGAAGGAGGTTCATGCAGGGCGCGTGTTTCTGAGGAGTAACCCGAAAGCAGAGGGATGTATTCAGCACTATATTGGGGGAATAGGAGCTGGGATGGGTGTTGTTAATGGGGTGGACAGCGGCCTCCTGAGGAACAAACTCGCAGCCATAGCTTCAGAGAATAAGCGGGGCTTTGTTACTCAGAGATTGGTGGCATCCTTAATAACATTCAACAAAGTCACACATATATACCCAGGTTAAAGTGGCTCAAGATTTTGTCAACCATGTTGAGAGATTGGTAGAGAATGTGATGGTATGGGACGGGAATTTGTCATTGGCTCTTGCGTGCACAAAGTGGCAGGTGGAAGTGTCAACCAGCATTGAGCTGATTGTACAGTCTCCATATGAGGGACAGAGGCCTTATGAGTTAGCATCACCGCTCAGTAAGACTTTGCCAAACACGTCACTTACACTGATCCAAAGTGGTGGTCGAATGCCTGGATGGGCCATACCAGTTTGGATTGTGAAAGGTGTTATGCTGTATGATCTCAAGTACAGAAGTGCAGACTCGGTCTGTATATTTGGTGGCATTAATGGGCTTACTGACTAGGGATTCTATCTTCTTGCGTTTGAGGCTAATTTCCCACATATGACCAAAGAAGCTGGAAGATGGAGGCAGGTTGATACTTCCCTTGGTCAGAAGCATGACCATGATGTCCTTTGTATGCCAGGTCAATACATGGTGGTGAACAAAAAAAAAAAATGTTGGGAAGATATTTCATTCTGTATTCGAGATGGAAGGATCATTGCTGGGAAGGAAGCACCTGGGTATTATTTGGGACATAGACGAGTTTGTTTCCTTGTCCTAAAGAATGCCAATGTAACGTTAGTCATGGAACTAGATGGTTCTTTGAACCTAACCATAGGTAGAGGTGCATGGTATACCCTGGGCATGGTCTTTGAAACCCAGGCACAGGGATGGAATTGTGTGGGTTTTGTCATTGTTACAGATTTATATGTGTTGTTAAACTTGATATTTATATAGAAGGGTCACAAAGTTATCTATGCAAGCTGGGGAACGAAGTGACGGTAGGGTCTCTGTGTACAAGATAGAGACTTTTCTGCCAAGTCAGAGCCCTGCAATACCGCTGACATGCCCGAAATCTGATGGGTCATAGGTTTATATGTATATATTATGGTAATGGGTTGATTTATGTCATGGTATAGTGTGATAAAGGTATATTTTAAGCTAGTAATATGGGCAACAGGCCCTCCTCGAGACTCTATATCTGAAAGCTGGTTAAGATGCTGCTCTGGATGTGTGCTGGTGAATGATGAGTGTATGGACACCCCTTGCCTGTTTTATACCCCTTCATGAAGATGTTAGAAAGAAGAAGATACAGAATGGTGACATGGGAGCTGTCACGGAAGAATGATGTTGGTGTGTCACCCAGTAGCAAAGCGGCACGTGTTGGAAAACACAGCACGTTAGGACCGTTATGGACTGTTCCACAGGAGCTGGTTCTGAGGCCTATGTTGAGAGGCGCAACATGCGTTAAGACATTTATGGACTGTTCCATAGGGACTGTTTCTGCACATGTTGAAAACACAAGACAGTTAAAGACTGTTCTATAGGTACTGGCTTGGAAACACATGTTGGGGAGGAAACAGTTATGGACTGTTCAATAGGAGCCGTGTCTGAAGAAGGGTGATATGCGCCCTTTAGGCGCAAAGCGGCATATGTTGGATAAGCAACATGGTTTAATATCTTACTTCTGGTATTTCACTTCCTGTTTGACACAGCCAGGTAGGAATGAAACACATCAAAGCTTTGTGATCAGAAGAACAATGCCTTGGCTCAAGCCCACCTGCTGTGACATGTGCGAGTACAGTACAAGCTTCAAAGAGACCACTGCTGCAAAGATGTCTATTGAGATTTGACACAGGGCTGATAGAGACGCTGGCCCTGGGGGACAATAAAGCATGCCTCCTGGAGAATGGGCAGACATTTGAAATGATACCTCAATAAAAGGCAAATGGGGGTGGCTATGAGTGGGCGTGTATGTTTGAATGTAAGGGACATACAGGCTTTTGATCTTTCTCTCTTGGCTGCTGGGAAGCCTGCTGTAAGGTCATCCCTTTTGCTATCTTGGGACCTTGCTCTGACCGAGGGCTTGGGCCTATATTCCATGAGGCCCAGACCCCTTTATCATCCAGAACCCACAAAGGAAATCATGTGTGATAAGTATCTTTGATATTTCATTGTTGTTATATGTTATAGAGATGTGCTGTTAGTATAGTGTGTTCTGATTGTAAGCTATGTAACATTGTAATACCCTTTTAGTACTTTTATGATAGTTTCCTAACTCGTTGGGAAATAAAAATAAGATATTGTTTTACTAGCCACACCGTGTGTTTGGTTTCATAGCTAACCTGGTATTATTGTGATATTAACAATAACATGTGCTCAGAGTTTAATGGACCAACTAATGATAGGGACTAGACAAATTAATACGCAGATATAATATTAATATTTATATCGATTTCTACAGCAACTAAATGGCAAATGAGGTTTAATGTTGATAAATGTAAAGGTATGCACTTGGGGGCTAAGAATATGCATGCGTCATACATACTAGGGGGAGTACAACTGGAGGAATCAATGGTGGAGAAGGATCTGGGGGTTTTGGTAGATTATAAGCTCAATAATAGCTTGCAATGCCAAGCTGCGGTTTCCAAAGCGAGCAAAGTCATTTCTTGTATTAAGAGAGGTATGGACTCCAGAGAGAGAGAGATATAATTTTGCCCCTGTACAAATCATTAGTAAGACCTCATCTGGAATATGCAGTTCAGTTTTGGGCACCAGTTCTCAAAAAGGATATCCGGGAACTGGAGAAAGTGCAGAGAAGGGCAACCAAACTGATAAGAAGTATGGAGGAACTCATCTATGAGGAAAGATTAGAGGAACTGAATCTATTCCCTCTTGAGAAGAGGAGATTAAGGGGGGATATGATCAACATGTACAAATACATAAGTGGTCCATATCGTGAACTTGGTGTTGATTTATTCACTTTAAGGTCATCACAGAGGACAAGGGGGCACTCTTTACATCTAGAGGAAAAAAGATTTCATCTTCAAATATGGAAAGGTTTCTTCACAGTAAGAGCTGTGAAAATGTGGAATAAGACTCCTTCCAGGGGTGGTTCTGGCAAGCTCAGTAGATTGCTTTAAAAAAGGCCTGGATTCTTTCTTAAATGTACACAATATAACTGGGTACTAACATTAAAGCCGCGTACACACAAGCGGAATGTCCGACAAAAAAATTCAGACGGAAGCTTTTCATCGTCTATTCCCATCGTGTGTGTGCCTCATCTGACTTTTTTTTCGAAAATTCTGACGGACCTAGAAATAGAACATGTTCTAAATATTTCCAATGGAACCAATTCCTATCGGGAAAACCGCTTGTCTGCATGCTGTTCCGATGGACCAAAAACGCTGCTTGCTCTGAAGCAAGTACGAGACGGAAGCTATTGGCTACTGGCTATTGAACTTCCTTTTTCTAGTCCCGTCGTACATGCTGTATGTCACCTCGTTCTGGACGGTCGGACTTTGGGTTGACCGTGTGTAGGCAAGACCGCTTGAATGGAATTCCGTCGGAGTTCCGTCGCAGAAACCTTCGGAGTTTATTCCGACGGCAAAACCGGTCCTGTGTACACGGCATTATAGGTAAAGTTGATCCAGGGAAAATCCGATTGCCTCTCGGGGGATCAGGAAGGAACTTTTTCCCCTGCTGTAGCAAATTGAAACATGCTTTGCTGGGGTTTTTCACCTTCCTCTGGATCAACTGTGAGTATAGGTTTGTGTATATGGGATTGTATTTTTTTTTCTTGGTTGAACTTGATGGATTTGTGTCTTTTTTCAACCTGACCAACTATGTAAGAAACTAAGAAAAACTTGTTTTTTTTTCAAAATTTGGGGTAGTTTTTTGACTATATAGCAAAAATAAAAACCCAGATGTGATTAAATACCACCAAAAGAAAGCTCTATTTGTGTGAAAAAAATGATATAAATTAAATGATATTTATTTGCAGTGTTGCACAATTGAGCAATTGCCAGTTAAAGAAGCACAGTGCTGAATAGCAAAAAATGCCCTGGTCATAAAGGGGGTAAAACCTTCCAGAGGTCAAGTGGTTAAGGCTGTATTAAACTCAATATAAAAAAAAAAACATTGGCAGGCAGAGTTTTTATGAGGGAAAAGACCCTAATTGTCTGTCCTAAATGCTTCCCCTTGCCTGTCAGCTGCTATGATTTTGAAGTTGACCACCACTGGTTTAAAGCATGGATTACAGTCCATAATGGCTGGCTTTTGGTAAATGGATCATAAAGGCATACACTCATCTCTGCCAATGACATTCCACCGGCACTTACCTGATTGGTGGGCACATCAGGGATTATCGGGCAGGGGGACAGGCTGTAGCAGGCATATTATAGCGTCTTCCATGTCCTCTTCCCTTCTGAGATCACGGCGGCTTCTGCCGTGTGTCTCCCCTCCTCCTAGGCGTCCAATAGGATCGCTAACCTTTCAGCCAATCGGGAAATTGGTAACAGACCCACACTTCCTGATTGGCGGAAAGGCAATTTGGTGTTAGAAAAGCAAATATTCATTTGCCATTCTAACACATATGGGTGGACTCCGAGTGCAATGCTCTACGCTCCGAGTCCATCCTATTTTGAAGCCTATTAGAGCCTGTGGCTCTACTCAGGTGCTTAAAAAAAAAACACCCCTGCCACTGTAATTCAGGAGCCCGGCATCCGAAAAGGGGCCAGACGCCTGAATAGGGGTTGGCAGCGGCAGCCATGGATAGACTCATGCTATGCATGAATCTATCCATTATTCATAGAGGGGGGTGGCGAGGATAGAGGGGGCGGCACCCGTGCGCCCTTAATGCACGGGCCGCCCCTGCAGTACAGTGAGTGTTTTCACCCTAGGACAGGAAGTGTGTTACCCGGTGAGAAGAATGGAATAAAATTACAAAACAAAGAAATTATATCAGATGCCCCATCTAAGGACTGGTAAGCTGCAATATATTACTTTTTTGTTCTTGTGTTTAGATACATTTTGGGCTTACCCTTAAAATTACTGGCAGATTGTTTGGTTCAGGTTTAGTCTACCCAAAATTGATATTTCAGTATCTCATAGTAGTTGAAGAAATAAACCATCTACCGGTTTCTTATACCTCCCTGGGACTCTGGTGGGTGAGGTCTATTTAGTTGCATTCCCAAGTCTGTTGGATTTCTATTTTAAGTTACCGGGAATGTAACAAGAGAACAAGGAAGGTAAATGGGAAAATCAAAACCTCCAAGGTAAGCTGGAACAGATACAAGAACTAGGGCACCTCTGGGGACCCTGATTTAAGGGGGAGGCTCTCTGGGGACCCTGATTTAAGGGGGAGGCTCTCTGGGAACCCTGATGCAAGGGGGAGGCTCTCTGGGAACCCTGATGCAAGGGGGAGGATCTCCGGAGATCCTAATGTAAGGGGGTCTCGCTGGGGACCCTGATGTATGGGGGGAATCTCTGGGGATATATATACACACACACACATATATTATATACATGTGTATGCCCGCCCAAGCCTATACGACTTTTTTTACTACGTTGCTATGGGCTCTAGCCCCGGATCTTTTGTAGACCTAGCAACGCCCCTGGTAAAAGGTGTATCACAAAAAAAGCACATTGCCTGAAACTAGACAAAAATACCTACGTTTTGATGTATAAATTGTGTATGACAAGTAGATCTTGTGGGCATGAGAGCAATTTATAGAGAAGGAACTAAGATAATTTTTTTAAGGCTCTGTGCTCTAGGTATGACATCATCAAATCTAAGCAGCCCAATAGACACTCTGTTTAATCAATAACATTTCCTGAAATGATCACTAAACTTAAACAGCTTTTTCACAAAAACTGTTAAAGATATCAAACTGAAAAGATATAGCCAGATAGCTGAATATTTTGTGAACATTTTAAAGTTTGTTTGGTGTCTGTAGGTGAAAGTATGAAGGAGCTGAAACTTTTGGGAGTGGAAGAATATTTTATTGATTTGAAGCATGCTCTCATTCACTTCAATGTTAAAAAAAGCTTAATATTTTAAAAAGAATAAATAGTAGAAAAAAAAGTTGAAAAAGTCCCATCATTAGCTGAAAGAGCTGAACATTTTAAAAGTTGAATGGTTTTAATAGCTGAAAGTATGCAGAAGTTACACAGAGCCAAAAAACGTACGGAATTAAATTAAAATTAACAAATAAAAAAACGAACAACAATAGTGGGACTGTTAAAACAGCCCCACTAAAAATCATATTTTCTCATGGTACAGTTGGGAAATGAGGGGAACATGATCTTTTTCATGTTCATGTCCCCATTTCTTTCCATGTACTTCTTTTGTAAAGTGGTTAATATGTTTGGAAACACAGGCTGAGGTGTTAATTCCATTTCCTGCCATCTCTGCCAGGATTATTTTAAGTGCTGGTGATAAGTGGTAAAATCTAGTTTGCTTAGGTAATGATGTAGAAAGAGTGACACTCAGGAGACGTTTGTCAATGTCCCCAAGGACACAATCAAGGTCAGAGCCTTTGCAGGTGCACACCTACATGCACACAAATACACAACGCCACCTTGTTCTCTGGAAACAGCACTCTATACAAACAGTATTACCAGATTAGTAAGTAAACTGTGAGCCAGGAACATGTATCCTTTCAAATCAATACTTGCTTTATTATAAGTCTGGACAAATATAGTGCTTTCCTTATTTGCATTCAATACAGTAATTCTACTTATCTTAAATTATATCACTTCTTTATACAGACTTCTATTTTTTTTTTTTAATTAGTAGTGCTCAGATTTCTTTTGACCCTTTTACAGAAAAAGTACTGCATATAAACAAAACCTGTCATTGGTTTACATAACAGCAATAACACTATAACTGTTCACGATAGCTGTAATATATCATACATGCCATAAAATAGCATTTTGATTCTAGATGCTGGCCAACAGGTTTATTACTGATACATTTTTATATATATTTTTTAAAGGTACATTATCCAACAGCTAAAGTATAACAGGTAAAAGTATAAAAGTTTGTGTTTCATGAAAACTATGTATATAGAAATCCTTAAACTAACTGAATAATACAACCTAGCGCTGAATTCACACAGTGTGCAGTGACAGACATTTTACTGCATTGCAAGGACATACAGGAAACAATGGTTTCTTATGTGTCCCATTCACACAGCAAAGCAACCTAGGGCCACGCTGCAACATCCTGCGATAAAGCGCAGACATTCTGCATTTTATCACTGTGCACCAGAATTACATTGCACTGTATGGCAGCACAGATCATCATGCTGCTGTACAGTGCCATGAATGAAGTGTACATTTAGTACACTTCAAATAAAGTTTGTGCAAAAAAAAAAATTTGTACCTGAGGCTGTGTTTGTACAGCTGCTGTATCCTACTAGAGTAACAGGCAGCTCCAGCTGCACAAACAAACCACTCATTCACACGGTATGGGTCAGAGAAACCTAGTAAACTTTTTTATAATTTTTTTTAATTTTTTTTTTATTACATTTTTTTTTTTTTATAAATTCCTTGGTCCATTTTTCTGCAGCCCCAGCTGCACTGGACAGTGAATGAACAGAAGTCGCTCTGTACAGAGGCTCCTGTTTATCAAAAAAAACGAAGCACAATGAACACAGTTTACTATGCTTCAGTTATGAATGAACAGTTAGTGATCTGTACTGATTACTCATTGTGTTCATTCAGGAAAAGAAGGGGCCGATAAATATGACATATTTAGCAACCCTTTCCCCCACCGTCCGTCCTGAATGATCCCATTGTGTGCTTGCAGCTGCTCACAGGAAGGAGAGGAAGGAAGCCAGCAGCACTGGGGGTGGGGGACACATGGGGGGCCCGGGCAGCAAGGGGAAGAGGATGGTGCACAGGGAGGGTGATCAGTGTGTTGAGGAGCAATGATTGGAGCTGATCCCCTGTATGGCTCTCTCAGCAGCATATGAAATCCAGCTTCTTCTCCCCCTCCCTCCGGCTTTCAGTTGGTGCACAGAGATGCAAACAGGGGATTGGTCTAAGCATATGCCCCCCTGCTAAGCCATTTTATCCTCCCTGTCCACATCCGATTCCCCCTGCTGCCCGACTCCCCTGCTGGCTTGGGGCCCCATACAGGAGGAGTGGTGGTACCCCTTATCTGTGCCCCTGACCATAGCATGGCATGATCTCCAGGGTAAAAGGGAAAAGAGAACTAATGCAACCATGACATATGTTGTATATTAAGTTTTGTTTTTGACTTAAAATGGAACTAAAGTTTTACTGTCACAAACTGTGAGTAGGCAGGACTTTATTGTAGTAGAGACAGGTAATGTCGATCCTGTGATAAAATACACCTACTTGTCTGTTTGCAACGTTCTCTGACATTTAAACTGAGATGCGCATGTGCAGCTTAGCTTACATTGGTGGCATGGTCCCTGTGTGCCCAGATGGCTGACTCTAGTACATGTGCAGGTGTTACATCATACTGCAAATGGCCAATGAAGAAGCCCAGGGACTGGCACTCAGAAGATGCTGGAGACAGGGACAGGGACCATTTACGGAAAGGTAAGTTTAGCTCCGCATTCATTTTGAGTTTTGTCTTCTGGTTAAGATCTGTTGAGCACAAAACCAATCCAAAAACTCATATTTAAATTATACTCCTGACTGAACAGAATTTGTAACTGTGTGGATAATGAGGTTGGGAGGGTGACTAAAGGGTATTTCAATTTCATTCTGTCCACTACACAGTATATATGTAACGCTCATCCCCAGAGGGGTCACTGAGGATGGCCCAGGTTCTCCCTTTCTAGCACAGAGGCATGCACACTGACAATACCTGCTTAGTCCATGTGATGTCTTTTTAGAATTCATTGCTGAAACAGAAATGGGGTTCAGAGCAAGGTTCAGGATACTCCAAATGATATTAGAATCAATAAAAGGACAGACTTAGTGCAAATCCTGATGCCGCGTACACACGAGCGGACTTTACGGCAGACTTTGCCCGGCGGACTTTTCGGCGGACTTGATGACGGACTTTCCGAATGAACGGACTTGCCTACACACAATCCACCAAAGTCCGTCTAATTCGTATGTGATGATGTACGACAGACTAAAACAAGGAAGTTCATAGCCAGTAGCCAATAGCGGCCCTAGCGGCTTTTTGTCCGTCGAACTAGCATACAGACGAGCGGATTTTTCGACCGGACTCAAGTTCGACGGATAGAATTAAAATATGTTTCAAATCTAAGTCCGTCCAACTTTTGAGAAAACAAAGTCCGCTGGAGCCCACACACGATCGAATTGTCTGACGAAATCCTGTCCGCCGGGCAAAATCTGCTGTAAAGTCCGCTCGTATGTACACGGCATTAGAGTATCAAGCACGCATAAAAGTCCCAAACCCAGGTCTCACTCACTATGTCTTATGATCTGTCTGCCACCCAGCTTCCACAGGTAGTTCTTCAGTGAGGGAGACAAAAGATCGTTCTCCAGACCAGAACTTCAGGGCAGTGCCCTCCAGCAAAAATCCTTTAACAATCTCAGCCCTGCACCTGCCAAGGCCCAAACTAATTCTTCAGTGAAGTCAATCTGTCTCCCAGGGGCAGCAGCCCCAGGAGAAGAGCGACCCTCCCACCTGATTATGAACACCCTCTAGCCAGGCCTCTCAAGCATTTATTACCTCAGCCACCTTCTGGATGCCCCCTTCCAGGGATTGGCTGAGGCATGATAAATATTCATAACTGAATATTTGATTCTCCCTGCCCTATATTCTGGAAGCTTCTCCCAGATGCATGTAGGAAAATCAAGCACCCAGCTTAGAAAACGGTGACCAGACAAAAACAATAGATCGTGTGTATAAAAAATGTGAAAGAAACCGCGCTGTCTTAAACAAAAAATAGTAGCACATCAGATAGCCTGTGAAAAAGTAAACCAAATAAAATAGTATAGTGCAGCGCTAATGCAATGAAAAAAACAGTGAAGATATCCCAATGAGAAATTAGGGTATATATAAGTGCAAATACAATAATATTATTAAACCACAATATTGTTGAAGTGTAAATTAACAGTGATAGTGTATATAAAGTGCATAAAATCCATATATGACATCAAAATGGTGACTATAAATGAATGTGAACTGGTCGTCTGTAGATAATCCACCACCATAAGGAAAGAGGCTTACCAGACAGGTTAAACCCAACAAGGCATATGCCTGATGAGTCAACCAAGCTTTTGGTGTAACACACCCAAGGAGGTACAGCAACCACGATCTAATCTAGACCGAATTGGATGTGGATCCATGACGATTGTGACATCAGTGAGTATCCACCATATGAATAGCAACCGGAATTCGTGAGCAGTTCCTCTCAGTGTGACATATGGCAAAAGGAGAAAAAATTGGGCCACATAGTGTGATTCCGTTTAGATGTAAAACATTTATTAAAAAAGCTAAAATGGTCACTCACATTTGAGAAGATATTAAAAGCATTTGGATAAAATTAAAGCAACGCAGTGGCATCAGCATAGCCCTCTGCTTTTATTGTCTTCTAAAATGTGAGTGACCTCCTTGGGTGTGTTACACCAAAAGCTTGGTTGACTCATCAGGCATACGCCATGTTGGGTTCAACCTGTCTGGTAAGCCTATTTCCTTACGATGGTGGATTATCTACAGACAACCAGTTCACATTCATTTATAGTCACCATTTTGATGTCATATATGGACTATATGCACTTTATATACACTATCACTGTTGATCTACACTTCAACAATATTGTGGTTTAATAATATTATTGTATTTGCACTCTAAAAACAATAGATCACTGCTCCACTGAATACAGTGAAGCCAGCAACTAACTTTAGCCCAACAATTTAACTATATAAAGTTTCACAACTTTTTGATATTTTTATTAAACATAATTAAGGCAGACAGAACAAAAATGCTTGGGGGTATGTAGCAACAGATCAGTGAGGGTTCCCATGCTGACCTGTGTCCACAGCCAAAAACACCTACAATGTACAATGGACACGTGAGCATCAGAACTTGACTGTGGAGCAATGGAAGAAGGTGGCCTGGTATGATGAATCACATTTTTGTTTTACATCATGTGGATGGCCAGGGAGCATATGCATACTTTACATCATGTGCATGGCACCAGGATGCAGTATGGGAAGAAGGCAAGCTGGCTGAAGCAGTGTGAAGCTTTGGGCAATGACCTGCTGGGAAACCTTGGTCTTGCCATTCATGTACATGTTACTTGGCATGTACCACCGACCTAAACATTGTTGCTGAAGTAAACCCCTAATGCCTACTGCCCCGAAAATAGGTGGCAGGCACGACACCATATTTTACTGCACTAGGTGACACCAACCCCAGTGATGCCACTACTCAGGCCGGCGCCATTTTTGCAGAGGAAGGGCCTGGCCCGATGGGGGAGCTGAGATATAGGATCCGCCCCGGGAGGGTGCCAGATATTGAATCCCCTCCCTATTTTCTAGCATTCGCATAGACAAATGACACCAATGCCCTGGTGCCTCCTAGGATGCATGACCGCTGCAGTCCCATTCAGTAAGGAGGGGGGGGGGCGGGCCTAGTGCACCTATACCCTGAAAAGCCGGAAGCTGTTAGGAGGAAACATGGCGGTGCCAGACCCATGCAGAAACTTCAGAGAAGAGATCCCAGCACCTCAACGCTGGATCAACTGGCTAGGGGAATATCCTTACCGTGCAGAACACAGTATCATGTAAGCAGGGAGAAACAAATATCAAGGGGGAGGGGAAAGGCTGAAGTTCCTCTTTAACAGTGTACAGCCAGCTTAAAGCATTCTGTATGTAAACCCTCACTTTGTAAAAACAACCCAGTCAATGTAAAATAAAAATGAAAGGCAACACATTTGTGTGTATATATATATATATATATATATATATATATATATATATATACACAGTGGTGTATTTAGGTTTTGTGCTGCCCTAGGCCTGACTGAGCTTGCGCACCCCCTAATTTAAATATGCCCCACCCCTTCCTGTCAAGGCCACACCCCTTTCTTTTAAAGATCCGCCCTGTCATCTTCATTGGAGGAGGACAGAGGGACGCCGCGGGAAGAGGACAGAGAGGCATGTGGCATCTTTTCATTTGGGGGGTAAGGGGATATGTGCTAGTTGCTTTGGGAGGGGAGGATCAGACCCCCCTCACTAGCACATATCCTCTCCCCTCCCAAAGCACCCAGCACATATCCCCTTACCCCCCTTCCCCTCATCCATGTGTGCATCTGTTATCTGCCCCCCTTCCCGGTTACTGTGTCCCCCTCCACTGTAAACTATACACAGACCTCAGACCGGCAGCGCGGCTCTTGCACTGAAGTCGTGTCCCTCCTCTGTGGCTCCTTCTCCTGGCTGTGTACACTAGAACATTGGAGCCGAGAAGGAGGAGGAGCCGAGGAGTGTGTGTGGCTGACAGTGGGGAGAGAGGTGGCGGCTGCTACGGAAAGCCGATCGCCGCTTGTGGGACCCCAGGTGGCAGATTTCCTGGGTGCCCACGCTAGCGCACTCTGGCTGCCAGTTACCGAAGCTCAGTGCCGGAACTTGTTGTGGGCTTCGGGACAGTGGCGTCACTAGGTTTGGTGTCACCTGGAGCTGTAAAAATTGTGTCCCCCCCCTTAATTTTTGGACTGGAGGCCCAGCGTTGGAGCTCATTGTGGCGGTCAACAAGGCCTAGAGGATATCAGGTTAGGCACTTCCTAATGGCTCAGTCCCTGGGAACAGTAATGGATAATGGCCAACAGGCTCTCTTACCAGACCCAATGAAACCGCAACAGTGATCCCTCCAGCTGGACGTTCGCTCACTCTGGGTTGCCCAGGCGGACTCTGGTCAGTAGTGTAGCATGTCTGTACCCTGGCAGTGGCTTTATCTTTCTCCCCCTCTGGTGGTGCGGGTACAGCGTGGCTCTCTCTTTGGTGGTGCAGGAACAGTGTGGCTCCCTCTCTGGTGGTGCGGGTACAGCGTGGCTCTCTGGTGGTGCGGGTACAGCGTGGCTCTCTGGTGGTGCGGGTACAGCGTGGCTCTCTGGTGGTGCGGGTACAGCGTGGCTCTCTGGTGGTGCGGGTACAGCGTGGCTCTCTCTGGTGGTGCGGGTACAGCGTGGCTCTCTCTGGTGGTGCGGGTACAGCGTGGCTCTCTCTGGTGGTGCGGGTACAGCGTGGCTCTCTCTGGTGGTGCGGGTACAGCATGGCTCTCTCTGGTGGTGCGGGTACAGCGTGGCTCTCTCTGGCGGTGCGGGTACAGCGTGGCTCTCTCTGGCGGTGCGGGTACAGCGTGGCTCTCTCTGGTGGTGCGGGTACAGCGTGGCTCTCTCTGGCGGTGCGGGTACAGCGTGGCTCTCTCTGGTGGTGCGGGTACAGCGTGGCTCTCTCTGGTGGTGCGGGTACAGCGTGGCTCTCTCTGGTGGTGCGGGTACAGCGTGGATCTCTCTGGTGGTGCGGGTACAGCGTGGCTCTCTGGTGGTGCGGGTACAGCGTGGCTCTCTGGTGGTGTGGGTACCTCGTGGCTCTCTGGTGGTGTGGGTACCTCGTGGCTCTCTGGTGGTGCGGGTACAGCGTGGCTCTCTGGTGGTGTGGGTACCTCGTGGCTCTCTGGTGGTGCGGGTACAGCGTGGCTCTCTGGTGGTGCGGGTACAGCGTGGCTCTCTGGTGGTGCGGGTACAGCGTGGCCCTCTGGTGGTGCGGGTACAGCGTGGCTCTCTGGTGGTGCGGGTACAGCGTGGCCCTCTGGTGGTGCGGGTACAGCGTGGCTCTCTGGTGGTGCGGGTACAGCGTGGCTCCCTGGTGGTGCGGGTACAGCGTGGCTCCCTCTTTTTCTCTTCTAACACCCCCCCCCTCAGCAGAGTGCATGCATGCTGGGGGCTGTAGCATGTCTGTTGACACACAGGGCCGCCATTCTTCAGGGACTATTTTCCCATGATGCCCCCCAGAGTCTTCTGATTGGCCCTCTGCTGTGGCCAATCATGGGGATGAAAACAGCAGTCAGGAAGCTGGGCGGCGGCATGGTGAAACTAATTAGAGCCGCTCTCTCTCTCTTCTCCCTTCAGCTGACAGAAAGAGGAGGGGGGGCGAGCGGGGGAGATACACAGACAGCCCGCATCTCTCCTCTCCCTGTCACAGCGCTGCTGATCCATTTGCCAGAGAACTCCCCCCGCTCGCCCCCCCTCCCCTTTCTGTCAGCTGAAGGGAGAAGAGAGAGAGCGGCTCTAATTGGTTTCGCTGTGCCGCCGCCCAGCTTCCTGACCGCTGTTTTCCTCCCCATGATTGGCCACAGCAGAGGGCCAATCAGAGACAGATTTACAGCTTTACGGAGGGGCGGCTTGACAGTTCTTACTTTACTTTCTAGCCCCCTCCGCACCCGCACTGCTAAGCTGTACTCCCCAGATGGTGGCCCTGCTGTGCGGGAAGAGGGCCCCGCACAGTGCCGCCCTAGGCCTGGGCCTTGTTGGCCTAGGCCAAGACACAGCACTGTATATATATATATATATATATATATATATATAAAACATTATAAATACCTTTCCCCTCTTTTATAAGTGATCACATTCCCTCTGTTCTCAGCTGCATACGAGCTGGGGGGGAGGGGAAGCAGGGGAAGGATGGGAAGCAGCAGCACACTGAGCTTTCCAGTGATTGGCTGTGCAACAGTGTCACGTACCTAGTGATGGAGCCTGATATGCAGAGGACGGCCTCTCTTACAACTCTGACTTGGAGCCCCTGATAGAGCTGACAGGAAGCACCGAGATGCAGAGTTGCACGAGTGCCTGGCGGGATCGCTGAACCTGGAGCTGGATCGGAGCACTCGGCCAGGCTGTAGAGGTGTCTGTAGAAATCCCAGAGCAGTGGTAGGCAGGTAGCTGGAGTGAATAGACAACCGGTCCCCACAGGCAGAAGTGCAGGTGCAGCAGAAGGGATGGTGGCACCCTTGAGGCTGAAGAGAAGGCAGGTACAGGCAGGCTGGGTCATACACAAACGGGCACGTCAGGAACATAGGCTGAAGTGAAAGCAGAATCAGATTAGAGGCCGGGTCGTCAGCAGACTGGCAGTGGAGTGGCAGAAGGAGCAGGCAGATACGGAGTAGAGGACAAGCTGGGGTCGGATGCAGGCAGGAAAGAGGAATGTCAAGAAGCAAGCCGGGTCACAACAGGAACGGAAGTCAGGTAAGTAATTGCAGGATACACAGGGAACGCTGTAGAGCAGACAGCACTGACTCTGGAAACTGGCTGAGTTTATATAGCCTGTTTGGGCGGCAAAAGCTGTCACAGGGTGCGTGTGCACCATGGCATTCTGACAGGGGCAGAGGTAACAGGTCATCTTCTTTGGCAGCCATCTTGGGTAATGGCATGCCCTTCCTGACACTGCTCCCCCCCCCCCCAAAGGGCAGCCTTTGGATGCCCAGCTTGGCCCACTAGTCAGGATGGGAGTTCTTAAAAGCTTGAACCAAATTTTGGGCATGGATTTTACCTTCAGGTTCCCAGGAGTTTTCCTCTGGCCCATACCCTTTCCATTTTATCAGGAACTGGATCTGATTTCTTCTCTTCCTGCAGTCTAAGATTGTTTCGGGCAACTCTAATTCATACGCAACCTCATTGATCCGTCTCTTTACCGGAAATGGTCCTATAAATTTAGGGCCCAGTTTCTTTGAGTGACAGGCCAGTTTCAAATTAGTATTTGCTAGCCACACTTGGTCACCAGGGTTCAAGATGAATTCTCCCCTTCTTTACCTGTCAAAAACTTCCTTATTGTATGCCTGTGTCTTGGCCATTGTTTCCTGTAGCAGTTTGTTATTGGCGTTGAAGAAATTTATAGTTTCGGAAACAGCTGGTACAGGGGAATCTGGAACTGTATTAGACAAAAAGGAAGGGTGGAAACCGTCGTTTGCAAAAAATGGAGATTGTTTTGTAGCAGAGTGTACTGAATTGTTATAAGAAAACTTGGCCAGGAGAAGCAGAGATGCCCAATCGTCTTGAGAAAATGAGGAGAAACATCGCAGGTACTGTTCGAGGGTTTCATTAGTCCTCTCTGTCTGCCCTTTCGTTTGTGGGTGATATGCAGAAGAAAATGAAAGTTCAATCCCGAGTGAATCACATAAGGCTCTCCAGAATCTGGATGTAAACTGCACCCCACGGTCGAACACAAAATTGGCCAGAATCCGGTGAAGCCTTACAATCTCCTTGACAAAGGTTTGAGCTGTTTCTCAAGCAGATGGTGTGCCCTTCATGGGCAGGAAGTGTGCCATCTTAGATAGCCTATCGACCACTACAAAAATGGTATTGTAGCCCTCAGATGGGGGAAGTTCTACAATAAAATCTATTGAGATCATCTTCCAAGGTCTTCTGGGGACAGGTAAAGGTTTTAGCAGACCCCAGGCCCTGGATCTGCTGGTTTTATTGCGGATGCAAGTGGTGCAAGATTCCACATATTTCCTACAATCTTTTTCCACCCCAGGCCACCAAAATGTCTGTTGTACTAATTCAGTTGTCGTACCAATGCCAAAGTGACCTGCCAGCATATGATCATGGCATCGACCCAGGATGGCCATTCGGAGGTCTTCCGGCACAAAGACCTTGTCTTCGTGCCAAAGTAGCCCATCCTTTGCCAGTAGAGAAACCCCGGCTGGTGAAGGGTTCCTTACTAGAGTTTGTTTAATTTGTTTTATTAACTCTCCTTGAAGTAAAAGGAAGTTGCCAGGGGATAGAAGGGTATCCGGAGATGAGATCTCTTCAGACTTGCTGAACATGCGTGATAGCGCGTCGGGTTTTATAATCTTGGATCCGGGCTTGAACGTTAAGTGAAAAGTGAATCTAGAAAAGAATAGTGCCCATCTGGCTTGTCAAGGTTTCAATCTTTTTGCTGTTCTTAAATACTCGAGGTTCTTATGATCGGTATAGATCAAGATTGGGTGTGCGGCCCCACTCTAGCAGGTACCTCCATTCCTCCAGAGCGGCTTTGATGGCCAAAAGTTCACGGTCCCCGACATCGTAGTTCCTTTCAGCATTTGACAGCTTGCGGGAAAAAAAAGCAACTGGATGCAGTAGAGCCTTAGCACCCTGCCTCTGAGATAATATTGCTCCGACCGCTGTTTCTGAGGCGTCTACTTCCAAGACGTAGGGCAGGGCTGGGTCAGGGTGTTTCAGGACAGATGCAGATGTGAAAAGTGTCTTTAGGGTGTCAAAAGCTTTCTGAGCTTCCGGAAACCAAGAGAATCTTGTACCTTGTTTGGTTAAACTTGTAATGGGGGATATGTTTGCAGAAAAATTTGATGAATTTTCGATAAAAATTTGCAAACCCCACAAAACGTTGGACACCCTTCTTATCACTGGGAGCAGGCCAATCCAGGATGGCCGTAACCTTCTGGGGATCCATCTGGATGCCTTCGGTGGAAATGATTAAACTCAGGAATTGGATGCTTTGGCATTCAAATACACATTTCTCTGGTTTTGCATAAAGTCTGTGTTGTCGTAGGCGACTCATGTACTCAGTACATTCTTGACATGACTACGATGGTGATCTAGAGAAGGAGAGAAGATTAGTATATCATCAAGATAAACAACAACAAACAGATCCAGGAAATCTCAGAAGACATCGTTGATGAAGTGCTCAAAAGTAGCGGGGGCATTGCAAAGTCCAAAGGGCATTATGAGGTATTCGAAATGCCCAAACCGTGTGCGAAACGCCGTCTTCCATTCATCCCCCTCTCGTATACGAACCAAGTTATAAGCACCCTGAAGATCCAATTTTGTGAAAATAGTGGCCGTACCGAGTCGCTGGAATAATTCAGGCACAAGTGGAAGAGGGTAAAGTTTTTTTTTACAGTGACCTTATTAAGTTCACGGTAGTCCACACAGGGCCGTAATGAGTGGTCCTTTTTTTTTCTACAAAGAAGATCCCCGCACCGGCAGGAGACGTGGAGGGGTGAATGAACCCCTTTTTAAGGTTGTCATCAATGTAGTTTTTCACAGCAACAAGTTCAGATTCAGAAAGATCCTGCCAAAAGGAACTTCAACCCCAGCTAGGAGCTCAATTGGACAGTCATAAGCCCTATGAGGAGGAAGCGTTTCTGCCCCCTTTTTTGCTGAAAACGTCCAGAAAGTCGTGATATGCTACTGGAACCACTTGGCAGGCTTCAGGCTCCAAATCGATGCACAGCAGGGGAGATTGGTCCTGATGATTCTCTTGCCAGCAATACTGAAGGCAATAGGGGGAAAGAAACTTGATTTCTTCTGTAACCCAGTTAATGTGAGGGTTATGAGCTTTTAACCAAGGCATACCCAGAATGATTGAGAACAGAGGGGAAGGCGTAGAAGCTCTTGATGGTTCTCGGCAATGGTGGTAGATAACGGGATGGTTTTGTGAGTAACCAATCCAGATTTAATGGTGGATGCGTCTGCCAGATGTACAGAAAGTCTCTGAGCCTTGGGTAGTAGAGTAATGTGACGTTTGGCAGCAAAAGCTAAATCTATGAAACAGCTGCAAGCTCCAGAGTTAATTATAGCGGGGGTCTGGATAGTTCCTCCTGGGAGCTGTAACAAAATGAGAAGAACAAGATGAGCAGAGTGATTGGGTAGAGATGGAGGAGAAGAGGATGTACAGTGGGGCAAAAAAGTATTTAGTCCACCACCAATTGTGCAAGTTCTCCCACTTAAAAAGATGAGAGAGGCCTGTAATTGTCATCATAGGTATACCTCAACTATGAGAGACAAAATGTGGAAACTAATCCAGACAATCGCATTGTCTGATTTTTGAAAGAATTTATTTGCAAATTATGGTGGAAAATAAGTATTTGGTCACCTACAAACAAGCAAGATTTCTGGCTCTCACAGACCTGTAGCTTCTTCTTTAAGAGGCTCCTCTGTCCTCCACTCATTACCTGTATTAATGGCACCTGTTTGAACTTGTTATCAGTATAAAAGACACCTGTCCACAACCTCAAACAGTCACACTCCAAACTCCACTATGGTGAAGACCAAAGAGCTGTCGAAGGACACCAGAAACAAAATTGTAGACCTGCACCAGGCTGGGAAGACTGAATCTGCAATAGGCAAGCAGCTTGGTGTGAATAAATCAACTGTGGGAGCAATAATTAGAAAATGGAAGACATACAAGACCACTGATAATCTCCCTCGATCTGGGGCTTCATGCAAGATCTCACTCCGTGGGGTCAAAATGATCACAAGAATGGTGAGCAAAAATCCCAGAACCACACGGGGGGACCTAGTGAATGACCTGCAGAGAGCTGGGACCAACGTAACAAAGGCTACCATCAGTAACAAACTACGCCGCAAGGGACTCAGATCCTGCAGTGCCAGACGTGTCCCCCTGTTTAAGCCAGTACATGTCCGGGCCCGTCTGAGGTTTGCTAGAGAGCATTTGGATGATCCAGAAGAGTATTAGGAGAATGTCATATGGTCAGATGAAACCAAAGTAGAACTGTTTGGTAGAAACACAATTCCTCATGTTTGGAGGAGAGAGAATGCTGATTTGCAACCAAAGAACACCGTACCTACTGTGAAGCATGAGGGTGGCAACATCATGCTTTGGGGCTGTTTCTTTGCAAAGGGAACAGGACGACTGATCCGTGTACATGAAAGAATGAATCGGGCCATGTATTGTGAGATTTTGAGTGCAAACCTCCTCCCATCAGCAAGGTCATTAAAGATGAATCGTGGCTGGTCTTTCAGCATGACAATGATCCCAAACACACTGCCCGGGCAAAGAAGGAGTGGCTTCGTAAGAAGCATTTCAAGGTCCTGGAGTGGCCTAGCCAGTCTCCAGATCTCAACCCCATAGAAAACCTTTGGAGGGAGTTGAAAGTCCGTGTTGCCCAGCGACAGCCCCAAAACATCACTGTTCTAGAGGAGATCTGCATGGAGGAATGGGCCAACATACCAGCAACAGTGTGTGACAACCTTGTGAAGACTTACAGAAAACGTTTGACCTCTGTCATTGCCAATAAAGGATATATAACAAAGTATTGAGATGAACTTTTGATATTGACCAAATACTTATTTTCCACCATAATTTGCAAATAAATTCTTTCAAAAATCAGACAATGTGATTGTCTGGATTTGTTTCCACATTTTGTCTCTCAAGGTTGAGGTATACCTATGACGACAATTACAGACCTCTCTCATCTTTTTAAGTGGGAGAACTTGCACTATTGGTGGCTGACTAAATACTTTTTTGCCCCACTGTAACTGAGAGGCACTTGCAGATTTTGACCGGGCAAGACCTTACATAATGTCCTTATCCTCCACAGTACAGGCAAAGATTTAGCTGGCGTCTGCGCTGGTGTTCTTCTGTAGTCAGAGAAGGGCAGAGGAGGCCAAGCTTCATGGGTTCAGGTGTGTCTGAAGCGGATGCGGCAGGAGCAGGTGAAGCGGGATTGAAAGAACCAGACACTCGTGGAAGCATCCATACTGGACGTGACTGGTCGGTGGCTCGTTCCGACCTACATTCCCTTAGGCGACGGTCAATCTGGATTGACAAATTTATAAGTGTCTCCAAGGTGGAGGGGACACCTGTTCGTGCTAGCTCGTCCTTGAGATGATCAGAAAGGCCCATACGGAACTGGTAACGCAGGGCAGCATCGTTCCAGCTGGTGTCGGAACTCCAGTGCCTGAATTCTGAAACATAGTCCTCCACGGCCCTGTGACCCTGCTGAAGCGTGTAAAGGGCAGCTTCCGCAGTAGCGGCTTGCTGGGGGTCTTCATATAACTGAGCCATGGCTCCAAAAAAAGAGGCTAAGTCCGTAAGAGATGTGGCCTTTTGTTCAAGGAGCCAGTGATCCCAGGCCTGTGGTTCCCCCTGAAACTAGGAAATGACAAACCCGACCTTGGTGGCTTCCAGGGAGAAGGTTTGTGGTTGTAGCGCAAAATAGAGTTTGCATGCGTTGTGGAAGGCTCTGAACTTGTTGCGTTCTCCGTGGAAAATTTCAGGAGTTGGGATTCTGGGTTCAGGTGGTAGCATAACAACTGCAGAAGCTGCTGGCATCCCAGAAGTGGAAGGTGCTTGAGTAGGAGCAGGGGCAGACAAGGTCTGCATTTGGCATTCTAGCTGGGTATAACCCTGTTGTAAGTCCTTTACAGCTTGTGTTAATCTGGCTAGGCGTTGGCAGAGTTCCTCCATAGGAGAGGGTCCTCGCACAGGCTCAGACATGGCTGCCTGCTACTGTCATGTACCTGGTGATGGAGCCTGATATGAGAGGATGGCCTCTCTTAGAACTCTGACTTGGAGCCCCTGATAGAGCTGACAGGAAGCACCGAGATGCAGAGTCGCACGAGTGCCTGGCGGGATCTCTGAACCTGGAGCTGGATCGGAGCACTCAGCCAGGCTGTAGAGGTGTCTGTAGGAATCCCAGAGCAGTGGTAGGCAGGTAGCTGGAGCGAGTAGACAACCGGTCCTCACAGGCAGAAGTGCAGGTGCAGCAGAAGGGATGGTGGCACCCTCGAGGCTGAAGAGAAGGCAGGTACAGGCAGGCCGGGTCATACACAAACGGGCACGTCAGGAACAGAGGCTGAAGTGGAAGCAGAATCAGATTACAGGCCGGGTCTTCAGCAGACTGGCAGTGGAGTGGCAGAAGGAGCAGGCAGGTGCGGAGTAGAGGACAAGCCGGGGTCGGATGCAGGCAGGAAACAGGAACGTCAGGAAGCAAGCCGGGTCACAACAGGAACGGAAGGTAAGTAATTGCAGGATACACAGGGAACGCTGTAGAGCAGACAGCACTGAGTCTGGAAACTGGCTGAGTTTAAATAGCCTGTTTGGACGGCAAAAGCTGTCACAGGGTGCGTGTGCACCAATGGCATTCTGACAGGGGCAGAGGTAACAGGTCATCTTCGGCAGCCATCTTGGGTGCTGGCATGTCCTTCCTGACAAGCGGGTGCACTTCAGGACAAGTTTGATCATTTGAAGAGAGAACACTGAGTTCCAAGCACAGCTAGATAACTGACCACCAGTGCTGGGACAAGGTCATTCGGTGCCCAGGGCGAAGATGGCAAACTGCGCCCCCCCCACCGGGTGTAAGAAAAAAAGCGACCATTTCCTCTGTAAAGAGTCCTGCATTGTTTATCAGCAAAGGGCAACATGTCACTTACCACCGTCACCTGCTGCCAGATGTAGCATGTCACTTGCCACCCTCACCTGCTGCCAGATGCCACGTGTCACTTGCCACGTCACCTGCTGTTAGATACCACGTGTAATTCACCACCGTCACCTGCTGCCAGATGCAACAGGTCACTTACCATCGTCACCTGCTGCCAGATGCCATGTGTCATTTGCCGCTGTCACCTGCTACCAGATGCAACATGTCACTTACCACTGTCACCTCCTGCCAGATGCCACGTGTTACTTACCACTGTCACCTCCTGCCAGATGTCACGTGTCACTTGCCATCGTCACCTGCTGCCAGATGCAGCGTGTCACTTGCCATTGTCACCTGTTGCCAGATGCCACGTGTCACTTACCACTGTCACCTCCTGCCAGATGCCACGTGTCACTTACCACTGTCACCTCCTGCCAGATGCCACGTGTCACTTACCACTGTCACCTCCTGCCAGATGTCACGTGTCACTTGCCATCCTCACCTGCTGCCAGATGCAGCGTGTCACTTGCCATCGTCACCTGTTGCCAGATGCCACGTGTCACTTACCACTGTCACCTCCTGCCAGATGCCACGTGTCACTTACCACTGTCACCTTCTGCCAGATGTCAACACCATCACCTACTGCCAGATGCCATGTGTCATTTACCACTGTCACCTTCTGCCAGATTCCACATGTCACTTGCCATCGTCACCTGCTGCCAGATGCAGCGCGTCACTTGCCATAGTCACCTGTTGCCAGATGCCACATGCCACTTACCACTGTCACCTCCTGCCAGATGCCACGTGTCACTTACCACTTTCACCTCCTGCCAGATGCCACTTGTCACTTACCACTGTCACCTCCTGCCAGATGTCAACACCATCACCTTCTGCCAGATGCCACGTGTCACTTACCACTGTCACCTCCTGCCAGATGCCATGTGTCACTTACCACCGTCACCTCCTGCCAGATGCCACGTGTCACTTACCACTGTCACCTCCTGCCAGATGTCAACACCATCACCTCTTGCCAGCTGTCATGTGTCACCATTGTCACCTCCTGCCAGATGCCACGTGTCACTTACCACAATCATCTCCTGCCAGATGCCACGTGTCACTTACCACTGTCACCTCCTGCCAGATGCCACGTGTCACTTACCACCATGTCCTGCCAGATGCCACGTGTCACTTACCACCACCGTCACCTCCTGCCAGATGCCACGTGTCACTTACCACAATCATCTCCTGGCAGATGCCACGTGTCACTTACCACTGTCACCTCCTGCCAGATGCCACGTGTCACTTACCACCATCTCCTGCCAGATGCCACGTGTCACTTACCACCACTGTCACCTCCTGCTAGATGCCACGTGTCACTTACCATTGTCACCTCCTACTAGATGCAACATGTCACTTGCCATCCATAGCCTGGCTCTCTCTCTCTCTCCCCTTCAGTTCGGCATGCTGGGGGCTGCAGTTTCCCTCTTAGGAATGAATTGGGCTAGTCCTCAGCACTACATATCCCATGATCCTCCTTTGTGATCCTTTTTCGATTTTTTTTTCTTCTGCCCAATAGGAAGGAGAGGGCGCCGCTCCCCGCCCCCGCCCCCGAGTACAGCAGCAGGGGAAGGGGGGGAAGAAGATCTTGCGCCTGCTCTCTCTACACAGAAACACAGCCGCTCTCCCCGCTGCTGAGTGCTGACCGAAAAAGAGGGAGGGGGAAAGGGCTGGAAACAGAGCCCTCTCCTGACAGCGGCGGCTCGAGGGGGGGAGGAGGGGGGCAGCACAGTTTCAGGGCCCCTCCCCCCTCTGCCCTTGCTCGCGGCACCTGCCTGGGATCAGCCATGATTATAGCTATTAGCGGCGTCGGTGGCTAGTGTGTACAGTCACACATACACAGTTGTGAAGCACACTGCCACACTTCACCTGCACCCCCCTCCCTCCAGCATATTGTACCGAACAGGGCATCCGCCCTCTCCGCCCCTGCCTTGTACCGGCCCTGCTGACCAGGCTGTTCTCTCCTGCTTAGTGTCGTCAGTTTCTAATAGGAAAGCAGAGGGACTAGCAGGAACACCAGGGATTTCAAATAAAGGAAGCAATACAAAGAGAACAGGATACTTTTTCAAACAAGTACATGGTACATCAGGCATATATCAGGAATATGAAATTCCTTCAGAAATTAATTTGTTTGTTCTCTATTTTATTAACCATTATTATTTAAATGTTTTTGTTTTTGTTGTGTTAATATTTTTACACCTTTTAACATATTTTTATACATTTAACATTTTAACCACTTGATCTCTGGAAGGTTTTACCCCCTTCATGACCAGACCTTTTTTTTTGCAATTCAGCATTACGCTACTTTAATTGGCAATTGCGTGATCATGCAGCACTGTACGCAAGTATAAGGCTGACCGCAGGTCAGCCTGTTTTTGTAGGCGGAGTCAGGCTGCATAAAGCCAGCCCGCCTCTGCCTCTGTCCTTCGTGGTCGTAGGCGCTCGTACAGCGTCATTCCCGGGAGCTGGCATCACTTCCGGGTTCGGAACAGCTCGTACGGGTCTCGTGTCTCAGCTCGGCGTCCACTCGCAGTCGGTAGAAGGGCAGGTAAGGGGAGTCTCGGCTTCCCTTTTCGGTTACCCCACTCGGGGTAGTGTCACTGGGGGTTTGTGTGGGAAGGGTAGCGGTGGTTGTGGCATGCATGGTGATCATGTTAGGGGTTAGCAGTCTGCTTTCCATGTTTATGTCTGAAGACTCAGGAGCTGGCTGGAGGGGGGCGGTGAAGGACGGACAGCGTTACAGGGACACTCGGTTCAGCTGGCTTCATAACGTTTTTGTTAATTGCTGTGTCTGGTATTCTGGGAAAAAAAAAAAAATCTCACGTTGCTATTTTTTCTTCTGTAGTAGTTTTTCCCACTTTGCAGTAGGCAGGATTCTGTTTGGTGTCTCCCTGGCAGTTCAGGTATGTATGATAGGGTATTATTTTCATTTTTAAGCGGGTCATGTTTTGCTTATTCATGTACATTATCTTTTACGTACGTTGCATTTATACAATTTTACGTTACGTCCAGGCTATATACGTGTCGTTCGTACTATTTCGTTTCTTGCAAGTACGTTTCATTCATATAATTTACGTTTTATTCATGCAAATTTACGTTTCATTTTAAGCTATTACGTTTCAGGTAAAGTTTTACGTTTCTTTTAAGCAATTTACCTTATTTATGGGATTTACGTTCATTTAAGGGTTTACGTTTCAAGCAATCTACGTTTCTTTTAAGCAATTTACGTTATTTAAGCAATTTACGTTATTTAAGCAATTCACGTTATTTAAGCAATTTATGTTTTTTAAGCAATTTACGTTATTTTATGCAATTACGTTCATTTGAGGGATTTTCGTTTTTTTTCTTTTTTCATTTATGCTATGTTTGTTCCATTTATGCAATTTTCGTTTCATTTATGTAATTACGTTTCATGGGAAGCTGTTGTTCATATATGCAATTTTCGTTTCATTTACGTAATTTGCGTTTCACTTATGCAAGTTTTGTGTCTGTATGCAATTTGCATGCATTTATGCTATTTTCGTTGTCTGATGCAAGGTTCGTTTTTTTATACAGGATACGTTTTTCGTGCAACTTATATTTACGGTCAGTCTTGCTTTTGGCGTTTGGGGTTTTTTCCTGTTGGTGGAACTGATGTTTTCCTATCATGTGTTAGCATCATGCGATGTATGCATTCTCGTGACGGGTGTAATCGCATGGTTTTCACGTTCTTATGCACATTTTCTCTCATACTTTCCTTCTTTATTTGCTCTATCTTTGATTTTATTTTCACGCAGCTTATATTTCTTCGACGTTAGTTGCTTGCATATCACGTGCTGCTTCCAAGTCTTTTTTGGGTATAGGTTCACGCGCTTTTCTGTCTCATCTTTATGGTAATTTCAGCATTTCCACTGCAGTCACCTGGCACGTGGTAGTTCATGCAGTGTTGAGAAGGGCATTTTCTGTTGGCTCGTTTAGTGGCAAATCTCATCATCTGCATCACATACATACACCTCAATTTTCATTTTTTTTTTTTTTTTTACACGCTAGCTTGACACGGCTCAGGTCTGAGGTTACGGGTTTAAATTCCCATGACCGGTATGCTCTGTCCGGTTCTAGTTGGGTTGAGGGGGGGGGGGGGAGGCGGCATTATTTTCACAGGTAAGTCTTGGGTCACTTGTCTTAGTTCTGGTTTCTCAAGTTTATTTGTTGTTTGCAGATAATGTCGCAAGCAGCGGATATTGGGGATTTCGCTTCCATCTCGCCTTCTTCAGCAAGGGGGTCGGAACACAGCAGCGTACAATCTCTCAGAACCTGGACTGTTCCTAGACTCATAGCAGAGCTCCAGCGCAGGGGGATTTCATACCCAGCATCGGCTTGGAAAGCCCAGCTTTTTAGGTTGCTGTTCCCTCGTACAGCTGATTCAAGTGCGGAGCAAGTTACCCTTCGGACTGTGGCTGCTTCCTTGGCCGAGATCCACACTACCCTTAGTTCTCTGGCCACGTCTTGCCACGAGTTGCGTAGTAGGGTGGAGGTTTTGGAGAATCAGCCGAGTCCGGTTACTACAGCAGCAGCCTGCCCGGTGGCTTTAGCTGATTCTGGGTCCTCCTCGGTACCCGGGCCGGTTTCGGTTGGTCCAGGTAATATTTTGTGTACCCCCCCCTGTTAACCCAGCACATTTTATTCCGGCTAATATTAGGAAGGACATTCTTGAAGGGAAGGATGTCAACCTGGCATCCTTATTAATTGCTGCTCATGATGTTGCGGACAATAGGTCCTACGCTTGTGGGGATGTTTCGGTGGTAGTGAAGACCAGGGATCACAGACTTAGTCGCAAGTTGTCCATCCCTGAGTTTGTCTTGGCCTTTAGTCTCTACAGAGATGTAATCTGCTCTGTTACTCCACTTAGGAGGGAAGAGTTGGACCTGTACCTGTATACAGTGGTTGAGTTAGGCCACAAGCATGGGGCTCCAATTTTTATGATTATCACCGGTCTTTTTCCGCTAAAGCTGCGGCCCGTTTTGCTCAATTTCAGGTGGTGACAGTTTGGAGCAACATGTATACCGAGTTGTATGGCCGGCATTTCGCCGGGCTCAGGTCTCCGGTATGTGCTTCTTGTCAATCTTCATCGCACACGGCATACTGGTGCCCCAATTTGGAGGTTCCTGCAGTACCCAGTACGTCCAGGGGGTCAGGTATGATGCTCCCTTCCTCAGGTCATCCGGCCCCGTTGGACAAGTTAGGCCGTCCTATTCATTTTCTGGGGAAATCCCAGATTTGCAATAACTACAACCTTGGGGTATGCAATTTTAGTCAATGCCGGTTGCTGCATATCTGTACTGGGTGATTCAGGGCTCACCCCAAGTCAGCCTGTTCACTTAAGCAGAATAAAACGTCATGACTAAGCCGTATCAATGTTCCTTTTTTTGCAGGAGTGTTTAGCTGCCCACCCGTCACCTTCTTGGAGCAATTTTTTGGCTAGGGGTTTCACTGAGGGTTTCCACACAGGGTTTGTCTCCTTACCATCTGATAGTTATGAGTGTAAAAACCTTAGGTCATCTGCTGTAGATACTGAAGCGGTAGATTTGCTATTACAGTCAGAACTTGATAAGGGGTTTGTCATCGGGCCTTTTACTTCTCCTCCCTTCCGGGTATGGAGGGTCAACCCTCTGGGGCTTGTTAGAGGGAAATTTTCAAATAAACCACGTTTAATTTATGACTTGTCTGCCCCTCATTGTTCGCATGTTGCTAGCCTCAACTCTTTGATCCCGTCAGAAGAATTTTCTCTCAAATATGCTTCAGTGGATCAAGCTATTCAGTCCATTATTGAGGTGGGCTCAGGAGCTTGGTTGTCCAAGGCGGATGTTGCAGATGCTTTTCAGCTTCTGCCTATTCTGCCGTCTCTTTGGCAATGGCATGGTATCAAATGGAAAGGGGTTTATTATTTTGCCACCAAGCTTACATTTGGGTCTAGAAGTAGCCCTTGGTTGTTCAACGTTTTTGCTCAGGCCCTTAACTGGATTCTCACGTACAGGGAGAATTGTCATAAGGTGATCCATTATTTAGACGATTTTCTCCTCATTGAAGGTGGTGAGCAAGTCCCTTCTGACCTGCGGAAACTTACTTCACTTTTCTCTGCACTTAACATACCGCTGTCTGTCAATAAGATGGAGGGTCCCGTTACCAGACTCACGTTCCTGGGTATTACGCTGGATTCGCAATCCATGCAGGCCAGTCTTCCCACAGATAAGCTTGTGAGAATCAGAGATTGCATTCATGCGTTCACAGTCTCCAGAGTCTGTACCAGGGTGGAATTACAGTCACTTCTCGGTATGTTAAATTTTGCGATGAGGATCATCCCCCAGGGGAGAGCTTTTATATCTAGATTGTTAGCATTATTGCCTTCGGCCCCCAACCCTGATGCTCAGGTGTTCCTGGATTCTTCTGCGCTTGCTGACCTGCTGATGTGGGATGAGTTCCTGCAACATTGGAATGGGGTAGCTATGTTTATCCTGGCTGTGTCTAATTCCTCTCCCCAAATTTTCACAGACGCAGCAGCCACCAAGGGCTATGCAGCCATTTTCGGTTCTCATTGGATGGCGGGATCTTGGTCGGACGAGGTTTTGGCAATTCCTCGGTTCACTGAGACTTTGGCTTTGTTCGAAGTGTATCCCATAGTGGCAGCCGCTCAGGTATGGGGGCATCTATGGGCAGGTCAGACAGTAGTTTTTTCTACTGATAATCAAGCAATCTCTGAGATTATCAGTAGTGGCAGATCCAGATCCTTGCTGATCATGAGATTTGTGCGTAGGCTCATTTGGTTATCTCTTCATTTTAATTTTCATATCCATGGTAGATTCATTAATGGTATAGATAATATAGCGGCCGATGCTTTGTCCCGGTTTAATTACCCGTTATTTTTTCAGCAGGTCCTGGACGCAGACGCTTACGCCACACCTTCTCCGCAGTTCCAACAATTGGTGATGGATTAGACTCTCATTGGGTTGAAGCGGTTAATTTAATTAACAGTTCTTTATCTCTGAATACCAGGAAGGCCTATGCCACAGCTTGGAGGGTCTTTCAGGCTTTCCAGGCTAGATTTCCTTGCTTAGACAGTTACAATATCCAGTACCTACTTACTTTCACCGCTTTTTGCCACTCTCAACTTAAACTGGCCCATAGTACTATTAGGACATATCTGGCTGGCATTCAACACTTTATGTTGTTAGAAGACCCTAATAGGCCCTCTATATTTTCAGCTCAAGCTATCAGGGCCATCCTCAAAGGAATTCAGAAATGTAGCCCTCCTATCAGGCTAAGTAGACTTCCCATAATTGGTCACATTTTCCGGGATATGTGTGATATTCTCTCTAGATCTCCTTTTGGGTGGTTACCAAGCTTGGTGCTTAAAGCAGCAATTTATCTTGCCTTTTTTCGGGTTTTTAAGGCCAGGGGAATTTGCGCATTCTGGTGCAGGGTCTCGCATACTTCTGGCCAATCAGTTGGTCAGGCACCCAGGTTATTTTTGTTTACATTTACATGCGTGCAAGACACAGCAAACAGGAGGTGGTACGGACATTAGGTTTTTTGAGACCGGGAGGGCATGGTGCCCGGTATCAGTATTAGATCAGCTAGTCAGGGCTACGGCTGACAAACCTAGGGATGGGCCTCTATTGCCCTTCCCTTGTGCTCCCCTCTCTGTAGCTCAATTCACTCTACATTGTCGTATCCTTTTGGTTAACCTGGGTTTGGACCCGAAGGCATACTCTGGTCATTCATTTAGGATAGGAGCAGCTTCTGCAGCTTCACGTCAGGGGGTCCCTGCTCATATCATAAAGAAGTTAGGCAGGTGGAGGTCAGATTGTTTTTCTAGGTATATTCCAGATCCTGTTTTGGAAATGTCACAGGCTTTTGTCAATTTAGCTGATTAAATGTGATTCAGTGTATAATAAACTTTTGATAAACTTTCATCCTACTGTTTTATTTTTTGCCCCCTTTTAGGCATACTGACCACGTGACCACGGCACACCTCAGGTTAATGTTTTTGTTTTGGTTTTTGTTTAACTCTTCACTATCACAGGCTGACTCCGAGTACAAGTATAAGCCTGACCGCAGGTCAGCCTGTTTTTGTAGGCGGAGTCAGGCTGCATAAAGCCGGCCCGCCTCTGCCTCTGTCCTTCGTGGTCGTAGGCGCTTGTACCCCACCCACCCATTCCCTTTTCTTTATTTCAATTGATTTCTTTCTCTTTTCATACTTGGGTATGCCCCCTTTTAGGCATACTGACCACGTGACCATGGCACACCTCAGGTCAATGTTTTTGTTTTGGTTTTTGTTTAACTCTTCACTATCACAGGCTGACTCCGAGTACAAATGAAATTCTTTTTTTTTTTTGCACATCAATGCTTTATTTTGGTGGTATTTGATCACCACTGGGTTTTTTATTTGTTGGTATATAAACGGAAAAAACTGAAAATTTAAAAAAAAAAAAACAACAATATTTTCTACTTTCTGTTATAAAATCAAGATTCTTCATAAATTTAGGCCAAAATGTATTGTGCCACATGTCTGGTAAAAAAATCCCAATAAGTGTATATTAATTGTTTTTTTTTTTTAATAGTTATAGCATCTACAAACTATGATATATACAGTATATTTGAAAATTAATTAGTCCTGATGTACTGACTGCTTATCTAATTTCTTGAGGCCCTTAAAATGCCAGGATAGCACAAATATCCCCTAAATCAGTGGTCTCCAACCTTTTTGGCACAGAGGAACGGCATTGTGGAATAAAAGCGTGCCAAGACCCGGGTGGGGTTTATGCGGCTTTTCGCAGGCAATTTGTCGGGGAAATGGCTGGTGTTAGCGCTTCAATCATCACAGCACCATGGCTGATATGGTGTCAGGATGATTGAAGCTCATTATTTCTGTCATTATATTGTAATATAAAATGAAATACTTCAACTCACCATAATCCAAAATCTGCCATCAGGTACAGAGTGTTACTTGCCACCTTGCCTGCCACCAGATTTGGTTTTACACTTTCCACGTGGCCTGCTTCCAAATGCTGTTTGTCACTTGCCACATCACCTGCCACCAGATGTGAATTGACGCTTGCCACGTCACCTGCCACCAGATGTGAATGGACGCTTGCCACGTTGCCTGCCATCAGATGTGGATTGCCACCTGCCACCATATGTGGTTTGCCACCTGCCATCAGATGTCGTTTGTCACTTGCCACGTCACCTTCCACCAGATGTGGATTGTTGCTTGCCACGTCGCCTGCCACCAGATTTGTTTTGCCTCCTGACACCAGATTTGGTTTGCCACCTAGCACCAGATTTGGTTTGCCACCTAGCACCAGATTTGGTTTTCCACCTGCCACCAAATGTGGTTTGCCACCTGCCACCGGATGTGGTTTGTCAAACCTGCAACCAAATTAGGTTTGTCACCTGCCGTTGTGGCAGGACATACCAGTGATAGAGAACAGCGGTGATGCGGGGCCAGCGGTGAGAGATAAGCTCATCTGTCTGCTGTCCTGCCTCACCTTCAGCAGTGTAGCGGCCCCGCTATGTGGGCGGAAGAGCGATGTTCCAGGCAGGCGGTGAGAGATGTCATCTCTCTGCTTGCCCGCCATCGCATGTTAGACAGGGCATCCTTCGCGGCCCGGCTGCAAACCAGCCACGGCCCGGCAGTGGGCCGCGGCCTGGGGGTTGGGGAATACTGCCCTAACTGATCCCTTTTTGGAAAATAGACAGGTACAGGTAGGTATTTAGTAAGAGGCATGGTGAGTTTTTTGAAGTTGTAATTTTTTTGTCATAATTATTTGGAAAATTAAGAAATTACATAAAATGTGGGTTTTGTTCACAATTTTTTTTTAAATACTGTCACCAGAGCGGTACAGAGTCATCATATAACTGCTGTGGTGGTGATCAAGGATATTGACTGGCGACAGTATGTTAAAAAATAAATAAATCAAAATGTATTCAATTTTTCAAACATATTTTTTTAATTTTCTATTTTTTTAACATGTTTTTACTTTTTTTACTATTGTTTTTACATGCCATAGTGACAGTGTACTACACTGTAATGCCTCGTACACACAGTCGGACTTTGTTCGGACATTCCGACAACAAAATCCTAGGATTTTTTCCGACGGATGTTGGCGCAAACTTGTCTTGCATACACATGGTCACACAAAGTTGTGAAAATCCGATCGTTCTAAACGCGGTGACGTAAAACACGTACGTCGGGACTATAAACGGGGCAGTGGCCAATAGCTTTCATCTCTTTATTTATTCTGAGCATGCGTGGCACTTTGTCCGTCGGATTTGTGTACACACGATCGGAATTTCCGACAACGGATTTTGTTGTCGGAAAATTTTATAGCTTGCTCTCAAACTTTGTGTGTCGGAAAATCCGATGGAAAATGTCCGATGGAGCCCACACACAGTCGGAATTTCCGACAATGGGGCATAAGAGCGATATTTTGAACTGTCATGAATGGGTTTACAGCTGTGATTACTAGTGATCTGCGATGGCTAATCACATGGTACAGGGTGCTGTGATTGGTCTAGGTAACATGTGATATCTGTGGGCCAATCACAATACTAAGCAAAACCGTTATAAATTAAACCCATTCATAACAGGTCTGTTGACACTGAGATCATGTAATTGCATAGCGGTCACGAGGCATACTGGCAGCTCAAAGTGGCTTGTTACCACAATCCGTTGTGTCCACCGGACACGGCGGTCCCAGAAGGGGAACGCTAGTACGCATGTGCTGGGTGGCGTACAGATACATCGCCTGGTCTGCAGCGCCGCCCACCTTCAGTAAAACTACTGTGGGCAGAGAATGGTTAAAAAGCATAAGCTTGGAAAAAAAACACATTCTTTCATTTGTAAATAATATTAATTACAATATTTATTTTTTAACTAACACTGCTCAAAAAAAAAAAAAAAGGAAAAAATGTGTTTTAGTTCGTTTTCTTATATTTTATTGTCTAAGGATTGAGAGAGAAAAAAATCATTGTTGCAAGACAATATCACAAAAATAAAGCCTTGTTTTTCCTTAAAAAAAGATTTATACTGTATTTGTTACCTTGTTATCCTAACTAATGACAAAGTTAACTGCTTGCCGACCACCTACCGGCTGGCTCGACTGCGCAAATCACCATCATTGTACGTCGGGCACGTACACGTCGATCTGTGGACCCATTCGCTAGCGGGGGGGAGCCAATCAGCGCATCCGGTGGACTCGATGTCGACGCCATCCACGATCGCTCCACAAAGAGGCAGAACGAGGATCTGCCAGTGTAAACAAACCTATCCCCGTTTTGTCAGGGGAGTAGAGTGAGATTGTCTGTTCCTAGTGATTAGGAACAGCGATCTCTCTCTACTCCATGACAGTCCACTCCCCCCCCACAGTTAGAAAACACCTCCCTAGGGAACATTTAACCCTTTGATCGCCCTTGGTGTTAACCCCTTCCCTGCCAGTGTCATTTATACAGTAATCAGTGCATTTGTATAGCACTGATCACTGTATAAATGTCAATGGTCCCAAATAAGTGTCAAAAGTGTTCGATCTGTCCGCCGCAATGTCACAGTCCCACTAAAAATCGCAGATCACCGTCATTACTAGTTAAAAAAAAAATGCCATAAATGTATCCCATTTTTTGTAGACGCTATAACTTTTGTGCTAGCCAATCAATATACGCTAATTGGGATTTTTTTTACCAAAAATATGTAGAAGAATACATATTGGTCTAAACTGAGCAATAAATTATTTTTTTTTACATTTTTTTTGGATATTTATTAAAGCAAAAAGTAAAAAATATAGTTTTTTTTTCAAAATTGTCGCTCTTGATTGGATAGATGGATAGCAGCGCAGCCATTGACTCCTGCTGCTGTCAATCAAATCCAGTGACGCGGGCGCCTGGGGGCGGGGTCGAGTCCGGCATTCTGTGTCTCGGGAGCGCACCCACAAGATAACCCCCCCAGGAGAGCGCTTCTCCCAGGGGATTTACCGATGCGGGAAGGATCTGCGAGCGCCGCCGTGCCGGGGGACCCCAGGGGACGATGATCAGGGCCACACTGTGCAAAACAAACTGGACAGTGGAGATAAGTATGATATGTTTGTTATTTAAAAAAAAACAAAAAAAAAAAACGAAGGTTTACAACCACTTTAAGGTTATAACACACAAACAATTCCAATTGAATGTATCTATATTGAACACACTTATTAACCACTTGCTTACTGGGCACTTAAACCCCCTTCCTGCCAAGGCCAATTTTCAGCTTTCAGCGCTGTCACACTTTGAATGACAATTGCATGGTCATACAACACTATACCCAAATGAAATTTTTATCACTTTTTTTACACAAATAGATTTTTCTTTTGGCGGTATTTAATCGCTGCACTGCTGGATTTTTTTATTTTTTGCTAAAAAACGAAAAAAGGGCAAAAAATTATGAAATTAAAGAAAAAAACTGTTTCGTAGTTTGTTATAAAATTTTGCAAACAGGTAATTTTTCTCAATCATTGATGTGCGCTACTGAGGCTGCACTGATGGGCACTGATAGGCTGCACTGATGGGCACTGATAGGTGGCACTGATGGTCACTGATGAGGTGGTACTGGTGGGCACTGATGAGGCGGCACTGATAAGTGGCACTGATGCACACTGATAGGTGGAACTGATGGGCACTGATGAGCGACACTGATGGGTACTGATAGGTGGCACTGGTGGGCACTGGTAGGTGGGCAGGGAAAAAAATGGCAATTAGGATCTTCTGTTTACATCACGTGATCAGCTGTCACTGGCAGACAGCTGATCACGTAGTAAGGGGCCGGGGTCTCCTTGACTCGCTGATCATAGCGCACGCCACTTGCACCCTGCAGGGGGCGCGCAGGCAGCTTATGCACAGAAGGAGGTACATGAAAGCCCTCCCGGCAATTTAGGCCCGTGCTGTAGCCATCTCTCCGCTATAGTGCGGGTGTGATTGGGTTAAAGATTCACAGTGTTTGAGGAAAAAGTAAGTGAATCCCTTCCGTTAACAGCTGGTCGAACCTCCTTTGGCAGAAATGTGTTGATTGGGGAATTAAGCAATTTTCTTTCCTTCAACCTATGGCTGAAGGAAAGAAAACTGGTTAATGTATGGTCTGCCTTACAGGCATGGAATTATTTTCACACCCTATGAAATAGACATGGTCGTTGTTCTCTTTGATCTTCCCAATGTAAAATGTCCCATGCCTACAGCACATAAAGTAGACATCAATAGTGATAGAGATTACCACTGGCTGAATGAACGACCTCTCCTTCCCTTATCCAAATGCGTTGAACACATGTACCACATTTGTGGGTTCCCCAATAATGGCTCTGTACTATCCTGTCTCTTACTGACCTAGGGGGTCTCTAAACCAGCTCTGCATATACACAGATATATTTTTGTAGTGTTTCATTCCTGTAGGCAGATACCAGAATTGATTTAAGTTGGAGCCAAGGTGTACCATTGCGACCCGTGTGGCTCCCCGGCACACCTGGATAGGAGGCCAACAGCACGTAGAGGAACCAATCCCTCCATGCAGCTGGTGAATGCCTGCTTCTCCTCCTTTTCCTCCCGCAGACATTTAGCGGTTGCAGGAGGAAAATAGAGGGCATCGGTTCCTCCGCATGCCGCTCCTCGCTCCTCACTATCCCTGTCCTACTGCCCTGGGCCCCTGTCTGCTTCCCTGTCCCCCTCCCCCCCCGCAGCAATGTCAGGTTTCCCCCTCCCACCTCCTGTTGGCTGCAGCCGAGGATCTGGCAGGATAGAGAGCGGGGAAGGGGCTAGTAGATGTGTCATTTACCAGCCCCTTCCTTGTCTTAAAGCAGTCCCAGTCCTCAAATATCTTTTTTTTTCTATACAGTAACCCAGACAGCAAGCAATAGTGTTCAAGTTTGAAAATGACTTGCTAAGCTATTGCTAGACTTGCCAGGCTTCACAAGTTTGTTGCACAATTGCAGCAAGTCCGCAATGCACACTCCAGATCAACTTTCTTTGCAAACATTCTGCAAGTCTGCTGCAAGTTCTGGTTCAGTTATGTTGTGCAATAGTCATCCCACCACAGGGGTCACTGTGGCTGAATTTACATGCTGCAGATTTGCAGAGCTCTTGCTGTAGACTCACCAATGCAACTTTGCTCTTGCTAGAGACTTGCCACGCAAATTTGCTACAAATTGGAAAAGTGTCAACAAGAACTTGTGCTTCAAGTGCCCTGCAAGTGTATAACTTGCCAGTGAAAATGTGCACAAAGTTAGCAGACTTACAATGCAACACTGCCACAAATTTGTGGCAAGTTATGCTTGCTATCTGGGAAATAACGTTTACCCATAGTTGCCAACAGTCCCGATTTTCCCAAGACAATCCTGATTTTTGGACCCTCGTCCCGATCGGAGGCCGTCCCGATTCGGGATTTTGCCTTTTGTCCATGGAAAAACGGGAATGTTTGGCTCTGCAGCAGTTCTGGCTCCTGGCTCCAACAAAATGGCCGCGCTGATGTAAGGACAGACTCTGCTGGGGGCACCTGATGGCATCTGGTGGCAGGCGACGTGGCAGGTGACATGCTCAGGGGTCCCACTGATTCTGGATTATGGTGAGTTGAATGATTTCATTCTATATTACAATGTAATAATAGAAATAATGCGCTTCAATCATCCTGACACCACAACAACCATGGTGCTGGGATGATTGAAGCGTTAACACCAGGTGTTTGGAGTATCTTTATCTGCTAATTTGTTAAAATCTGGAATACACATTTCTATTGTGCTGTAGGATCTGGGCCTGCTATCCCTCCATCTCTCTTTCCGTCCTTCTCTCTCCTTCCCTCCTTCTTTCCTTCTTTCTCTCTCCCTCCCTCCCTCTTTTCACCACACCCCCATTTGAACCACGCCCATATAAGCCACGCCCACTATTTTGCGTAAACTACGCCGCATTTTTCTTTTTGCTATGTCACGCCTACAAACTTATGCCCCGCCCCTAATTATAATAAGACTCCGCCTACAGCCAAAAAAATGTCCCTATAAATGTTTTTACAGTGTTGGCAACTATGGTTTACCTTCTTGTTTGTTTTAAATTGTTTTAACCACCTGTAGTGGTACCCCCATAGGGGCTGCAGAATATAGTAGTTCCACCTGTCACCCTGCCCAGCCTGGCAATACCTTCCAGTCACTCTCCAGACAATGAACAGTCCATCAGCTTTGTTTTTGTATTTTATTGAGGGATTACAACTTGGATGGGGTAAAGGGATGCATGGGATGCCCAGAAAATGATTCTTGCATGGTATGGAACAATTTAGATATTCTCCTTCTGCACGACACTTGCTGCAGACTATCTCTCCTTCTCCCTCCAGCACAATTATTTAGGCTTAGCTAGCACATGGTTAGGCCTAACTCTGGTTTCAGCCAGGCCTTAGCAAAGTTCCTTATTACAGGAAGGGGCCGCGAGCCCCTCTAGTGCAGCAACAAAAATAGGAAAAGTCTTTGGAGCTAGCTGACCTTTTTGATGGACTACTAACAGGGGCGTAACTAGAAATAGCAGGGCCCCATAGCAAAATTTTGTATGGGGCCCCCCTGCAAACAGCCCCCCACAGCTGCCCTAGTGTCAATGCAGCGTGACCTGTGCCACATATAGCGTGACCTGTGCACAATGCAGCGTGACCTGTGCACAATGCAGCATGACCTGTGCCCAATGCAGCATGACCTGTGCCCCATACAGCATGACCTGTGCCCAATGCAGCGTGACCTGTGCCCAATGCAGCGTGACCTGTGCCCAATGCAGCATGACCTGTGCCCCATACAGTGTGACCTGTGCCCCATACAGCGTGACCTGTGCCCCATACAGCGTGACCTGTGCCCCATGCAGCGTGACCTGTGCCCCATGCAGTGTGACCTGTGCCCCATGCAGCGTGACCTGTGCCCAATGCAGCGTGACCTGAGCCAAATGCAGCGTGACCTGTGCCCAATGAAACGTGACCTGTGCCCCATACAGCGCGACCTGTGCCCAATGCAGCATGACCTGTGCCCAATGCAGCGTGACCTGTGCCCAATGCAGCGTGACCTGTGCCCCATACAGAGTGACCTGTGCCCAATGCAGCGTGACCTGTGCCCCATACAGCGTGACCTGTGCCCCATACAACGTGACCTGTGCCCAATGCAGCGTGACCTGTGCCCAATACAGCATGACCTGTGCCCAATGCAGCGTGACCTGTGCCCCATACAGCGTGACCTTTGCCCCATACAGCGTGACCTGTGCCCAATGCAGCGTGACCTGTGCCCAATACAGCGTTGCCTGTGCCCAATACAGCCTGGTCTGCCTGTGCCCCATACAGCCTCACCTGTGCAGAGGAAGAGGCAAGCCACCCGGATCAGCAGAGAGCGGGATTGCCCGCTGTAATAGCTTTCATTTGAATTTCCCGTCTTCCCGGGGCTTATCGTCACATAGCCCCACCTCTTGGCCTGACGCCTTTGATGACGTCACACGTCCCGCATTGGATTGGCGTTCTGTCTATCAAAGGCGCTGGGCCAAGAGGTGGAACTATGTGACGTGAGCCCGGGAACACTGGAAGTTCTAATGAAAGCTATTACATCGGGCAATTAAGCTCTCGGCTGATCCAGGTGGCTTGCCTCTTCCTCTGCACAGGTGAGGCTGTATGGGGAACAGGCAGACCAGGCTGTATTGTGCACAGGCAACACTGTATTGGGCACAGGTCACGCTGCATTGGGCACAGGTCACAGCTTGCCTCTTCCTCTCCTCTCTCTTCCCCTGGCTGGGAGACTGTGCCGGCGGTGCTCTCATCCTCACTGGGCCGCCCGCATGGGTCACTATGGTGGTAGTTACGCCCCTGACTACTAATCCCAGTCAGCCCGTTGCAGACCCTGACAGCTCTCCCAGCTGCAGCAGCCAGACTTTGCCAGTAACACCACAGTCTCTCCCGCTGGCTCTACATCCATGAATTAAACGAGATGATGTGGGATCCTCCACTCAAAGAGGGGCTTAAACCAGAGTGCTTGTGTCTCATTACCTCCAGGAAGAGAAGAGCCCCAGGTGCTGGCTAAATGCTGATGCAAGTAGAAGAGAACAAGAAGACCTGGACAGCCGCACACCGGAATGGATAAATACGTCGAAGAAGGGATGAAGACGCTGCAGAGGAAGATGCCGGACGAGAACACCGGAGCAAGAAGCAGAGGATCAGAGGAAGAACCGGAGGAAGAAGAAGAGGGAGGAACCAAAGGAAGATAGAAGAAAGAAGACCCGAAGAAGATGGAAACAAGAAGACTTTAAATAAAGGAATTGTCAAAAACTGTCTCTTGTCATTTTTAACATTTTTGACACTTTTTTTGTGAAATGGTAGGCGGCCAGGATCTGGGGGTCCCCTTGTTAAAGGTGGCTTCCAGATTCCGATAAGCCCCCCGCCCGCCGACCCCCACAACCACCGGGCAAGGGTTGTGGGGATGAGGCCCTTATCCCCATCAACATGGGGACAAGGTGCTTTGGGGGGGGACCCCAAAGCACCCTCCCAATGTTGAGGGCATGTGGCCTGGTACGGTTCAGGAGGGGGGGCACTCTCTCGTCCCCCCTCTTTTCCTGCGGCCTGCCAGGTTGCGTGCTCGGATCTGGTCTGGTATGGATTTTTGAGGGGACCCCACGCCATTTTTTAAAAAAAATTTGGCGCGGGGTTCCCCTTAAAACCCATACCAGACCTGAAGGGTCTGGTATGGATTTTGAGGGGGACCCCCACGCCATTTTTTTTTTTTTAATTTTGGCGCGGGGTTCCCCTTAAAATCCATACCAGACCTGAAGGGCCTGGTATGGAATTTAGGGGGACCTCACGCCATTTTTTTTTTTAAATTTTGGTTCCCCTGTGGCGAAATCCCATGCCGTTTTTATCAATGAACTTTTATGTGTATTGTCGGGCCGGCAATGCAATAGCCGCGAGTAGTTTTAAATTACTTTTTTTCCTTTGAAATGTCATTTTGCTGTTAGACTGTTCTAAACACGGGAAACATGCGCTCCTTTACAGGCATACTATAGACACCCCCCAGGTACGAAATTTAAAGGAATATTACACTTTTATTGTTTCACTTTAAGCATTATTAAAATCACTGCTCCCGAAAAAACGGTCGTTTTTAAAACTTTTTTTTGCATTGATCCATGTCCCCTGGGGCAGGACCCAGGTCCTCCAACACTTTTTATGACAATACCATGCATATAAGCCTTTAAAATGAGCACTTTTGATTTCTCCCATAGACTTTTAAAGGGTGTTCTGCGGCTTTCGAACACCCCAAATTGTTCGCTGTTCAGCGAACTGGCGAACAGCCAATGTTCGAGTCAAACATGAGTTCTACTCGAACTCGCAGCTCATCCCTACTGGGGCATAGTAAACTGTGTTTTTTTTTGCCTCCATTTATAAATAAATGGGAAGCTCTTTAGAGAGCTATTCCTGTCCATTTATTCTGTGCAGCTAAGGCTGCAGAGAAAGGGACTGCCGAATTGGTCCTCAGTCCCTTTCTCTGTTTTAAAAGTGAGACAACATGGATCTGTCGGCGGTCACCAGCCCCACACTTACCCCATCTAGGTTGCGGGCAGCAGCTTCACCCTGCGTCTCCTCCTCCTGGGCTTCCCCTGTGTCTCCTCCCTCCTCAGGGGCCAATAGGATCGCTTCTCCTCTCGGCCAATCAGATGACGGGTCTCAGGACCAGCTTCCTGATTGACCAGGAGGAGAGTCAGGAAAGCAAAAGCGAATATTAATTCACTATTGTCACACAACTGGGTGGGCTTGGGACTTTTTTTAAGCCAAATAAATTCTCAGGCTCTAATCATGTGCTTCTAAAAAAAAAAAAAAAAAAAAAAAAACTCCATTGGAATCCATATGTCTGGAGCCCTGTATGTAGATTAGGGGCCGGGCGCATGGATTAGGGGGCCACCAGATGGGCCACCACTGGTTTAGACCCCTGATATTTCACCAAAGCCCCAAGTGTGTCACTGAGGGCCTGATTTATCTACACTGAGAGCACACTCACTGCATGCTCCCGACACAGAGACCAGACTGTCAAAGACAGCTGTCAATCCCCACTAATGATCAGTAACCAGCAGGACCAATCATGGGACCACTGTGTCAGCAATTCATAGTGGTCACATGGTTACTGATCCTACCTAACCACCAGGGGTGTTCAAACCATGATAAAGGGACGCTGAGGCTGGCCAGGAAGAGTTTAAAGTCACACATTCCTGCAACACACAAATATCACACTTTCCTTTTTCAGGCATGCGGCAATGCCATTAATTCTTAATGACATCCCAACACACCTTGCCGATACACAAAGTAAAATGCATTTCGGTGTGGAGCGAAAAAGGGTCATGGCTCTTCTGCGCGATCTTTGCACATAGGGCAGCCCTTTGAAATGAAAGATACTATCTATGATTAAGGTCTTCGTAGCCGGAAAGCGTTAGTGTTGCTTGTCTTATAAAACATTTTTATTAATAAAGAAGAAGAATATTTTCACTTTTACCTTGTTGCCAACTTTTCGTGTTTGAAATGAAAGGACTGTCCTAAATGCAATGCCCTTGCATAGGTGTGAACATTTTAATTTCAGTCCTATGCTAGCAATTTTTTTATGGCCATTTCTACATTAAAGCAGAACTTTAGGCAAAACGTATTATTAATATGGGGGAAGGTAAGCATACCTGTCAGGATTTTATTGCTTTCTCTGCCTCACGGAGGAGATTCCCTTATGCTTTTTGCCCAAGTGACAACATTATGACCAAGACAGGAAGTGAGAGGAAGTCTTCAAAGGGGACACAGACAGCAAAAAAAAACTGCTGGAGGAGGAAGGGTGGTGGGTAAGGAGTTATCCTTTTTTAATACTACTTAAAAGAAAACGTTTTTTTTTTTTTTAATTGGCATTGCATGTCTGTTACTTTAATTCCTATCCTAGTGTCACCTAAGCAGGAAGTTGGGGGAATCTCCACAATGGAAGCACAAACAGCAATTTGAAATCCAGAAGTCCTAATAAAACCTCAAATACAAACAAAAAGAATTCAGTGTGTGGATAAAATCATGATTTTTATTGACCACTCTTCATCCTCTATACTTTTTTGGTAAAATGTAGAGAAGGGACACCTCAGAAGCACCCAGCTAGCTCCACATTTTGATACGCTGGCTGTACTTCTCGCACGTGACACTAGGTGGCGGCATTGTCTAACAGATAATCACACCCAACGGTCAGCACGCAGACTGGTACGTACGTACACCTTGGACTTTTTGATAGGTTGGAGGTTTTGGCAGGACACCGCAAAAGACATTTCACATAAAGGATTCAGAACAAAACACGCTGACAGTCTGACATGCTGCACTAGCCATGACACCCCTAACTGTAACTATATTGTCACACGACTCACAGCCAGTACTCTGCTCATGCGTGAGAGCTTCTTCCGCCAGTCCATTGACGTCACCTCCTGGACGTCGGGATCTCTTGGTTGTGTGAACGTCGGGGGAGGACAGGAGGATGAATGGCGGTCAGTGCGCAGGCGCGGAGCGGTTCCAGTACCTGCAGGCTCTGGTCACAGAGTTCCAGGATACGGACAGTATAGGTGAGGGGGGGCTTGTCTGGTCCCGGGGCCCCTGAATGCTGCACACACTGACTGGGAGCCTGTGTATGAATGGTTACAGGGCCCATGCTGGCTGCTTTTATGTTATCACATCTTCACAAAAATTGTGTTAGGTTGATATAGTATAAGCCCTCGTTCACGGTTTCAAATCCAGTGGTGGCTGGTGGTATATCTTTTTTTTGGGGGGGGGCAACCCCAGTTGGTGGGGGGAACACCCGCCTCCTGCCCCCTCGTTGGTCGGCCCCGCACTTACCCCACTGCCTCTCCTCCCTGCGTCAACCAGATCTCCTCTCCGTTCGTCCAGTCGGGTGACGGGTCTCAGGACCTGCTTCCTGATTGGCCGGGAGCAGAATCAGGAAGACAATAGCGAATATTCATTCGCTATTGTCACACATGTGGGTATGCTCTGCACCCCTTTTTTGAAGCCTATTAGAGCCTTTGGTTCTAATCACATGCTTAAAAAAAACAAACCCCATTGCAATCCATATGTCTGGCTCGCCGCTTTTAGATTAGGGGGCCGGACTCATTTATAGGGACTTATGAATGTGTCCTGCATTACGGACCGCCACTGGTCAAATTGTAAGTCGCAGCCTATTGCCAGCAATGGCACTGTTCCAATTGGTGCCACACCGACTTTGCAAAAGTAGTTCCTGCGTTACTTTTGCCGATTTCAGGTGGGACTTCAATAAACATCTGTGCATGAAGCCGCACAGATGTCTTTCAAGTTGTACCCAAAGTCGCATGGACATGCTGCTTTGAAATTGTGCGGCTTCAGATGCAGTGGCAGCTGGTGGTATATTTTATGGCGAGCTAACCTGGTATCTTCCAGTCAGTTTGAACCCACAGCCCTTGCCCATCCCTCCTCTACTGAATAACATAGAAATGAGGAGGTTACGCCCACCCACAGGTCCATGATGTGCTAATCAGAAAATATGCTTGTGTTGGAACAACCTCACTACTACTTTACCTATGGAAGCCAAAACTAGAAACATTTGCGTTCTGTTTTGTTTTTGACCACATTTTATGCTGTATGTATATAAAGATTTATGTGAACGTACACATACATACTGCGCAAATGGACTGCTGCTTAGTGACTTCAGGGCCTACATGTAAAAATTAACAATGTATATGCAGTGCAGGTGCAGAATGACCTCAGTCTGCTCCACCGCCACTGATTACACGCTAATAATTTTATACCTGTCCATCTGTTTTTGAACGGGCTGAAAAAGTACCCCAGCAGACCTGCTAGGCTCTATATACGTGTGTGTCTAGCCCAGGGGCAGACTGACCATTGAGCCACTCGGGCACTGCCTGAGGGCCCTGGGCCACTAGGGGGCCCCATCAGGGTTGCCAGCCTCAGTAAAACCAGGGACAGTATGTATAAATCTGTGTTTTTTTTTTTTACATCTGTCTGTGTATACTGTGTGATTGTATACTGTGTGGCCCCATAATCTCTGATTGCCCGGGGGCCACATAATCTCCTATTGCCCGGGGGCCCCATGAGTTGTCAGTCCGCCCCTGGTCTAGTCTGTCATTGCACTGTGCGGGCTCAGCGGCCAGAGCTATCTGCACACAGCTGTCATTCCCAGATGCAGGAATCCACAGATTCTTGTCGCTAGGATTTGTAGCGTGTGTAAATTCCTGTGTGAAATAGAGCATTTTTTTCTAGTGCACCACATCTCACATCTGTGCTTTGGAGCACTAGTACACAGGTGCCATTGGGTGCTATATAAAATGAATGGGCCCACAATGCTGTGCGGTTCACGCATTTCTTTGAAGTGCAGTAACGCCTGGAAAAATGCACAGTACACAAGGTGTTAATCCAGCCTAAGCTCATCTGTTCACCAAACACAGCCACAAAGGCAAGATAATTCTTGTTGGGCAGTATATTAGTGCTCGGACAAACACACTTAAGCCTCGTACACATGATCGGATTTTCCGACAGGAAATGTGTGATGGCAGGCTGTTGGCGGAAAATCAGACCGTACGTATGCTCCATCGGACTATTGTTGGCGGATTTTCCACAGACAAATGTTGAATGGCAGGTTTGAAAATTTTCCACGGACAAATGTCTGTTGTCGGATTTTCCGAGCGTGTGTACACAAGTCCTTTGGACAAAAGTCCAAAGTACAAACACGCATGCTCGAAAGCAAGGACGAGCCAGAATTGGTTAGTCTTGTAAACTAGCGTTCGTAATGGAGACTTAACATTCGTGACGTGGCAAATTATGAAATCTCGAAATGCAGCGCACATTCTCTTCTTCTTTAATGGGATAATAATGAAGCTGCTTTGCTGGTGATACTGATGGAGTTATTACAAACACATTTTCAAAGGCTCTTTTTTTTTTTCTAGTGATATCAAGGATAATATTATTATGCTTTTTTTTCTTGGGCAAGTTACCACAGCACCATTATCCCGTAGAGTTTTATATCAAAGATACAACTATGTTGGTGTCCCTTGTCAATTTTACATTACATTGTATTTTTTTATATGTAAATGCCTACTCCCAAAATATCATTTAAAGTAAAACACATAGCCAAGTATTATTCTACACAATTTTTTTATTGTGCATTAATAAAAGAAATAAAATTAGACATGCTATCTGCCATTAGAACTTAACCAAAAAGTGCATTCTATGCATCCAAAAATATAACAAATCAAATCATTATTATTCAACCAAAAAATAAAATAAAGGTCTCATGCATGTGTCCTGCTTCTTAATATAGGGGGTCAACAATGCCAAGAGTTGGTGAAAGCAGGGGTCCGTCATCCGGAGATAATTCCGAAAACATCTGGATTATTCTCCTGGAGCTCCCGCAGCAAAGGCATATGACATAATTGGTCCCGATTAATAAAACAACCAATTTTTGGTTCAAGAAATTCTCCTCCTCCTGTTTCTGGACTGGACTTGGGTCAAAGCAATAACTCCAAGGCAAATAATAAATTACATGTTATCTCCTCCGATTCCGCAACATGTCTGGTTGGCGAACGGCCAAAACGAACTGAAAAGCGCAAAATGAAAAGCGCAAATCAACACTCAAACTTCTACTAACACGAAATTAGCAGAAGGAGCCCAAAGGGTGGCACTAAAGAGCTGAAAAACCACATAGTACGTCACTACGTTCGTGTTTGTTGGCCAAAGTTCCTTGCCGCTTGTATGCAAAACAAAATCCAGGCACACGCCTTCGGACAAAAGTCTGAGGTTTTGTCTGCGGAAAATCCGATCGTGTGTACAAGGCTTTAGAACGAATTTTAATGGTTCAAAAATGTCAGGCAAAATGGTCAGCCCTCACGCATGTTTACTTCATCAAATCTGGCCCTCTTTGAAAAATGTTTGGACACCCCTGCTTTAAAGTAAGGATTGTGCAAACAAAAATTGGTAGCCTACCAATATTAGAATCTGCCATCCGGCTTTCATTCACTTAATTGGGATTTTGCATTCCCAGTCTATAGGGTTGTAAGATTGAAGGTCAGCTGCAGGTCACATTAATCTGGCAAAGAATTCCAAATGATCACAGAAGTGTCTCATATTAGTGGCTTCCACACAAGCCCATCAATACAGATCTTTTAGGGCTCATTCACACTAGAACATTGTGCGGGAAACTCATGTTTCATGTGCGTTTCTGCTGCGGTTGTCAATATATTCCTATCAAAACCCCAAACGCAGATCTGAAATGCAGTGCGTTTGCCTGCATCAGATTGCATGAATTGCAGTACCATATGATTTGGTGCACTGCGTTTTTGAAAAGTGCATGCACTACTTTTTGTGCAATCCAGTGCAATTTCAGCACATTCAGATTATTTCCAGGAACACAAACCACATCCCTGTGCACTTCAGGTGAACCGGCCCTAAAACTGAAGTAACCTCTGTTTTAAAAAAAAAAAAAAAAAAAAAAAAGGCTGACACTTTATGACAGAAGAGACTCAGTATGTCTCTTCTATCATAAATGCTTCTTACTTGCCAGCATTTTTTTTTTTATTTCTACACATGCACAGCTGAGTGTACAGTCTCAGCACCATCCTATGCCGAGATGTAGTAACTTGAAAGTGCGCACGTGTCATCCTGGCCTATCAAGATGGCTGAGGGCTCCAAACCTGGAAGAAGACTGAGTGAAGATGGAAATGCTGGTCACGAAAGGCACCACGAGCACTGTAGCGTAAGGGATTACTTTGCTAGGTAAATGTGCCACAATGTGCAAATATGCTGTGCAAACTTGCAGTGACTTAGATAGCAATAAAGTTTTAAGTGGCAAGGCAGCTAAAATGGAGGTGAATGGCAGCCTATAAGACTGGATCTCCGTTAGCATTTAAAGATAGCATTTAGCATAGTACACCATTCCGCCATTGTCAGAACGCTTTCCTGTTGACTCAAATTATGTTTAGGTCATGTCTGGTAATTGATTACATTGCGTCCCTCCAGGAACTCTTCTCTACACATGAGCACTGGAAGCTATGCTCCTCCTGCATTCTGCTCAGTTGTAGACTGCTTATTTTGGCCCTTTCATTGCTTGTCTTTTTATCTGTATGTATAGTGCAGGAAGGGCAGGCTCAATCCCAGTTTGGATGGAAGTTCTGCCTTTTAACCTACTTATTCCCTACATTTCGCCCTCAGAAGGTGAGACATGTAAGGTCAGGAGCTGACAGATCAGGCACTCTGAGACTTCAGGGTGACCTCTGCATTATTATATTCTGTTTTAGTTAAATATGCCAACTAAAGTTTCACTTCATATTTTTTTGAAGATCTCAACAACCATGGTTTAGTTACTTTTACTGTTTTGTCTGTTGCTTTGCAGTTCATATCTTCTATTTTTGTTCTACAGAAGCCAAAGAACAGGTCCTGGCAAACCTAGCAAACTTCTCCTATGACCCAAAGAACTTCTCTGACCTGCAGAAGCTGCAAGTTCCAGATTTGTTTCTGGACATGTTGACTGAAGACAATGAAAATCTGGTGGAGTTTGGAATAGGTACGTTTTGGTCCCAGGTACTATTTTAAAGCTGTGGGAAACTTGAAAATCTTCTCTTGCAGTGGGGCTGCATCCACACTGCAATGTTTAATGGTTCATTTAGTCTAGGGGAAGTAAACACCTTTATTTATTTGATCTGCCTCTGCCCTGGCAGACGGTGCTCACCCATGTTCTGGTGTTGGACTGTCCCTTGGCATCCTCACATCCAATGCAGGGCTGTGGTCCCTGCACGGGTCCCTGATGACATTAGAATCTGACACTGCTGGAGCTTGGATGAGAAGGGCGCTGAGGGGACCAGCCTGGCACCGCAGAGGATTAAGTAATTAAGACAAAAGAGGGGGTTTTGGGAACATAAATGAGACACATGATGCCATGCATCTCCATCCCTAAACTTGGTACATAGAGAGGGGTTTTGGGACTTTAGATGAGGTGTGTATGATGGGACTCAACAAGTGGAACAAGGTATTATGGATGTGTTTGTTGTCTAAAACACACAGCAATAACATGCAGCAGTGGATACATAGAGTATAGTAAACACATGGACAGCATATTGCAAACCATAAACATGTAAATATCAACTTGTACATAACATTGTTAAAAAGTAAACCGATTAAGTAAGTAAATCTTTTCTATGCCCCCTAGACCTAAATGAGGAATTAACCTTCAAAGTGTAGGCTGAGCCCCACTACAAAGGAGAACTTTTACATTTCCTGGAGTTTAAAACAACTTTGTGAGAGCAGCTATTTGTCCAAGCACTGTTTTAAACCTATATCCAGACTCATCAGCTCCCTGCCGTGATCAGTGCTAGAACTGCTGGCTGTCCAGTGCAAAACCCTGTAATTGAATTGATCAGTTCCTGGACTTGTGATTCTGCTACACGTAAATCACTCCATAGCAGGGCACTGCCACACAATGGGGTGAGATTTACTAAAACTAAAGAGTGTAAAATCAGGTGCAGCTCTGCATAGAAACCAATCAGCTTCCAGGTTATTTTGTCAAGGCTTAATTGAACAAGCTGAAGTTAGCAGCGGTTTGGCTACCATGCACAGCTACACCAGATTTTGTACTCTACAGTTTTAGTAAATCAACCCCAATGCTTCTGCACTGTTTTTAACCACTTGCCGACCAGCCGCTGTCATTATAATGCGGCAGGTCGTCACGTTCAAGCAAATCGCTGTATTTGTATGTCGGGCCTCTAAATAGCTCTAGCAAGCACGCGAGCCCGCTGCACGGCGGGGGACCCGATCCGCGCGGCCGTGATGTCCGCTGGCCAAGCGAGCCAGAACTAGTTAGGAACAGCTATCTGTCTCCTCCTCTAGTCAGTCCCATCCCCATACAATTAGAAACACACAGGAGGGAACACATTTAACCCCTTGATCGCCCCCTAGTGTTAACCTCTTCCCTACCAGTGACATTTACACAGTAATCAGTGCATTTTTATAGCACTGATCGCTGTATAAATGTCAATGGCCCCAAAAATGTGTCAAAGTGTTACTTTTAAAAAATAAATAATAAAATGCCATAAATCTGTTCATTATTTTATAGACGCTATAACTTTTGCGCAAACCAATCAATTTACGCTTATTGCGATTTTTACCACAAATATGTAGAATATATATTGGCCTAAACTGATGAAGAAATATATTTTTTCTTTATTTTTTTTGGGGATATTTATTACAGTAAAAAGTATATAAAATATTGTTTTTTTTTTCCAAATTGTCACTCTTTATTTGTTTATAGTGAAAAAAACAAAACATAGAGGTGATCAAATACCACCAAAAGAAAGCTCTATTTGTGGGAAAAAAAGGACGTCAGTTTTGTTTGGGTACAGCGTCCCACGAGCAATTGTCAGTTAAAGCGACGCAGTGCCGTATTGCAAAAAATTGGCCTGGTCATTAAGGGGGAAATTCTTCCGGTCCTTAAGTGGTTAAAGTGCCATCACAGCATTTCCTATCAGCCCAGCTACAACTTTTTTTTATAACCAATTGATATTTTTTGCTTTCCTTTTAAGGTGGCATCTGTAACCTGTGTCTGGACAAATCCATGAAGAATCACATATTGTCCTCGGGAGGTCTAAGCCTTATTATTAACTGTTTGTCCAGCTGCCGTGAAGAGACTGTTCTTTCTGCCATAACAACACTCATGTACCTGTGTACAACTGCTTCTAGAGCTGAAATCATTACTCCTCCTGTTGTAGAGTGCATGGTCCGCTTCTCTTTGTCAGACAATCGTAGATTTAGCAATTTGGCTAAAATCTTTCTGGAGGATTACTGCACTGAACAGCAAGTGGAAGAAGCAAGGTCTCTGAGCCAACACACTGTGCTGGGAATACCCCTTCCCAAAGACTGACCCTGGGACTGAGATTTCATATAATGTGCAAGTAGTGCAAAACTTTTTATATATTTGAGTGTACAAAGAAAGCATATTGTAAATAATAAATTATCTGAATTTCTTAGGTGACACATTTTGTTTCACAAAAGACTTCAGCTTTTTACGGCTTTATAATTTAGGCTACATTGGACTCGCTCACAATACAGGAGGATCATGGGAACTGTTCCTGTTTCAAACACAGAACTATTGCATTGGTAACTACAAACTCCATGCAAATCCTATTATTTGGTTTCCATCATAAGTAGAAAAAAAGGGGTGTACCCTATTTTAGAATAGTGAGCAAAGCCAGGCAATCATTCTTTTAACCCTTTTACTTTTTTTCTTTTACTGCCAGAGCTGTTTTTGCGCGCGCGGCCTGAAGATTGCATAAACCCCCAAAACAGTTAATCTGGTTGAAAAAAAACACAAGTTCATCCAGTTCAACCAACATTATATGTTTTCTGAAAGCACACACCCTAGAGATCAAAATAGTGGTAATTCCAATTTTTCATTTCACACGATATTACCACAAAAGTTCATTCTAAGGCTCACAAATTCAATAAATTCCCCAATGTTTGGTAACATATAAAAGATGAGGTTGCACCAAGTAAATAGATACCCAACATGCTAAACCTTGTGTGGCCGTGAAATGGTGACAAACTTTAGTACCCTATATTTTCATTGGCTGACATTTTAAAAGCCCCCTATAGGTCATCAGTTTAGCCCTACAGAGAAGTTTAGCTCCCACTCACAGCAATATGAAACGTGTATGTATTGCAATCAACATTTTCATGCGTAGGTGCCCCTAACGTATGCATTTACGTTCGTATGTGTGACAATTTAAAGCTGAACTCCAACTTTCTTTTCATTAGAACTAGATGGAATGATCAATCCCAGCATGGATCATAGCTCTGTACCATACTACGGATCCCCTGATATTCTGGGTTTAGTTTTGCCTTTGTGTCCTGCGTATACACTGTATAACCTGCTGATAGACTCTGTCCCTTCCACAGACACTTCCCGTAGCAGCTAGAGTTTTTAACACACCCCTTTTGTAGTCTTGCAGACTTTGTAAATGATGTACAGTGAAGGGAAAAAATTTATTTGATCCCCCGCTGATTTTGTACATTTGCCCACTGACAAAGAAATGATCAGTCTATAATTTTAATGGTAGGTTTATTTTAACAGTGAGAGACAGATTAACAACAAAAATATCCAGAAAATGGGTATTAAGGTGAATAGGATGCGTAGGATGCATTAACCACTTGCCGACCGCCTCACGCCAGTGTACGTCGGCAGAATGGCACGGGCAGGCAGTATCACGTACCTGTACGTGATCTGCCTCCCGCGGGCGGGGGGTCCAATCGGACCCCCCCGGTGCCTGAGGCGGTCGGCTTTGGTCTGGGAGTGATGAGAGGCGAGGGGGAGACCATCCATTTGTGGCCCCCCCCCCTCGCGATCGCTCCCAGCCAATCACGTTCTTCCTCTGCTGCTGTATGCTAAACAGCAGCAAAGGAAACTAGAAAAGCTACAATTTCTGGGGAAATTGTGTGAAGTGTTCTTACCTCCACCAGTAGTCTACAAGCCTTATCAAGCCTAGCAGATGAAGGTATGACCACATGCATTTGGGGGGTCTCAGCATCTTGACATAGAATGGAGGTAAAGGTGTGCTATCTGTTTGATGATAATCAGTATTTACATTCACTGTTTCCTGGCAACGCTCATGCCCTGTTTATGCTTCACAACCACTGCTCAATACATACACAGGATCATGATAGTTGTAATAACTGTGCAGTACTTCAAACGGTTGTATTTTAAAAACTATAAATCCTACAGCGAAGATCTTTATATTGTGAGAATCACAAGACCCAGACCTAGATTTTGATGCATAGTATGTCTCTGAAATATTAAAAATGAAGGCACAGTCGCAGTTTAGATATTGCCCTGCAAATTTGGAGGGGGCTAGAGTAGAGTTTCAATGAATGTCAATGAACGGCGTGAGTTACAAACAAATGGTCATATTGTGAAAACTATCAGGACTATGGCTTAGCCGTGGACATGTTTAGTGGCAGCAGGGATAGCTGAACGTTTTGATATAAGATTTGTGTAGGTGGGCTTGAAAATGAGGAGTGGTGGCAGTTTAGAAATCATGTCCTGATTTTTCTGCTTTTGTCACCTCCCAATCTAGTTTTGAACATTTCCCCATTCATTCCTATGGGACCAATTTCGCCGCAAAAACGACGATTAAAGGGGTTGTAAAGGTAATTTTTTTTTTTATTTAAAATAACAAACATGTTATACTTACCTTCACTGTGCAGCTCGTTCTGCACAGAGTGGCCCCGAACCTGGTCTTCTGGGGTCCCTCGGCGGCTGTTTCAGCTCCTCCCCGCAAGCATTTACCACCTTAATGCGAGCTCCCTCGCATGGTGGTGAGTGCTTGCGGGCGCGCTCCCGTGATACAGCCGGCGGCTATAGCCGCTCGCTGTATCACTCGGCCCCGCCCCCCGGCGCGCCGCGTCATCGGATGTGATTGACAGCAGCGCGAGCCAATGGCTGCGCTGCTTTCAATCCATCCACTGCAGCCAATCAGCGACCAGGCTGAGCTGCAATGAGGACGAGCAGCGAAGATTCGAGGCGTCAGGTAAGTAAAACGGGGGGGCTGGGGGCGGCGGTACTGTCAAAAGTTTTTTCACCTTAATGCATTAAGGTGAAAAAATTTTTATCTTTACAACCCCTTTAACCATTCGGTTGAAACGTTCCACAAAGTAATAGCACACCAATCGGGAACAATCCACACATTTCGGTATATTACTTGTCTATGTAGTGTAAAAAACAGTGGGAGGAGTTAGGGTGGTAAATTTGGCTATAATAATATATGTGAGATAACAGTAAGTGGTCTTGCTATGCAAGAACACTTAATGATGTTATCTCTCCTCGGCTCGGTATTTTCCGTTCCGGCGCCGAGGAGAGAAGACTTCAATGTGAGTGCACCAACACACACACCTACAGTAGAACATGCCAGGCACACAATACACCCCCCGATCACCCCCCCCCCCCCTGTCATACTGACACCAAGCAGTTTTTTAAGTGTTCTTGCATAGCAAGACCACTTACTGTTATCCCACATATATATTATTATTATTAAGTGTTCTTGCATAGCAAGACCACTTACTGTTATCTCACATATATATTATTAAGTGTTCTTGCATAGCAAGACCACTTACTGTTATCTCACATATATATTATTATTAAGTGTTCTTGCATAGCAAGACCACTTACTGTTATCTCACATATATATTATTATTAAGTGTTCTTGCATAGCAAGACCACTTACTGTTATCTCACATATATATTATTATTATTATTATTATTATTATAGCCAAATTTACCACCCTAACTCCTCCCACAATTTTTACTACATAGACAAGTAATATACCAAAACGTGCGGATTGTTCCCGAATGGTGTGCTATTATTTTGTGGAACGTTTCGCCGAATGGTTCACGAAATATCGTAGTTTTTTGCGGCGAAATTGGTCCCATAGGAATGAATGGGGAAACTAGAGTGGGAGGTGACAAAAGGTGAAAAATCAGAACATGATTTCTAAACTGCCGCCACTCCCTCATTTTCAAGCCCACCTACACAAATCTTATATCAAAACGTTCAGCTATCCCTGCTGCCACTAAACATGTCCACGGCTAAGCCATAGTCCTGATAGTTTTCACAATATGACCATTTGTTTGCAACTCACACCGTCCATTGACATTCATTGAAACTACACTCTAGCCCCTTCAAATTTGAAGGGCAATTTCTAAACTGCGACCGTGCCTCTATTTTTAATATTTCAGAGACATACTATACATCAAAATCTAGGTCTGGGTCTTGTGATTCTCACAATATAAAGATCTTCGCTGTAGGATTTATAGTTTTTGGGAAAAAGCTTTTTGTTTAGAGGTCATTTCAGGAAATTTTAGCCATTAATCAGAGTGTACTGTGTTTGTTTTGTTGCCATGGTTACCAAAGCTTCTGTTATACACAGGGGGGGAGGTGGCTGGAGCATCTCAGCTCTGATTACAGAGCCCGGGGGAGGGGACAGACACACCATGTACTGATTTATAATAGAGGAATATGATGGGGCAGTTTTGATAGGGCAATTCTGATGGGGCAGTTTTAATGGGGCAATTATGATGGGACAGTTTTGATGGTGGCAATACGATGGGGCAGTTTTGGTGGGGCAATTATGATGGGGCAGTTTTGATGGTGGCAATATGATGGGGCAGTTTTGATAGGGCAATTCTGATGGGGCAGTTTTGATGGTGGCAATATGATGGGGCAATTCTGATGGGGCAGTTTTGATGGTGGCAATATGATGGGGCTGTTTTGATAGGGCAAATCTGATGGGGCAGTTTTGATGGTGGCAATATGATGGGGCAGTTTTGATGGGGCAATTCTGATGGGGCAGTTTTGATGGAACAATTCTGATGGGGCAGTTTTGATGGCAGTTTTTGAAAAAAAAAATTATTTTTGAAAAAAAAAATTTCGTTTAAAAAAAAAAATAATTCATTTTTGAAAAAAAAATAATTCATTTTTGAAAAAAAATAATTCATTTTTGAAAAAAAAAATCATTTTTGAAAAAAATAATTCATTTTTGAAAAAAAAAAAAAACTTTTGAAAAAAATGTTCAGCTCTTTCAGCTAATGATGGGACTTCAACTTTTTTACTACTATTTATACTTTTTAAAATATTAAGCTTTTTAACACTTTTCACAGTTACTCAAGCCACTCCATCCAGTTACTCCGCCCACTCCAGTTGTAGAGGCAAGAACACTTTCACAATTTCCCCAGAAATTGTACCTTTTCTAGTTCTTATTAAGTGTTCTTGCATAGCAAGACCACTTATTGTTATCTCACATATATATTATTCTTATTATTATTATAGCCAAATTTACCACCCTAACTCCTCCCACAGTTTTTACACTACAGAGACAAGTAATATACCGAAACGAGCGGATTGTTCCCGATTGGTGTGTTATTACTTTGTGGAATGTTTCGCCGAATGGTCCACGAAATATCATCGTTTTTGCGGCGAAATTGGTCCCATAGGAATGAATGGCGAAATGTTCAAAACTAGAGTGGGAGGTGACAAAAGCTGACAACCCCATGATCAGCCAAAACATTATGACCACCCCATGATCAGCCAAAACATTATGACCGCCCCATGTAAAAAAAAATTGTTCCCGAATGGTGTGCTATTACTTTGTGGAACGTTTCGCCGAATGGTTCACGAAATATCGTCATTTTTGCAGCGAAATTGGTCCCATAGGAATGAATGGGGAAACTAGAGTGGGAGATGACAAAAGCTGGAAAATCAGAACATGATTTCTAAACTGCCGCCACTCCCTCATTTTCAAACCCACCTACACAAATCTTATATCAAAACGTTCAGCTATCCCTGCTGCCACTAAACATGTCCACGGCTAAGCCATAGTCCTGATAGTTTTCACAATATGACCATTTGTTTGCAACTCACGCCGTCCATTGACATTCATTGAAACTACACTCTAGCCCCTTCAAATTTGAAGGGCAATTTCTAAACTGCGACCGTGCCTTCAATTTTAATATTTCAGAGACATACTATGTATCAAAATCTAGGTCTGGGTCTTGTGATTCTCACAATATAAAGATCTTCGCTGTAGGATGTATAGTTTTTAAAATACGGCCATTTGTTTAGAGGTAATTTCAGGAAATTTTAGCCATTAATCAGCGTGTGCTGTGTTTGTTTTGTTGCCATGGTTACCAAAGCTTCTGTTATACACAGGGGGGAGGTGGCTGGAGCATCTCAGCTCTGATTACAGAGCCCGGGGGAGGGGACAGACACACCATGTACTGATTTATAATAGAGGAATATGATGGGGCAGTTTTGATGGGGTAATTCTGATGGGGCAGTTTTGATGAAGTAGTATTTGGGAAGCATAAACAGGGCATGAGCGTTGCTAGGAAACAGTGGTTGTAAACACAAGATGCTGAGACACCCCAAATGCATGTGGCTTTATCTGCTAGACTTGATAATGCTTGTAGACTCCTCCCACAGTTTTTACACTACAGAGACAAGTAATATACCGAAACGAGCAGATTGTTCCCGATTGGTGTGTTATTACTTTGTGGAATGTTTCGCCGAATGGTCCACGAAATGACGTTTTTGCGGCGAAAACTAGAGTGGGAGGTGACAAAAGCTGACAACCCTATGATCAGCCAAAACATTATGACCACCCCATGATCAGCCAAAACATTATGACCGCTCCATGTAAAAAAAAAATATATTTTTGAAAAAAAAAAATAATTTAAAAAAAAAAAAAACAGTAATGACCCCAGGTGAACGGAACCTCCAGTGAACTGTAACTTCTACTGTTGTATGCAACTGTATGGTGGGCAGGATAACATTTGAATTGCTGGTTAAATGGACTGAGGTCTCCAACACTAAAATATATATTGGATGCAGGGAAAAATGTCTAGCGTGGGCCTAATTTGAATACCACCACATGCATCTGCTGTAAATGAAAGTTGTCATCATTTCTTGTTTTCATTTTTTTACCTGACTGCTACAACTCTCAGCGTTAACAAACAGAAAGGTCAGGAGGTTTAAACTTGGAGGCCATTTAACACTGCCTTTTTGGCTCTCAGGGAATTCGATCCGCCTTACGGTAATACCGCCACAGTGGGATAGACATGATGTCAACAAGGAGGAAAGGGGATGAGCAAGCTAGCCATGAAAACGTGGGAGGTCAATCCCTTCGGTCGGCTAAAGATAAGGAAAAGGGAGCTCAGTCCACCGTGGCGGGTGCAACTGCAGCAGCTGTCGCAGCAACTGCCAAGCTAGAGAAAATGATCCATGCCACGGATCATACACCAAGCAAAGGGGGGCAGCAAACTCAAAGTAAATCAACTAAATCATCTACGGACAGAAAGAGTCAGGGGCACCTGAGTTCGTCCACAGGGACCACTGGCACCAAAAACCTTTCAAGTAAAGGGGTAGGCACGATTGGGAAGGAAACAGAAATTTCTATCAATCTAACACCCCCATCAGAAGGAGAGCCCTCCCTGAAAGATATCTTCATGGCAATTAATGCATGTAAACAATCTTTGAGTGACTTAAGTAACCAAATGGAAGATATTAAAGGGGAGCTAATCATGGTAAGGCAAGAACTAAAGGAAACAGCGGGAAGAGTAACAGAAACGGAGAAGAGGATAAGTCTGATAGAAGATGATTTGTACCCTATGAAACAAGAATCCAAGACATGGAAAGAGAAAATAGATAAACTTACGTAAAAATTTGATGAGATGGAAAATAGACTTCGCAGAGACAATGTGAGGGTGGTGGGACTCCCCGAAAAGTGTGAAGGCTCAGACCCAATAGCTTTTTTAGAGAAATGGATGATTGAAACTTTTGGAGGAGACTTATTCTCACAACAGTTTTCAATCGAAAGAGCACATAGGGTTCCTTTTAGGCCCCCCCCTCAAGGAAGGTCCCCGAGACCGCTGTTAGTGAAACTTTTAAATTATAAAGATAAAGTAAAAACTCCTTAGGAAGGCCAGAGAGATGGGGAGCATTTCCTATAATGGGGCTGGAATATCAATATATCCTGATTTCTCTCCTGACCTCCAAAAACGTAGAGCTGAGTTCCTAGGAGTTAAACGTAGCCTTCAAAAATTTAACATTACCTATGCTCTCCTTTACCCTGCCAGGCTTCGGATAAACGCACTCGGAGGTAGTCAATTTTTTGATATGCCAGCGAATGCGTTAGCATGGCTAGAAGATAAAAGAGATCAGTTACCAAGGAAACTATAGGGAATCTGGGTTGAAGATGTTATAGAGTATGGGGCACAAATATAGTGAATTATTTAAATTTTGTTTTCTAGGGGAAGGGTGGGTGGAGAAATGAAATGGTAAATGGATCTAGATTTTGGAAGGAAGGGGGGGAAAACTGTTGTGTGGGGGGTGGGGGGGAGGGAAGGTGAGAGTGGGATGACCAAAGAGTGTGAGACGGTTATTAAAAAAGCCTCTAGGGGTAACCTAGAATGGTGTGGAGTGGGGTGGGGGAAGGAGGGTAGGGAGGGTGGGTTTTTCTTGGGTGGAGGGGGGACAGGGTGGGCGGGGGGGCAGGGATCACAGGAAAAGGAATTTATTTAGGAGAATTTATGGTACACGGAATCACAAAGAGTTTCTTCATACAGTGGAATGTAGGATAACACACTGGGCACTGGTTAAACAAATTATAAAAGGTACATTAGAATACTGGATAATATATTGGGCACTGATAAAATAAACACAGACAGAACATGAATGTTTATAGTTTGAAAATATGGGTTTTATGTAAGCATGGGGTAGATACACTATCTGACACAAAGGGGTATAATAATAAATATGAAAAGGGGAAAAAAATTTTTTTTTTTTTTTTTTTTTTTATTATTCCCTATGGATAACTGGGCACACCTCCATGAATTTACTAGGATCTAGCTTATTGCTACTACCTTTTGGTTTCTCCTTCGATAGATGTTATATAAAAGCTCAATGGCATTGAATATTGGATCATGGAATGTTCGTGGATTGGGTACCCCGGTCAAAAGAGCAGTCGTATTCGATATGTTAGGTATCTTTAAAATAGGAATTGCCTGTCTGCAGGAGACACACCTGACTCAAGACACTAAATCTCAGGTAAGAAACAAGAGATTTCAGTGCCAATTCCACTCTGTGCATACCACCTATTCTAGGGGGGTATCAGTGTTAATTGGGAGAGGGGTGGCTTTCACCTGCAGACAGAGCAAAATAGATGGGGAGGGTCGGTATATTTTTTTACACTGTATAATAGAAAACCAGGAATATGTGCTGGCAAATGTATATATCCCTCCACCTTTTAAACTAGATGTTTTGTATGATTTATTAGAGTTTATAGTAGACAAGAACAACATACCAATTATAGTAGTTGGGGACTTTAATGTGGTAATAAATAAAAAGATTGATAGGTTCCCCCCAGGTAACCAGGGTCAGACGCCACAGGGAAGCCGTATGAGCCACTTCCTTCAGGAAGCTGGTCTATTGGATCTATGGAGAATACGGAACCCTGGGACATTACAATTTTCATGTTACTCGGGTTCCTATTCTACATTTTCAAGAATAGATCTTGTATTGGGCAATGAGCTAGACTCTCAAATAATTAAAAATATAACTTACCAACCTAGGGGTGTATCAGATCACTCGCCCCTAACAATCTCGATAAGTATTAAAAATAAGAAGGTTGATAGGTTATGGGAAATGAACCCAATATGGTTTGGAATTATAGAGGATCAAAATGAGATAATAGCCAAGGTAAATGAGTTTATAAGGTTTAATACGGATACTACAACAAGAGGGATGATGTGGGATGCACTGAAGGCCTATTTGAGGGGTTTATTTATACAACAAGTTTCTAAAATTAAAAAATCCTCGCTAGATTGGGAGGACAAGGTCAGGAAAGAGGTAATAACAGCAGAAAGGGAGTATGTGAAGGATCCAACCCCGGATAAACAAAGTAAATGGGAAAATAAACAACAAATATATAAAGATGCAATGTTTAGGAAGTCCGAACATAAAAGATTATTCCAAAACCAAATAGTATATGGGGAGGGGGAAAGGGTTGGGAAGATGTTGGCCCATTTAGTTAGATCTGGATCCTCACCCTCCATGATACCCGCCATTAGGACAATGAGTGGAGAGATCTCATCTCAGGTAGATGTGATTACAGATACATTTAAAAATTATTATGAAGAATTATATACATCCAGGGGGGCCGTGGAGGGAGAGGAGTCAGATAAATTTTTTGGGGATATCGAGATGCCCTCCCTTACAGAGTCAGATAGTGAGGTATTAGAAGCCCCGATAACTCTGGAGGAAATCAAATTAGCCGTAACAGAAATGAAAAATCAGAAATCCCCTGGTCCTGATGGACTCCCTGTGGAAACTTATAAAAATTATGGGACGGTGTTACTTCCGGAGCTTCTTAAAACGTTTGAGTGGGTAAAAAAGGAGGGGAAGCTTCCCATATCAATGACTGAAGCCACGATAATAGTGCTGCACAAAGAAGGGAAAGATCCTTTAGATCCCGGGTCCTACAGACCTATCTCCCTATTATGCTCCGATGTGAAAATACTATCAAAGATTTTGGCTACTAGACTAAAGAAAATAATCCATAAACTGGTTCATCCCGACCAGACAGGTTTTATACCCCAAAGATCAGCCAGCAGGAATATCAGAAGGCTATTTTTGAACATGCAGATACCAACCGAAAACACTGGCGCACGGGCTGTGATGATGCTAGATGTGGTAAAGGCGTTTGATTGTCTTGAATGGGGGTATATATGGCGAGTAATGAAGGAGTTTGGATTCGGTCCTTCCTATATCAATTGGGTTAAAATTCTTTATAACAACCCCAGGGCAAAGATCAGAGTGAATAATGTCTTTTCGGATGAATTCCGACTTGAAAGGGGTTCTAGGCAGGGTTGTCCCCTGTCACCCCTGATCTTTGCTCTGGCAATGGAGCCAGTTGCCATTGCAGTAAGGCAGGACAGGATTATGGAAGGATTCCGGAGAAGGGACAGAGAAGAACGGATTGCGTTATATGCGGATGATGTCCTCATTTTTCTGGGGGATACAGAGAGATCGCTTAGACAAGTGATGGACATCTTTTCGAGGTTTGGAACAATCTCGGGTCTTACCATAAACTGGGGAAAATCAGCATTGTTACCAATAGATCCCATTAGAAAGAGTTCAGGCTTGGAAAATATTCAAGTAGAAATAGTAGAGAAAACTAAATACTTAGGCATATATATAACAAATGACCCAAATAACTATATAAATAATAACTTAGTCCCTCTACTATCTAAATTTAAGAACAAGAGTGATATATGGAAGGAACTCCCTTTATCAGTGGTTGGTAGATGTAACCTGATCAAAATGTTGTGGTTGCCTCAGTTATTATATCTGCTGCACAATTCACCAATTTGGATACAAAGAAAATGGTTTAAAAAAATAGATACTCTACTAAGAGCCCTTATATGGAAAGGAAGACAGCCTAGAATAGGCCTCCAGACTTTACAACTGCCAATTTTGGAGGGGGGCCTGGCAGTACCGCATCCGCTTAGTTATTTTTTAGCAGCCCAATTACAGCATCTGGGTTCGGACATTGAAGGGGATAAAAGTGGGGAATTGATGATTGTAGATGCGCCACATAAGACATTAGTGGAGGTCTTGGAGGCGAATTCTTTTGCCTATAGACCCCCTACGGTTAAATTAATGATAAAAGTGTGGAAATCTATAAAGGATTTGAGGGGTATGGGAGGTATGGTTAAAGGTGTGCCGCTCTGGGACAATAAGAACCTACAAGAGCTAAGATCAATGGGGAAAATAAAGATATGGGAAATGAAGGGGATAGTCAGCCTGGATCAATTATATAATGGTAGCTCCCTAAAAACGTTTTCTGCATTAAAAGAGGACTTTGATATACCAAACAATTCATACTATAGCTATTTGCAAATTAAACATGCTCTAAAAGCACAGTTTGGGGAACAAGGCCCGGTGTGGAGTACGTCCCCCATATATGAAAGAATAAGCAGGTCTGATGGACCAAAAGGATCCATAGCTGAATTCTACCCACATATATGCAGTAACAGTATTATGAGTTCAGAAAAACTAAAGTGCAGAAGTAAGTGGGAAAGAGATTTAGGAAGAATTCCGGACGACCAATGGAAAAAGATATTAGCCGGGGGGAACCAAGTTTCAGTTTCACCCGCCCAGAAGATGTCATACCTAATGCTCTTACATAGAACATACTACACTCCAAAAAAACTGTTTGAATGGGGGTGGAGGGGGGATGCTAAATGCCCTAGGTGCCAAAACACCGGGGACCTGATCCACATGATCTGGAAATGCCCGAAACTATACCGTTATTGGACGGAAATATTAGATAATATAAATAAGATCTTTAAGCTGTCACTCAAAATGCACCCCAATCTGTGTATTATGGGTGTGGGGGAGAGGTTGGGGGAGAGGTTGGGGAACATTAAAAATAAAGCAGTGTTAAGGTGCCTGTTCCAGGCAAAGAAATTAATAGCGCAGAGATGGCAGGCAGAGAAACCCCCCTCCAAAGAAGACTGGTTTAAAACAGTAACGGAAACAATATGGAAGGAAAAGGTAGTATATGCAAGGAGAGGGAATTTAAAGGAATTTAAAAAAATTTGGTTGCCTTGGCTAGAGGAAATGGGTTATCCCATGTAAAATTGATGTAGGAAGAGATAAGGTAATGGATGTACGATATTAAGTAATTAGGAAGACGTGGTAGGAATGAGGGTAAGATAGGGGGGAGGAAATGGGGATAAAGAGGGGGGTGGTTAGGGGGGGGGGGAAAGGGGAAAATGGATAGTAATGTTTTTTCCTTTTTTGGTATATAAAAAAGGGTTTTTGTACAAGGTGTATTTAAGAATTGTTGTTAAAAAATGAGAAAAAACTTATTTTTTGTACTTTTTGAAAAATTGAATAAAGATTATTTAAATTAAAAAAAGAAATTGAAGCTTTTCTAGTTATTATTCTTATTAAGTGTTCTTGCATAGCAAGACCACTTACTGTTATCTCAAATATATATTATTAGTGAGAATGCTTTAGCAGTCCCACTATTGTTATTCGATTTTATTTATTATTTTTAATTTTATTCCGTACGTTTTTCGGTAATGCGTAACTTCTGCATACTTTCAGCTATTAAAACCATTCAACTATCAAAATGTTCGTCTCTTTTAGCTGAGGTGTGCTCTTTTTCAACTTTTTTTCTACCATTTATACTTTTTAAAATATTAAGCTTTTTATCACTTTTTTTTAACATTGAAGTCAATGGGAGCATGCTTGAAATCCTTAAATTTTTCTTCCGCTCCCAAAAGTTTCAGCTCCTTCATACTTTCACCTAGAGACACCAAACAAACTTTAAAATGTTCACAAAATATTCAGCTATCTGGCTATATCTTTTCAGTTTGATATCTTTTACAGTTTTTGAGAAAAAGCTTTTTGTTTAGAGGTCATTTCAGGAAATTTTAGCCATTAATCAGAGTGTACTGTGTGTGTTTTGTTGCCATGGTTACCAAAGCTTCTGTTATACACAGAGGGGGGGGAGGTGGCTGGAGCATCTCAGCTTTAATTACAGAGCCCGGGGGGAGGGGACAGACACACCATGTACTGATTATAATAGAGGAATATGATGGGGCAGTTTTGATGGTGGCAATTCTGATGGGGCAGTTTTGATGGCGGTCATTTTAGCAATTTAGCTATTCAGCAATTATTTTTGAAAAAAAAAATATATTTTTGAAAAAAAAAAAAATATTTCTGAAAAAAAAAAAATTATTTTTGAAAAAAAAAAAATTATTTTTGAAAAAAAAAATTTTTGAAAAATAAAAAATATTTAAAAAAAAAGAAAAAATCATTTTTGAAAAAAAAAATATTTTTGAAAAAAAAAAAATATTTTTGAAAAAAAAAAATATTTTTTGATGGGGCAGTTTTGATGGTGGCAATATGATGGTGCAGTTTTGATGAGGCAATTCTGATGGGGCAGTTTTGATGGTGGCAATATGATGGGACAGTTTTGATGGCAATATGATGGGGGCAATTTTGCTGGGGGCCGTTTTAGCAATTCAGCATTCCCACGCATTTTCCCCAGGAAATGCATTTTCTAGTTCTTATTATTATTATAGCCAAATTTACCACCCTAACTCCTCCCACAGTTTTTACACTACATAGACAAGTAATATACCGAAACGTGCGGATTGTTCCCGAATGGTGTGCTATTATTTTGTGGAACGTTTCGCCGAATGGTTGACGAAATATCGTTGTTTTTGCGGCGAAATTGGTCCCATAGGAATGCATGGGGAAACTAGAGTGGGAGGTGACAAAAGCTGAAAAATCAGACCATGATTTCTAAACTGCCACCACTCCCTCATTTTCAAGCCCACCTACACAAATCTTATATCAAAACGTTCAGCTATCCCTGCTGCCACTAAACATGTCCACGGCTAAGCCATAGTCCTGATAGTTTTCACAATATGACCATTTGTTTGCAACTCACACCGTCCATTGACATTAATTAAAACTACACTCTAGCCCCTTCAAATTTGAAGGGCAATTTCTAAACTGCGACCGTGCCTTCAATTTTAATATTTCAGAGACATACTATACATCAAAATCTAGGTCTGGGTCTTGTGATTCTCACAATATAAAGATCTTCGCTGTAGGATGTATAGTTTTTAAAATACGGCCATTTGAATTACTGCACAGTTGTTAAATCTATCATTATCCTGTCTATTGTGTATTGAGCAGTATTTGTGAAGCATAAACAGGGCATGAGCGTTGCTAGGAAACAGTGGTTGTAAACACAAGATGCTGAGACACCCCAAATGCATGTGACTTCATCTGCTAGACTTGATAATGCTTGTAGACTCCTCCCACAGTTTTTACACTACAGAGACAAGTAATATACCGAAACGTGCGGATTGTTCCCGATTGGTGTGCTATTACTTTGTGGAATGTTTCACCGAATGGTCCACAAAATATCGTCGTTTTTGCAGCGAAATTGGTCCCATAGGAATGAATGGCGAAATGTTCAAAACTAGAGTGGGAGGTGACAAAAGCTGACAACCCCATGATCAACCAAAACATTATGACCACCCCATGATCAGCCAAAACATTATGACCGCCCCATAAAAAAAAAATATTTTTGAAAATAATTCATTTTTGAAAACAAAAATTCATTTTTGAAAAAAAAAATATATTTTTTAAAAGAAAAAATCATTTTTGAAAAAAAAAATCATTTTTGAAAAAAAAATTCTTTTGAAAAAAAAAAATTCATTTTTGAAAAAAAAAAATTCATTTAAAAAAAAATCATTTTTGAAAAAAAAAACTTTTGAAAAAAATGTTCTGCTCTTTCAGCTAATGATGGGACTTCAACTTTTTTACTACTATTTATACTTTTTAAAATATTAAGCTTTTTAACACTTTTCACAGTTACTCAAGCCACTCCATCCAGTTATTCCGCCCACTCCAGTTGTAGAGGCAAGAACACTTTTCACAATTTCCCCAGAAATTGTACCTTTTCTAGTTAAGTGTTCTTGCATAGCAAGACCACTTACTGTTATCTCACATATATATTATTCTTATTATTATAGCCAAATTTACCACCCTAACTCCTCCCACAGTTTTTACACTACATAGACAAGTAATATACCGAAACGTGCGGATTGTTCCCGAATGGTGTGCTATTACTATGTGGAACGTTTCGCCGAATGGTTCACGAAATATCGTCGTTTTTGCGGCGAAATTGGTCCCATAGGAATGAATGGGGAAACTAGAGTGGGAGATGACAAAAGCTGGAAAATCAGAACATGATTTCTAAACTGCCGCCACTCCCTCATTTTCAAGCCCACCTACACAAATCTTATATCAAAACGTTCAGCTATCCCTGCTGCCACTAAACATGTCCACGGCTAAGCCATAGTCCTGATAGTTTTCACAATATGACCATTTGTTTGCAACTCACGCCGTCCATTGACATTCATTGAAACTACACTCTAGCCCCTCCAAATTTGAAGGGCAATTTCTAAACTGCGACTGTGCCTTCATTTTTAATATTTCAGAGACATACTATACATCAAAATCTAGGTCTGGGTCTTGTGATTCTCACAATATAAAGATCTTCGCTGTAGGATGTATAGTTTTTAAAATACGGCCATTTGTTTAGAGGTCATTTCAGGAAATTTTAGCCATTAATCAGAGTGTACTGTTAGTGTTTGTTTTGTTGCCATGGTTACCAAAGCTTCTGTTATACACAGGGGGAAGGTGGCTGGAGCATCTCAGCTGATTACAGAGCCCGGGGGAGGGGACAGACACACCATGTACTGATTTATAATAGAGGAATATGATGGGGCAGTTTTGATGGGGTAATTCTGATGGGGCAGTTTTGATGAAGTAGTATTTGGGAAGCATAAACAGGGCATGAGAGTTGCTAGGAAACAGTGGTTGTAAACACAAGATGCTGAGACACTCCAAATGCATGTGACTTCATCTGCTAGACTTGATAATGCTTGTAGACTCCTCCCACAGTTTTCACACTACAGAGACAAATAATATACCGAAACGAGCGGATTGTTCCCGATTGGTGTGTTATTACTTTGTGGAATGTTTTGCCGAATGGTCCACGAAATGACGTTTTTGCGGCGAAATTGGTCCCATAGGAATGAATGGCGAAATGTTCAAAACTAGAGTGGGAAGTGACAAAAGCTGACAACCCCATGATCAGCCAAAACATTATGACCACCCCATGATCAGCCAAAACATTATGACCGCCCCATGTAAAAAAAAAAATATTTTTGAAAAAAAAAAAATTTTTTTGAAAAAAAAAAAATTATTTTTGAAAAAAAAAAATATTTGAAAAAAAACATTTTTTGAAAAAAAAAATTATTTTTGAAAAAAAAATTACTTTAAAAAAAAATAATTTCGAAAAAAAAATTATTTTTGAAATAAAAAAATTCATTTTTGAAAAAAAAAATTACCTTTGAAAAAAAAAATTACTTTTGAAAAAAACAATTCATTTTTGAAGAAAAAAAAATTCATTTTTAAAGAAAAAAAAATCATTTTTGAATAAAAAAAATTCATTTTTGAAAAAAAAAATTACTTTTGAAAAAAATGTTCAGCTCTTTCAGCGAATGATGGAACTTTTTTACTACTATTTATACTTTTTAAAATATTAAGCTTTTTAACACTTTTCACAGTTACTCAAGCCACTCCACCCCACCCAGTTACTCCGCCCACTCCAGTTGTAGAGGCAAGAACACTTTCACAATTTCCCCAGAAATTGTACCTTTTCTAGTTCTTATTATTATTATAGCAAAATTTACCACCCTAACTCCTCCCACAGCTTTTACACTACATAGACAAGTAATATACCGAAACGTGCGGATTGTTCCCGAATGGTGTGCTATTACTTTGGGGAGCGTTTTGCCGAATGGTTCACGAAATATCGTTGTTTTTGCGGCAAAATTAGTCCCATAGGAATGAATGGGGAACTGTTCAAAACTAGAGTGGGAGGTGACAAAAGCTGACAACACCATGATCATACCACCCTAACTCCTCCCACAGCTTTTAAACTACATAGACAGTAAATATACCAAAGGTGCGGATTGTTCCCGATTGGTGTGCTATTACTTTGTGGAGCGTTTCGCCGAATTTTTCACGAAATATCGTACTTTTTGCGGCAATATTGGTCCCATAGGAATGAATGGCGAAATGTTCAATGTTATTTAATTGGTGTGCTATTACCTTGTGGAACTTTGTGAAAAGCTGAAAAATACCAGTGTGATTCCGGCCTCAATGTCATTTAATTGGTGTGCTATTACTTTGTGGAACGTTTCGCCGAATGGTTCGCGAAATATCGTCGTTTTTGCGGCGAAATTGGTCCCATAGGAATGAATGGCGAAATGTTCAAAACTAGAGTGGGAGGTGACAAAAGCTGACCACCCCATGATCAGCCAAAACATTATGACCGCCCCATGAAAAAAAAAATCATTTTTGAAAAAAAAAAAATCAAAAAAAAAGAACACTTTTCACAATTTCCCCAGAAATTGTAGCTTTTCTAGTTAAGTGTTCTTGCATAGCAAGACCACTTACTGTTATCTCACATATATATTATTATTCTTATTAAGTGTTCTTACATAGCAAGACCACTTACTGTTATCTCACATATATATTATTATTAAGTGTTCTTGCATAGCAAGACCACTTATTGTTATCTCACATATATATTATTCTTATTATTATTATAGCCAAATTTACCACCCTAAGTCCTCCCACAGTTTTTACACTACATAGACAAGTAATATACCGAAACGTGCGGATTGTTCCCGAATGGTGTGCTATTACTTTGTGGAACGTTTCGCCGAATGGTTCACGAAATATCGTAGTTTTTGCGGCGAAATTGGTCCCATAGGAATGAATGGGGAAACTAGAGTGGGAGATGGCAAAAGCTGGAAAATCAGAACATGATTTCTAAACTGCCACCACTCCCTCATTTTCAAGCCCACCTACACAAATCTTATATCAAAACGTTCAGCTATCCCTGCTGCCACTAAACATGTCCACGGCTAAGCCATAGTCCTGATAGTTTTCACAATATGATCATTTGTTTGCAACTCACGCCGTCCATTGACATTTATTGAAACTACACTCTAGCCCCTTCAAATTTGAAGGGCAATTTCTAAACTGCGACCGTGCCTTCAATTTTAATATTTCAGAGACATACTATGTATCAAAATCTAGGTCTGGGTCTTGTGATTCTCACAATATAAAGATCTTCACTGTAGGATGTATAGTTTTTAAAATACGGCCATTTGTTTAGAGGTCATTTCAGGAAATGTTAGCCATTAATCAGTATGTACGGTGTTTGTTTTGTTGCCTTGGTTACCAAAGCTTCTGTTATACACAGGGGGGAGGTGGCTGGAGCATCTCAGCTCTGATTACAGAGCCCGGGGGAGGGGACAGACACACCATGTACTGATTTATAATAGAGGAATATGATGGGGCAGTTTTGATGGGGTAATTCTGATGGGGCAGTTTTGATGAAGTAGTATTTGGGAAGCATAAACAGGGCATGAGCGTTGCTAGGAAACAGTGGTTGTAAACACAAGATGCTGAGACACCCCAAATGCATGTGACTTCATCTGCTAGACTTGATAATGCTTGTAGACTCCTCCCACAGTTTTTACACTACAGAGACAAGTAATATACCGAAATGAGCGGATTGTTCCCAATTGGTGTGTTATTACTTTGTGGAATGTTTCGCCGAATGGTCCACGAAATGACGTTTTTGCGGCGAAATTGGTCCCATAGGAATGAATGGCGAAATGTTCAAAACTAGAGTGGGAGGTGACAAAAGCTGACAACCCCATGATCAGCCAAAACATTATGACCACCCCATGATCAGCCAAAACATTATGACCGCCCCATGTAAAAAAAAAAAAATATTTTTGAAAAAAAAAAAATAATAATTTTTGAAAAAAAAAAATAATTTTTGAAAAAAAAAATAATAATTTTTGAAAAAAATAAAAATAAAATCATTTTTGAAAAAAAAAAATATTTTTGAAAAAAAAAATATTTTTGAAAAAAAATTATTTTTAAAAAAAAAATCATTTTTGAAAAAAAAAAATTTTTTGAAAAAAAAATTTATAATTTTTGAAAAAAAAAATCATAATTTTTGAAAAAAATGTTCAGCTCTTTCAGCTAATGATGAGACTTCAACTTTTTTACTACTATTTATACTTTTTAAAATATTAAGCTTTTTAACACTTTTCACAGTTACTCCAGCCACTCCAACCACACAACAGTTACTCAAGTTACTCCGCTCACTCCAGTTGTAGAGGCAAGAACACTTTTCACAATTTCCCCAGAAATTGTACCTTTTCTAGTTCTTATTATTATTATAGCCAAATTTACCACCCTAACTCCTCCCACAGTTTTTACACTACATAGACAAGTAATATACCGAAACGTGCGGATTGTTCCCGAATGGTGTGCTATTATTTTGTGGAACGTTTCGCCGAATGGTTCACGAAATATCGTTGTTTTTGCGGCGAAATTGGTCCCATAGGAATGAATGGGGAAGCTAGAGTGGGAGGTGACAAAAGCTGAAAAATCAGAACAAGATTTCTAAACTGCCGCCACTCCCTCATTTTCAAGCCCACCTACACAAATCTTATATCAAAACGTTCAGCTATCCCTGCTGCCACTAAACATGTCCACGGCTAAGCCATAGTCCTGATAGTTTTCACAATATGACCATTTGTTTGCAACTCACACCGTCCATTGACATTCATTGAAACTACGCTCTAGCCCCTTCAAATTTGAAGGGCAATTTCTAAACTGCGACCGTGCCTTCAATTTTAATATTTCAGAGACATACTATATATCAAAATCTAGGTCTGGGTCTTGTGATTCTCACAATATAAAGATCTTCGCTGTAGGATGTATAGTTTTTAAAATACGGCCATTTGTTTAGAGGTCATTTCAGGAAATTTTAGCCATTAATCAGAGTGTACTGTTAGTGTTTGTTTGGTTGCCATGGTTACCAAAGCTTCTGTTATACACAGGGGGGAGGTGGCTGGAGCATCTCAGCTGATTACAGAGCCCGGGGGAGGGGACAGACACACCATGTACTCATTTATAATAGAGGAATATGATGGGGCAGTTTTGATGGGGTAATTCTGATGGGGCAGTTTTGATGGGGTAATTCTGATGGGGCAGTTTTGATGAAGCAGTATTTGGGAAGCATAAACAGGGCATGAGCGTTGCTAGGAAACAGTGGTTGTAAACACAAGATGCTGAGACACCCCAAATGCATGTGACTTCATCTGCTAGACTTGATAATGCTTGTAGACTCCTCCCACAGTTTTCACACTACAGAGACAAATAATATACCGAAACGAGCGGATTGTTCCCGATTGGCGTGTTATTACTTTGTGGAATGTTTTGCCGAATGGTCCACGAAATGACGTTTTTGCGGCGAAATTGGTCCCATAGGAATGAATGGCGAAATGTTCAAAACTAGAGTGGGAAGTGACAAAAGCTGACAACCCCATGATCAGCCAAAACATTATGACCACCCCATGATCAGCCAAAACATTATGACCGCCCCATGTAAAAAAAAAAATATTTTTGAAAAAAAAAAGTAATTTTTGAAAAAAGTAAAAAAAATAATTTTTGAAAAAAAAAAAATCATTTTTGAAAAAAAAAAAAAAATATTTTTGAAAAAAAAATATTTTTGAAAAAAAAAATTATTTTTGAAAAAAAAAATATTTTTGAAAAAAAAATTACTTTTAAAAAAAAAATTATTTTTGAAAAAAAAATATATTTGAAAAAAAAAATATTTTTGAAAAAAAAAAATTATTTTTGAAAAAAAAATTACTTTAAAAAAATAATAATTTCGAAAAAAAAATTATTTTTGAAATAAAAAAATTCATTTTTGAAAAAAAAAATTACCTTTGAAAAAAAAAATTACTTTTGAAAAAAAAAATCATTTTTGAAGAAAAAAAAATCATTTTTGAAAAAAAAAAATTACTTTTGAAAAAAATGTTCAGCTCTTTCAGCGAATGATGGAACTTTTTTACTACTATTTATACTTTTTAAAATATTAAGCTTTTTAACACTTTTCACAGTTACTCAAGCCACTCCACCCAGTTACTCCGCCCACTCCAGTTGTAGAGGCAAGAACACTTTCACAATTTCCCCAGAAATTGTACCTTTTCTAGTTCTTATTCTTATTATTATAGCCAAATTTACCACCCTAACTCCTCCCACAGTTTTTACACTACATAGACAAGTAATATACCGAAACGTGCGGATTGTTCCCGAATGGTGTGCTATTATTTTGTGGAACGTTTAGCCGAATGGTTCACGAAATATCCTAATTTTTGCGGCGAAATTGGTCCCATAGGAATGAATGGGGAAACTAGAGTGGGAGGTGACAAAAACTGAAAAATCAGAACATGATTTCTAAACTGCCGCCACTCCCTCATTTTCAAGCCCACCTACACAAATCTTATATCAAAACGTTCAGCTATCCCTGCTGCCACTAAACATTTCCACGGATAAGCCATAGTCCTGATAGTTTTCACAATATGACCATTTGTTTGCAACTCACGCCGTCCATTGACATTCATTGAAACTACACTCTAGCCCCCTCCAAATTTGAAGGGCAATTTCTAAACTGCGACTGTGCCTTCATTTTTAATATTTCAGAGACATACTATACATCAAAATCTAGGTCTGGGTCTTGTGATTCTCACAATATAAAGATCTTCGCTGTAGGATTTATAGTTTTTGAGAAAAAGCTTTTTGTTTAGAGGTCATTTCAGGAAATTTTAGCCATTAATCAGAGTGTACTGTGTTTGTTTTGTTGCCATGGTTACCAAAGCTTCTGTTATACACGGGGGGAGGTGGCTGGAGCATCTCAGCTCTGATTACAGAGCCCGGGGGAGGGGACAGACACACCATGTACTGATTTATAATAGAGGAATATGATGGGGCAGTTTTGATAGGGCAATTCTGATGGGGCAGTTTTAATGGGGCAATTATGATGGGGCAGTTTTGATGGTGGCAATATGATGGGGCAGTTTTGGTGGGGCAATTATGATGGGGCAGTTTTGATGGTGTCAATATGATGGGGCAATTCTGATGGGGCAGTTTTGATGGTGGCAATATGATGGGGCAATTCTGATGGGGCAGTTTTGATGGTGGCAATATGATGGGGCTGTTTTGATAGGGCAATTCTGATGGGGCAGTTTTGATGATGGCAATATGATGGGGCAGTTTTGATGGTGGCAATATGATGGGGCAGTTTTGATGGTGGCAATATGATGGGGCAGTTTTGATGGGGCAATTCTGATGGGGCAGTTTTGATGGGGCAATTCTGATGGGGCAGTTTTGATGGTGGCAATATGATGGGGCAGTTTTGATGGGACAATTCTGATGGGGCAGTTTTGATGGCAGTTTTTGAAAAAAAAATTATTTTTGAAAAAAAAAATTTCGTTTAAAAAAAAAAAAAAATCATTTTTGAAAAAAAATAATTCATTTTTGAAAAAAAAAACTTTTGAAAAAAATGTTCAGCTCTTTCAGCTAATGATGGGACTTCAACTTTTTTACTACTATTTATACTTCTTAAAATATTAAGCTTTTTAACACTTTTCACAGTTACTCAAGCCACTCCACCCAGTTACTCCGCCCACTCCAGTTGTAGAGGCAAGAACACTTTTCACAATTTCCCCAGAAATTGTACCTTTTCTAGTTCTTATTCTTATTATTATTATAGCCAAATTTACCACCCTAACTCCTCCCACAGTTTTTACACTACATAGACAAGTAATATACCGAAACGTGCGGATTGTTCCCGAATGGTGTGCTATTATTTTGTGGAACGTTTTGCCAAATGGTTCACGAAATATTGTTGTTTTGGCGGCGAAATTGGTCCCATAGGAATGAATGGGGAAACTAGAGTGGGAGGTGACAAAAGCTGAAATATCAGAACATGATTTCTAAACTGCCGCCACTCCCTCATTTTCAAGCCCACCTACACAAATCTTATATCAAAACGTTCAGCTATCCCTGCTGCCACTAAACATGTCCACGGCTAAGCCATAGTCCTGATAGTTTTCACAATATGACCATTTGTTTGCAACTCACACCGTCCATTGACATTCATTGAAACTACACTCTAGCCCCTTCAAATTTGAAGGGCAATTTCTAAACTGCGACCGTGCCTTCAATTTTAATATTTCAGAGACATACTATATATCAAAATCTAGGTCTGGGTCTTGTGATTCTTACAATATAAAGATCTTCACTGTAGGATTTATAGTTTTTAAAATACGGCCATTTGAATTACTGCATAGTTACTACATCTATCATGGTCCTGTCTATTGTGTATTGAGCAGTGTTTGTGAAGCATCAACAGGGCATGAGCGTTGCTAGGAAACAGTGGTTGTAAACACAAGATGCTGAGACACCCCAAATGCATGTGACTTCATCTGCTAGACTTGATAATGCTTGTAGACTCCTCACACAGTTTTTACACTACAGAGACAAGTAATATACCGAAACGTGCGGATTGTTCCCGATTGGTGTGCTATTACTTTGTGGAACGTTTCGCTGAATGGTCCGCGAAATATTGTCGTTTTTGCGGCGAAATTGGTCCCATAGGAATGAATGGCGAAATGTTCAAAACTAGAGTGGGAGGTGACAAAAGCTGACAACCCCATGATCAGCCAATACATTATGACCACCCCATGATCAGCCAAAACATTATGACCGCCCCATGTAAAAAAAAAATATTTTTGAAAAAAAAAAAATCATTTTTGAAAAAAAAAACAAATTCATTTTGAAAAAAAAATAATTAAAAAAAAAAAATCATTTTTGAAAAAAAAAAAATCATTTTTGAAAAAAAAAATAATTTTTGAAAAAAAAAAATAATTTTTGAAAAAAAAAATAATTTTTGAAAAAAAAAAATAATTTTTGAAAAAAAAATAATTTTTGAAAAAAAAAATAATTTTTGAAAAAAAAAAAAATTTTTTGAAAAAAAAATCATAATTTTTGAAAAAAATGTTCAGCTCTTTCAGCTAATGATGAGACTTCAACTTTTTTACTACTATTTATACTTTTTAAAATATTAAGCTTTTTAACACTTTTCACAGTTACTCAAGCCACTCCACCCAGTTACTCCGCCCACTCCAGTTGTAGAGGCAAGAACACTTTTCACAATTTCCCCAGAAATTGTAGCTTTTCTAGTAATTATTATTATAGCCAAATTTACCACCCTAACTCCTCCCACAATTTTTACACTACATAGACAAGTAATATACCGAAACGTGTGGATTGTTCCCGAATGGTGTGCTATTACTTTGTGGAACGTTTCGCCGAATGGTTCACGAAATATCGTCGTTTTTGCGGCGAAATTGGTCCCATAGGAATGAATGGGGAAACTAGAGTGGGAGGTGACAAAAGCTGAAAAATCAGAACATAATTTCTAAACTGCCGCCACTCCCTCATTTTCAAGCCCACCTACACAAATCTTATATCAAAACGTTCAGCTATCCCTGCTGCCACTAAACATGTCCATGGCTAAGCCATAGTCCTGATAGTTTTCACAATATGACCATTTGTTTGCAACTCATGCCGTCCATTGACATTCATTGAAACTACACTCTAGCCCCTTCAAATTTGAAGGGCAATTTCTAAACTGCGACCGTGCCTCCATTTTTAATATTTCAGAGACTATACATCAAAATCTACGTCTGGGTCTTGTGATTCTCACAATATAAAGATCTTCGCTGTAGGATTTATAGTTTTTAAAATACGGCCATTTGAATTACTGCATAGTTGTTACATCTATCATGGTCCTGTGTATTGTGTATTGAGCAGTATTTGTGAAGCATAAACAGGACATGAGCGTTGCTAGGAAACAGTGGTTGTAAACACAAGATGCTGAGACCCCCCAAATGCATGTGGTCATACCTTCATCTGCTAGATGAAGGTATGACAAAAGCTGACCCCTCATGATCAGCCAAAACATTATGACCCCCCCATGATCAGCCAAAACATTATGACCACAACATGATCAGCCAAAACATTATGACCACAACATGATCAGCCAAAACATTATGACCCCCCCGTGATCAGCCAAAATATTATGACCCCCCCATGATCAGCCAAAATATTATGTACACTCCACGATCAGCCAAACCATTATGACCCCCCCATGATCAGCCAAAACATTATGTGACCACCCCATTATCAGCCAAAAAACATTATGACCACCCCATTATCAGCCAAAAAACATTATGACCCCCCCCCCATGATCAGCCAAATCATTATGACCACCCCACGATCAGCCAAAACATTATGACCACAACATGATCAGCCAAAACATTATGACCACAACATGATCAGCCAAAACATTATGACCGCCCCATGATCAGCCAAAACATTATGACCGCCCCATGATCAGCCAAAACATTATGACCACAACATGATCAACCAAAACATTATGACCACAACATGATCAGCCAAAACATTATGACCACAACATGATCAGCCAAAACATTATGACCGCCCCATGATCAGCCAAAATATTATGACCACCCCATGATCAGCCAAATCATTATGACCCCCCATGATCAGCCAAAACATTATGACCACAACATGATCAGCCAAAACATGACCACGCCATAATCAGCCAAATCATTATGACCACGCCATAATCAGCCAAATCATTATGACCGCCCCATGATCAGCCAAAACATTATGACCACGCCATAATCAGCCAAAACATTATGACCGCCCCATGATCAGCCAAAACATTATGACCGCCCCATGATCAGCCAAAATATTATGACCCCCCATGATCAGCCAAAATATTATGACCCCCCCGTGATCAGCCAAAACATTATGACCACGCCATAATCAGCCAAATCATTATGACCACCCCATGATCAGCCAAAACATTATGTCCACCCCACGGTCAGCCAAACCATTATGACCCCCCATGATCAGCCAAAACATTATGACTACGCCATAATCAGCCAAATCATTATGACCACGCCATAATCAGCCAAAATATTATGACCCCCCCATGATCAGCCAAAACATTATGTCCACCCCACGATCAGCCAAAACATTATGACCACAACATGATCAGCCAAAACATTATGATCACCCCATGAAAAAAAAAAATTTTAACAATCATTTTTGAAAAAAATCATTTAAAAAAAAAAATCATTTTTGAAGAAAAAAATCTTTTGAAAAAAAAAATTCATATATTTTTGAAAAAAAAAATCATTTTTGAAAAAAAATGTTCAGCTCTTTCAGCTAATGATGGGACTTCAACTTTTTTACTACTATTTATACTTTTTAAAATATTAAGATTTTTAACACTTTTTACAGTTACTCCAGCCACTCCAACCACACAATTACTCAAGCCACTCTACCCAATTACTCCGCCCACTCCAGTTGTAGAGGCAAGAACACTTTTCACAATTTCCCCAGAAATTGTAGCTTTTCTAGTTATTATTATTATTATAGCCAAATTTACCACCCTAACTCCTCCCACAGTTTTTACACTACATAGACAAGTAATATACCGAAACGTGCGGATTGTTCCCGAATGGTGTGCTATTTTTTTGTGGAACGTTTCGCCAAATGGTTCACGAAATATCGTCGTTTTTGCGGCAAAATTGGTCCCATAGGAATGAATGGGGAAACTAGAGTGGGAGGTGACAAAAGCTGAAAAATCAGACCATGATTTCTCCCTCATTTTCAAGCCCACCTACACAAATCTTATATCAAAACGTTCAGCTATCCCTGCTGCCACTAAACATGTCCACGGCTAAGCCATAGTGCTGATAGTTTTCACAATATGACCATTTGTTTGCAACTCACACCGTCCATTGACATTCATTGAAACTACACTCTAGCTCCTTCAAATTTGAAGGGCAATTTCTAAACTGCGACTGTGCCTTCAATTTTAATATTTCAGAGACATACTATATATCAAAATCTAGGTCTGGGTCTTGTGATTCTCACAATATAAAGATCTTCGCTGTAGTATTTATAGTTTTTAAAATACGGCCATTTGAATTACTGCATAGTTACTACATCTATCATGTTCCTGTGTACTGTGTATGGAGCAGTATTTGTGAAGCATAAACAGGGCATGAGCGTTGCTAGGAAACAGTGGTTGTAAACACAAGATGCTGAGACACCCCAAATGCATGTGACTTCATCTGCTAGACTTGATAATGCTTGTAGACTCCTCCCACAGTTTTTACACTACAGAGACAAGTAATATACCGAAACGTGCGGATTGTTCCCGATTGGTGTGCTATTACTTTGTGGAACGTTTTGCCGAATGGTCCACGAAATATCGTCTTTTTGCGGCGAAATTGGTCCCATAGGAATGAATGGCGAAATGTTCAAAACTAGAGTGGGAGGTGACGAAAGCTGACAACCCCATGATCAGCCAAAACATTATGACCACCCCATGATCAGCCAAAACATTATGACCGCCCCATGTAAAAAAAAAATTATTTTTGAAAAAAAAAAATCATTTTGAAAAAAATAAAAATAAATTTTTGAAAAAAAAAATATTTTTGAAAAAAAAATTATTTTTGAAAAAAATATATATTTTTGAAAAAAAAATTACTTTTGAAAAAAAAAATCATTTTTGAAAAAAACAAAATTCATTTTTGAAAAAAAAATTCATTTTTGAAAAAAAAATCATTAAAAAAAATCATTTTTGAAAAAACAAAAAAACAAAATCATTTTTGAAAAAAAAAAAAATCAAAGCTCTGAGGGGAATTATAGCTCCTCTCACACAGCTCTAAGGACAATTATAGCATTATAGCTCCTCCCACACAGCTTGGAGGGAAGTTATAGCTCCTCCAATACAGCTTTGAGGGGAATTATAGCTCCTCCCACACAGCTCAAAGGGAAATTATAGCATTATAGCTTAGCATTATAGCTCCTCCCACACAGCTCTGAGGAGAATGATAGCTCCTCCCACACAACTCTGAGGGGAATTACAGCTTAGCATTATAGCTCCTCCCACACAGCTCTGAGGAGAATTAGAGCTCCTCCCACACAACTCTGAGAGGAATTATAGTTTCTCCCACACCGCTGTGAGGGGAATTATAGCTCCTTTTAAACAGCTCTGAGGGGAATTATAGCTTCTCCCACACAACTCTGATGGGAAATGTAGCTTCTCCCACACAGCTCTGAGGGGAATTATAGCTTCTCCCACACAGCTCTAAGGGGAATTATAGCTCCTCCCACACAACACTAAGGGAAATTTTATCTCCTCCCACACAGCTCTGAGGGGAATTATAGCATCATTGCTCCTCCCACACAGCTCAGAGGGAAGTTATAGCTCCTCCCACACAGCTCTGAGGCGAATTATAGCTCCTCCTCCAACACAACTCTGAGGGGAATTATAGCTCTTCGAACAAAGCTCTGAGGGGAATTATAGCTCCTTCCACAAATATCATCATGCCATCTAAAGGAAAGAGATCTAAAGCTGCAAAGATACGCTGGACTAAACTGGATCCGGAGCCCCACAGCAGCATAGTGGATATGGAGGTTTGTGACAGTGAATGTGCCCAGGAGGTACATAGTGAACCTGTGGTGTCATTTTCATGTTCAACTCAGTGTCAAGTTCAAGAGCACAGTGACAGTGTGATGGGCACTTCTGAAAACCATGGCATGCAAGAACCATGTGTACCAAGTGAGATTTCTGTGCAGGCATCATTTCATCAGGGTCATCATGGCTATGGAAGGTTAAGGAACAAACAGTGTACATGCATGGCTCTGACATTTTTGGCATACCACAGTGAGCTTGATGATGTGAGAAAGGGTGATCTTGATCAAATACTGAAGAAGGGCAACAGCTTGTATGGCTCAACAATAAAACAGCTAAAACAAAGAAATGTCTATCAGCATCAGCACTTGACAATGGAAGAAGTGCCCCTCAGAGTCAACACTGACAAATATGAGTATAACGTTGTTAAATCTCCAGTGTTATCGGGATGTATGAGAGACACGGTAGACGGTGACAACCAAGGTTGGTTTGTTGACCTCTCCACAAGACTTCAGTGCCTCAATGCAGATGTTACACATGCACTTTTTATAGTAGTGCCATATTGCATTGCATTGTTCAGAGACAAGTCTGGGAGATATGGACTGTTTGATTCTCATAGTCGAAATAAGGATGGACTTCCTGCCACTGGAAAAGGAAAAGCTGTTATGATCACTTTTACACATTTGAGTGATATGGGGGCAAGGATTTACAAGTTGTATGAATTGCTCCTTACAGACACCAGAGGCCCTATTGATGGACTGCAGTATGACTTCATGCCAGTCTCATTTCATCGTGCAAGACGTCTGTCAGATGGTTTGCTGTCCCCACTGGTGCAATCTGACAAACCACATAATGCAAAGCATGTGGAGAACAAAGTGACACAGATGACCAAAGATGCAACACACACTGGATTCCCAGCCAGCAAGCATTCTCCACGGTCACTTGATGCAAAATCCTCACAGGGCATATGGAAGGACAGTAAGGCATTGTCCAAATTAAATGCACAGAGACGACAAAAACTGAAGACAAGACACAGAAATGAAAGAAGGCGTGATTTCAAGGCCACAAAGATGTCTGTCACCAATAAGAAGAGAACATACATCACCAGCCGATACAGAGCAGATGCTGATTTTAAGTTGAAGCAGAAGCAATATATCATTCGCAAATATGCAACAGATGCCAATTTCAACGTGAAGCAGAAGCAATACATCACCAGAAAATATGCGACAAATGCCGATTTCAACTTGAAGCAGAAGCAATACATCACCAGAAAATATGCGACAAATGCAGATTTCAAGTTGAAGCAGAAGCAATACATGACCAGAAAATATGCGACAAATGCACATTACAACTTGAAGAAGAAGCAATACATCACCAGAAAATATGCGACAAATGCCGATTTCAACTTGAAGCAGAAGCAATACATCACCAGAAAATATCATAATGATCCTGCTTTCAGAAAACGTCACTTGCAACATTGCATGAGTTACATGAAAATGAAGCGTCACACTCAAGCAGATTTTCGCATAACCCATAAGATGCAATGTGCCTTCAAAATAAGAATGAAATACAGACGATGGACTCGTGTCATGCGGGAATGCAGTCAACCAGTGGACAACAGCCTAATGCAGACAGCTATATCCACTTTCCATGAATGCATTAAAGCTGGGCCAACATTTGTGTGCACGATGTGTCATCGCACTCTTTTCCCTAACCAAGTGAAACATTGCATTCACAGCAACTACAAGAAGAATTTACACATTGTTGCTGCCTGTTTGACAGGGAAATATGTCCATGTGTGCAACAATCACTGTCAAGGACCTGAACAATGCACCGTACCAGATGAAAGGACCAAAGAATGGATTTGTCACAACTGTGATTCACATTTAAAAGCAGGACACAAATCATCCATCGCTGTGGCTAACAACATGGAGCTGGCGCCCATTCCCCCAGAGCTCTGCGATTTGAATGTGCTGGAAAGACAACTTTTGGCCAAAATACTGCCATTTGCCAAGATCATCACACTTCCCAAAGGTCGACAGGCAGCTATACATGGCGCTGTAGTGTGTTTGCCATCCGAGGTGGAAACCACGGTCAATACTCTACCAAGATCGCACAGCACATCCCAGTTACACAGAGTGAAGCTGAAAAGACGTCTGACTTACAAAGGTCACCAGCTGTTTCATAATGTCAACATGGGAAATGTAGTAGCAGGTCTGTCAAAACTCATTGACACACACCCCGACTACAGTGACATTTCAATTAAAGTGGATGAGACAATCGCTGATGATGATGATGATAATGATGATGATGATGGGATGGAACTCGACAGTTGTGACGAAACTGAAATGATGGAGATACTTGAACGCATCGAAAATTGTGATCCATCAGAGGTACAGTCTGCATGTTTACCGGCTGCTTCTGAGCAACAGGAAGGCCATGACCAACAACCTCCTAATGCAGAGGATGAGAAGGATACACTAAGACCTGGAATTGGCCTAGACAGTTGTTTGCAGCCATCTGACCTTGGAGAGGAAGCACTGACACACGGTGATGGAATATTCAGCATTGCACCTGCACAAGGAAACACACCTGTCAGCTTCTTTAAAGTTCCTAGGCTTGAGGCAATGGCTTTCCCTGTTCAGTTCCCTACTGGACAGAATACATTGGACCAGGCAAGACAAGTCAAACTGTCCCCGAGCATGTATTTCAATGCAAGGCTTTTTTGTGTTGATACTCATTTTGCAAGAGACACAAGCTACCTCTTCTTTGCGCAGTTTGTCACAGAAACACACATGGCCAAAAGCAGCATGTCCATCCAGTTAAGGAAAGGAAAACCCAATACCAGGGATGGACGGAAAATATCCAACAAGCTGCTACAGGACAAGTGTGAGGTTGAGAGGTTGGTGCGAAACCGAGATGCCACAAGGTTCATGCAACCACTGAGAGGGAGTCCAGCTTACTGGGATAAAAATCTGAAGAATTTGCTAGCCATGGTCAGACAATTGGGTAAGCCAACATTTTTTCTTACCTTCTCTGCTGCAGAATTCAGATGGCCAGAGGTAATAACGGCAATAAAGGCACAACAAGGTCAAAAGGTGGATTTTGCGGGGCTAGACTGGGCTGAAAAGTGTGACATTCTTCGAGGCAACCCAGTGACCACCATGCGCATGTTTGACAAACGGGTTGATGCTCTGATGCGAGAGCTGCTGTTGGGTCCTGCACAGCCAATTGGTGAAGTTATTGATTACTTTTACCGGGTTGAATTTCAGGCGAGAGGGAGCCCTCATATACATTGTCTCTGTTGGGTAGCAGGAGCTCCTATATTTGGACAAGACAGTTATGACAAGGTGTGTGTCTTTATAGATCATAACATCTCATGCCAGCTGCCTGATGAAGCCAAACAGGCCTTACTTCACAGATTTGTAACAGAACTTCAAATGCACAGCAGATCTCATTCAAAATCATGCAAGAAAGGTAACAGAGTATGCAGATTTGGATTTCCAAAGCCACCTATTAGAAAAACGAGGATAACTTACCCGATGCCAGAAGAACAAGGAGATTGTGCAATGAAACCACAAGCAGCCAAAAACAAACTGAAACCAGTCTGGGATTTGCTTAATAACCCAAAAGTGCAGCTTGAAGACATGTCACAGCTACTGGCACAGTGTGATATGACTTTGAATCAGTACAACTCGTACATTCAGGCATTGACCTCCTCAAGCGTGATTCTAATGAAGCGTGATGTCAAGGACTGCTGGGTGAACAACTACAATCCACATTTGCTGACGGCCTGGAACGCCAACATGGACATCCAGTACATTCTTGATGAGTATGGTTGCATCATGTACATGTTGTCCTACATATCCAAGCCAGAACGGGAGCTGAGTGACTATCTCAAAACAATAGTCAAAGAAATGAGCCCAGAAACAGCGACAGAACGAGAAGAAATGAAAGAGGTTCTTCAGGCTTATTCAAAACACAGAGAGGTCAGTGCCCAGGAGTCTGTGGCCCGTACGTGCAGCCTGAAAATGAAGTCTTGCTCACGTGAGGTTGTTTTTCTGCCAACTGGTGACAACGCACTGAAAATGAGTCTCCCGCTCAGTGCATTGCAGAACAAACCAGCCGATTCGCTTAATGTGTGGATGACGAGTTTTGTCGACAAATACAGAGCCAGACCCGAAACACCAGAGTTTGAGTCCATGTGTCTGGCAGACTTTGCATCCCATTACAGGGTTGTCTATGGCAAGCAGAAGGAAGACAGCAAGCGTGTCAGCCTATTGAATGAAATGGGAATGATTCAAAAACGCACGAGAGGGAAGCCTGCAATCATCAGGTACGCACGCTTCTCAGAGAAGAAGGACCCCGAGAACTACTACGGCAGACTGCTTAAACTCTACCTCCCCCACCGTTCAGAGTCATCACTGAAAACTGTAAGGTTCCCAACACACCAGGATTTTTACAAAGGCGCCTGTGTGAGCTTACCAGGAGAAGAAGCAATCCGAGCAGTGTCTGCAATTGTTACCAGCAACCAAAAGAAGTTCGAACAACACAACAAAATTGTGGAACAAGTCTTGGATGACTTTGTAAAAAACGGCCCTGTTGAAGATGCTTGGAACACCTTTGCCCCAGAAGCTGAGTTGGATAGGTTGGAATGTATAGAGGAACGCAAAGAAGGGGAGCCACTTCATGAGAATGAACAAGATGATGTTCCGGAGTATACACGTCACAAACAAACAGGTGGAATTGCGCTTACTGTGAAGGCCCCACAAATGTGCCCTGATTTCCTTCGGAAAATGTACAGAGACCTTAACCGGACACAAGCTCAGACATTCTACTCAGTTTGTGACTGGTGCACTAACCGTGTGCGTGGCCTAAATCCTGACCCATTCTATTACTTTGTCACTGGTGGTGCAGGGACAGGCAAATCACACCTGATAAAGTGCATCTATGCTGAGGCGACAAAGATACTCTGTAAACTTACCAGACTACGTGAGGAAGCAGACATATCCATGCCCAGCGTTTTACTAACTGCATTTACAGGAACAGCAGCTTTCAACATTTCAGGCAACACTTTGCATTCTCTTCTGAAGTTGCCAAGAAGCTTGAAGCCACCCTACCAAGGACTTGGAAATCTAATAGATGAAGTGAGGGCACAGCTGTCAAATGCGGAGATCATTGTTATTGACGAGGTGTCAATGATTTCAAAGCCCCTGTTTGCCTACATCAACTGGAGATTACAGCAAATCAAAGGCAGTAAGAAACCTTTTGGTGGTATGTCAGTACTAGCAGTAGGAGACTTTTACCAGGTCCCCCCGCTGGGAAAAAGTAAGCCACTCTGCGTGTTTGAGGAAAATACCAATGACCTCTGGAAAGACAACTTTCAGATGATCACGCTGACAGAGATCATGCGACAGAAGGATGACATTTCATTTGCTGAGCTTTTGAATAGAATCAGAGTCAAGCAGAAGACTGTCACCTTAAGCAATGATGACAAAGCTCTGCTTGCTCAGGCTTTTACAGATCCCACCCACTGCCCTAATGACGTGCTACACATATTTGCCACCAACAAAGAGGTTCACAAACATAATGCTGCAACTGTGTCTGTTCTCCATTCAAACGTCACCAACATAGATGCCGACGATTACAGAAAAGACCCTAAGACAGGAGTGATGCTGAGGCAACACCAACCTTTCAAAGGACACAAAGACAATCTGATTGACACACTGCAAGCAGCTGAAGGTGCCCGTATCATGATCACAAGAAACATTGATGTAGAAGACGGGCTTGTTAACGGGACATTTGGCAAGATTGCAAGAATAATCATCCAGACTGAGAATGGTACTACTACGGTAAACAAGCTTGGGCTTATGCTGGACAATCCAAATGCAGGACAGAGATACCGTAACAAGTCGTCTTGTGATGCTGACAACTTGGTGTACATAGAAAGGGTAGAGGAAAACCTGAGACAGAAAGGAGTTGTTCGCAGGCAGTTCCCCCTGAAGTTGGCTTTTGCATGTACGATTCATAAGTGTCAGGGGATGTCGATACAGTCAGCAGTGGTCTCATTGAAACGGGTCTTCCAACCGGGAATGGCCTATGTTGCTCTGAGTAGAACAACTACACTGCAAGGACTGTACATAACCGACTTTGATGAGAAGAAGATCTTTGCTGATCCTGAAATCACAGCCTCCCTGGATTCAATGAAGAATGCATCACTGGAAAGTGTTATGCCCCTCTTAAAGTTTCTACAGACAACAGACAAACAGCAAACATTAACAATTATCCATCACAACACGGAAGGATTACCAGCTCACATTGAAGATATCAAATCTCACCATGAGTTGACACTTGGAGATGTTTTATGTTTCACTGAAACTCATCTCTCAGGCTCTTCTGTTGCTGAAAGTCTCCAGCTGGAGTGCTACAACCTGTTCAAACGCAACAGACACCTCTCGTACACGAACCTTCCTGACATTGCAAGTAAAAGTGGTGGAGGTGTCGCCTTGTATGTCAGAAACCATTTCAAGGCCTTTGAAAAGCAGTATCATCACAATGTGACTGACTTGGAGTTCTTGGTTGTCAAACTGGAGTCCCCTGTACAAGCTTTGATCGCTGTTGTTTACAGGCCACCGGATTACAGTATTGGCCAATTCCTTACTAACCTGCTGGGCCTCTTGGAATCTTTGGAAATAATGGATTGCCAACCTATAATACTCTGTGGAGATTTCAATGAAGATTTTCTGTGCAGAGAAAAGAAGCCAATATCTGACCTTCTTCATTCAAGAGGATATACCCAACTGGTCTGGGCAGCCACCACAGAAAAAAACACACTGTTGGATCACATTTATATCTCCAGGGTGCAGCACTGTCTCCAGTCAGGAGTACTGCACAGTTATTACAGCTATCATGATCCTGTGTATTGTGTTTTGAACAGTGGTTGTGAACACGCTTAGAGCCTGCATAAACAGGGCATGAGTGATGCCAGGAAACAGTGGTTGTGAGACAGTGGTCATCAAACAGATAATAAAGTGGCAATGAGGGTCAGTTTATGTTATGTGAGTTTTATGTCAGTTTTAGTTATGTGGGACCATTTACAATTAGCTAAAAATCATTCTCTATATTTCATGTTCGGTGTACTTGTTAGACACTGAACTCACTTACTCCCCCCCATCCATCACAGACATCTGTCCTCATCACACTCACCCTCTCCTTCCTGTGCTATAGCCTGCTTGCTGATTAGTAAGACAGATAAAGAAACAGCAAGGAGCAAAACTGCAGAGAAACTGAAAATTTGTAAGGGTTTAAAGTATATGCTTTAATGAATTGCCTTGTATCCAAAAAGTTCAAAAAGTTGACTGTTCAAAATGTTAATACAATGTATAACGGAAATATACTGCCAGTTCGCTTGTGATGTAATATATTGAAATTATATGTACACTGTGTAAACTGTTTTTGACACACTTGATTTTGGGACGCGAGTCCGTCAGGTGCTATGCTTTGGCTGGGGCGGAATAAATCCTGGTAACCCTTAAGTCTGTGTCCGACAAAGTCATTTACCAATATTTCTACCTTCTACATCATTAGCACTTGTGCACTTTTTAAATTTGATCAATCAATTGTTTAGCGTAATGTTTACTATCTTTACTCACTACAAACACTCCACACAGTTACTCTCCCCATCTGTCCAGTTCAACCTTTCCACAGTTACTCCAACCACACAAAAGTTACTCCAGCCACTCCCCCCAGTTACTCCGCCCACTCCAGTTGTAGAGGCAAGAACACTTTTCACAATTTCCCCAGAAATTGTAGCTTTTCTAGTTCTTATTATTATTATAGCCAAATTTACCACACTAACTCCTCCCACAGTTTTTACACTACATAGACAATTAATATACCGAAACGTGCGGATTGTTCCCGAATGGTGTGCTATTATTTTGTGGAACGTTTCGCCAAAAGGTTCACGAAATATCGTCATTTTTGCGGCGAAATTGGTCCCATAGGAATGAATGGGGAAACTAGAGTGGGAGGTGACAAAAGCTGAAAAATCAGACCATGATTTCTAAACTGCCACCACTCCCTCATTTTCAAGCCCACCCACACAAATCTTATATCAAAACGTTCAGCTATCCCTGCTGCCACTAAACATGTCCACGGCTAAGCCATAGTCCTGATAGTTTTCACAATATGACCATTTGTTTGCAACTCACGCCGTCCATTGACATTCATTGAAACTACACTCTAGCCCCTTCAAATTTGAAGGGCAATTTCTAAACTGCGACCGTGCCTCCATTTTTAATATTTCAGAGACATACTATACATCAAAATCTAGGTCTGGGTCTTGTGATTCTCACAATATAAATATCTTCGCTGTAGGATTTATAGTTTTTAAAATACGGCCATTTGAATTACTGCACAGTTTACAGCTACCATGATCCTGTGTATTGTGTATTGAGCATTGGTTGTGAAGCATAAACAGGACATGAGCGTTGCTAGGAAAGAGTGGTTGTAAACACAAGATGCTGAGACGGAATTGTATTGTAGCTCCTCCCACACAGCTCTGAGGGGAATTGTAGCTCCTCCCACACAGCTCTGAGGGGAATTATAGCATTATAGCTTAGCATTATAGCTCCTCCAATACAGCTCTGAGGAGAATTAGAGCTCCTCCCACACAACTCTGATGGGAAATGTAGCTCCTCCCACACAGCTCTGAGGCAAATTATAGCTAGTCCCACACAGCTCTGAGGGGAATTATAGCTCCTCCCACACAGCTGAGTGGAATTATAACATTATAGCTTAGCATTATAGGTCCTCCTCCACAGCTCTGAGGAGAATTATATCTCCTCCCACACAACTCTGAGGGGAATTATAGCTCCTCCCACAAAGCTCTGAGGGGAATTGTAGCTCCTCTCACACAGCTCTAAGGACAACTATAGCATTATAGCTCCTCCGACACAGCTTTGAGGGGAATTATAGCTCCTCCCACACAGCTCTGAGGGGAATTATAGCATTATAGCTTAGCATTATAGCTCCTCCAATACAGCTCTGAGGAGAATTAGAGCTCCTCCCACACAGCTCTGAGGAGAATTAGAGCTCCTCCCACACAGCTCTGAGGAGAATTAGAGCTCCTCCCACACAGCTCTGAGGAGAATTAGAGCTCCTCCCACACAACTCTGAGTGGAATTATAGTTCCTCCCACACCGCTGTGAAGGGAATTATAGCTCCTCCCATACAGCACTGATAGGAATTATAGCTCCTCCCACACTGCTCTAATGGGAAATGTAGCTCGTCCCACACAGCTCTGAGGGGAATTATAGCTCCTCTCACACAGCTCAGAGGGGAATTATAGCTCCTCCCACACAACACTGAGGGGAATTATAGCTCCTCTCACACAGCTCAGAGGGGAATTATAGCTCCTCCCACACAACACTGAGGGGAATTATAGCTCCTCCCACACAGCTCTGAGGGGAATTGTAGCTCCTCCCACACAGTGCTTAGGGGAATTGTAGCTCCTCCCACAAAGCTCTGAGGGGAATTATAGCATTATTGCTCCTCTCACACAGCTCAGAGGGGAGTTATAGCTCCTCCCACACAGCTCTGAGGAGAATTATAGCTCCTCCCACACAACTCTGAGGGGAATTATAGCTCTTCAAACAAAGCTCTGAGGGGAATTATAGCTCCTTCCACAAATATCATCATGCCATCTAAAGGAAAGAGATCTAAAGCTGCAAAGATATGCTGGACAAAGCTGGAACTTTCAGACCCACGCTTTTGGGATCCGGAGCAGCCCCATAGCAGCATTGTGGATATGGAGGTTTGTGACAGTGCATGTGCCCAGGAGGTACATAGTGAACCTGTGGTGTCATTCGCATGTTCAACTCAGTGTCAAGTTCAAGAGCACAGTGACAGTGTGATGGGCACTTCTGAAAACCATGGCATGCAAGAACCATGTGTACCAAGTGAGATTTCTGTGCAGGCATCATTTCATCAGGGTCATCATGGCTATGGAAGGTTAAGGAACAAACAGTGTACATGCATGGCTCTGACATTTTTGGCATACCACAGTGAGCCTGATGATGTGAGGAAGGGTGATCTTGATCAAATACTGAAGAAGGGCAACAGCTTGTATGGCACAACAATAAAACAGCTAAAACAAAGAAATGTCTATCAGCATCAACACTTGACAATGGAAGAAGTGCCCCTCAGAGTCAACACTGACAAATATGAGTATAACGTTGTTAAATCTCCAGCCACGGTAGACTGTGATAACCAAGGTTGGTTTGTTGACCTCTCCACAAGACTTCAGTGCCTCAATGCAGATGTTACACATGCTCTTTTTATAGTATATATTGCATTGCATTGTTCAGAGACAAGTCTGGGAGATATGGACTGTTTGATTCTCATAGTCGAAAAAAGGATGGACTTCCTGTGATATGGAGTGATATGGGGGCAAGGATTTATAAGTTGTATGAATTGCTCCTTACAGACACCAGAGGCCCTATTGATGGACTGCAGTATGACTTCATGCCAGTCTCATTTCATCGTGCAAGACGTCTTTCAGATGGTTTGCTGTCCCCACCTGTGCAATCTGACAAACCACATAATGGAAAGCATGTGGAGAACAAAGTGACACAGATGACCAAAGATGCAACACACACTGGATTCCCAGCCAGCAAGCATTCTCCACGGTCACTTGATGCAAATTCCTCACAGGGCATATGAAAGGACAGTAAGGCATTTTCCAAATTAAATGCACAGCGACAACAAAAACTGAAGACAAGACACAGAAATGAAAGAAGGCGTGATTTCAAGGCTACAAAGATGTCTGTCACCAATAAGAAAAGGACAGTGCTCAGTTTGAAGCTGTGGAGCTTGGTGTAAGTGGAGCTGGATTAAGTGGGAGTTAAAAACAAGTGTTAGAGTATACAAGTCTTGCTGTCTGTTGGTGTGTGTTGCTGTCTGTGTTGCTGTCTGTTGGTGTGTGTTGCTGTCTGTTGGTGTTTGCTGGGTTGCATTTTGGGGACTTTTCCTTTTAGTTTTTAATTTGCCTTTTGCTTTAACTTTTTAAATAGCTTTTTTTTTTTTTTTCTTTTTTTTTTTTCTTGTTTCATCAGTCTATCAATTAAGGGGTGTGGTTAATTGCTCACAGGTGCCTATTTAACTTGTTGTAGGACTCAGTCTGAGCGTGCTCAGTTTGAAGCTGTGGAGCTTGGTGTAAGTGGAGCTGGATTAAGTGGGAGTTAAAAACAAGTGTTAGAGTATACAAGTTTTGCTGTCTGTTGGTGTGTGTTGCTGTCTGTTGGTGTGTGTTGCTGTCTGTTGGTGTTTGCTGGGTTGCATTTTGGGGACTTTTCCTTTTAGTTTTTAATTTGCCTTTTGCTGTCACTTTTTAAATAGCTTTTTTTTTTTTTTTTTTCTTGTTTCATCAGTCTATCAATTAAGGGGTGTGGTTAATTGCTCACAGGTGCCTATTTAACTTGTTGTAGGACTCAGTCTGAGCGTGCTCAGTTTGAAGCTGTGGAGCTTGGTGTAAGTGGAGCTGGATTAAGTGGGAGTTAAAAACAAGTGTTAGAGTATACAAGTCTTGCTGTCTGTTGGTGTGTGTTGCTGTCTGTTGGTGTGTGTTGCTGTCTGTTGGTGTTTGCTGGGTTGCATTTTGGGGACTTTTCCTTTTAGTTTTTAATTTGCCTTTTGCTGTCACTTTTTAAATAGCTTTTTTTTTTTTTTTTTTCTTGTTTCATCAGTCTATCAATTAAGGGGTGTGGTTAATTGCTCACAGGTGCCTATTTAACTTGTTGTAGGACTCAGTCTGAGCGTGCTCAGTTTGAAGCTGTGGAGCTTGGTGTAAGTGGAGCTGGATTAAGTGGGAGTTAAAAACAAGTGTTAGAGTATACAAGTCTTGCTGTCTGTTGGTGTGTGTTGCTGTCTGTTGGTGTGTGTTGCTGTCTGTTGGTGTTTGCTGGGTTGCATTTTGGGGACTTTTCCTTTTAGTTTTTAATTTGCCTTTTGCTGTTACTTTTTAAATAGCTTTTTTTTTTTTTTTCTTGTTTCATCAGTCTATCAATTAAGGGGTGTGGTTAATTGCTCACAGGTGCTTATTTAACTTGTTGTAGGACTCAGTCTGAGCGTGCTCAGTTTGAAGCTGTGGAGCTTGGTGTAATGGAGCTGGATTAAGTGGGAGTTAAAAACAAGAGTTTAAAACAGGAGGTTATAACAGGGGTCATAGTACCTGTGTAGTGTGGGTATCTGAGTGTTGTCTGAGTAGTGTGTGTGGATCGTTAGTACTTGTGTATTGTGTACCTGTGTATTGTCTTGTCGTGTACCTGTGTATTGTCTTGAGTATTAGTGCCAGGAAGCTAGTTGTTAGGTAATTTGGACAGGGTAAAATCCCCAAATCCTCACCAAATTTAATAGGTACGATGCCCAGCGGGTGTGGAGAGGCGACTCTTTGTACATCTTGCCGCATGTATGCGTTCCTTGATCATCCGATCGAGGGCGAATACTGCTGTGCAAAATGTAAGCACATTGTTTCCCTGGAAGCCCAGGTTCTGAATCTGGGGAAGCAACTGTCAGCACTGAGAAGTCCCTCCATACTAAAGGTGAGCCAGGAACGTACACGGCAGGTGCCGGCAGGGGCCAGCACAGAGGCAGGTGGAGACAAAGAGGTGCAGGCACTAGCAAAGAGTAGATGGGTGACAGTCAGGAGGGGTAGAGGGGGAAGTGCCAGGGAGGCCGATCCAGGACTGGAGCATCCCAATAAGTACGCTCCATTGAGTGACATTGGTGAAACCAGTCAGGGACCAGCACTGCTGGAGATGAGGGACTCTCCTAGCTGCCAGGGGAAGAACTCCTCCAGTGAGAGTGGGGGGGCAGCAAAGGGAAAGGAAAGACAGATTCTGGTGGTAGGGGACTCAATTCTTAGAAGGACAGAGAGGGCAATCTGTAACCAAGACCTGAAGCGCCGAACAGTATGTTGTCTACCGGGTGCTCGGGTTCGGCACATCACGGATCTTGTGGACAGATTACTGGGAGGGGCTGGGGAAGACCCGGCTGTCATGGTGCACGTTGGCACCAATGACAAAGTCAGAGGCAGATGGAGTGTCCTAAAGAACGATTTTAGGGACTTAGGAGCTAAATTGAGGAAAAGGACCTCCAAGGTAGTGTTCTCAGGAATACTACCGGTACATCGAGCCACACCAGAGAGGCAGAGGGAAATTAGGGAAGTAAACAAGTGGCTGAAGAGCTGGTGTAGTAAGGAGGGGTTTGGGTTCCTGGAGGACTGGGCCGACTTCTCAGTCGGTAACCGGTACTATAGAAGGGACGGACTGCACCTAAATGAGGAGGGTGCAGATCTGCTGGGAATGAAGATGGCCAAAAAGTTAGAGGGATTTTTAAACTAGGCGATGGGGGGGAGGGTCCAGAGACAGTGATAGCCAGCGCGGAAGATATTCCAGAGGGTAGTATTGGGGGGCATTAGTGGTAGGTTAACCAAAGCACAAAAACACAAGGTGAGTATAGTAGCAAGTCCAAGTTGCAATCTTGAAACACCCAATACGAGGACAATATGCGACCGGTCTAAACTATGTGGCATGTTCACCAATGCCAGGAGCCTGGCGGACAAGATGGGTGAACTAGAGATACTGTTGTACAAAGAGGATTTGGATTTTGTGGGAATTTCAGAGACCTGGTTCAACAGCTCTCATGATTGGCTGGCAAACATTCAAGGGTATACCCTATACCGCAAGGACAGAGAGGGTAAAAAAGGGGGAGGGGTATGCCTATATATCAAGAATAATGTACAAGTGAATGTGAGAGATGACATCACTGAGGGGGCTAGGGAGGAGGTGGAATCTTTATGGGTAGAGCTCCAAAGGGATGAAGCTAAGGGGAAAATAATACTGGGAGTATGCTATAGGCCCCCTAACCTGAGGGAGGAAGTGGAGACGGATCTCCTATCACAAATTAGATTAGCAGCAAGGATGGGAAGTGTTATCATAATGGGGGATTTTAATTATCCAGACATAGACTGGGCGGAGGGAACCGCGCATTCATTTAAGGCTCGCCAGTTCCTTAGTGTCTTGCAGGACAATTTTATGGGTCAGATGGTAGACGCACCAACTAGAAATAAAACATTACTAGATCTACTGATTACCAACAATACAGACCTGATAACAGATGTGGAAATACGGGGCAATTTAGGTAACAGCGATCACAGGTCAATTAGTTTCAGTATAAATCACACAAATAGGAGACATGAAGGGAACACAAAGACACTGAATTTCAAAAGAGCCAACTTCCCTAAACTACAAACCTTGCTAAAAGGCATAAATTGGGATAAAATATTAGGAACAAAGAATACGGAGGAGAGATGGGTTTGCTTTAAGAGCATATTAAATAAGGGCATTAGCCAATGAATCCCATTGGGTAATAAATTTACCCAATGTAAAAATGCATATAAAAGCAAAGGAGAAGGCCTTCAAAAAATACAAGATTGAGGGATCATCCACAGCATTCAGAATTTATAAAGAATGCAATAAGAAATGTAAGGGTGCAATTAGGATGGCTAAGATAGAACATGAAAGACACATAGCGGAGGAGAGCAAAAAAAATCCCAAGAAATTCTTTAAGTATGTAAACAGTAAAAAAGGGAGGACAGACCATATTGGCCCCATAAAGAATGAGGAAGGACATCTGGTTACAAAGGATGGGGAGATGGCAAAGGTATTGAATTTATTCTTCTCCTCAGTCTTCACGAGTGAATCGGGGGGCTTCAGTAACCAAAACTGCAGTGTTTATCCTCATGACACAACACAGGAAGCACCTACATGGTTAACAGAGGACGGAATTAAAATTAGACTTGAGAAACTTAACATTAATAAATCACCGGGACCAGATGGCTTGCATCCGAGGGTACTTAGGGAACTCAGTCAGGTGATTGCCAGACCGTTGTTCCTAATTTTTACAGACAGTCTATTGACTGGAATGGTACCAGCTGATTGGAGAAAAGCCAATGTAGCACCAATATTTAAAAAGGGCCCAAAAAACATCCCTGGGATTTACAGACCAGTTAGCCTAACATCAATAGTATGTAAACTCTTGGAGGGGATGATAAGGGACTATATACAAGATTTTAGTAATAAGAATGATATCATTAGCAGTAATCAGCATGGATTCATGAAGAATCGTTCTTGCCAAACCAATCTATTAACCTTCTATGAGGAGGTGAGTTGCCATCTAGATAAAGGAAGGCCCGTAGACGTGGTGTATGTGGATTTTGCAAAAGCATTTGACACAGTTCCCCATAAACGTTTACTGTACAAAATAAGGTGCGTTGGCATGGACCATAGGGTGAGTACATGGATTGAAAACTGGCTACAAGGGCGTGTTCAGAGGGTGGTGATAAATGGGGAGTACTCAGAATGGTCAGGGGTGGGTAGTGGGGTTCCCCAGGGTTCTGTGCTGGGACCAATCCTATTTAATTTGTTCATAAATGACCTGGAGGATGGGATAAACAGTTCAATCTCTGTATTTGCAGACGATACTAAGCTAAGCAGGGCAATAACTTCTCCGCAGGATGTGGAAATCTTGCAAAAAGACCTGAACAAATTAATGGGGTGGGCGACTACATGGCAAATGAGGTTCAATGTAGAAAAATGTAAAATAATGCATTTGGGTGGCAAAAATATGAATGCAATCTATACACTGGGGGGAGAACCTCTGGGGGAATCTAGGATGGAAAAGGACCTGGGGGTCCTAGTGGATGATAGGCTCAGCAATGGCATGCAATGCCAAGCTGCTGCTAATAAAGCAAACAGAATATTGGCATGCATTAAAAGGGGATCAACTGCAGAGATAAAACGATAATTCTCCCGCTCTACAAGACTCTGGTCCGCCCGCACCTAGAGTATGCTGTCCAGTTCTGGGCACCAGTCCTCAGGAGGGACATACTGGAAATGGAGCGAGTACAAAGAAGGGCAACAAAGCTAATAAAGGGTCTGGAGGATCTTAGTTATGAGGAAAGGTTGCGAGCACTGAACTTATTCTCTCTGGAGAAGAGACGCTTGAGAGGGGATATGATTTCAATTTACAAATACTGTACTGGTGACCCCACAATAGGGATAAAACTTTTTCGCAAAAGAGAGTTTAATAAGACTCGTGGCCACTCATTACAATTAGAAGAAAAGAGGTTTAACCTTAAACTATGTAGAGGGTTCTTAACTGTAAGAGCGGCAAGGATGTGGAATTCCCTTCCACAGGCGGTGGTCTCAGCGGGGAGCATTGATAGCTTCAAGAAACTATTAGATAATCACCTGAATGACCGCAATATACAGGGATATGTAATGTAATACTGACACATAATCACACACATAGGTTGGACTTGATGGACTTGTGTCTTTTTTCAACCTCACCTACTATGTAACTATGTAACTATATATGACATACATCACCAGCCGATACAGAGCAGATGCTGATTTTAAGTTGAAGCAGAAGCAATATATCATTCGCAAATATGCGACATATGCCAATTTCAACTTGAAGCAGAAGCAATACACAACCAGCAAATATGCGACTGATGCCAATTTTAACTTGAAGAAGAAGCAATACATCACCAGAAAATATGCGAAAAATGCAGATTTCAACTTGAAGCAGAAGCAATATATCACCAGAAAATATGCGACAAATGCCGATTTCAACTTGAAGCAGAAGCAGTACATCACCAGAAAATATGCGACAAATGCCGATTTCAACTTGAAGCAGAAGCAATACATCACCAGAAAATATCATAATGATCCTGCTTTCAGAAAACGTCACTTGCAACATTGCATGAGTTACATGAAAATGAAGCGTCGCACTCAAGCAGATTTTCGCATAACCCATAACATGCAATGTGCCTTCAAAATAAGAATGAAATACAGACGGACTTGTGTCATGCAGGAATGCAGTCAACCAGTGGACAACAGCCTAATGCAGACAGCTATATCCACTTTCCATGAATGCATTAAAGCTGGGCCAACTTTTGTGTGCACGATGTGTCATCGCACACTTTTCCCTAACCAGGTGAAACATTGCATTCACAGAAATTACAAGAAGAATCTACACATTGTTGCTGCCTGTTTTACAGGGAAATATGTCCATGTGTGCAACAATCACTGTCAAGGCCCTGAACAATGCACCGTACCAGATGAAAGGACCAAAGAATGGATTTGTCACAACTGTGACTCAAGTTTAAAAGCAGGACACAAATCATCCATCGCTGTGGCTAACAACATGGAGCTGGCGCCCATTCCCCCAGAGTTTTGCGATTTGAATGTGCTGGAAAGACAACTTTTGGCTAAAATACTGCCATTTGCCCAGATCATCACACTTCCCAAAGGTCGACAGGCAGCTATACACGGCGCTGTAGTGTGTGTGCCATCCGAGGTGGAAACCACGGTCAATACTCTACCAAGATCGCACAGCACATCCCAGTTACACAGAGTGAAGCTGAAAAGACATCTGACTTACAAAGGCCACCAGCTGTTTCACAATGTCAACATGAGAAATGTAGTAGCAGGTCTGTCAAAACATATTGACACACACCCCGACTACAGTGACATTTCAATCAGAGTGGATGAGACAATCGCTGCTGCTGCTGATGATGATGATAATGATGATGGGATGGAACTCGACAGTTGTGATGAAACTGAAATGATGGAGATACTTGAACGCATCGAAAATTGTGATCCATCAGAGGTACAGTCTGCATTTTTACCGGCTGCTTCTGAGCAACAGGAAGGCCATGGCCAACAATCTCCCAATGCAGAGGATGAGAAGGATGCACTAAGACCTGGAATTGGCCTAGACAGTTGTTTGCAGCCATCTGACCTTGGAGAGGAAGCACTGACACACGGTGATGGAATATTCAGCATTGCACCTGCACAAGCAAACACACCTGTCAGCTTCTTTAAAGTTCCTAGGCTTGAGGCAATGGCTTTCCCTGTTCAGTTCCCTACTGGACAGAATACATTGGACCAGGCAAGACAAGTCAAACTGTCCCCGAGCATGTATTTCAATGAAAGGCTTTTTTGTGTTGATACTCGTTTTGCAAGAGACACAAGCTACCTCTTCTTTGCGCAGTTTGTCACAGAAACACACATGGCCAAAAGCAGCATGTCCATCCAGTTAAGGAAAGGAAGACCCAATACCAGGGATGGATGGAAAATATCCAACGAGCTGCTACAGGACAAGCGTGAGGTTGAGAGGTTGGTGCGAAACCGAGATGCCACAAGGTTCATGCAACCACTGAGAGGGAGTCCAGCTTACTGGGATAAAAATCTGAAGAATTTGCTAGCCATGGTCAGACAATTGGGTAAGCCAACATTTTTTCTTACCTTCTCTTCTGCAGAATTCAGATGGCCAGAGGTAATAACGAAAATAAAGGCACAACAAGGTCAAAAGGTGGATTTTGCAGAGCTAGACTGGGCTGAAAAGTGTGACATTCTTCGAGGCAACCCAGTGACCACCATGCGCATGTTTGACAAACGGGCTGATGCTCTGATGCGAGAGCTGCTGTTGAGTCCTGCACAGCCAATCGGTGAAGTTATCGATTACTTTTACCGGGTTGAATTTCAGGCGAGAGGGAGCCCTCATATACATTGTCTCTGTTGGGTAGCAGGAGCTCCTATATTTGGACAAGACAGTGATGACAAGGTGTGTGCCTTTATAGATCATAACATCTCATGCCAGCTGCCTGATGAAGCCAAACAGGCCTTACTTCACAGATTTGTAACAGAACTTCAAATGCACAGCAGATCTCATTCAAAATTGTGCAAGAAAGGTAACAGAGTATGCAGATTTGGATTTCCAAAGCCACCTATTAGAAAAACGAGGATAACTTACTCGATGCCAGAAAAACAAGGAGATTGTGCAATGAAACCACAAGCAGCCAAAAACAAACTGAAACCAGTCTGGGATTTGCTTAATAACCCAAAAGTGCAGCTTGAAGACATGTCACAGCTACTGGCACAGTGTGATATGACTTTGAATCAGTACAACTCGTACATTGAGGCATTGACCTCCTCAAGCGTGATTCTAATGAAGCGTGATGTCAAGGACTGCTGGGGGAACAACTACAATCCACATTTGCTGACGGCCTGGAATGCCAACATGGACATCCAATACATTCTTGATGAGTATGGTTGCATCATGTACATGTTGTCCTATATATCCAAGCCAGAACGCGAACTGAGTGACTATCTAAAGACAATAGTCAAAGAAATGAGCCCAGAAACAGAGACAGAATGAGAAGAAATGAAAAAAGTTCTTTAGTCTTATTCCAAACACAGAGAGGTCAGCGCCCAGGAGTCTGTGGCCCGTACGTACAGTCTGAAAATGAAGTCTTGCTCACATGAGGTTGTTTTTCTGCCAACTGGTGACAATGCACTGAAAATGAGTCTCCCACTCAGTGCGTTGCAGAACAAACCAGCCGATTCTCTTAATGTGTGGATGATGAGTTTTGTCGACAAATGCAGAGCAAGACCCGAAACACCAGAGTTTGAGTCCATGTGTCTGGCAGACTTTGCATCCCATTACAGGGTTGTCTATGGCAAGCAGAAGGAAGATGGCAAGCAAAAGGAAGACGGCAAGCATGTCAGCCTATTGAATGAAATGGGAATGATTCAAAAACGCACGAGAGGGAAGCCTGCAATCATCAGGTATGCACGCTTCTCAGAGAAGAAGGACCCCGAGAACTACTACGGCAGACTGCTTAAACTCTACCTCCCCCACTGTTCAGAGTCATCACTGAAAACTGTAAGGTTCCCAACACACCAGGATTTTTACAAAGGCGCCTGTGTGAGCTTACCAGGAGAAGAAGCAATCCGAGCAGTGTCTGCAATTGTTACCAGCAACCAAAAGAAGTTCCAACAACACAACAAAATTGTGGAACAAGTCTTGGATGACTTTGTAAAAAATGGCCCTGTTGAAGATGCTTGGAACACCTTTGCCCCAGAAGCTGAGTTGGATAGGTTGGAATGTATAGAGGAACGCAAAGAAGGGGAGCCACTTCATGAGAATGAACAAGATGACGTTCCGGAGTATACACGTCACAAACAAACAGGTGGAATTGCGCTTACTGTGAAGGCCCCACAAATGTGCCCTGATTTCCTTCGGAAAATGTACAGGAACTTTAACCGGACACAAGCTCAGACATTCCACTCAGTTTGTGACTGGTGCACTAACCGTGTGCGTGGCCTAAATCCTGACCCATTCTATTACTTTGTCACTGGTGGCGCAGGGACAGGCAAATCACACCTGATAAAGTGCATCTATGCTGAGGCAACAAAGATACTCTGTAAACTTACCAGACTACGTGAGGAAGCAGACATATCCATGCCCAGCGTTTTACTAACTGCATTTACAGGAACAGCAGCTTTCAACATTTCAGGCAACACTTTGCATTCTCTGCTGAAGTTGCCAAGAAGCTTGAAGCCACCCTACCAAGGACTTGGAAATCTAATAGATGAAGTGAGGGCACAGCTGTCAAATGCGGAGATCATTGTTATTGATGAGGTTTCAATGATTTCAAAGCCCCTGTTTGCCTACATCAACTGGAGATTACAGCAAATCAAAGGCAGTAAGAAACCTTTTGGTGGTATGTCAGTACTAGCAGTAGGAGACTTTTACCAGGTCCCCCCACTGGGAAAAAGTAAGCCACTCTGCGTGTTTGAGGAAAATACCAATGATGTCTGGAAAGACAACTTTCAGATGATCACGCTGACAGAGATCATGCGACAGAAGGATGACATTTCATTTGCTGAGCTTTTGAATAGAATCGGAGTCAAGCAGAAGACTGGCACCCTTAAGTAATGATGACAAAGCTCTGCTTGCTCAGGTTTTGACAGATCCCACCCACTGCCCTAATGACGTGCTGCACATCTTTGCCACCAACAAAGAGGTTCACAAACATAATGCCGCAACTGTGTCTGTTCTCCATTCAAACGTCACCAACAAAGATGCCGACGATTACAGAAAAGACCCTAAGACAGGAGTGATGCTGAGGCAACACCAACCTTTCAAAGGACACAAAGACAATCTGATTGACACACTGCAAGCAGCTGAAGGTGCCCGTATCATGATCACAAGAAACATTGATGTAGAAGACGGGCTTGTTAACGGGACATTTGGCAAGATTGCAAGAATAATCATCCAGACTGAGAATGGTACTACTACGGTAAACAAGCTTGGGCTTATGCTGGACAATCCAAATGCAGGACAGAGATACCGTAACAAGTCGTCTTGTGATGCTGACAACTTGGTGTACATAGAAAGGGTAGAGGAAAACCTGAGACAGAAAGGAGTTGTTCGCAGGCAGTTCCCCCTGAAGTTGGCTTTTGCATGTACGATTCATAAGTGTCAGGGGATGTCGATACAGTCAGCAGTGGTCTCATTGAAACGGGTCTTCCAACCGGGAATGGCCTATGTTGCTCTGAGTAGAACAACTACACTGCAAGGACTGTACATAACCGACTTTGATGAGAAGAAGATCTTTGCTGATCCTGAAATCACAGCCTCCCTGGATTCAATGAAGAATGCATCACTGGAAAGTGTTATGCCCCTCTTAAAGTTTCTACAGACAACAGACAAACAACAAACATTAACAATTATCCATCACAACACGGAAGGATTACCAGCTCACATTGAAGATATCAAATCTCACCATGAGTTGACACTTGGAGATGTTTTATGTTTCACTGAAACTCATCTCTCAGGCTCTTCTGTTGCTGAAAGTCTCCAGCTGGAGGGCTACAACCTGTTCAAATGCAACAGACACCTCTCGTACACGAACCTTCCTGACATTGCAAGTAAAAGTGGCGGAGGTGTCGCCTTGTATGTCAGAAACCATTTCAAGGCCTATGAAAAGCAGTATCATCACAATGTGACTGACTTGGAGTTCTTGGTTGTCAAACTGGAGTCCCCTGTACAAGCTTTGATCGCTGTTGTTTACAGGCCACCAGATTACAGTATTGGCCTATTCCTTACTAACCTGCTGGGCCTCTTGGAATCTTTGGAAATAATGGATTGCCAACCTATAATACTCTGTAGAGATTTCAATGAAGATTTTCTGTGCAGAGAAAAGAAGCCAATATCTGACCTTCTTCACTCAAGAGGATATACCCAACTGGTCTGGGCAGCCACCACAGAAAAAAACACACTGTTGGATCAGATTTACATCTCCAGGGTGCAGCACTGTCTCCAGTCAGGAGTACTGCACAGTTATTACAGCTATCATGATCCTGTGTATTGTGTTTTGAGCAGTGGTTGTGAACACGCTTAGAGCCTGCATAAACAGGGCACGAGTGTTGCCAGGAAACAGTGGTTGTGAAACAGTGGTCATCAAACAGATAATAAAGTGGCAATGAGGGTCAGTTTATGTGGCCATAGTTATGTGGGACCATTTACAATTAGCTAAAAATCATTCTCTATATTTCATGTTCGGGGTACTTGTAAAAACTGCGGTTAGACACTGAACTCACTTACTCCCCCTCATCCATCACAGACATCTGTCCTCATCACACTCACCCTCTCCTTCGTGTGCTATAGCCTGCTTGCTGATTAGTAAGACAGATAAAGAAACAGCAAGGAGCAAAACTGCAGAGAAACTGAAAATTTGTAAGGGTTTAAATTATATGCTTTAATAAATTGCCTTGTATCCAAAAAGTTCAAAAAGTTGACTGTTCAAAATGTTAATACAATGTATAACAGAAATATACCGCCAGTTCGCTTGTGATGCAATATATTGAAATTATATGTACACTGTGTAAACTGTTTTTGACACACTTGATTTTGGGACGCGAGTCCGTCAGGTGCTACGCTTTGGCTGGGGCGGAATAAATCCTGGTAACCCTTAAGTCTGTGTCCGACAAAGTCATTTACCAATATTTCTACCTTCTACATCATTAGCACTTGTGCACTTTTTAAATTTGATCAATCAGTTGGTTAGTGTAATGTTTACTATCTTCACTCACTACAAACACTCCATAAAATTACTCTGCCCACTACATAAAGTTACTCTGCCCAGTCCTACCTTTCCACAGTTACTCCAGACACTCCAACCACACAACAGTTACTCAAGCCACTCCACCCAGTTACTCCGCCCACTCCAGTTGTAGAATCAAGAACACTTCACACAATTTCCCCAGAAATTGTAGCTTTTCTAGTTAAGTGTTCTTGCATAGCAAGACCACTTACTGTTATCTCACATATATATTATTATTATTCTTATTATAGCCAAATTTACCACCCTAACGCCTCCCACAGTTTTTACACTACATAGACAAGTAATATACCGAAACGTGCGGATTGTTCCCGAATGGTGTTCTATTACTTTGTGGAACGTTTCGCCAAATGGTTCAAGAAATATCGTCATTTTTGCGGCGAAATTGGTCCCATAGGAATGAATGGGGAAATGTTCAAAACTAGAGTGGGAGGTGAAAAAAGCTGAAAAATCAGAACATGATTTCTAAACTGCCACCACTCCCTCATTTTCAAGCCCACCTACATAAATCTTATATCAAAACGCTCAGCTATCCCTGCTGCCACTAAACATGTCCACGGCTAAGCCATAGTCCTGATAGTTTTCACAATATGACCATTTGTTTGCAACTCACACCATCCATTGACATTCATTGAAACTACACTCTAGCCCCTTTAAATTTGAAGGGCAGTTTCTAAACTGTGACTGTGCCTCCATTTTTAATATTTCAGAGACATACTATGCAACAAAATCTATTTCTGGGTCTTGTGATTCTCACAATATAAAGCTCTTTGCTGTAGGATTTATACTTTTTAAAATACGACCATTTGAAGTACTGCACAGTTATTACATCTATCATGGTTCTGTGTATTCTGTATTGAGCAGTATTTGTGAAGCATAAACAGGGCATGAGCGTTGCTAGGAAACAGTGGTTGTAAACACAAGATGCTGAGACCCCCAAATGCATGTGGTCATACCTTCATCTGCTAGACTTGATAATGCCTGTAGACTCCTCCCACAGTTTTTGCACTACAGAGACAAGTAATATACCGAAACGTGCGGATTGTTCCCGATTGGTGTGCTATTCCTTTGTGGAACGTTTCGCCGAATGGTCCACGAAATATCGTAGTTTTTGCGGCAAAATTGGTCCCATAGGAATGAATGGCGAAATGTTCAATGTCATTTAATTGGTGTGCTATTACCTTGTGGAACTTTGTGAAAAGCTGAAAAATACCAGTGTGAATCCGGCCTCAATGTCATTTAATTGGTGTGCTATTACTTTGTGGAACGTTTCGCCGAATGGTTCACGAAATATCGTCGTTTTTGCAAAGAAATTGGTCCCATAGGAATGAATGGCGAAATGTTCAAAACTAGAGTTGGAGGTGACAAAAGCTGACAACCCCATGATCAGCCAAAACATTATGACCACCCCATGATCAGAAAAAACATTATGTCCGCCCCATAAAAAAAAATATTTTTGAAAAAAAATATATATATATTTTTGAAAAAAAATATATATATATTTTTGAAAAAAAATATATATATATTTTTGAAAAAAAAATATATATTTTTGAAAAAAAAAATCATTTTTAAAAAAAAAAATAAAATTCATTTTTGAAAAAAAAAATAATTTTTGAAAAAAAAAAATTCATTTTTGAAAAAAAAAAATTCATTTTTGAAAAAAAAAAAATTCATTTTTGAAAAAAATGTTCAGCTCTTTCAGCTAATGATGGGACTTCTTCAACTTTTTTACTACTATTGATACTTTTTAAAATATTAAGCTTTTTAACACTTTTCAGTTACTCCAGCCACTCCAACCACACAACAGTTACTCAAGCCACTCCACCCAGTTATTCCGCCCACTCCAGTTGTAGAGGCAAGAACACTTTTCACAATTTCCCCAGAAATTGTAGCTTTTCTAGTTAAGTGTTCTTGCATAGCAAGACCACTTACTGTTATCTCACATATATATTATTATTATTAAGTGTTCTTGCATAGCAAGACCACTTACTGTTATCTCACATATATATTATTTTTAAGTGTTCTTGCATAGGAAGACCACTTACTGTTATCTCACATATATATTATTATTCTTATTCTTATTATTATTATAGCCAAATTTACCACCCTAACTCCTCCCACAGTTTTTACACTACATAGACAAGTAATATACCGAAACGTGCGGATTGTTCCCGAATGGTGTGCTATTATTTTGTGGAACATTTCGCCGAAAGGTTCACGAAATATCGTCGTTTTTGCGGCGAAATTGGTCCCATAGGAATGAATGGGGAAACTAGAGTGGGAGGTGACAAAAGCTGAAAAATCAGAACATGATTTCTAAACTGCCACCACTCCCTCATTTTCAAGCCCACCTACACAAATCTTATATCAAAACGTTCAGCTATCCCTGCTGCCACTAAACATGTCCACGGCTAAGCCGTAGTCCTGATAGTTTTCACAATATGACCATTTGTTTGCAACTCACACCGTCCATTGACATTCATTGAAACTACACTCTAGCCCCTTCAAATTTGAAGGGCAATTTCTAAACTGCGACCGTGCCTCCATTTTTAATATTTCAGAGACATACTATGCATCCAAATCTAGGTCTGGGTCTTGTGATTCTCACAATATAAAGCTCTTTGCTGTAGGATTTATAGTTTTTAAAATACAGCCATTTGAATTACTGCATAGTTACTACATCTATCATTATCCTGTGTTCTGTGTATTGAGCAGTATTTGTGAAGCATAAACAGGGCATGAGCGTTGCTAGGAAACAGTGGTTGTAAACACAAGATGCTGAGACACCCCAAATGCATGTGACTTCATCTGCTAGACTTGATAATGCTTGTAGACTCCTCCCACTGTTTTTACACTACAGAGACAAGTAATATACCGAAACGTGCGGATTGTTCCCGATTGGTGTGCTATTACTTTGTGGAACGTTTCACCGAATGGTTCACGAAATATCATAGTTTTTGCGGCGAAATTGGTCCCATAGGAATGAATGGCGAAATGTTCAATGTCATTTAATTGGTGTGCTATTACTTTGTGGAACTTTTTTCGCCGAATGGTTCACGAAATATCGTCGTTTTTGCGGCAATATTGGTCCCATAGGAATGAATGGTGAAATGTTCAATGTCATTTAATTGGTGTGCTATTACCTTGTGGAACTTTGTGAAAAGCTCAAATATACCAGTGTGAGTCCGGAATCAATGTCATTTAATTGGTGTGCTATTACTTTCTGGAACGTTTTGCCGAATGGTTCACGAAATATCGTCGTTTTTGCGACAAAATTGGTCCCATAGGAATGAATGGTGAAATGTTCAAAACTAGAGTGGGAGGTGACAAAAACTGACAACCCCATTATCAGCCAAAACATTATGACCGCCCCATAAAAAAAAATATTTTTGAAAAAAAATAATTCATTTTTGAAAAAAAAAATTAATTTTTGAAAAAAAAATACATTTTTTAAAAGAAAAAATTATTTTTGAAAAAAAAAATTATTTTTGAAAAAAAAAAATCATTTTTGAAAAAAAAATTCATTTTTGAAAAAAAAAATTATTTTTGAGAAAAAAATTTCATTTAAAAAAAAAAAAATCATTTTTGAAAAAAAAAATTCATTTTTGAAAAAAAAAAACTTTTGAAAAAAATGTTCAGCTCTTTCAGCTAATGATGGGACTTCAACTTTTTTACTACTATTTATACTTTTTAAAATATTAAGCTTTTTAACACTTTTCACAGTTACTCAAGCCACTCCATCCAGTTATTCCGCCCACTCCAGTTGTAGAGGCAAGAACACTTTTCACAATTTCCCCAGAAATTGTACCTTTTCTAGTTCTTATTAAGTGTTCTTGCATAGCAAGACCACTTATTGTTATCTCACATATATATTATTCTTATTATTATTATAGCCAAATTTACCACCCTAACTCCTCCCACAGTTTTTACACTACATAGACAAGTAATATACCGAAACGTGCGGATTGTTGCCGAATGGTGTGCTATTACTTTGTGGAACGTTTCGCCGAATGGTTCACGAAATATCGTAGTTTTTGCGGCCAAATTGGTCCCATAGGAATGAATGGGGAAACTAGAGTGGGAGATGGCAAAAGCTGGAAAATCAGAACATGATTTCTAAACTGCCGCCACTCCCTCATTTTCAAGCCCACCTACACAAATCTTATATCAAAACGTTCAGCTATCCCTGCTGCCACTAAACATGTCCACGGCTAAGCCATAGTCCTGATAGTTTTCACAATATGACCATTTGTTTGCAACTCACGCCGTCCATTGACATTCATTGAAACTACACTCTAGCCCCTTCAAATTTAAAGGGCAATTTCTAAACTGCGACCGTGCCTTCAGTTTTAATATTTCAGAGACATACTATGTATCAAAATCTAGGTCTGGGTCTTGTGATTCTCACAATATAAAGATCTTCGCTGTAGGATGTATAGTTTTTAAAATACGGCCATTTGTTTAGAGGTCATTTCAGGAAATTTTAGCCATTAATCAGAGTGTACGGTGTTTGTTTTGTTGCCATGGTTACCAAAGCTTCTGTTATACACAGGGGGGAGGTGGCTGGAGCATCTCAGCTCTGATTACAGAGCCCGGGGGAGGGGACAGACACACCATGTACTGATTTATAATAGAGGAATATGATGGGGCAGTTTTGATGGGGTAATTCTGATGGGGCAGTTTTGATGAAGTAGTATTTGGGAAGCATAAACAGGGCATGAGCGTTGCTAGGAAACAGTGGTTGTAAACATAAGATGCTGAGACACCCCAAATGCATGTGACTTCATCTGCTAGACTTGATAATGCTTGTAGACTCCTCCCACAGTTTTTACACTACAGAGACAAGTAATATACCGAAATGAGCGGATTGTTCCCGATTGGTGTGTTATCACTTTGTGGAATGTTTCACCGAATGGTCCACGAAATGACGTTTTTGCGGCGAAATTGGTCCCATAGGAATGAATGGCGAAATGTTCAAAACTAGAGTGGGAGGTGACAAAAGCTGACAACCCCATGATCAGCCAAAACATTATGACCACCCCATGATCAGCCAAAACATTATGACCGCCCCATGTAAAAAAAAAAAATATTTTTGAAAAAAAAAAATATTTTTGAAAAAAGTAAAAAAATAATTTTTGAAAAAAAAAAAATCATTTTTGAAAAAAAAAATTTTTGAAAAAAAAAAATATTTTTGAAAAAAAAATTTCTTTTAAAAAAAAAATTATTTTTGAAAAAAAAATATATTTGAAAAAAAAAAATATTTTTGAAAAAAAAATTTCTTTTAAAAAAAAAATTATTTTTGAAAAAAAAATATATTTGAAAAAAAAAAATATTTTTGAAAAAAAAAAATTATTTTTGAAAAAAAAATTACTTTAAAAAAAATAATAATTTCGAAAAAAAAAATTATTTTTGAAATAAAAAAATTCATTTTTGAAAAAAAAAATTACCTTTGAAAAAAAAAAATTACTTTTGAAAAAAAAAATCATTTTTGAAGAAAAAAAAATCATTTTTGATTAAAAAAAATTCATTTTTGAAAAAAAAAATTACTTTTGAAAAAAATGTTCAGCTCTTTCAGCGAATGATGGAACTTTTTTACTACTATTTATACTTTTTAAAATATTAAGCTTTTTAACACTTTTCACAGTTACTCAAGCCACTCCACCCCACCCAGTTACTCCGCCCACTCCAGTTGTAGAGGCAAGAACACTTTCACAATTTCCCCAGAAATTGTACCTTTTCTAGTTATTATTATTATTATAGCCAAATTTACCACCCTAACTCCTCCCACAGTTTTTACACTACATAGACAAGTAATATACCGAAACGTGCGTATTGTTCCCGAATGGTGTGCTATTATTTTGTGGAACGTTTCGCCGAATGGTTCACGAAATATCGTCGTTTTTGCGGCGAAATTGGTCCCATAGGAATGAATGGGGAAACTAGAGTGGGAGGTGACAAAAGCTGAAAAATCAGAACATGATTTCTAAACTGCCGCCACTCCCTCATTTTCAAGCCCACCTACACAAATCTTATATCAAAACGTTCAGCTATCCCTGCTGCCACTAAACATGTCCACGGCTAAGCCATAGTCCTGATAGTTTTCACAATATGACCATTTGTTTGCAACTCACACCGTCCATTGACATTCATTGAAACTACACTCTAGCCCCTTCAAATTTGAAGGGCAATTTCTAAACTGCAACCGTGCCTTCAATTTTAATATTTCGGAGACATACTATGTATCAAAATCTAGGTCTGGGTCTTGTGATTCTCACAATATAAAGATCTTCGCTGTAGGATTTATAGTTTTTAAAATACGGCCATTTGAATTAGTGCACAGTTACTACAGCTATCATGTGTATTGAGCAGTATTTGTGAAGCATAAACAGGGCATGAGCGTTGCTAGGAAACAGTGGTTGTAAACACAAGATGCTGAGACACCCCAAATGCATGTGACTTCATCTGCTAGACTTGATAATGCTTGTAGACTCCTCCCACAGTTTATACACTACAGAGACAAGTAATATACCAAAAAGTGCGGATTGTTCCCGATTGGTGTGCTATTACTTTGTGGAACGTTTCGCCGAATGGTCCACGAAATATCATCGTTATTGCGGCGAAATTGGTCCCATAGGAATGAATGGCGAAATGTTCAATGTCATTTAATTGGTGTGCTATTACTTTGTGGAACTTTGTGAAAAGCTGAAATATACCAGTGTGAATCCGGCCTCAATGTCATTTAATTGGTGTGCTATTACTTTGTTGAACATTTCGCCGAATGGTTCACGAAATATCGTCGTTTTTGCGGTGAAATTGGTCCCGTAGGAATGAATGGCGAAATGTTCAAAACTAGAGTGGGAGGTGACAAAAGCTGACAACCCCATGATCAGCCAAAACATTATGACCACCCCATGATCAGCCAAAACAGTATGACCGCCCCATGAAAAAAAATTTATTTTGTGGAACGTTTCACAGAATGGTTCACAAAATATCGTCGTTTTTGCGGCGAAATTGGTCCCATAGGAATGAATGGTGAAATGTTAAAAACTAGAGTGGGAGGTGACAAAAGCTGACAACCCCATGATCAGCCAAAACATTATGACCGCCCCATGAAAAAAAATATATTTTTGAAAAAAAAAAATAATTTTTGAAAAAAAAAATTAATTTTTGAAAAAAAAAATCATTTTTGAAAAAAAAATTCATTTTTGAAAAAAAATAATTCATTTTTGAAAAAAAAATTCATTTAAAAAAAAAAAAAATTCATTTTTGAAAAAAAAAAAAATCATTTTTGAAAAAAAAAATTCATTTTTGAAAAAAAAAATTATTTTTGAAAAAAAAAATTTCATTTAAAAAAAAAAAATCATTTTTGAAAAAAAAAAACTTTTGAAAAAAATGTTCAGCTCTTTCAGCTAATGATGGGACTTCAACTTTTTTACTACTATTTATACTTTTTAAAATATTAAGCTTTTTAACACTTTTCACAGTTACTCAAGCCACTCCATCCAGTTACTCCGCCCACTCCAGTTGTAGAGGCAAGAACACTTTTCACAATTTCTCCAGAAATTGTAGCTTTTCTAGTTCTTCTTATTATTATTATAGCCAAATTTACCACCCTAACTCCTCCCACAGTTTTTACACTACATAGACAAGTAATATACCCAAACGTGTGGATTGTTCCCGAATGGTGTGCTATTATTTTGTGGAACGTTTCGCCGAATGGTTTACGAAATATCGTTGTTTTTGCGGCGAAATTGGTCCCATAGGAATGAATGGCGAAATGTTCAAAACTAGAGTGGGAGGTGACAAAAGCTGACAACCCCATGATCAGCCAAAACATTATGACCGCCCCATAAAAAAAAAATATTTTCGAAAAAAAAAAATCATTTTTGAAAAAAAATTATTCATTTTTGAAAAAAAAAAATTATTTTTGAAAAAAAAAATTTCATTTAAAAAAAAAAAATCATTTTTGAAAAAAAAAAACTTTTGAAAAAAATGTTCAGCTCTTTCAGCTAATGATGGGACTTCAACTTTTTTACTACTATTTATACTTTTTAAAATATTAAGCTTTTTAACACTTTTCACAGTTACTCAAGCCACTCCATCCAGTTACTCCGCCCACTCCAGTTGTAGAGGCAAGAACACTTTTCACAATTTCCCCAGAAATTGTAGCTTTTCTAGTTCTTCTTATTATTATTATAGCCAAATTTACCACCCTAACTCCTCCCACAGTTTTTACACTACATAGACAAGTAATATACCCAAACGTGTGGATTGTTCCCGAATGGTGTGCTATTATTTTGTGGAACGTTTTGCCGAATGGTTTACGAAATATCGTTGTTTTTGCGGCGAAATTGGTCCCATAGGAATGAATGGCGAAATGTTCAAAACTAGAGTGGGAGGTGACAAAAGCTGACAACCCCATGATCAGCCAAAACATTATGACCGCCCCATAAAAAAAAAATATTTTTGAAAAAAAAAAATCATTTTTGAAAAAAAATTATTCATTTTTGAAAAAAAAATACATTTTTTAAAAGAAAAAATTATTTTTGAAAAAAAAAAAATCATTTTTGAAAAAAAAAATCATTTTTGAAAAAAAATAATTCATTTTTGAAAAAAAAAAAATATTTTTGAAAAAAAAATTACTTTTGAAAAAAAAAAATCATTTTTGAAAAAAAAAATCATTTTTGAAGAAAAAAAAATCATTTTTGAACTAAAAAAATTCATTTTTGAAAAAAAAAATTCATTTTTGAAAAAAAAAAAAATTACTTTTGAAAAAAATGTTCAGCTCTTTCAGCTAATGATGGAACTTTTTTATTTATACTTTTTAAAATATTAAGCTTTTTAACACTTTTCACAGTTACTCAAGCCACTCCACCCCACCCAGTTACTCCGCCCACTCCAGTTGTAGAGGCAAGAACACTTTCACAATTTCCCCAGAAATTGTAGCTTTTCTAGTTCTTATTAAGTGTTCTTGCATAGCAAGACCACTTACTGTTATCTCACATATATATTATTCTTATTATTATAGCCAAATTTACCACCCTAACTCCTCCCACAGTTTTTACACTACATAGACAAGTAATATACCGAAACGTGCGGATTGTTCCCGAATGGTGTGCTATTACTTTGTGTAACGTTTCGCCGAATGGTTCACGAAATATCGTCGTTTTTGCGGCAAAATTGGTCCCATAGGAATGAATGGGGAAACTAGAGTGGGAGATGACAAAAGCTGGAAAATCAGAACATGATTTCTAAACTGCCGCCACTCCCTCATTTTCAAGCCCACCTACACAAATCTTATAACAAAACGTTCAGCTATCCCTGCTGCCACTAAACATGTCCACGGCTAAGCCATAGTCCTGATAGTTTTCACAATATGACCATTTGTTTGCAACTCACGCCGTCCATTGACATTCATTGAAACTACACTCTAGCCCCCTCCAAATTTGAAGGGCAATTTCTAAACTGCGACTGTGCCTTCATTTTTAATATTTCACAGACATACTATACATCAAAATCTAGGTCTGGGTCTTGTGATTCTCACAATATAAAGATCTTCGCTGTAGGATGTATAGTTTTTAAAATACGGCCATTTGTTTAGAGGTCATTTCAGGAAATTTTAGCCATTAATCAGAGTGTACTGTTAGTGTTTGTTTTGTTGCCATGGTTACCAAAGCTTCTGTTATACACAGGGGGGAAGGTGGCTGGAGCATCTCAGCTGATTACAGAGCCCGGGGGAGGGGACAGACACACCATGTACTGATTTATAATAGAGGAATATGATGGGGCAGTTTTGATGGGGTAATTCTGATGGGGCAGTTTTGATGAAGCAGTATTTGGGAAGCATAAACAGGGCATGAGCGTTGCTAGGAAACAGTGGTTGTAAACACAAGATGCTGAGACACTCCAAATGCATGTGACTTCATCTGCTAGACTTGATAATGCTTGTAGACTCCTCCCACAGTTTTCACACTACAGAGACAAATAATATACCGAAACGAGCGGATTGTTCCCGATTGGTGTGTTATTACTTTGTGGAATGTTTTGCCGAATGGTCCACGAAATGACGTTTTTACGGCGAAATTGGTCCCATAGGAATGAATGGCGAAATGTTCAAAACTAGAGTGGGAAGTGACAAAAGCTGACAACCCCATGATCAGCCAAAACATTATGACCACCCCATGATCAGCCAAAACATTATGACCGCCCCATGTAAAAAAAAAAATATTTTTGAAAAAAAAAAAAATTTTTGAAAAAAGTAAAAAAATAATTTTTGAAAAAAAAAATATTTTTGAAAAAAAAAATATTTTTGAAAAAAAAAAATTATTTTTGAAAAAAAAAAATATTTTTGAAAAAAAAATTTCTTTTAAAAAAAAAAATATTTTTGAAAAAAAAAATATATTTGAAAAAAAAAATATTTTTGAAAAAAAAAAATTATTTTTGAAAAAAAAATTACTTTAAAAAAAATAATAATTTCGAAAAAAAAATTATTTTTGAAATACAAAAATTCATTTTTGAAAAAAAAAATTACCTTTGAAAAAAAAAATTACTTTTGAAAAAAAAAATCATTTTTGAAGAAAAAAAAATCATTTTTGATTAAAAAAAATTCATTTTTGAAAAAAAAAATTACTTTTGAAAAAAATGTTCAGCTCTTTCAGCGAATGATGGAACTTTTTTTCTACTATTTATACTTTTTAAAATATTAAGCTTTTTAACACTTTTCACAGTTACTCAAGACACTCCACCCCACCCAGTTACTCCGCCCACTCCAGTTGTAGAGGCAAGAACACTTTCACAATTTCCCCAGAAATTGTACCTTTTCTAGTTAAGTGTTCTTGCATAGCAAGACCACTTACTGTTATCTCACATATATATTATTCTTATTATTATAGCCAAATTTACCACCCTAACTCCTCCCACAGTTTTTACACTACATAGACAAGTAATATACCGAAACGTGCGGATTGTTCCCGAATGGTGTGCTATTACTTTGTGGAACGTTTCGCCGAATGGTTCACGAAATATCGTCATTTTTGCGGCGAAATTGGTCCCATAGGAATGAATGGGGAAACTAGAGTGGGAGATGACAAAAGCTGAAAAATCAGAACATGATTTCTAAACTGCCGCCACTCCCTCATTTTCAAGCCCACCTACACAAATCTTATATCAAAACGTTCAGCTATCCCTGCTGCCACTAAACATGTCCACGGCTAAGCCATAGTCCTGATAGTTTTCACAATATGACCATTTGTTTGTAACTCACGCCGTCCATTGACATTCATTGAAACTACACTCTAGCCCCCTCCAAATTTGAAGGGCAATTTCTAAACTGCGACTGTGCCTTCATTTTTAATATTTCAGAGACATACTATACATCAAAATCTAGGTCTGGGTCTTGTGATTCTCACAATATAAAGATCTTCGCTGTAGGATGTATAGTTTTTAAAATACGGCCATTTGTTTAGAGGTCATTTCAGGAAATTTTAGCCATTAATCAGAGTGTACTGTTAGTGTTTGTTTTGTTGCCATGGTTACCAAAGCTTCTGTTATACACAGGGGGGGAGGTGGCTGGAGCATCTCAGCTCTGATTACAGAGCCCGGGGGAGGGGACAGACACACCATGTACTGATTTATAATAGAGGAATATGATGGGGCAGTTTTGATGGGGTAATTCTGATGGGGCAGTTTTGATGAAGTAGTATTTGGGAAGCATAAACAGGGCATGAGCGTTGCTAGGAAACAGTGGTTGTAAACACAAGATGCTGAGACACCCCAAATGCATGTGACTTCATCTGCTAGACTTGATAATGCTTGTAGACTCCTCCCACAGTTTTTACACTACAGAGACAAGTAATATACTGAAACGTGCGGATTTTTCCCGATTGGTGTGCTATTACTTTGTGGAACGTTTCGCCGAATGGTCCACGAAATATCGTCGTTTTTGCGGCAAAATTGGTCCCATAGGAATGAATGGCGAAATGTTCAAAACTAGAGTGGGAGGTGACAAAAGCTGACAACCCCATGATCAGCCAAAACATTATGACCACCCCATGATCAGCCAAAACATTATGACCGCCCCATGTAAAAAAAAAAATATTTTTGAAAAAAATAAAAATTTATTTTTGAAAAAAAAAATATTTTTGAAAAAAAAAATATTTTTGAAAAAAAAATATATTTTTGAAAAAAAAATTACTTTTGAAAAAAAAAAAAATTAAAAAAAAAATCATTTTTGAAAAAAACAAAATTCATTTTTGAAAAAAAAAATTTCATTTTTGAAAAAAAAAATCATTTAAAAAAATCATTTTTGAAAAAACAAAAAAACAAAATCATTTTTGAAAAAACAAAAAAACAAAATCATTTTTGAAAAAAAAAAATCACAAAGCTCTGAGGGGAATTATAGCTCCTCTCACACAGCTCTAAGGACAATTATAGCATTACAGCTCCTCCCACACAGCTTGGAGGGAAGTTATAGCTCCTCCAATACAGCTTTGAGGGGAATTATAGCTCCTCCCACACAGCTCAAAGGGGAATTATAGTTTCTCCCACACCGCTGTGAGGGGAATTATAGCTCCTCCTACACAACTCTGAGGGGAATTATAGTTTCTCCCACACCGCTGTGAGGGGAATTATAGCTCCTCCCACACAGCTTTGAGGGGAATTATAGCTCCTCCCACACAGCTCAAGGGGGAATTATAGCATTATAGCTTAGCATTATAGCTCCTCCCACACAACTCTGAGGGGAATTATAGTTTCTCCCACACCGCTGTGAGGGGAATTATAGCTCCTCCTACACAGCTCTGAGGGGAATTACAGCTTAGCATTATAGCTCCTCCCACACAGCTGAGGAGAATTAGAGCTCCTCCCACACAACTCTGAGAGGAATTATAGTTTCTTCCACACCGCTGTGAGGGGAATTATAGCTCCTTTTAAACAGCTCTGAGGGGAATTATAGCTTCTCCCACACAACTCTGATGGGAAATGTAGCTTCTCCCACACAGCTCTGAGGGGAAATATAGCTTCTCCCACACAGCTCTAAGGGGAATTATAGCTCCTCCCACACAACACTAAGGGGAATTGTATCTCCTCCCACACAGCTCTGAGGGGAATTATAGCATTATTGCTCCTCCCACACAGCTCAGAGGGGAGTTATAGCTCCTCCCACACAGCTCTGAGGCGAATTATAGCTCCTCCTCCAACACAACTCTGAGGGGAATTATAGCTCTTCGAACAAAGCTCTGAGGAGAATTATAGCTCCTTCCACAAATATCATCATGCCATCTAAAGGAAAGAGATCTAAAGCTGCAAAGATACGCTGGACTAAACTGGATCCGGAGCCCCACAGCAGCATAGTGGATATGGAGGTTTGTGACAGTGAATGTGCCCAGGAGGTACATAGTGAACCTGTGGTGTCATTTTCATGTTCAACTCAGTGTCAAGTTCAAGAGCACAGTGACAGTGTGATGGGCACTTCTGAAAACCATGGCATGCAAGAACCATGTGTACCAAGTGAGATTTCTGTGCAGGCATCATTTCATCAGGGTCATCATGGCTATGGAAGGTTAAGGAACAAACAGTGTACATGCATGGCTCTGACATTTTTGGCATACCACAGTGAGCTTGATGATGTGAGAAAGGGTGATCTTGATCAAATACTGAAGAAGGGCAACAGCTTGTATGGCTCAACAATAAAACAGCTAAAACAAAGAAATGTCTATCAGCATCAACACTTGACAATGGAAGAAGTGCCCCTCAGAGTCAACACTGACAAATATGAGTATAACGTTGTTAAATCTCCAGTGTTATCGGGATGTATGAGAGACACGGTAGACGGTGACAACCAAGGTTGGTTTGTTGACCTCTCCACAAGACTTCAGTGCCTCAATGCAGATGTTACACATGCACTTTTTATAGTAGTGCCATATTGCATTGCATTGTTCAGAGACAAGTCTGGGAGATATGGACTGTTTGATTCTCATAGTCGAAATAAGGATGGACTTCCTGCCACTGGAAAAGGAAAAGCTGTTATGATCACTTTTACACATTTGAGTGATATGGGGGCAAGGATTTATAAGTTGTATGAATTGCTCCTTACAGACACCAGAGGCCCTATTGATGGACTGCAGTATGACTTCATGCCAGTCTCATTTCATTGTGCAAGACGTCTGTCAGATGGTTTGCTGTCCCCACTGGTGCAATCTGACAAACCACATAATGCAAAGCATGTGGAGAACAAAGTGACACAGATGACCAAAGATGTAACACACACTGGATTCCCAGCCAGCAAGCATTCTCCACGGTCAGTTGATGCGAAATCCTCACAGGGCATATGGAAGGACAGTAAGGCATTGTCCAAATTAAATGCACAGAGACGACAAAAACTGAAGACAAGACACAGAAATGAAAGAAGGCGTGATTTCAAGGCTACAAAGATGTCTGTCACCAATAAGAAAAGGACATACATCACCAGCCGATACAGAGCAGATGCTGATTTTAAGTTGAAGCAGAAGCAATATATCATTCGCAAATATGCAACAGATGCCAATTTCAACTTGAAGCAGAAGCAATACATCACCAGAAAATATGCGACAAATGCAGATTTCAACTTGAAACAGAAGCAGTACACCACCAGAAAATATGCGACAAATGCAGATTACAACTTGAAGAAGAAGCAATACATCACCAGAAAATATGCCACAAATGTCGATTTCAAGTTGAAGCAGAAGCAATACATCACCAGAAAATATCATAATGATCCTGCTTTCAGAAAACGTCACTTGCAACATTGCATGAGTTACATGAAAATGAAGCATCAAACTCAAGCAGATTTTCGCATAACCCATAAGATGCAATGTGCCTTCAAAATAAGAATGAAATACAGACGATGGACTCGTGTCATGCGGGAATGCAGTCAACCAGTGGACAACAGCCTAATGCAGACAGCTATATCCACTTTCCATGAATGCATTAAAGCTGGGCCAACATTTGTGTGCACGATGTGTCATCGCACCCTTTTCCCTAACCAAGTGAAACATTGCATTCACAGCAATTACAAGAAGAATCTACACATTGTTGCTGCCTGTTTGACAGGGAAATATGTCCATGTGTGCAACAATCACTGTCAAGGACCTGAACAATGCACCGTACCAGATGAAAGGACCAAAGAATGGGTTTGTCACAACTGTGATTTGCATTTAAAAGCAGGACACAAATCATCCATCGCTGTAGCTGACAACATGGAGCTGGCGCCCATTCCCCCAGAGCTCTGCGATTTGAATGTGCTGGAAAGACAACTTTTGGCCAAAATACTGCCATTTGCCAAGATCATCACACTTCCCAAAGGTCGACAGGCAGCTATACATGGCGCTGTAGTGTGTGTGCCATCCGAGGTGGAAACCACGGTCAATACTCTACCAAGATCGCACAGCAAATCCCAGTTACACAGAGTCAAGCTGAAAAGACGTCTGACTTACAAAGGCCACCAGCTGTTTCATTATGTCAACATGGGAAATGTAGTAGCAGGTCTGTCAAAACTCATTGACACACACCCCGACTACAGTGACATTTCAATTAGAGTGGATGAGACAATCGCTGATGATGATGATAATGATGATGGGATGGAACTCGACAGTTGTGACGAAACTGAAATGATGGAGATACTTGAACGCATCGAAAATTGTGATCCATCAGAGGTACAGTCTGCATGTTTACCGGCTGCTTCTGAGCAACAGGAAGGCCATGACCAACAACCTCCCAATGCAGAGGATGAGAAGGATACACTAAGACCTGGAATTGGCCTAGACAGTTGTTTGCAGCCATCTGACCTTGGAGAGGAAGCACTGACACACGGTGATGGAATATTCAGCATTGCACCTGCACAAGGAAACACACCTGTCAGCTTCTTTAAAGTTCCTAGGCTTGAGGCAATGGCTTTCCCTGTTCAGTTCCCTACTGGACAGAATACATTGGACCAGGCAAGACAAGTCAAACTGTCCCCGAGCATGTATTTCAATGCAAGGCTTTTTTGTGTTGATACTCGTTTTGCAAGAGACACAAGCTACCTCTTCTTTGCGCAGTTTGTCACAGAAACACACATGGCCAAAAGCAGCATGTCCATCCAGTTAAGGAAAGGAAAACCCAATACCAGGGATGGATGGAAAATATCCAACAAGCTGCTACAGGACAAGTGTGAGGTTGAGAGGTTGGTGCGAAACCGAGATGCCACAAGGTTCATGCAACCACTGAGAGGGAGTCCAGCTTACTGGGATAAAAATCTGAAGAATTTGCTAGCCATGGTCAGACAATTGGGTAAGCCAACATTTTTTCTTACCTTCTCTGCTGCAGAATTCAGATGGCCAGAGGTAATAACGGCAATAAAGGCACAACAAGGTCAAAAGGTGGATTTTGCGGGGCTAGACTGGGCTGAAAAGTGTGACATTCTTCGAGGCAACCCAGTGACCACCATGCGCATGTTTGACAAACGGGTTGATGCTCTGATGCGAGAGCTGCTGTTGGGTCCTGCACAGCCAATTGGTGAAGTTATCGATTACTTTTACCGGGTTGAATTTCAGGCGAGAGGGAGCCCTCATATACATTGTCTCTGTTGGGTAGCAGGAGCTCCTATATTTGGACAAGACAGTGATGACAAGGTGTGTGCCTTTATAGATCATAACATCTCATGCCAGCTGCCTGATGAAGCCAAACAGGCCTTACTTCACAGATTTGTAACAGAACTTCAAATGCACAGCAGATCTCATTCAAAATCATGCAAGAAAGGTAACAGAGTATGCAGATTTGGATTTCCAAAGCCACCTATTAGAAAAACGAGGATAACTTACCCGATGCCAGAAGAACAAGGAGATTGTGCAATGAAACCACAAGCAGCCAAAAACAAACTGAAACCAGTCTGGGATTTGCTTAATAACCCAAAAGTGCAGCTTGAAGACATGTCACAGCTACTGGCACAGTGTGATATGACTTTGAATCAGTACAACTCCTACATTCAGGCATTGACCTCCTCAAGCGTGATTCTAATGAAGCGTGATGTCAAGGACTGCTGGGTGAACAACTATAATCCACATTTGCTGACGGCCTGGAATGCCAACATGGACATCCAGTACATTCTTGATGAGTATGGTTGCATCATGTACATGTTGTCCTACATATCCAAGCCAGAACGGGAGCTGAGTGACTATCTCAAAACAATAGTCAAAGAAATGAGCCCAGAAACAGCGACAGAACGAGAAGAAATGAAAGAGGTTCTTCAGGCTTATTCAAAACACAGAGAGGTCAGCGCCCAGGAGTCTGTGGCCCGTACGTGCAGCCTGAAAATGAAGTCTTGCTCACGTGAGATTGTTTTTCTGCCAACTGGTGACAACGCACTGAAAATGAGTCTCCCGCTCAGTGCATTGCAGAACAAACCAGCCGATTCTCTTAATGTGTGGATGATGAGTTTTGTCGACAAATACAGAGCCAGACCTGAAACACCAGAGTTTGAGTCCATGTGTCTGGCAGACTTTGCATCCCATTACAGGGTTGTCTATGGCAAGCAGAAGGAAGATGGCAAGCAAAAGGAAGACAGCAAGCGTGACAGCCTATTGAATGAAATGGGAATGATTCAAAAACGCACGAGAGGGAAGCCTGCAATCATCAGGTACGCACGCTTCTCAGAGAAGAAGGACCCTGAGAACTACTACGGCAGACTGCTTAAACTGTACCTCCCCCACCGTTCAGAGTCATCACTGAAAACTGTAAGGTTCCCAACACACCAGGATTTTTACAAAGGCGCCTGTGTGAGCTTACCAGGAGAAGAAGCAATCCAAGCAGTGTCTGCAATTGTTACCAGCAACCAAAAGAAGTTCGAACAACACAACAAAATTGTGGAACAAGTCTTGGATGACTTTGTAAAAAACGGACCTGTTGAAGATGCTTGGAACACCTTTGCCCCAGAAGCTGAGTTGGATAGGTTGGAATGTGTAGAGGAACGCAAAGAAGGGGAGCCACTTCATGAGAATGAACAAGATGATGTTCCGGAGTATACACGTCACAAACAAACAGGTGGAATTGCGCTTACTGTGAAAGCCCCACAAATGTGCCCTGATTTCCTTCGGAAAATGTACAGAAACCTTAACCGGACACAAGCTCAGACATTCTACTCAGTTTGTGACTGGTGCACTAACCGTGTGCGTGGCCTAAATCCTGACCCATTCTATTACTTTGTCACTGGTGGTGCAGGGACAGGCAAATCACACCTGATAAAGTGCATCTATGCTGAGGCGACAAAGATACTCTGTAAACTTACCAGACTACGTGAGGAAGCAGACATATCCATGCCCAGCGTTTTACTAACTGCATTTACAGGAACAGCAGCTTTCAACATTTCAGGCAACACATTGCATTCTCTGCTGAAGTTGCCAAGAAGCTTGAAGCCACCCTACCAAGGACTTGGAAATCTAATAGATGAAGTGAGGGCACAGCTGTCAAATGCGGAGATCATTGTTATTGACGAGGTGTCAATGATTTCAAAGCCCCTGTTTGCCTACATCAACTGGAGATTACAGCAAATCAAAGGCAGTAAGAAACCTTTTGGTGGTATGTCAGTACTAGCAGTAGGAGACTTTTACCAGGTCCCCCCGCTGGGAAAAAGTAAGCCACTCTGCGTGTTTGAGGAAAATACCAATGACGTCTGGAAAGACAACTTTCAGATGATCACGCTGACAGAGATCATGCGACAGAAGGAAGACATTTCATTTGCTGAGCTTTTGAATAGAATCAGAGTCAAGCAGAAGACTGGCACCTTAAGCAATGATGACAAAGCTCTGCTTGCTCAGGCTTTTACAGATCCCACCCACTGCCCTAATGACGTGCTACACATATTTGCCACCAACAAAGAGGTTCACAAACATAATGCTGCAACTGTGTCTGTTCTCCATTCAAACGTCACCAACATAGATGCCGACGATTACAGAAAAGACCCTAAGACAGGAGTGATGCTGAGGCAACACCAACCTTTCAAAGGACACAAAGACAATCTGATTGACACACTGCAAGCAGCTGAAGGTGCCCGTATCATGATCACAAGAAACATTGATGTAGAAGACGGGCTTGTTAACGGGACATTTGGCAAGATTGCAAGAATAATCATCCAGACTGAGAATGGTGCTACTACGGTAAACAAGCTTGGGCTTGTGCTGGACAATCCAAATGCAGGACAGAGATACCGTAACAAGTCGTCTTGTGATGCTGACAACTTGGTGTACATAGAAAGGGTAGAGGAAAACCTGAGACAGAAAGGAGTTGTTCGCAGGCAGTTCCCCCTGAAGTTGGCTTTTGGATGTACGATTCATAAGTGTCAGGGGATGTCGATACAGTCGGCAGTGGTCTCATTGAAACGGGTCTTCCAACCGGGAATGGCCTATGTTGCTCTGAGTAGAACGACTACACTACAAGGACTGTACATAACCGACTTTGATGAGAAGAAGATCTTTGCTGATCCTGAAATCACAGCTTCCCTGGATTCAATGAAGAATGCATCACTGGAAAGTGTTATGCCCCTCTTAAAGTTTCTACAGACAACAGACAAACAGCAAACATTAACAATTATCCATCACAACACGGAAGGATTACCAGCTCACATTGAAGATATCAAATCTCACCATGAGTTGACACTTGGACATGTTTTATGTTTCACTGAAACTCATCTCTCAGGCTCTTCTGTTGCTGAAAGTCTCCAGCTGGAGGGCTACAACCTGTTCAAACGCAACAGACACCTCTCGTACACAAACCTTCCTGACATTGCAAGTAAAAGTGGCGGAGGTGTCGCCTTGTATGTCAGAAACCATTTCAAGGCCTATGAAAAGCAGTATCATCACAATGTGACTGACTTGGAGTTCTTGGTTGTCAAACTGGAGTCCCCTGTACAAGCTTTGATCGCTGTCGTTTACAGGCCACCGGATTACAGTATTGGCCAATTCCTTACTAACCTGCTGGGCCTCTTGGAATCTTTGGAAATAATGGATTGCCAACCTATAATACTCTGTGGAGATTTCAATGAAGATTTTCTGTGCAGAGAAAAGAAGCCAATATCTGACCTTCTTCACTCAAGAGGATATACTCAACTGGTCTGGGCAGCCACCACAGAAAAAAACACACTGTTGGATCACATTTACATCTCCAGGGTGCAGCAGTGTCTCCAGTCAGGAGTACTGCACAGTTATTACAGCTACCATTATCCTGTGTATTGTGTTTTGAGCAGTGGTTGTGAACACGCTTAGAGCCTGCATAAACAGGGCATGAGTGTTGCCAGGAAACAGTGGTTGTGAGACAGTGGTCATCAAACAGATAAAGTGGCAATGAGGGTCAGTTTACGTGGCCATAGTTATGTGGGACCATTTACAATTAGCTAAACATCATTCTCTATATTTCATGTTCGGTGTACTTGTTAGACACTGAACTCACTTACTCCCCCCCATCCATCACAGACATCTGTCCTCTTCATATAGTAAGAGGAATACCGCGCTGTAGTGCACCCAAAAAGGGTACCTGTTCGTGAAATATTGTGAATGACCAAATAGGGGATAACCAAAATAGTGATGAAAATAACTTAGTGAAAAAAAATTAAAAAAAACTACATAATAACAAAAGCAGCCACTCTATGTGAGATACACACACTAATACAACAATATAACAAATATAGCAGCGCTGTAAATAGGAGTAAATACTAGTACCAGTGTTGAATAGGACTAATTGGTTAGAACCCAAATTAAATAACTAACACAGTTCTTGAAACCTAAATCAATAAGTGTTCACTGGACAGTCCTAACACAGTGAATAAAGTCCAAATAAATGTTGTGAAAATACATAGGCTCAGACCCCATTTTTTTAAAGCAGGAAATGTAAAATAGAAAAAATTCCTCCACCGCACCACGGTGGTAGCTGAAAATAAAATGCGCGCTTACCAAACGGCAAGCACAAGGGGGCTTGCGACCTTAACCCGGTCAGGGCCTTTCATTGGATGGGCTTCTAGGAAACGACATGCCACTTCATACAGCCAAAGGGTGATGATACCACTAGTCCACCAAGTCACAGGAAATCACTCTTATCATGGAGATTAATAAAAGACTCCTAGCTGGGGGGTTGTTCTCATTTAGGGGTACCCCGGGAAAAGAGAGGGAAACAACATAGCGTAATCCTGGTTTTGAGGTTTATTAAAAGAATTAAAATAACACTTACAGTGTAGCAGATTCAAATAAGCATAAGAAGCCGGCTGGCTAAAACGATCACCCGTCCTACAGACGGTAGATGCAGCACGTCAGCTCGCCCTATCACACTGTCCTCATCACACTCACCCTCTCCTTCCTGTGCTATAGCCTGCTTGCTGATTAGTAAGACAAAGAAACAGCAAGGAGCAAAACTGCAGAGAAACTGAAAATTTGTAAGGGTTTAAAGTATATGCTTTAATGAATTGCCTTGTATCCAAAAAGTTCAAAAAGTTGACTGTTCAAAATGTTAATGTTAATGTATAACGGAAATATACCGCCAGTTCGCTTGTGATGCAATATATTGAAATTATATGTACACTGTGTAAACTGTTTTTGACACACTTGATTTTGGGACGCGAGTCCGTCAAGTGCTATGCTTTGGCTGGGGCGGAATAAATCCTGGTAACCCTTAAGTCTGTGTCCGACAAAGTCATTTACCGATATTTCTACCTTCTACATCATTAGCACTTGTGCACTTTTTAAATTTGATCAATCAATTGGTTAGTGTAATGTTTACTATCTTTACTCACTACAAACACTCCACACAGTTACTCTGCCCATCTGCCCAGTTCAACCTTTCCACAGTTACTCCAACCACACAACAGTTACTCCAGGCACTCCCCCCAGTTACTCCGCTCACTCCAGATGTAGAGGCAAGAACACTTTTCACAATTTCCCCAGAAATTGTACCTTTTCTAGTTATTATTATTATTATTATAGCCAAATTTACCACCCTAACTCCTCCCACAGTTTTTACACTACATAGACAAATAATATACCGAAACGTGCGGATTGTTCCCGAATGGTGTGCTATTATTTTGTGGAACGTTTCGCCAAATGGTTCACGAAATATCGTTGTTTTTGCGGCAAAATTGGTCCCATAGGAATGAATGGGGAAACTAGAGTGGGAGGTGACAAAAGCTGAAAAATCAGAACATGATTTCTAAACTGCCGCCACTCCCTCATTTTCAAGCCCACCTACACAAATCTTATATCAAAACGTTCAGCTATCCCTGCTGCCACTAAACATGTCCACGGCTAAGCCATAGTCCTGATAGTTTTCACAATATGACCATTTGTTTGCAACTCACACCGTCCATTGACATTCATTGAAACTACACTCTAGCCCCTTCAAATTTGAAGGGCAATTTCTAAACTGCGACCGTGCCTTCAATTTTAATATTTCAGAGACATACTATGTATTAAAATCTAGGTCTGGGTCTTGTGATTCTCACAATATAAAGATCTTCGCTGTAGGACGTATAGTTTTTAAAATACGGCCATTTGTTTAGAGGTCATTTCAGGAAATTTTAGCCATTAATCAGAGTGTACGGTGTTTGTTTTGTTGCCATGGTTACCAAAGCTTCTGTTATACACAGGGGGGGAGGTGGCTGGAGCATCTCAGCTCTGATTACAGAGCCCGGAGGAGGGGACAGACACACCATGTACTGATTTATAATAGAGGAATATGATGGGGCAGTTTTGATGGGGTAATTCTGATGGGGCAGTTTTGATGAAGTAGTATTTGGGAAGCATAAACAGGGCATGAGCGTTGCTAGGAAACAGTGGTTGTAAACACAAGATGCTGAGACACCCCAAATGCATGTGGTCATACCTTCCTCTGCTAGACTTGATAATGCTTGTAGACTCCTCCCACAGTTTTTACACTACAGAGACAAGTAATATACCGAAACGAGCGGATTGTTCCTGATTGGTGTGTTATTACTTTGTGGAACGTTTCGCCGAATGGTCCACGAAATGTCATTTTTGCGGCGAAATTGGTCCCATAGGAATGAATGGCAAAATGTTCAAAACTAGAGTGGGAGGTGACAAAAGCTGACAACCCCATGATCAGCCAAAACATTATGACCACCCCATGATCAGCCAAAACATTATGACCGCCCCATGTAAAAAAAAAAATATTTTTGAAAAAAAAAAAAATATTTTTGAAAAAAAAAATCATTTTTGAAAAAAAAAAATCTTTTTTGAAAAAAAAAATCATAATTTTTGAAAAAAATGTTCAGCTCTTTCAGCTAATGATGAGACTTCAACTTTTTTACTACTATTTATACTTTTTAAAATATTAAGCTTTTTAACACTTTTCACAGTTACTCCAGCCATTCCAACCACACAACAGTTACTCAAGCCACTCCACCCAGTTACTCCGCCCACTCCAGTTGTAGAGGCAAGAACACTTTTCACAATTTCCCCAGAAATTGTAGCTTTTCTAGTTAAGTGTTCTTGCATAGCAAGACCACTTACTGTTATCTCACATATATATTATTCTTATTATTATAGCCAAATTTACCACCCTAACTCCTCCCACAGTTTTTACACTACATAGACAAGTAATATACCGAAACGTGCGGATTGTTCCTGAATGGTGTGCTATTACTTTGTGGAACGTTTCGCCGAATGGTTCACGAAATATCGTCGTTTTTGCGGCGAAATTGGTCCCATAGGAATGAATGGGGAAACTAGAGTGGGAGATGACAAAAGCTGGAAAATCAGAACATGATTTCTAAACTGCCGCCACTCCCTCATTTTCAAGCCCACCTACACAAATCTTATATCAAAACGTTCAGCTATCCCTGCTGCCACTAAACATGTCCACGGCTAAGCCATAGTCCTGATAGTTTTCACAATATGACCATTTGTTTGCAACTCACGCCGTCCATTGACATTCATTGAAACTACACTCTAGCCCCCTCCAAATTTGAAGGGCAATTTCTAAACTGCGACTGTGCCTTCATTTTTAATATTTCAGAGACATACTATACATCAAAATCTAGGTCTGGGTCTTGTGATTCTCACAATATAAAGATATTCGCTGTAGGATGTATAGTTTTTAAAATACGGCCATTTGTTTAGAGGTCATTTCAGGAAATTTTAGCCATTAATCAGAGTGTACTGTTAGTGTTTTGTTGCCATGGTTACCAAAGCTTCTGTTATACACAGGGGGGAAGGTGGCTGGAGCATCTCAGCTGATTACAGAGCCCGGGGGAGGGGACAGACACACCATGTACTGATTTATAATAGAGGAATATGATGGGGCAGTTTTGATGGGGTAATTCTGATGGGGCAGTTTTGATGAAGCAGTATTTGGGAAGCATAAACAGGGCATGAGCGTTGCTAGGAAACAGTGGTTGTAAACACAAGATGCTGAGACACTCCAAATGCATGTGACTTCATCTGCTAGACTTGATAATGCTTGTAGACTCCTCCCACAGTTTTCACACTACAGAGACAAATAATATACCGAAACGAGCGGATTGTTCCCGATTGGTGTGTTATTACTTTGTGGAATGTTTTGCCGAATGGTCCACGAAATGAAGTTTTTGCGGCGAAATTGGTCCCATAGGAATGAATGGCGAAATGTTCAAAACTAGAGTGGGAAGTGACAAAAGCTGACAACCCCATGATCAGCCAAAACATTATGACCACCCCATGATCAGCCAAAACATTATGACCACCCCATGTAAAAAAAAAAATATTTTTGAAAAAAAAAAAATTTTTTTGAAAAAAGTAAAAAAATAATTTTTGAAAAAAAAAAAATCATTTTTGAAAAAAAAAAAAAATATTTTTGAAAAAAAAAATATTTTTGAAAAAAAAAAATTATTTTTGAAAAAAAAAAATATTTTTGAAAAAAAAATTTCTTTTAAAAAAAAAATTATTTTTGAAAAAAAAATATATTTGAAAAAAAAAAAAAAATATTTGAAAAAAAAAAAAAATTATTTTTGAAAAAAAAATTACTTTAAAAAAAATAATAATTTCGAAAAAAAAATTATTTTTGAAATAAAAAAATTCATTTTTGAAAAAAAAAATTACCTTTGAAAAAAAAATTACTTTTGAAAAAAAAAATCATTTTTGATTAAAAAAAATTCATTTTTGAAAAAAAAAATTACTTTTGAAAAAAATGTTCAGCTCTTTCAGCGAATGATGGAACTTTTTTACTACTATTTATACTTTTTAAAATATTAAGCTTTTTAACACTTTTCACAGTTACTCAAGCCACTCCACCCCACCCAGTTACTCCGCCCACTCCAGTTGTAGAGGCAAGAACACTTTCACAATTTCCCCAGAAATTGTACCTTTTCTAGTTATTCTTATTCTTATTATTGCCAAATTTACCACCCTAACTCCTCCCAGAGTTTTTACACTACATAGACAAGTAATATACCGAAACGTGCGGATTGTTCCCGAATGGTGTGCTATTATTTTGTGGAACGTTTCGCCGAATGGTTCACGAAATATCGTCATTTTTGTGGTGAAATTGGTCCCATAGGAATGAATGGGGAAACTAGAGTGGGAGGTGACAAAAGCTGAAAAATCAGAACATGATTTCTAAACTGCCGCCACTCCCTCATTTTCAAGCCCACCTACACAAATCTTATATCAAAACGTTCAGCTATCCATGCTGCCACTAAACATGTCCACGGCTAAGCCATAGTCCTGATAGTTTTCACAATATGACCATTTGTTTGCAACTCACGCCGTCCATTGACATTCATTGAAACTACACTCTAGCCCCTTCAAATTTGAAGGGCAATTTCTAAACTGCGACCGTGCCTCCATTTTTAATATTTCAGAGACATACTATACATCAAAAATCATTTTTGAAGAAAAAAAAATCATTTTTGATTAAAAAAAATTCATTTTTGAAAAAAAAAATTACTTTTGAAAAAAATGTTCAGCTCTTTCAGCGAATGATGGAACTTTTTTACTACTATTTATACTTTTTAAAATATTAAGCTTTTTAACACTTTTCACAGTTACTCAAGCCACTCCACCCCACCCAGTTACTCCGCCCACTCCAGTTGTAGAGGCAAGAACACTTTCACAATTTCCCCAGAAATTGTAGCTTTTCTAGTTATTAAGTGTTCTTGCATAGCAAGACCACTTACTGTTATCTCACATATATATTATTCTTATTATTATAGCCAAATTTACCACCCTAACTCCTCCCACAGTTTTTACACTACATAGACAAGTAATATACCGAAACGTGCGGATTGTTCCCGAATGGTGTGATATTACTTTGTGGAACGTTTCGCCGAATGGTTCACGAAATATCGTCGTTTTTGCGGCGAAATCGGTCCCATAGGAATGAATGGGGAAACTAGAGTGGGAGATGACAAAAGCTGGAAAATCAGAACATGATTTCTAAACTGCCGCCACTCCCTCATTTTCAAGCCCACCTACACAAATCTTATATCAAAACGTTCAGCTATCCCTGCTGCCACTAAACATGTCCACGGCTAAGCCATATTCCTGATAGTTTTCACAATATGACCATTTGTTTGCAACTCACGCCGTCCATTGACATTCATTGAAACTACACTCTAGCCCCCTCCAAATTTGAAGGGCAATTTCTAAACTGCGACCGTGCCTTAATTTTTAATATTTCAGAGACATACTATACATCAAAATCTAGGTCTGGGTCTTGTGATTCTCACAATATAAAGATCTTCGCTGTAGGATGTATAGTTTTTAAAATACGGCCATTTGTTTAGAGGTCATTTCAGGAAATTTTAGCCATTAATCAGAGTGTACTGTTAGTGTTTGTTTTGTTGCCATGGTTACCAAAGCTTCTGTTATACACAGGGGGGGAGGTGGCTGGAGCATCTCAGCTCTGATTACAGAGCCCGGGGGAGGGGACAGACACACCATGTACTGATTTATAATAGAGGAATATGATGGGGCAGTTTTGATAGGGCAATTCTGATGGGGCAGTTTTGATGAAGTAGTATTTGGGAAGCATAAACAGGGCATGAGCGTTGCTAGGAAACAGTGGTTGTAAACACAAGATGCTGAGACACCCCAAATGCATGTGACTTCATCTGCTAGACTTGATAATGCTTGTAGACTCCTCCCATAGTTTTTACACTACAGAGACAAGTAATATACCGAAACGAGCGGATTGTTCCCGATTGGTGTGTTATTACTTTGTGGAACGTTTCGCCGAATGGTCCACGAAATGACGTTTTTGCGGCGAAATTGGTCCCATAGGAATGAATGGCGAAATGTTCAAAACTAGAGTGGGAGGTGACAAAAGCTGACAACCCCATGATCAGCCAAAACATTATGACCACCCCATGATCAGCCAAAACATTATGACCGCCCCATGTAAAAAAAAATATATTTTTGAAAAAAAAAAAAATTTTTGAAAAAAAAAAAAAAAATTTTTGAAAAAAATAAAAATAAAATCATTTTTGAAAAAAAAATATTTTTGAAAAAAAAAATATTTTCGAAAAAAAAATTATTTTGAAAAAAAAAATTATTTTTGAAAAAAAAATTTATAATTTTTGAAAAAAAAAATCATAATTTTTGAAAAAAATGTTCAGCTCTTTCAGCTAATGATGAGACTTCAACTTTTTTGCTACTATTTATACTTTTTAAAATATTAAGCTTTTTAACACTTTTCACAGTTACTCCAGCCACTCCAACCACACAACAGTTACTCAAGCCACTCCACCCAGTTACTCCGCCCACTCCAGTTGTAGAGCCAAGAACACTTTTCACAATTTCCCCAGAAATTGTACCTTTTCTAGTTCTTATTCTTATTATTGCCAAATTTACCACCCTAACTCCTCCCAGAGTTTTTACACTACATAGACAAGTAATATACCGAAACGTGCGGATTGTTCCCGAATGGTGTGCTATTATTTTGTGGAACGTTTCGCCGAATGGTTCACGAAATATCGTCATTTTTGTGGTGAAATTGGTCCCATAGGAATGAATGGGGAAACTAGAGTGGGAGGTGACAAAAGCTGAAAAATCAGAACATGATTTCTAAACTGCCGCCACTCCCTCATTTTCAAGCCCACCTACACAAATCTTATATCAAAACGTTCAGCTATCCATGCTGCCACTAAACATGTCCACGGCTAAGCCATAGTCCTGATAGTTTTCACAATATGACCATTTGTTTGCAACTCACGCCGTCCATTGACATTCATTGAAACTACACTCTAGCCCCTTCAAATTTGAAGGGCAATTTCTAAACTGCGACCGTGCCTCCATTTTTAATATTTCAGAGACATACTATACATCAAAATCTAGGTCTTGGTCTTGTGATTCTCACAATATAAAGATATTCGCTGTAGGATTTATAGTTTTTAAAATACGGCCATTTGAATTACTGCATAGTTACTACATCTACCATGGTCCTGTGTACTGTGTATGGAGCAGTATTTGTGAAGCATAAACAGGGCATGAGCGTTGCTAGGAAACAGTGGTTGTAAACACAAGATGCTGAGACACCCCAAATGCATGTGACTTCATCTGCTAGACTTGATAATGCTTGTAGACTCCTCCCACAGTTTTTACACTACAGAGACAAGTAATATACCGAAACGTGCGGATTGTTCCCGATTGGTGTGCTATTACTTTGTGGAATGTTTCACCGAATGGTTCACGAAATATCGTCGTTTTTGCGGCAATATTGGTCCCATAGGAATGAATGGTGAAATGTTCAATGTCATTTAATTGGTGTGCTATTACCTTGTGGAACTTTGTGAAAAGCTGAAATATACCAGTGTGAATCCGGAATCAATGTCATTTAATTGGTGTGCTATTACTTTCTGGAACGTTTTGCCGAATGGTTCACGAAATATCGTCGTTTTTGCGACGAAATTGGTCCCTTAGGAATGAATGGCGAAATGTTCAAAACTAGAGTGGGAGGTGACAAAAGCTGACAACCCCATGATCAGCCAAAACATTATGACCGCCCCATAAAAAAAAAATATTTTTGGAAAAAAAAATCATTTTTGAAAAAAAATTCATTTTTGAAAAAAAAAAATCATTTTTGAAAAAAAAAAAACATTTTTTAAAAGAAAAAATTATTTTTGAAAAAAAAAATCATTTTTGAAAAAAAAAAATCATTTTTGAAAAAAATTCATTTTTGAAAAAAATTCATTTTTGAAAAAAAAAATTCATTTTTGAAAAAAAATAATTCATTTAAAAAAAAAAAAATCATTTTTGAAAAAAAATAATTCATTTTTGAAAAAAAAACCTTTTGAAAAAAATGTTCAGCTCTTTCAGCTAATGATGGGACTTCAACTTTTTTACTACTATTTATACTTTTTAAAATATTAAGCTTTTTAACACTTTTCACAGTTACTCAAGCCACTCCATCCAGTCATTCCGCCCACTCCTGTTGTATAGGCAAGAACACTTTTCACAATTTCCCCAGAAATTGTAGCTTTTCTAGGTATTCTTATTAAGTGTTCTTGCATAGCAAGACCACTTACTGTTATCTCACATATATATTCTTCTTCTTATTATTATTATTATAGCCAAATTTACCACCCTAACTCCTCCCACAGTTTTTACACTACATAGACAAGTAATATACCGAAACGTGCGGATTGTTCCCGAATGGTGTGCTATTATTTTGTGGAACGTTTCGCCGAATGGTTCACGAAATATCGTTGTTTTTGCGGCGAAATTGGTCCCATAGGAATGAATGGGGAAACTAGAGTGGGAGGTGACAAAAGCTGAAAAATCAGAACATGATTTCTAAACTGCCGCCACTCCCTCATTTTCAAGCCCACCTACACAAATCTTATATCAAAACGTTCAGCTATCCCTGCTGCCACTAAACATGTCCACGGCTAAGCCATAGTCCTGATAGTTTTCACAATATGACCATTTGTTTGCAACTCACGCCATCCATTGACATTCATTGAAACTACACTCTAGCCCCTTCAAATTTGAAGGGCAATTTCTAAACTGCGACTGTGCCTCCATTTTTAATATTTCAGAGACATACTATACATCAAAATCTAGGTCTGGGTCTTGTGATTCTCACAATATAAAGATCTTCGCTGTAGGATTTATAGTTTTTGTGAAAAAGCTTTTTGTTTAGAGGTCATTTCAGGAAATGTTAGCCATTAATCAGAGTGTACTGTGTTTGTTTTGTTGCCATGGTTACCAAAGCTTCTGTTATACACAGGGGGGGAGGTGGCTGGAGCATCTCAGCTCTGATTACAGAGCCCGGGGGAGGGGACAGACACACCATGTACTGATTTATAATAGAGAAATATGATGGGGCAGTTTTGATAGGGCAATTCTGATGGGGCAGTTTTAATGGGGCAATTATGATGGGGCAGTTTTGATGGTGGCAATATGATGGGGCAGTTTTGATAGGGCAATTCTGATGGGGCAGTTTTGATGGTGGCAATATGATGGGGCAGTTTTGATGGGGCAATTCTGATGGGGCAGTTTTGATGGGGCAATTCTGATGGGGCAGTTTTGATGGTGGCAATATGATGGGGCAGTTTTGATGGGACAATTCTGATGGGGCAATTTTGATGGTGGCAATATGATGGGGCAGTTTTGATAGGGCAATTCTGATGGGGCAGTTTTGATGGGGCAATTCTGATGGGGCAATTCTGATGGGGCAGTTTTGATGGTGGCAATATGATGGGGCGGTTTTGATGGTGGCAATATGATGGGGCAGTTTTGATGGTGGCAATATGATGGGGCAGTTTTGATGGTGGCAATATGATGGGGCAGTTTTGATGGTGGTAATATGATGGGGCAATTCTGATGGGGCAGTTTTGATGGTGGCAATATGATGGGGCAGTTTTGATGGTGGTAATATGATGGGGCAATTCTGATGGGGCAGTTTTGATGGTGGCAATATGATGGGGCAGTTTTGATGGAGCAATTCTGATGGGGCAGTTTTGATGGTGGCAATATGATGGGGCAGTTTTAATGGGGACAATTTTGATGGGGCAATTCTGATGGGGCAGTTTTGATGGTAGTATGATGGGGCAGTTTTGATGGCGGCCGTTTTAGCAATATAAAGATCTTCGCTGTAGGATTTATAGTTTTTGTGAAAAAGATTTTTGTTTAGAGGTCATTTCAGGAAATGTTAGCCATTAATCAGAGTGTACTGTGTTTGTTTTGTTGCCATGGTTACCAAAGCTTCTGTTATACACAGGGGGGGAGGTGGCTGGAGCATCTCAGCTCTGATTACAGAGCCCGGGGGAGGGGACAGACACACCATGTACTGATTTATAATAGAGAAATATGATGGGGCAGTTTTGATAGGGCAATTCTGATGGGGCAGTTTTAATGGGGCAATTATGATGGGGCAGTTTTGATGGTGGCAATATGATGGGGCAGTTTTGATAGGGCAATTCTGATGGGGCAGTTTTGATGGTGGCAATATGATGGGGCAGTTTTGATGGGGCAATTCTGATGGGGCAGTTTTGATGGGGCAATTCTGATGGGGCAGTTTTGATGGTGGCAATATGATGGGGCAGTTTTGATGGGACAATTCTGATGGGGCAGTTTTGATGGTGGCAATATGATGGGGCAGTTTTGATAGGGCAATTCTGATGGGGCAGTTTTGATGGGGCAATTCTGATGGGGCAATTCTGATGGGGCAGTTTTGATGGTGGCAATATGATGGGGCGGTTTTGATGGTGGCAATATGATGGGGCAGTTTTGATGGTGGCAATATGATGGGGCAGTTTTGATGGTGGCAATATGATGGGGCAGTTTTGATGGTGGTAATATGATGGGGCAATTCTGATGGGGCAGTTTTGATGGTGGCAATATGATGGGGCAGTTTTGATGGTGGTAATATGATGGGGCAATTCTGATGGGGCAGTTTTGATGGTGGCAATATGATGGGGCAGTTTTGATGGAGCAATTCTGATGGGGCAGTTTTGATGGTGGCAATATGATGGGGCAGTTTTAATGGGGACAATTTTGATGGGGCAATTCTGATGGGGCAGTTTTGATGGTAGTATGATGGGGCAGTTTTGATGGCGGCCGTTTTAGCAATTTAGCTATTCAGCATTCCCACGCATTTTCCCCAGGAAATGCATTTTCTAGTTATTTAAGTGTTCTTGCATAGCAAGACCACTTACTGTTATCTCACATATATTATTATTATTATTAAGTGTTCTTGCATAGCAAGACCACTTACTGTTATCTCACATATATATTATTCTTCTTATTAAGTGTTCTTGCATAGCAAGACCACTTACTGTTATCTCACATATATTTTCTTCTTCTTCTTCTTCTTCTTCTTCTTATTATTATTATTATTATTATTAAGTGTTCTTACATAGCAAGACCACTTACTGTTATCTCACATATATATTATTCTTCTTATTCTTCTTATTTTTTCAAAAAAATAATTTTTGAAAAAAAAAAATCATTTTTGAAAAAAAAAAAAATAATTTTTGAAAAAAAAATCATTTTTGAAAAAAAAATATCATTTAAAAAATATATCATTTAAAAAAAAATCATTTTTGAAAAAAAAAAATCATTTTTGAAAAAAAAAATCATTTTTGAGAAAAAAAAAAATTTTTGAAAAAAAAAATCATTTAAAAAAAATATCATTTAAAAAAAAATTATTTTTGAAAAAAAAATAAAATCATTTTTGAAAAAAAAATAAAATCATTTTTGAAAAAAAAATAAAATCATTTTTGAAAAAAAAAATTATTTTTGAAAAAAAAAATATATATTTTTGGAAAAAAAAATTATTTTTGAAAAAAAAAAATATATTTTTGAAAAAAAAAAATATTTTTGACAAAAAAATCATTTTGAAAAAAAAAATCATTTTTGAAAAAAAATTCATAATTTTTGAAAAAAAAAATCATAATTTTTGAAAAAAATGTTCAGCACTTTCAGCTAATGATGAGACTTCAACTTTTTTACTACTATTTATACTTTTTAAAATATTAAGCTTTTTAACACTTTCACAGTTACTCAAGCCACTCCACCCAGTTACTCCGCCCACTCCAGTTGTAGAGGCAAGAACACTTTTCACAATTTCCCCAGAAATTGTAGCTTTTCTAGTTATTAAGTGTTCTTGCATAGCAAGACCACTTATTGTTATCTCACATATATATTATTCTTATTATTATTATAGCCAAATTTACCACCCTAACTCCTCCTACAGTTTTTACACTACATAGACAAGTAATATACCGAAACGTGCGGATTGTTCCCGAATGGTGTGCTATTACTTTGTGGAACGTTTCGCCAAATGGTTCACGAAATATCGTTGTTTTTGCGGCGAAATTGGTCCCATAGGAATGAATGGGGAAACTAGAGTGGGAGGTGAAAAAAGCTGAAAAATCAGAACATGATGAAGGGGGCGTGTCCGGATGCAGCAAGGAGCAGGACGTGTTTCAGAGCAGCTCCGCCGGCCCTGGCTCCATCCACAGCCATCCAGCCCTTAAAACCCGCTCTTTTAAAAGCAAAAGGCTCCCCAAGCGTAGCAGGGAACCATCCTCAACAGGGGAGGAGGATATTGACCGAGACAGCAGCCCGAGAGCGAGGTAACAGGCCGGCATCTCCTCCTGAAGGCATTCCGCCATCTTGCGGCCTGCGGCGGCCTCGCGATCCCCGGCCTAAAGTGCTGCGCTCGGCGGCGGGGGGACCCCGGCGCTCCGCGCATCGGTCGCGCCTGGAGGTAAGAGGAGAAGTGGACCGGGGGAGACGGGCAGCTGGCGACCGCACTGCTAGGATCCCCGGTCGGCACCACAACCCGGCCGCGGCCCGCCATCCTGCGGCCTGTGAAGCCCCCGCCATCCCCGGCCTCGGGTACCGCAATCGGCGGTGAGGGGGCCACCGCAAGTCTCCCATAAGAGCCACCTACCTGAAGGCGGCAGCGGGACCTGGAGACCACGAGAGGGGGCTGCAGGAAACTCCATAAAGGCCCTTGGTGGGCTCCATGCAGCGGCAGCCATCTTGGAGGCCAGGGCCTTAATTAACACTGTCCTGGAGTGCAGAGGTCTGGGGGAGAGAGTGGCCACCCATCCTGGGGTCTGCCCAAGAGGGAACAAACCACAAAAGGACATTGTGAAATCGCTAAGCCGTCCCTCCCTCTCCCTCCCAGCCTGTATCCTACAGAACAGTCTGCAGATTCTACAACAAGGTACTGTTGCTGGGGGTGACACAACCGCGGTTTTCAGGGCCCGTACCCTTCCTGTGTCCTCTCCAATATTGTAAATCTTTAAAAGGGGTCACACACTGTACCACACTTACTGCTTGATTACCCCTGACCCTGCACACAGGCTCCATCACTCGCTTGCTCACTACTGCTTGGCGTAGGCCCCCTAACGCCTGCATGAAACACAGAAACTCCAAATCAAAATTTATCACAGGAGAGAGTCGTGACCTAGCTATGGAAACGTAAGAACGTGTCGTTGGGAGCTCTGCACTGAAACGGGCCGTGAATCACCCGTAGCACCGATCAGCTAAGCCATTCATTCATGCCAGGAGGCCGCAGGCGCCCACAGGTCACTGAGGAACGGAGGGGACCCGAAATCTCACACTACTTTCTGCGGCAGCAGCAGATTCCCTCACCGGCGAGACAGAGCAAGATGGCGCCACCTCGAGTCAGCACGGCGGGCGCTACACCCTCAAGTAAGAAGGGCGCTCCGGCAACTACCTCTGCAGCGGAGGAGGACTTTCCCCCCTTGCCACACAGAGTACCCTCTCCTATAGTATCCCCGGCTCTCACAACCGCTGACACGCCACTGCATCCAGAGAACGCTGATGACCTAAGCGGCCTAATTGAAAGCTCCCTAAGAGACATAGTGTCAGGTCTCCCCACCAAACAGGACTTAAACGCTATGGCCACCTCTATTGTCAATGCACTAACCAAAGAACTGCATGACCTAAAACAGCAAGTGGATGTTGTCGAGGAGAGAGTCACCACGATCGAAGCCTCCCAATCTACTACAGAAGCGCGCCTCACTACACTTGAGTCGGAGTATGGGGCCTTCCGCCGCCATCTTGTCGACGTTCAGCTACGCCTAGATGACGGCGAGAATAGAAGCAGACGGAACAATCTGCGCCTAAGGGGGATCCCAGAAGCCACCATGGGCCCAGACCTCAGATCCACAGTGGTCGCCATCTTAAACCAGGTCCTGGGCAAACCACCGACAGATGACCTGGAACTAGACAGGGTGCACCGTATACCAGGTCCCAGACCCCCACCCTCTGCACAGAGATCATCATCCGAACTAGACTCTCCCCGTGATGTACTATGCAGGGTGCATTTTTTCACTATCAAGGAGGACATTCTTCGCCTTGCCTGGGAAAAGGGCCCAATAGACTTTGACGGGGCTCACATCAGGATTTTCCCTGACATCTCCAGACAAACTCGCACCATGCGGGGGCTCATGCGACCCCTACTGGAAATCATCCGCGAAGCAGATGCCACCTACCGTTGGGGTCACCCCTTCCATCTCATCGTCAGGAGGCAGGGGGCGGAATTCTACCTCCGCACGCCAGACCAACTCCCTGCCCTCTTTCATTTCATCTCCAGGCCGGTGATCGAGGTGCCCAACTGGTTTGACTATCTGCTTTCCCAGAACTCACAAGGTCCAGCACCACCCAGACAACAGAGAGCTCGACGCCCAAGATCCCGCCCGCCAAACCGAGAAGATAGAAGAGCCCATCCAACAGTATCTGAGGACTAAACACTCACCACTTTTTGGTTCTTGGTAAGGCTTTCAGTACCTCTTATGGGCAGATGCCCCGCTCCTTCCCCCCCTTATGGTGATTTTTCCAGGAACATTCAAACCCATGCACCAGGACTCCCCCCCCCCCTTTTTTTTTTTTTTTTTTTTCTCTTATCCATGGGTTAACTCTCAAATATGGACGGGGGAAGAGGGAGGGGGGACGCATTGTTATAACTGTTTAAATGTGGTATTTTTGCTGTAGGCCAGACTTCATGCACTCCACCCGAGTTTATTTTATATGAACGTAGTCGATGAGGAGGAGGCTCATACATTCTTCTCATGAGCCAAATCTGGTCAGGCTGCCTTGGCGCACTGACGGCCGGGCGGTGGGGGCCCCCTCCTGGCCTTGTCCGGGAGAGGGGTGAGTTGACCCCCGGGGTCCTCGACCCCTAGCCGCCTCTGCAATGCGTCAACGCCAGTAGATCATGGCTGTTAGAGGTTTACTTAGTTGCACATACTAGCCTTAAACACAGTTACGTTTATGATTGTTATGCCCAGTTTTGTGGTAAATTACACCCTACTTATGATGGTTAATATATTGTTTTTTCTTAATGTTTCTGATTCTGAAGGCCCCCCATTCAGTGCATCTCCCTACCACTCCCAAAAGTGCTCTCTCATACTGCTTGACTTGCTCACTTAAGTGTGAGCAAAAAATGTTTTCTTTTTTATTGTTGCGCACTTTGACGCACCGACCACCCCCCTTAGGGCGACCTCCCGATTGCTGCACAATCCCTTTTGTGCCTCGGCCGGGAGATCATAGCGTAGTCTCTTGACTAACTTAGATTGCTCCCTCCCTCCCCTCCCCCTTCCCCCCTCACCTACCCGCTCCTCTTCCTGCTCTGACTCTGTTTTCACCTTCTTTATTCCTCTCTATTCTCTGGTGCTGTTGCCCTCTAGCTGGGGGGGGACGTGAACCTAAACCAGAGGTGATTGTCCTCCTCATTCTGTCAACGATCCTCAGCGCCCGGGCCGCCACAATGGCTCTCCTAAAGGTGACCTCTCTTAATGTACGGGGCCTCAATATCCCGGAAAGGCGTTCCCAGCTACTAGCTGACCTACGCAGAACAAAAACCCAAATTGCCTTTCTACAGGAAACCCACTTTCATGGCGAGCATATTCCCAAACTGACTAACAATCTGTTCCCGACGGCATACCACAGCATCTCACCTATCTCCAAATCTAAGGGGGTTAGCATTTTGGTGGCAAAGTCAGTACAGTGGGAGTTCATGGCACAGCAGGCGGACCGTCAGGGCCGCTATCTCCTGATCAAGGGCAGGGTATCGGACATTCAGGTCACTCTTGCAAATATCTATTTCCCCAATGCCGACCATGCTCGGTTCCTACGCGGGCTGATACCCACACTACTTGAGTTCACGGAGGGGATGCTCATTTTCGGAGGCGATATGAACTTCGCAATGGACCCCCTGTTGGACACCTCACGGGGTGCCTCTCATCTCTCATACGCGCGCCTTAAACGTATTAAATCCGATCTTCAATCTCTTCGTCTGATGGACCCCTGGCGCCTCTTACACCCCAAGGATAGGGATTACTCGTACTTCTCACAAGTCCACCATTCGTACTCAAGATTAGATTACCTGCTCCTTTCCCATCAGGACTTGCCAAGGGTGGTGGACTCATCCATAGATGTCATTTCCTTTTCTGACCATGCCCCCATACACTTGACGCTCCACATGGGACCAATGTCTAAATCTCCACCTTCGTGGAGACTGAATGAATCACTACTTCAATCTGCAGAGACCCGCGCGGAGATCCAAGCCAAACTGCGGGAATATTTCGCACTTAATGTAGCCTCGGTCCCCAATCCCTTGGTGGTGTGGGAGGCGCACAAGCCAGTTATCAGGGGCATTTTGACAGGTATTGGGGCACGTCTCAAGAGGGAAAGAACCCGTAGAACTGAAGAACTTCTACTTCAGATTAAGACCCTCGAATGCACGCACAAGGCTAGCCTAGCACGCTCCGTATACCAGGAGTTACTTAAGGCACGTGAAGAGCTTCGCTCGCTTCTGTTGCATAAAACGAAAGAGAGGCTAGCATGGTCACGTCGTACAATGTACGAATTCTCTAACAAACCTGGCTCACTCCTAGCCAGAGCTTTACGCGGTCCCCGCACCAAAACTTTCATCCCCCACATTCTGTCTCCCACGGGTCGGAGGGTCTCTACCTCAACAGAAATAGCAGAGGAATTCCGTTCATTTTATAGCGGTCTTTATAACCTAGATAAAACTTCTCCCGGCGCCCCTAACCCTACTGGAGGATCCACTCCACATGAATATCTAGCTTCCTCAGGCATGCCATCTCTGCCAGCCGACACTGTGGAGGGGTTGGAAGACCCCATCACGGTGGAGGAGTTGGGAGTGGCAATGGCGAGCTCCAAGCCAAAGAAAGCCCCAGGCCCTGATGGCCTCACTTCAACTTACTTCAAAACATTCTTTGAGACGCTCTCCACACCGTTAGTGGCTGCACTTAACTCTATTACGAAAGGCAACTCCTTCCCCATAGACTCCCTTAGGGCATACATCTCTCTCATCCCCAAAGAGGGAAAGGACCCACTTAGGTGTGGAAATTACCGACCGATAGCTCTGCTAAACACCGACCTGAAACTATTTGCCAAGATCTTGGCAAACAGATTGCTCCCACATATACCAAATCTAATTCACAAAGACCAGGCGGGCTTTGTTCCTCAACGGGAACCACGCGACAACACAATTAGGGTGCTGAACCTCATACATGCCGCTAGGACCACGCGACGACCCCTTCTACTGCTGTCAACAGACGCAGAGAAAGCTTTCGACCGTGTAGATTGGACGTTTGTTAGAGCTACTCTCGAACACATTGGCCTTCGGTCGTCGATGCTCAGCTGGATCCTATCACTCTACTCTAGCCCCACAGCTGCGGTCAGGGTCAACGAAACCAGGTCCGGCTATTTCGACATTCGGAATGGTACCAGACAGGGTTGTCCCCTGTCTCCCCTAATCTTCATTCTCACCTTAGAACCCCTGCTCTGTAAGATACGGGCCAACCCCCACATAGAGGGCTTCCGTAAAACATCTGGAACCCACAAGGTCGCCGCATTCGCAGATGACCTTATCTTCTTCTTGGCTGACCCCATTGCCTCACTCCCCGTCTTGCTTCATTCTCTGAGGGAATACGGGGCTCTGTCCCTATTTAAAATAAATATGTCTAAATCCTCCATGCTCAATATCACACTGAGCTTGCAAAATACCCGACAATTGCGCCTGAACTACCAGTTCCACTGGGCAACCGATTCCATTCCGTACCTAGGTGTGGTCATCACCGCGGACCCCGCCGACCTGTACCAAGCAAATTTTGCCACTCTTCTACACAGACTTAAAACAGACCTGCAGCATTGGCACGCCCTCACTTTAACGTGGTTTGGACGCTGTAATGCCATCAAGATGACAGCCCTCCCAAGGATACTTTATCTTCTACAGGCCCTCCCCATACATCTCCCGCCCTCCTTCTTCAAGCGGATCGACGCACTCCTCCGAGAATTTGTCTGGTCACACAAGCCGCCACGCATAAAATTACAACTACTTTACTTGGCAAAACGCAGGGGAGGGGTGGGTTTACCAGACATAAAAGCCTACTACAGGGCAACGCATCTTACCAGATTGATAGACTGGTACTGTCACCTAGAGGCCAAACAATGGGTCACCATGGAGATGGAGGACTCAGACGGTACGGCCAGGAGTTGGCCGTGGCTTACCACTCCGATCCCGAAATCCATTGCCGAACACCCAACTTTGGGAAACACATTGAGAGTGATCAGAGAAACCTTTCGCAAAACCCAGATCTCACCTATCCCTTCCCCTATGGTGCCGATCCTGGGTAACCCTGACTTCATGCCGGGCTGCCAGGGGCCGATCTTTAGAGCCTTATCAGCGGGAGATAGATGGCCACACCTCCATGACTTCCTGGATCCCGGTGGCCAGCTCAAGACAACCGCGGGAATAGAAATCCTAGACAGGCCATTGGACTTCCTGAGTGGTCTCCAACTGCGTAACTTTTTGCACCGAAGCGCCCGAACTCTAGGTCCCCCACGCCCACTTACGGAATTGGAACGTATCTGCCACCGCAGAGAACCCATACGCCACTCTTTATCCCTGATCTACCTCTCTTTGATCGCCCCGGCTGAAGGTTTTGTCCCCCCCTTCCTTACTAAGTGGGAGACGGAACTGGGAGCGCATTTTGATGAAACACAAAGGGAAAAGATCTTACACTTTGCCCAAAAATCATCTCTGGCCACAAGGGTCCAGGAGACTTGCTACAAGATTGTGACCAGATGGTACAGAGTACCATCCACTCTTCACAGGTTTCTCCCGCAGGTGCCGGATCTATGTTGGCGTTGTGGAGCAGGAGAGGGAACAATGTTGCACATTTTCTGGGACTGTCCCAAGATTAAACCGTTCTGGAAAGAGGTGACGGATACGGTCGAACATCTGACGGGTGTCGCACTGAGGGGAGACCCCGGGGCCTGTTTACTGCACCTTTCTAGAAGTTCAATTAAGAAATATAAAGCCTCACTCACCATACATCTGCTTAATGCGGCCAAGGCCTGCATCCCTCTATTTTGGAGATCGGTAATCTCACCAACGAAGATTCAGTGGTATGCAAGGGTCAATGATATGCGGGACATGGAAGATCTTACGGCCACCCTGCATGACAGGGAGGAAGCCTTTCGGGAGACCTGGCGCCCCTGGCAACACTTCATCTACACCGAGGCCTACCTCCGGGAGATGACTTAATGCGGACACTCCTTGATACGAGGACCCTGCCTGGCTGGAGGGTGACACCGCCACCCTCCTCTCTTTACCTCTCTCTTCCTCTCCCCCTCCACTTCGCCTCTCATTCTCTCTGGCCTCTCCCCCCTTACTGTTTCCCGCTTTTCTCCCCTTCCCTCCCCTCCCCCCTCCTCCTCTCTCCCTAGGTTCTCACACAACCCCCTATATTTTTTCGGTTAAGGGAAGATTAGATCAGATATGTTGAATATCATGGTATTCATTACTCTACGTTAGTTGCCCCTTGCCGGACTCTACTGATCGGCAGGGAATATCTCCACCCCCGGTCAGTGGAGAACTTCTCAAGAGAAAAATCTTTGTTATCTTGGTTTATCTATATGCCTGTTGTCTAAGGATAAATACACGAGCCTTTAGTTTAAACGAGACATATCTCAGGGAACTGCTTGCAAACAGATAGTATGATAATCATAACATCAGACTTTCCCATACACTCAGGCTCTGTTTTCTTTATGCAGACCGTGTAAACTAGAGGAATGAATATGTGTTCACGTCTTTAGTCGACGGTAGTTTTCTGTTAAAGTCCTCTTCATGCCTCTGTTTTATCTTTTTTTTTTATCACTCACTAAATGTTATAGATCTTGATAACATGTATATCACACTGTAACAAGCATTGTTGAAATAAAATAAAGGAATTTAAAAAAAAAAAAAAAAAAAAAAAAAGAACATGATTTCTAAACTGCCGCCACTCCCTCATTTTCAAGCCCACCTACACAAATCTTATATCAAAACGTTCAGCTATCCCTGCTGCCACTAAACATGTCCACGGCTAAGCCATAGTCCTGATAGTTTTCACAATATGACCATTTGTTTGCAACTCACACCGTCCATTGACATTCATTGAAACTACACTCTAGCTCCTTCAAATTTGAAGGGCAATTTCTAAACTGCGACCGTGCCTTCAATTTTAATATTTCAGAGACATACTATATATCAAAATCTAGGTCTGGGTCTTGTGATTCTCACAATATAAAGATCTTCGCTGTAGTATTTATAGTTTTTAAAATACGGCCATTTGAATTACTGCATAGTTACTACATCTATCATGTTCCTGTGTACTGTGTATGGAGCAGTATTTGTTGAAGCATAAACAGGGCATGAGCGTTGCTAGGAAACAGTGGTTGTAACCACAAGATGCTGAGACACCCCAAATGCATGTGACTTCATCTGCTAGACTTGATAATGCTTGTAGACTCCTCCCACAGTTTTTACACTACAGAGACAAGTAATATACCGAAACGTGCGGATTGTTCCCGATTGGTGTGCTATTACTTTGTGGAACGTTTTGCCGAATGGTCCACGAAATATCGTCGTTTTTGCGGCGAAATTGGTCCCATAGGAATGAATGGCGAAATGTTCAAAACTAGAGTGGGAGGTGACGAAAGCTGACAACCCCATGATCAGCCAAAACATTATGACCACCCCATGATCAGCCAAAACATTATGACCGCCCCATGTAAAAAAAAAAATTATTTTTGAAAAAAAAAAAATCATTTTGAAAAAAATAAAAATTAATTTTTGAAAAAAAAAATATTTTTGAAAAAAAAAAATATTTTTGAAAAAAAAATTATTTTTGAAAAAAATATATATTTTTGAAAAAAAAATTACTTTTGAAAAAAAAAATTAAAAAAAAAATCATTTTTGAAAAAAACAAAATTCATTTTTGAAAAAAAAATTCATTTTTGAAAAAAAAATCATTAAAAAAATCATTTTTGAAAAAACAAAAAAACAAAATCATTTTTGAAAAAAAAAAAAAATCAAAGCTCTGAGGGGAATTATAGCTCCTCTCACACAGCTCTAAGGACAATTATAGCATTATAGCTCCTCCCACACAGCTTGGAGGGAAGTTATAGCTCCTCCAATACAGCTTTGAGGGGAATTATAGCTCCTCCCACACAGCTCAAAGGGGAATTATAGCATTATAGCTTAGCATTATAGCTCCTCCCACACAGCTCTGAGGAGAATGATAGCTCCTCCCACACAACTCTGAGGGGAATTACAGCTTAGCATTATAGCTCCTCCCACACAGCTCTGAGGAGAATTAGAGCTCCTCCCACACAACTCTGAGAGGAATTATAGTTTCTCCCACACCGCTGTGAGGGGAATTATAGCTCCTTTTAAACAGCTCTGAGGGGAATTATAGCTTCTCCCACACAACTCTGATGGGAAATGTAGCTTCTCCCACACAGCTCTGAGGGGAATTATAGCTTCTCCCACACAGCTCTAAGGGGAATTATAGCTCCTCCCACACAACACTAAGGGGAATTGTATCTCCTCCCACACAGCTCTGAGGGGAATTATAGCATCATTGCTCCTCCCACACAGCTCAGAGGGGAGTTATAGCTCCTCCCACACAGCTCTGAGGCGAATTATAGCTCCTCCTCCAACACAACTCTGAGGGGAATTATAGCTCTTCGAACAAAGCTCTGAGGGGAATTATAGCTCCTTCCACAAATATCATCATGCCATCTAAAGGAAAGAGATCTAAAGCTGCAAAGATACGCTGGACTAAACTGGATCCGGAGCCCCACAGCAGCATAGTGGATATGGAGGTTTGTGACAGTGAATGTGCCCAGGAGGTACATAGTGAACCTGTGGTGTCATTTTCATGTTCAACTCAGTGTCAAGTTCAAGAGCACAGTGACAGTGTGATGGGCACTTCTGAAAACCATGGCATGCAAGAACCATGTGTACCAAGTGAGATTTCTGTGCAGGCATCATTTCATCAGGGTCATCATGGCTATGGAAGGTTAAGGAACAAACAGTGTACATGCATGGCTCTGACATTTTTGGCATACCACAGTGAGCTTGATGATGTGAGAAAGGGTGATCTTGATCAAATACTGAAGAAGGGCAACAGCTTGTATGGCTCAACAATAAAACAGCTAAAACAAAGAAATGTCTATCAGCATCAGCACTTGACAATGGAAGAAGTGCCCCTCAGAGTCAACACTGACAAATATGAGTATAACGTTGTTAAATCTCCAGTGTTATCGGGATGTATGAGAGACACGGTAGACGGTGACAACCAAGGTTGGTTTGTTGACCTTTCCACAAGACTTCAGTGCCTCAATGCAGATGTTACACATGCACTTTTTATAGTAGTGCCATATTGCATTGCATTGTTCAGAGACAAGTCTGGGAGATATGGACTGTTTGATTCTCATAGTCGAAATAAGGATGGACTTCCTGCCACTGGAAAAGGAAAAGCTGTTATGATCACTTTTACACATTTGAGTGATATGGGGGCAAGGATTTACAAGTTGTATGAATTGCTCCTTACAGACACCAGAGGCCCTATTGATGGACTGCAGTATGACTTCATGCCAGTCTCATTTCATCGTGCAAGACGTCTGTCAGATGGTTTGCTGTCCCCACTGGTGCAATCTGACAAACCACATAATGCAAAGCATGTGGAGAACAAAGTGACACAGATGACCAAAGATGCAACACACACTGGATTCCCAGCCAGCAAGCATTCTCCACGGTCACTTGATGCAAAATCCTCACAGGGCATATGGAAGGACAGTAAGGCATTGTCCAAATTAAATGCACAGAGACGACAAAAACTGAAGACAAGACACAGAAATGAAAGAAGGCGTGATTTCAAGGCTACAAAGATGTCTGTCACCAATAAGAAGAGGACATACATCACCAGCCGATACAGAGCAGATGCTGATTTTAAGTTGAAGCAGAAGCAATATATCATTCGCAAATATGCAACAGATGCCAATTTCAACGTGAAGCAGAAGCAATACATCACCAGAAAATATGCGACAAATGCCGATTTCAACTTGAAGCAGAAGCAATACATCACCAGAAAATATGCGACAAATGCAGATTTCAAGTTGAAGCAGAAGCAATACATGACCAGAAAATATGCGACAAATGCAGATTACAACTTGAAGAAGAAGCAATACATCACCAGAAAATATGCGACAAATGCCGATTTCAACTTGAAGCAGAAGCAATACATCACCAGAAAATATCATAATGATCCTGCTTTCAGAAAACGTCACTTGCAACATTGCATGAGTTACATGAAAATGAAGCGTCACACTCAAGCAGATTTTCACATAACCCATAAGATGCAATGTGCCTTCAAAATAAGAATGAAATACAGACGATGGACTCGTGTCATGCGGGAATGCAGTCAACCAGTGGACAACAGCCTAATGCAGACAGCTATATCCACTTTCCATGAATGCATTAAAGCTGGGCCAACATTTGTGTGCACGATGTGTCATCGCACCCTTTTCCCTAACCAAGTGAAACATTGCATTCACAGCAACTACAAGAAGAATCTACACATTGTTGCTGCCTGTTTGACAGGGAAATATGTCCATGTGTGCAACAATCACTGTCAAGGACCTGAACAATGCACCGTACCAGATGAAAGGACCAAAGAATGGATTTGTCACTGTGATTCACATTTAAAAGCAGGACACAAATCATCCATCGCTGTGGCTAACAACATGGAGCTGGCGCCCATTCCCCCAGAGCTCTGCGATTTGAATGTGCTGGAAAGACAACTTTTGGCCAAAATACTGCCATTTGCCAAGATCATCACACTTCCCAAAGGTCGACAGGCAGCTATACATGGCGCTGTAGTGTGTGTGCCATCCGAGGTGGAAACCACGGTCAATACTCTACCAAGATCGCACAGCACATCCCAGTTACACAGAGTGAAGCTGAAAAGACGTCTGACTTACAAAGGCCACCAGCTGTTTCATAATGTCAACATGGGAAATGTAGTAGCAGGTCTGTCAAAACTCATTGACACACACCCCGACTACAGTGACATTTCAATTAGAGTGGATGAGACAATCGCTGATGATGATGATGATAATGATGATGATGATGGGATGGAACTCGACAGTTGTGACGAAACTGAAATGATGGAGATACTTGAACGCATCGAAAATTGTGATCCATCAGAGGTACAGTCTGCATGTTTACCGGCTGCTTCTGAGCAACAGGAAGGCCATGACCAACAACCTCCTAATGCAGAGGATGAGAAGGATACACTAAGACCTGGAATTGGCCTAGACAGTTGTTTGCAGCCATCTGACCTTGGAGAGGAAGCACTGACACACGGTGATGGAATATTCAGCATTGCACCTGCACAAGGAAACACACCTGTCAGCTTCTTTAAAGTTCCTAGGCTTGAGGCAATGGCTTTCCCTGTTCAGTTCCCTACTGGACAGAATACATTGGACCAGGCAAGACAAGTCAAACTGTCCCCGAGCATGTATTTCAATGCAAGGCTTTTTTGTGTTGATACTCGTTTTGCAAGAGACACAAGCTACCTCTTCTTTGCGCAGTTTGTCACAGAAACACACATGGCCAAAAGCAGCATGTCCATCCAGTTAAGGAAAGGAAAACCCAATACCAGGGATGGACAGAAAATATCCAACAAGCTGCTACAGGACAAGTGTGAGGTTGAGAGGTTGGTGCGAAACCGAGATGCCACAAGGTTCATGCAACCACTGAGAGGGAGTCCAGCTTACTGGGATAAAAATCTGAAGAATTTGCTAGCCATGGTCAGACAATTGGGTAAGCCAACATTTTTTCTTACCTTCTCTGCTGCAGAATTCAGATGGCCAGAGGTAATAACGGCAATAAAGGCACAACAAGGTCAAAAGGTGGATTTTGCGGGGCTAGACTGGGCTGAAAAGTGTGACATTCTTCGAGGCAACCCAGTGACCACCATGCGCATGTTTGACAAACGGGTTGATGCTCTGATGCGAGAGCTGCTGTTGGGTCCTGCACAGCCAATTGGTGAAGTTATTGATTACTTTTACCGGGTTGAATTTCAGGCGAGAGGGAGCCCTCATATACATTGTCTCTGTTGGGTAGCAGGAGCTCCTATATTTGGACAAGACAGTGATGACAAGGTGTGTGCCTTTATAGATCATAACATCTCATGCCAGCTGCCTGATGAAGCCAAACAGGCCTTACTTCACAGATTTGTAACAGAACTTCAAATGCACAGCAGATCTCATTCAAAATCATGCAAGAAAGGTAACAGAGTATGCAGATTTGGATTTCCAAAGCCACCTATTAGAAAAACGAGGATAACTTACCCGATGCCAGAAGAACAAGGAGATTGTGCAATGAAACCACAAGCAGCCAAAAACAAACTGAAACCAGTCTGGGATTTGCTTAATAACCCAAAAGTGCAGCTTGAAGACATGTCACAGCTACTGGCACAGTGTGATATGACTTTGAATCAGTACAACTCAAACATTCAGGCATTGACCTCCTCAAGTGTGATTCTAATGAAGCGTGATGTCAAGGACTGCTGGGTGAACAACTACAATCCACATTTGCTGACGGCCTGGAATGCCAACATGGACATCCAGTACATTCTTGATGAGTATGGTTGCATCATGTACATGTTGTCCTACATATCCAAGCCAGAACGGGAGCTGAGTGACTATCTCAAAACAATAGTCAAAGAAATGAGCCCAGAAACAGCGACAGAACGAGAAGAAATGAAAGAGGTTCTTCAGGCTTATTCAAAACACAGAGAGGTCAGCGCCCAGGAGTCTGTGGCCCGTACGTGCAGCCTGAAAATGAAGTCTTGCTCACGTGAGGTTGTTTTTCTGCCAACTGGTGACAACGCACTGAAAATGAGTCTCCCGCTCAGTGCATTGCAGAACAAACCAGCCGATTCTCTTAATGTGTGGATGACGAGTTTTGTCGACAAATACAGAGCCAGACCCGAAACACCAGAGTTTGAGTCCATGTGTCTGGCAGACTTTGCATCCCATTACAGGGTTGTCTATGGCAAGCAGAAGGAAGACAGCAAGCGTGTCAGCCTATTGAATGAAATGGGAATGATTCAAAAACGCACGAGAGGGAAGCCTGCAATCATCAGGTACGCACGCTTCTCAGAGAAGAAGGACCCCGAGAACTACTACGGCAGACTGCTTAAACGCTACCTCCCCCACCGTTCAGAGTCATCACTGAAAACTGTAAGGTTCCCAACACACCAGGATTTTTACAAAGGTGCCTGTGTGAGCTTACCAGGAGAAGAAGCAATCCGAGCAGTGTCTGCAATTGTTACCAGCAACCAAAAGAAGTTCGAACAACACAACAAAATTGTGGAACAAGTCTTGGATGACTTTGTAAAAAACGGCCCTGTTGAAGATGCTTGGAACACCTTTGCCCCAGAAGCTGAGTTGGATAGGTTGGAATGTATAGAGGAACGCAAAGAAGGGGAGCCACTTCATGAGAATGAACAAGATGATGTTCCGGAGTATACACGTCACAAACAAACAGGTGGAATTGCGCTTACTGTGAAGGCCCCACAAATGTGCCCTGATTTCCTTCGGAAAATGTACAGAAACCTTAACCGGACACAAGCTCAGACATTCTACTCAGTTTGTGACTGGTGCACTAACCGTGTGCGTGGCCTAAATCCTGACCCATTCTATTACTTTGTCACTGGTGGTGCAGGGACAGGCAAATCACACCTGATAAAGTGCATCTATGCTGAGGCGACAAAGATACTCTGTAAACTTACCAGACTACGTGAGGAAGCAGACATATCCATGCCCAGCGTTTTACTAACTGCATTTACAGGAACAGCAGCTTTCAACATTTCAGGCAACACTTTGCATTCTCTTCTGAAGTTGCCAAGAAGCTTGAAGCCACCCTACCAAGGACTTGGAAATCTAATAGATGAAGTGAGGGCACAGCTGTCAAATGCGGAGATCATTGTTATTGACGAGGTGTCAATGATTTCAAAGCCCCTGTTTGCCTACATCAACTGGAGATTACAGCAAATCAAAGGCAGTAAGAAACCTTTTGGTGGTATGTCAGTACTAGCAGTAGGAGACTTTTACCAGGTCCCCCCGCTGGGAAAAAGTAAGCCACTCTGCGTGTTTGAGGAAAATACCAATGACCTCTGGAAAGACAACTTTCAGATGATCACGCTGACAGAGATCATGCGACAGAAGGATGACATTTCATTTGCTGAGCTTTTGAATAGAATCAGAGTCAAGCAGAAGACTGTCACCTTAAGCAATGATGACAAAGCTCTGCTTGCTCAGGCTTTTACAGATCCCACCCACTGCCCTAATGACGTGCTACACATATTTGCCACCAACAAAGAGGTTCACAAACATAATGCTGCAACTGTGTCTGTTCTCCATTCAAACGTCACCAACATAGATGCCGACGATTACAGAAAAGACCCTAAGACAGGAGTGATGCTGAGGCAACACCAACCTTTCAAAGGACACAAAGACAATCTGATTGACACACTGCAAGCAGCTGAAGGTGCCCGTATCATGATCACAAGAAACATTGATGTAGAAGACGGGCTTGTTAACGGGACATTTGGCAAGATTGCAAGAATAATCATCCAGACTGAGAATGGTACTACTACGGTAAACAAGCTTGGGCTTATGCTGGACAATCCAAATGCAGGACAGAGATACCGTAACAAGTCGTCTTGTGATGCTGACAACTTGGTGTACATAGAAAGGGTAGAGGAAAACCTGAGACAGAAAGGAGTTGTTCGCAGGCAGTTCCCCCTGAAGTTGGCTTTTGCATGTACGATTCATAAGTGTCAGGGGATGTCGATACAGTCAGCAGTGGTCTCATTGAAACGGGTCTTCCAACCGGGAATGGCCTATGTTGCTCTGAGTAGAACAACTACACTGCAAGGACTGTACATAACCGACTTTGATGAGAAGAAGATCTTTGCTGATCCTGAAATCACAGCCTCCCTGGATTCAATGAAGAATGCATCACTGGAAAGTGTTATGCCCCTCTTAAAGTTTCTACAGACAACAGACAAACAGCAAACATTAACAATTATCCATCACAACACGGAAGGATTACCAGCTCACATTGAAGATATCAAATCTCACCATGAGTTGACACTTGGAGATGTTTTATGTTTCACTGAAACTCATCTCTCAGGCTCTTCTGTTGCTGAAAGTCTCCAGCTGGAGGGCTACAACCTGTTCAAATGCAACAGACACCTCTCGTACACGAACCTTCCTGACATTGCAAGTAAAAGTGGCGGAGGTGTCGCCTTGTATGTCAGAAACCATTTCAAGGCCTATGAAAAGCAGTATCATCACAATGTGACTGACTTGGAGTTCTTGGTTGTCAAACTGGAGTCCCCTGTACAAGCTTTGATCGCTGTTGTTTACAGGCCACCAGATTACAGTATTGGCCTATTCCTTACTAACCTGCTGGGCCTCTTGGAATCTTTGGAAATAATGGATTGCCAACCTATAATACTCTGTAGAGATTTCAATGAAGATTTTCTGTGCAGAGAAAAGAAGCCAATATCTGACCTTCTTCACTCAAGAGGATATACCCAACTGGTCTGGGCAGCCACCACAGAAAAAAACACACTGTTGGATCAGATTTACATCTCCAGGGTGCAGCACTGTCTCCAGTCAGGAGTACTGCACAGTTATTACAGCTATCATGATCCTGTGTATTGTGTTTTGAGCAGTGGTTGTGAACACGCTTAGAGCCTGCATAAACAGGGCACAAGTGTTGCCAGGAAACAGTGGTTGTGAAACAGTGGTCATCAAACAGATAATAAAGTGGCAATGAGGGTCAGTTTATGTTATGTGAGTTTTATGTCAGTTTTAGTTATGTGGGACCATTTACAATTAGCTAAAAATCATTCTCTATATTTCATGTTCGGTGTACTTGTTAGACACTGAACTCACTTACTCCCCCCCATCCATCACAGACATCTGTCCTCATCACACTCACCCTCTCCTTCCTGTGCTATAGCCTGCTTGCTGATTAGTAAGACAGATAAAGAAACAGCAAGGAGCAAAACTGCAGAGAAACTGAAAATTTGTAAGGGTTTAAAGTATATGCTTTAATGAATTGCCTTGTATCCAAAAAGTTCAAAAAGTTGACTGTTCAAAATGTTAATACAATGTATAACGGAAATATACTGCCAGTTCGCTTGTGATGCAATATATTGAAATTATATGTACACTGTGTAAACTGTTTTTGACACACTTGATTTTGGGACGCGAGTCCGTCAGGTGCTATGCTTTGGCTGGGGCGGAATAAATCCTGGTAACCCTTAAGTCTGTGTCCGACAAAGTCATTTACCAATATTTCTACCTTCTACATCATTAGCACTTGTGCACTTTTTAAATTTGATCAATCAATTGGTTAGCGTAATGTTTACTATCTTTACTCACTACAAACACTCCACACAGTTACTCTACCCATCTGTCCAGTTCAACCTTTCCACAGTTACTCCAACCACACAAAAGTTACTCCAGCCACTCCCCCCAGTTACTCCGCCCACTCCAGTTTTAGAGGCAAGAACACTTTTCACAATTTCCCCAGAAATTGTAGCTTTTCTAGTTCTTATTATTATTATAGCCAAATTTACCACACTAACTCCTCCCACAGTTTTTACACTACATAGACAAGTAATATACCGAAACGTGCGGATTGTTCCCGAATGGTGTGCTATTATTTTGTGGAACGTTTCGCCAAAAGGTTCACGAAATATCGTCATTTTTGCGGCGAAATTGGTCCCATAGGAATGAATGGGGAAACTAGAGTGGGAGGTGACAAAAGCTGAAAAATCAGACCATGATTTCTAAACTGCCACCACTCCCTCATTTTCAAGCCCACCCACACAAATCTTATATCAAAACGTTCAGCTATCCCTGCTGCCACTAAACATGTCCACGGCTAAGCCATAGTCCTGATAGTTTTCACAATATGACCATTTGTTTGCAACTCACGCCGTCCATTGACATTCATTGAAACTACACTCTAGCCCCTTCAAATTTGAAGGGCAATTTCTAAACTGCGACCGTGCCTCCATTTTTAATATTTCAGAGACATACTATACATCAAAATCTAGGTCTGGGTCTTGTGATTCTCACAATATAAAGATCTTCGCTGTAGGATTTATAGTTTTTAAAATACGGCCATTTGAATTACTGCACAGTTTACAGCTACCATGATCCTGTGTATTGTGTATTGAGCATTGGTTGTGAAGCATAAACAGGACATGAGCGTTGCTAGGAAAGAGTGGTTGTAAACACAAGATGCTGAGACGGAATTGTATTGTAGCTCCTCCCACACAGCTCTGAGGGGAATTGTAGCTCCTCCCACACAGCTCTGAGGGGAATTATAGCATTATAGCTTAGCATTATAGCTCCTCCAATACAGCTCTGAGGAGAATTAGAGCTCCTCCCACACAACTCTGATGGGAAATGTAGCTCCTCCCACACAGCTCTGAGGCAAATTATAGCTAGTCCCACACAGCTCTGAGGGGAATTATAGCTCCTCCCACACAGCTGAGTGGAATTATAACATTATAGCTTAGCATTATAGGTCCTCCTCCACAGCTCTGAGGAGAATTATATCTCCTCCCACACAACGCTGAGGGGAATTATAGCTCCTCCCACAAAGCTCTGAGGGGAATTGTAGCTCCTCTCACACAGCTCTAAGGACAACTATAGCATTATAGCTCCTCCGACACAGCTTTGAGGGGAATTATAGCTCCTCCCACACAGCTCTGAGGGGAATTATAGCATTATAGCTTAGCATTATAGCTCCTCCAATACAGCTCTGAGGAGAATTAGAGCTCCTCCCACACAGCTCTGAGGAGAATTAGAGCTCCTCCCACACAGCTCTGAGGAGAATTAGAGCTCCTCCCACACAGCTCTGAGGAGAATTAGAGCTCCTCCCACACAACTCTGAGTGGAATTATAGTTCCTCCCACACCGCTGTGAAGGGAATTATAGCTCCTCCCATACAGCACTGATAGGAATTATAGCTCCTCCCACACTGCTCTAATGGGAAATGTAGCTCGTCCCACACAGCTCTGAGGGGAATTATAGCTCCTCTCACACAGCTCAGAGGGGAATTATAGCTAATCCCACACAACACTGAGGGGAATTATAGCTCCTCCCACACAGCTCTGAGGGGAATTGTAGCTCCTCCCACACAGTGCTTAGGGGAATTGTAGCTCCTCCCACAAAGCTCTGAGGGGAATTATAGCATTATTGCTCCTCTCACACAGCTCAGAGGGGAGTTATAGCTCCTCCCACACAGCTCTGAGGAGAATTATAGCTCCTCCCACACAACTCTGAGGGGAATTATAGCTCTTCAAACAAAGCTCTGAGGGGAATTATAGCTCCTTCCACAAATATCATCATGCCATCTAAAGGAAAGAGATCTAAAGCTGCAAAGATATGCTGGACAAAGCTGGAACTTTCAGACCCACGCTTTTGGGATCCGGAGCAGCCCCATAGCAGCATTGTGGATATGGAGGTTTGTGACAGTGCATGTGCCCAGGAGGTACATAGTGAACCTGTGGTGCCATTCGCATGTTCAACTCAGTGTCAAGTTCAAGAGCACAGTGACAGTGTGATGGGCACTTCTGAAAACCATGGCATGCAAGAACCATGTGTACCAAGTGAGATTTCTGTGCAGGCATCATTTCATCAGGGTCATCATGGCTATGGAAGGTTAAGGAACAAACAGTGTACATGCATGGCTCTGACATTTTTGGCATACCACAGTGAGCCTGATGATGTGAGGAAGGGTGATCTTGATCAAATACTGAAGAAGGGCAACAGCTTGTATGACACAACAATAAAGCAGCTAAAAAAAAGAAATGTCTATCAGCATCAACACTTGACAATGGAAGAAGTGCCCCTCAGAGTCAACACTGACAAATATGAGTATAACGTTGTTAAATCTCCAGCCACGGTAGACTGTGATAACCAAGGTTGGTTTGTTGACCTCTCCACAAGACTTCAGTGCCTCAATGCAGATGTTACACATGCTCTTTTTATAGTATATATTGCATTGCATTGTTCAGAGACAAGTCTGGGAGATATGGACTGTTTGATTCTCATAGTCGAAAAAAGGATGGACTTCCTGCCACTGGAAAAGCTGTTATGATCACTTTTACACATTTGAGTGATATGGGGGCAAGGATTTATAAGTTGTATGAATTGCTCCTTACAGACACCAGAGGCCCTATTAATGGACTGCAGTATGACTTCATGCCAGTCTCATTTCATCGTGCAAGACGTCTTTCAGATGGTTTGCTGTCCCCACCTGTGCAATCTGACAAACCACATAATGGAAAGCATGTGGAGAACAAAGTGACACAGATGACCAAAGATGCAACACACACTGGATTCCCAGCCAGCAAGCATTCTCCACGGTCACTTGATGCAAATTCCTCACAGGGCATATGAAAGGACAGTAAGGCATTTTCCAAATTAAATGCACAGCGACAACAAAAACTGAAGACAAGACACAGAAATGAAAGAAGGCGTGATTTCAAGGCTACAAAGATGTCTGTCACCAATAAGAAAAGGACAGTGCTCAGTTTGAAGCTGTGGAGCTTGGTGTAAGTGGAGCTGGATTAAGTGGGAGTTAAAAACAAGTGTTAGAGTATACAAGTCTTGCTGTCTGTTGGTGTGTGTTGCTGTCTGTTGGTGTGTGTTGCTGTCTATTGGTGTGTGTTGCTGTCTGTTGGTGTTTGCTGGGTTGCATTTTGGGGACTTTTCCTTTTAGTTTTTAATTTGCCTTTTGCTTTAACTTTTTAAATAGCTTTTTTTTTTTTCTTTTTTTTTTTTCTTGTTTCATCAGTCTATCAATTAAGGGGTGTGGTTAATTGCTCACAGGTGCCTATTTAACTTGTTGTAGGACTCAGTCTGAGCGTGCTCAGTTTGAAGCTGTGGAGCTTGGTGTAAGTGGAGCTGGATTAAGTGGGAGTTAAAAACAAGTGTTAGAGTATACAAGTCTTGCTGTCTGTTGGTGTGTGTTGCTGTCTGTTGGTGTGTGTTGCTGTCTGTTGGTGTTTGCTGGGTTGCATTTTGGGGACTTTTCCTTTTAGTTTTTAATTTGCCTTTTGCTGTCACTTTTTAAATAGCTTTTTTTTTTTTTTTTTCTTGTTTCATCAGTCTATCAATTAAGGGGTGTGGTTAATTGCTCACAGGTGCCTATTTAACTTGTTGTAGGACTCAGTCTGAGCGTGCTCAGTTTGAAGCTGTGGAGCTTGGTGTAAGTGGAGCTGGATTAAGTGAGAGTTAAAAACAAGTGTTAGAGTATACAAGTCTTGCTGTCTGTTGGTGTGTGTTGCTGTCTGTTGGTGTGTGTTGCTGTCTGTTGGTGTTTGCTGGGTTGCATTTTGGGGACTTTTCCTTTTAGTTTTTAATTTGCCTTTTGCTGTCACTTTTTAAATAGCTTTTTTTTTTTTTTTTCTTGTTTCATCAGTCTATCAATTAAGGGGTGTGGTTAATTGCTCACAGGTGCCTATTTAACTTGTTGTAGGACTCAGTCTGAGCGTGCTCAGTTTGAAGCTGTGGAGCTTGGTGTAAGTGGAGCTGGATTAATTGGGAGTTAAAAACAAGTGTAATGCCGCGTACACACGGTCGGACTTTTCGTCTACAAAAGTCCAACGGACGCTGACGGACTAAAGCTGGCTGGTAATCCGATCGTGTGTGGGCTTCTCCGGACTTTCAACTGACTTTTTCAGCCTCAAATCCGACGGACTTTAGATTTGAAACATGCTTTAAATCTTTCCGACGGACTCGAGTCCGGTCGAAAAATCCGCTCGTCTGTATGCTAGTCTGACGGACAAAAACCCACGCTAGGGCAGCTATTGGCTACTGGCTATCAACTTCCTTATTTTAGTCCAGTGTACGTCATCACGTAAGAATTCGACGGACTTTTGTGTGATCGTGTGTAGGCAAGTCTGTTCGTTAGAAAGTCCGCCGCAAGTCCGTCGAAAGTCCGTCGAAAGTCTGTCGGACAGGCTGTCGGACTTTTGTAGCTGAAAAGTCCGACCGTGTGTACGCCCCATTAGAGTATACAAGTCTTGCTGTCTGTTGGTGTGTGTTGCTGTCTGTTGGTGTGTGTTGCTGTCTGTTGGTGTGTGTTGCTGTCTGTTGGTGTTTGCTGGGTTGCATTTTGGGGACTTTTCCTTTTAGTTTTTAATTTGCCTTTTGCTGTTACTTTTTGAATAGCTTTTTTTTTTTTTTTTTTCTTGTTTCATCAGTCTATCAATTAAGGGGTGTGGTTAATTGCTCACAGGTGCTTATTTAACTTGTTGTAGGACTCAGTCTGAGCGTGCTCAGTTTGAAGCTGTGGAGCTTGGTGTAAGTGGAGCTGGATTAAGTGGGAGTTAAAAACAAGAGTTTAAAACAGGAGGTTATAACAGGGGTCATAGTACCTGTGTAGTGTGAGTATCTGAGTGTTGTCTGAGTAGTGTGTGTGGATCGTTAGTACTTGTGTATTGTGTACCTGTGTATTGTCTTGTCGTGTACCTGTGTATTGTCTTGAGTATTAGTGCCAGGAAGCTAGTTGTTAGGTAATTTGGACAGGGTAAAATCCCCAAATCCTCACCAAATTTAATAGGTACGATGCCCGGCGGGTGTGGAGAGGCGACTCTTTGTACATCTTGCCGCATGTATGCGTTCCTTGATCATCCGATCGAGGGCGAATACTGCTGTGCAAAATGTAAGCACATTGTTTCCCTGGAAGCCCAGGTTCTGAATCTGGGGAAGCAACTGTCAGCACTGAGAAGTCCCTCCATACTAAAGGTGAGCCAGGAACGTACACGGCAGGTGCCGGCAGGGGCCAGCACAGAGGCGGGTGGAGACAAAGAGGTGCAGGCACTAGCAAAGAGTAGATGGGTGACAGTCAGGAGGGGTAGAGGGGGAAGTGCCAGGGAGGCCGATCCAGGACTGGAGCATCCCAATAAGTACGCTCCATTGAGTGACATTGGTGAAACCAGTCAGGGACCAGCACTGCTGGAGATGAGGGACTCTCCTAGCTGCCAGGGGAAGAACTCCTCCAGTGAGAGTGGGGGGGGAGCAAAGGGAAAGGAAAGACAGATTCTGGTGGTAGGGGACTCAATTCTTAGAAGGACAGAGAGGGCAATCTGTAACCAAGACCTGAAGCGCCGAACAGTATGTTGTCTACCGGGTGCTCGGGTTCGGCACATCACGGATCTTGTGGACAGATTACTGGGAGGGGCTGGGGAAGACCCGGCTGTCATGGTGCACGTTGGCACCAATGACAAAGTCAGAGGCAGATGGAGTGTCCTAAAGAACGATTTTAGGGACTTAGGAGCTAAATTGAGGAAAAGGACCTCCAAGGTAGTGTTCTCAGGAATACTACCGGTACATCGAGCCACACCAGAGAGGCAGAGGGAAATTAGGGAAGTAAACAAGTGGCTGAAGAGCTGGTGTAGTAAGGAGGGGTTTGGGTTCCTGGAGGACTGGGCCGACTTCTCAGTCGGTAACCGGTACTATAGAAGGGACGGACTGCACCTAAATGAGGAGGGTGCAGATCTGCTGGGAATGAAGATGGCCAAAAAGTTAGAGGGGTTTTTAAACTAGGCGATGGGGGGGAGGGTCCAGAGACAGTGATAGCCAGCGCGGAAGATATTCCAGAGGGTAGTATTGGGGGCCTTAGTGGTAGGTTAACCAAAGCACAAAAACACAAGGTGAGTATAGTAGCAAGTCCAAGTTGCAATCTTGAAACACCCAATACGAGGACAATATGCGACCGGTCTAAACTATGTGGCATGTTCACCAATGCCAGGAGCCTGGCGGACAAGATGGGTGAACTAGAGATACTGTTGTACAAGGAGGATTTGGATTTTGTGGGAATTTCAGAGACCTGGTTCAACAGCTCTCATGATTGGCTGGCAAACATTCAAGGGTATACCCTATACCGCAAGGACAGAGAGGGTAAAAAAGGGGGAGGGGTATGCCTATATATCAAGAATAATGTACAAGTGAATGTGAGAGATGACATCACTGAGGGGGCTAGGGAGGAGGTGGAATCTTTATGGGTAGAGCTCCAAAGGGATGAAGCTAAGGGGAAAATAATACTGGGAGTATGCTATAGGCCCCCTAACCTGAGGGAGGAAGTGGAGACGGATCTCCTATCACAAATTAGATTAGCAGCAAGGATGGGAAGTGTTATCATAATGGGGGATTTTAATTATCCAGACATAGACTGGGCGGAGGGAACCGCGCATTCATTTAAGGCTCGCCAGTTCCTTAGTGTCTTGCAGGACAATTTTATGGGTCAGATGGTAGACGCACCAACTAGAAATAAAACATTACTAGATCTACTGATTACCAACAATACAGACCTGATAACAGATGTGGAAATACGGGGCAATTTAGGTAACAGCGATCACAGGTCAATTAGTTTCAGTATAAATCACACAAATAGGAGACATGAAGGGAACACAAAGACACTGAATTTCAAAAGAGCCAACTTCCCTAAACTACAAACCTTGCTAAAAGGCATAAATTGGGATAAAATATTAGGAACAAAGAATACGGAGGAGAGATGGGTTTGCTTTAAGAGCATATTAAATAAGGGCATTAGCCAATGAATCCCATTGGGTAATACATTTAAAAGAGCGAACAAACATCCTGGATGGCTTAACTCCAATGTAAAAATGCATATAAAAGCAAAGGAGAAGGCCTTCAAAAAATACAAGGTTGAGGGATCATCCACAGCATTCAGAATTTATAAAGAATGCAATAAGAAATGTAAGGGTGCAATTAGGATGGCTAAGATAGAACATGAAAGACACATAGCGGAGGAGAGCAAAAAAAATCCCAAGAAATTCTTTAAGTATGTAAACAGTAAAAAAGGGAGGACAGACCATATTGGCCCCATAAAGAATGAGGAAGGACATCTGGTTACAAAGGATGGGGAGATGGCAAAGGTATTGAATTTATTCTTCTCCTCAGTCTTCACGAGTGAATCGGGGGGCTTCAGTAACCAAAACTGCAGTGTTTATCCTCATGACACAACACAGGAAGCACCTACATGGTTAACAGAGGACGGAATTAAAATTAGACTTGAGAAACTTAACATTAATAAATCACCGGGACCAGATGGCTTGCATCCGAGGGTACTTAGGGAACTCAGTCAGGTGATTGCCAGACCGTTGTTCCTAATTTTTACAGACAGTCTATTGACTGGAATGGTACCAGCTGATTGGAGAAAAGCCAATGTAGCACCAATATTTAAAAAGGGCCCAAAAAACATCCCTGGGAATTACAGACCAGTTAGCCTAACATCAATAGTATGTAAACTCTTGGAGGGGATGATAAGGGACTATATACAAGATTTTAGTAATAAGAATGATATCATTAGCAGTAATCAGCATGGATTCATGAAGAATCGTTCTTGCCAAACCAATCTATTAACCTTCTATGAGGAGGTGAGTTGCCATCTAGATAAAGGAAGGCCCGTAGACGTGGTGTATCTGGATTTTGCAAAAGCATTTGACACAGTTCCCCATAAACGTTTACTGTACAAAATAAGGTGCGTTGGCATGGACCATAGGGTGAGTACATGGATTGAAAACTGGCTACAAGGGCGTGTTCAGAGGGTGGTGATAAATGGGGAGTACTCAGAATGGTCAGGGGTGGGTAGTGGGGTTCCCCAGGGTTCTGTGCTGGGACCAATCCTATTTAATTTGTTCATAAATGACCTGGAGGATGGGATAAACAGTTCAATCTCTGTATTTGCAGACGATACTAAGCTAAGCAGGGCAATAACTTCTCCGCAGGATGTGGAAATCTTGCAAAAAGACCTGAACAAATTAATGGGGTGGGCGACTACATGGCAAATGAGGTTCAATGTAGAAAAATGTAAAATAATGCATTTGGGTGGCAAAAATATGAATGCAATCTATACACTGGGGGGAGAACCTCTGGGGGAATCTAGGATGGAAAAGGACCTGGGGGTCCTAGTGGATGATAGGCTCAGCAATGGCATGCAATGCCAAGCTGCTGCTAATAAAGCAAACAGAATATTGGCATGCATTAAAAGGGGGATCAACTGCAGAGATAAAACGATAATTCTCCCGCTCTACAAGACTCTGGTCCGCCCGCACCTGGAGTATGCTGTCCAGTTCTGGGCACCAGTCCTCAGGAGGGACATACTGGAAATGGAGCGAGTACAAAGAAGGGCAACAAAGCTAATAAAGGGTCTGGAGGATCTTAGTTATGAGGAAAGGTTGCGAGCACTGAACTTATTCTCTCTGGAGAAGAGACGCTTGAGAGGGGATATGATTTCAATTTACAAATACTGTACTGGTGACCCCACAATAGGGATAAAACTTTTTCGCAGAAGAGAGTTTAATAAGACTCGTGGCCACTCATTACAATTAGAAGAAAAGAGGTTTAACCTTAAACTATGTAGAGGGTTCTTTACTGTAAGAGCGGCAAGGATGTGGAATTCTCTTCCACAGGCGGTGGTCTCAGCGGGGAGCATTGATAGCTTCAAGAAACTATTAGATAATCACCTGAATGACCGCAATATACAGGGATATGTAATGTAATACTGACACATAATCACACACATAGGTTGGACTTGATGGACTTGTGTCTTTTTTCAACCTCACCTACTATGTAACTATGTAACTATATATGACATACATCACCAGCCGATACAGAGCAGATGCTGATTTTAAGTTGAAGCAGAAGCAATATATCATTCGCAAATATGCGACATATGCCAATTTCAACTTGAAGCAGAAGCAATACACAACCAGCAAATATGCGACTGATGCCAATTTTAACTTGAAGAAGAAGCAATATATCACCAGAAAATATGCGACAAATGCCGATTTCAACTTGAAGCAGAAGCAGTACATCACCAGAAAATATGCGACAAATGCCGATTTCAACTTGAAGCAGAAGCAATACATCACCAGAAAATATCATAATGATCCTGCTTTCAGAAAACGTCACTTGCAACATTGCATGAGTTACATGAAAATGAAGCGTCGCACTCAAGCAGATTTTCGCATAACCCATAACATGCAATGTGCCTTCAAAATAAGAATGAAATACAGACGGACTTGTGTCATGCAGGAATGCAGTCAACCAGTGGACAACAGCCTAATGCAGACAGCTATATCCACTTTCCATGAATGCATTAAAGCTGGGCCAACTTTTGTGTGCACGATGTGTCATCGCACACTTTTCCCTAACCAGGTGAAACATTGCATTCACAGAAATTACAAGAAGAATCTACACATTGTTGCTGCCTGTTTGACAGGGAAATATGTCCATGTGTGCAACAATCACTGTCAAGGCCCTGAACAATGCACCGTACCAGATGAAAGGACCAAAGAATGGATTTGTCACAACTGTGACTCACATTTAAAAGCAGGACACAAATCATCCATCGCTGTGGCTAACAACATGGAGCTGGCGCCCATTCCCTCAGAGTTTTGCGATTTGAATGTGCTGGAAAGACAACTTTTGGCTAAAATACTGCCATTTGCCCAGATCATCACACTTCCCAAAGGTCGACAGGCAGCTATACACGGCGCTGTAGTGTGTGTGCCATCCGAGGTGGAAACCACGGTCAATACTCTACCAAGATCGCACAGCACATCCCAGTTACACAGAGTGAAGCTGAAAAGACATCTGACTTACAAAGGCCACCAGCTGTTTCACAATGTCAACATGAGAAATGTAGTAGCAGGTCTGTCAAAACATATTGACACACACCCCGACTACAGTGACATTTCAATCAGAGTGGATGAGACAATCGCTGCTGCTGCTGATGATGATGATAATGATGATGGGATGGAACTCGACAGTTGTGATGAAACTGAAATGATGGAGATACTTGAACGCATCGAAAATTGTGATCCATCAGAGGTACAGTCTGCATTTTTACCGGCTGCTTCTGAGCAACAGGAAGGCCATGACCAACAATCTCCCAATGCAGAGGATGAGAAGGATGCACTAAGACCTGGAATTGGCCTAGACAGTTGTTTGCAGCCATCTGACCTTGGAGAGGAAGCACTGACACACGGTGATGGAATATTCAGCATTGCACCTGCACAAGGAAACACACCTGTCAGCTTCTTTAAAGTTCCTAGGCTTGAGGCAATGGCTTTCCCTGTTCAGTTCCCTACTGGACAGAATACATTGGACCAGGCAAGACAAGTCAAACTGTCCCCGAGCATGTATTTCAATGAAAGGCTTTTTTGTGTTGATACTCGTTTTGCAAGAGACACAAGCTACCTCTTCTTTGCGCAGTTTGTCACAGAAACACACATGGCCAAAAGCAGCATGTCCATCCAGTTAAGGAAAGGAAGACCCAATACCAGGGATGGACGGAAAATATCCAACGAGCTGCTACAGGACAAGCGTGAGGTTGAGAGGTTGGTGCGAAACCGAGATGCCACAAGGTTCATGCAACCACTGAGAGGGAGTCCAGCTTACTGGGATAAAAATCTGAAGAATTTGCTAGCCATGGTCAGACAATTGGGTAAGCCAACATTTTTTTCTTACCTTCTCTGCTGCAGAATTCAGATGGCCAGAGGTAATAACGACAATAAAGGCACAACAAGGTCAAAAGGTGGATTTTGCAGAGCTAGACTGGGCTGAAAAGTGTGACATTCTTCGAGGCAACCCAGTGACCACCATGCGCATGTTTGACAAACGGGTTGATGCTCTGATGCGAGAGCTGCTGTTGAGTCCTGCACAGCCAATCGGTGAAGTTATCGATTACTTTTACCGGGTTGAATTTCAGGCGAGAGGGAGCCCTCATATACATTGTCTCTGTTGGGTAGCAGGAGCTCCTATATTTGGACAAGACAGTGATGACAAGGTGTGTGCCTTTATAGATCATAACATCTCATGCCAGCTGCCTGATGAAGCCAAACAGGCCTTACTTCACAGATTTGTAACAGAACTTCAAATGCACAGCAGATCTCATTCAAAATTGTGCAAGAAAGGTAACAGAGTATGCAGATTTGGATTTCCAAAGCCACCTATTAGAAAAACGAGGATAACTTACCCGATGCCAGAAAAACAAGGAGATTGTGCAATGAAACCACAAGCAGCCAAAGACAAACTGAAACCAGTCTGGGATTTGCTTAATAACCCAAAAGTGCAGCTTGAAGACATGTCACAGCTACTGGCACAGTGTGATATGACTTTGAATCAGTACAACTCGTACACTGAGGCATTGACCTCCTCAAGCGTGATTCTAATGAAGCGTGATGTCAAGGACTGCTGGGTGAACAACTACAATCCACATTTGCTGACGGCCTGGAATGCCAACATGGACATCCAATACATTCTTGATGAGTATGGTTGCATCATGTACATGTTGTCCTATACAGTACCTGACCGCGAGATTGTGTTTCCAGCGCGATACCATCGCGCTGGTTCTCGGCGACAGGGTACTGTGAATGTCGCGCTGGCTCACTCATCGGGAAAGGAAAACTTTGTTTTCCTTCCGCGATGAGTGACAGGCAGCGCTGACAGCTGTCTAGTATGAATCCTGAGGCGGGAACACCGCGCCAAATTTTAAATGAAAAAACCGGCGTGGGTTCCCCCCTAGGAGCATACCAGGCCCTTAGGTCTGGCATGGATTGTAAGGGGAACCCCCTATGCCGAAAAATCGGCGTGGGGGTCCCCCCCCCAATCCATACCAGACCCTTATCCGAGCACGCAGCCCGGCCGGCCAGGAAAGGGGGTGGGGACGAGCGAGCAGCCCCCCCCTCCTGAGCCGTACCAGGCCGCATGCCCTCAACATGGGGGGGTGGGTGCCTTGGGGGAGGGGGGCGCCCTGCGGGGCCCCCCCACCCCAAAGCACCTTGTCCCCATGTTGATGAGGACAAGGGCCTCTTCCCGACAACCCTGGCCGTTGGTTGTCGGGGTCTGCGGGCGGGGGGCTTATCGGAATCCGGGGGCCCCCCTTAATAAGGGGGCCCCCAGATCCCGGCCCCCCACCCTGTGTGAATGAGTTTGGGGTACATGGTACCCCTACCCATTCACCTAGGCAAAAGTGTCAATATAAAAAAAACACATTACACAGGTTTTAAGAATAATTTATTAGTCAGCTCCGGGGTCTTCTTCCGACTTCGGGGGGTCTCCTTCCGACTTCTCCCGGTGTTCGGCCTCTTCTCCCGGGCCCCGCCGCTATCTTCTTCCAGCTCTATTGCCAGCGAGGGGCCCGGTCTGCTGCCGCTGTCTCGCCGCCGCTGTCTCGCCGCTTCTTCTCTTCTTTTCTTCTTCCCCGATGTTGACACGACGCTCTCTCCGGCTCGAATGCTGTGTGCGAGCTGCGGAGCCATTTATATAGGCGGTAACCCCGCCCCCTTACGACGTCATGGTCCCAGCATGCGCAGGGACTCTGGCGTCATAAGGGGGCGTGGCCCCAGAGTCCCTGCGCATGCTGGGACCATGACGTCGTAAGGGGGCGGGGTTACCGCCTATATAAATGGCTCCGCAGCTCGCACACAGCATTCGAGCCGGAGAGAGCGTCGTGTCAACATCGGGGAAGAAGAAAAGAAGAGAAGAAGCGGCGAGACAGCGGCGGCGAGACAGCGGCAGCAGACCGGGCCCCTCGCTGGCAATAGAGCTGGAAGAAGATAGCGGCGGGGCCCGGGAGAAGAGGCCGAACACCGGGAGAAGTCGGAAGGAGACCCCCCGAAGTCGGAAGAAGACCCCGGAGCTGACTAATAAATTATTCTTAAAACCTGTGTAATGTGTTTTTTTTATATTGACACTTTTGCCTAGGTGAATGGGTAGGGGTACCATGTACCCCAAACTCATTCACACAGGGTGGGGGGCCGGGATCTGGGGGCCCCCTTATTAAGGGGGGCCCCCGGATTCCGATAAGCCCCCCGCCCGCAGACCCCGACAACCAACGGCCAGGGTTGTCGGGAAGAGGCCCTTGTCCTCATCAACATGGGGACAAGGTGCTTTGGGGTGGGGGGCCCCGCAGGGCGCCCCCCCTCCCCCAAGGCACCCACCCCCCCATGTTGAGGGCATGCGGCCTGGTACGGCTCAGGAGGGGGGGGCGCTCGCTCGTCCCCACCCCCTTTTCTGGCCGGCCGGGCTGCGTGCTCGGATAAGGGTCTGGTATGGATTGGGGGGGGGACCCCCACGCCGATTTTTCGGCATAGGGGGTTCCCCTTACAATCCATGCCAGACCTAAGGGCCTGGTATGCTCCTAGGGGGGAACCCACGCCGGTTTTTTCATTTAAAATTTGGCGCGGTGTTCCCGCCTCAGGATTCATACCAGACAGCTGTCAGCGCTGCCTGTCACTCATCGCGGAAGGAAAACAAAGTTTTCCTTTCCCGATGAGTGAGCCATCTCAGCGCTGGCTCCTGTGACGGGGCTCGTAGGTGTCAAATCTCGCCGAGAAGTGCGGCGAGATTGACACAATATCACGGTCACCTACTGTATATCCAAGCCAGAACGCGAACTGAGTGACTATCTAAAGACAATAGTCAAAGAAATGAGCCCAGAAACAGAGACAGAATGAGAAGAAATGAAAGACGTTCTTTAAGCTTATTCAAAACACAGAGAGGTCAGCACCCAGGAGTCTGTGGCCCGTACGTACAGTCTGAAAATGAAGTCTTGCTCACATGAGGTTGTTTTTCTGCCAACTGGTGACAATGCACTGAAAATGAGTCTCCCACTCAGTGCGTTGCAGAACAAACCAGCCGATTCTCTTAATGTGTGGATGATGAGTTTTGTCGACAAATACAGAGCCAGACCCGAAACACCAGAGTTTGAGTCCATGTGTCTGGCAGACTTTGCATCCCATTACAGGGTTGTCTATGGCAAGCAGAAGGAAGATGGCAAGCAAAAGGAAGACGGCAAGCATGTCAGCCTATTGAATGAAATGGGAATGATTCAAAAACGCACGAGAGGGAAGCCTGCAATCATCAGGTATGCACGCTTCTCAGAGAAGAAGGACCCCGAGAACTACTACGGCAGACTGCTTAAACTCTACCTCCCCCACCGTTCAGAGTCATCACTGAAAACTGTAAGGTTCCCAACACACCAGGATTTTTACAAAGGCGCCTGTGTGAGCTTACCAGGAGAAGAAGCAATCTGAGCAGTGTCTGCAATTGTTACCAGCAACCAAAAGAAGTTCCAACAACACAACAAAATTGTGGAACAAGTCTTGGATGACTTTGTAAAAAATGGCCCTGTTGAAGATGGTTGGAGCACCTTTGCCCCAGAAGCTGAGTTGGATAGGTTGGAATGTATAGAGGAACGCAAAGAAGGGGAGCCACTTCATGAGAATGAACAAGATGACGTTCTGGAGTATACACGTCACAAACAAACAGGTGGAATTGCGCTTACTGTGAAGGCCCCACAAATGTGCCCTGATTTCCTTCGGAAAATGTACAGGAACCTCAACCGGACACAAGCTCAGACATTCTACTCAGTTTGTGACTGGTGCACTAACCGTGTGCGTGGCCTAAATCCTGACCCATTCTATTACTTTGTCACTGGTGGCGCAGGGACAGGCAAATCACACCTGATAAAGTGCATCTATGCTGAGGCAACAAAGATACTCTGTAAACTTACCAGACTACGTGAGGAAGCAGACATATCCATGCCCAGCGTTTTACTAACTGCATTTACAGGAACAGCAGCTTTCAACATTTCAGGCAACACTTTGCATTCTCTGCTGAAGTTGCCAAGAAGCTTGAAGCCACCCTACCAAGGACTTGGAAATCTAATAGATGAAGTGAGGGCATAGCTGTCAAATGCGGAGATCATTGTTATTGATGAGGTTTCAATGATTTCAAAGCCCCTGTTTGCCTACATCAACTGGAGATTACAGCAAATCAAAGGCAGTAAGAAACCTTTTGGTGGTATGTCAGTACTAGCAGTAGGAGACTTTTACCAGGTCCCCCCACTGGAAAAAAGTAAGCCACTCTGCGTGTTTGAGGAAAATACCAATGATGTCTGGAAAGACAACTTTCAGATGATCACGCTGACAGAGATCATGCGACAGAAGGATGACATTTCATTTGCTGAGCTTTTGAATAGAATCGGAGTCAAGCAGAAGACTGGCACCCTTAAGTAATGATGACAAAGCTCTGCTTGCTCAGGTTTTGACAGATCCCACCCACTGCCCTAATGACATGCTGCACATCTTTGCCACCAACAAAGAGGTTCACAAACATAATGCCGCAACTGTGTCTGTTCTCCATTCAAACGTCACCAACAAAGATGCCGACGATTACAGAAAAGACCCTAAGACAGGAGTGATGCTGAGGCAACACCAACCTTTCAAAGGACACAAAGACAATCTGATTGAAACACTGCAAGCAGCTGAAGGTGCCCGTATCATGATCACAAGAAACATTGATGTAGAAGACGGGCTTGTTAACGGGACATTTGGCAAGATTGCAAGAATAATCATCCAGACTCAGAATGGTGCTACTACGGTAAACAAGCTTGGGCTTGTGCTGGACAATCCAAATGCAGGACAGAGATACCGTAACAAGTCGTCTTGTGATGCTGACAACTTGGTGTACATAGAAAGGGTAGAGGAAAACCTGAGACAGAAAGGAGTTGTTCGCAGGCAGTTCCCCCTGAAGTTGGCTTTTGCATGTACGATTCAAAAGTGTCAGGGGATGTCGATACAGTCGGCAGTGGTATCATTGAAACGGGTCTTCCAACCAGGAATGGCCTATGTTGCTCTGAGTAGAACGACTACACTGCAAGGACTGCACATAACCGAATTTGATGAGAAGAAGATCTTTGCTGATCCTGAAATCACAGCCTCCCTGGATTCAATGAAGAATGCATCACTGGAAAGTGTTATGCCCCTCTTAAAGTTTCTACAGACAACAGACAAACAGCAAACATTAACAATTATCCATCACAACACGGAAGGATTACCAGCTCACATTGAAGATATCAAATCTCACCATGAGTTGACACTTGGAGATGTTTTATGTTTCACTGAAACTCATCTCTCAGGCTCTTCTGTTGCTGAAAGTCTCCAGCTGGAGGGCTACAACCTGTTCAAATGCAACAGACACCTCTCGTACACGAACCTTCCTGACATTGCAAGTAAAAGTGGCGGAGGTGTCGCCTTGTATGTCAGAAACCATTTCAAGGCCTATGAAAAGCAGTATCATCACAATGTGACTGACTTGGAGTACTTGGTTGTCAAACTGGAGTCCCCTGTACAAGCTTTGATCGCTGTTGTTTACAGGCCACCAGATTACAGTATTGGCCTATTCCTTACTAACCTGCTGGGCCTCTTGGAATCTTTGGAAATAATGGATTGCCAACCTATAATACTCTGTAGAGATTTCAATGAAGATTTTCTGTGCAGAGAAAAGAAGCCAATATCTGACCTTCTTCACTCAAGAGGATATACCCAACTGGTCTGGGCAGCCACCACAGAAAAAAACACACTGTTGGATCAGATTTACATCTCCAGGGTGCAGCACTGTCTCCAGTCAGGAGTACTGCACAGTTATTACAGCTATCATGATCCTGTGTATTGTGTTTTGAACAGTGGTTGTGAACACACTTAGAGCCTGCATAAACAGGGCACGAGTGTTGCCAGGAAACAGTGGTTGTGAAACAGTGGTCATCAAACAGATAATAAAGTGGCAATGAGGGTCAGTTTATGTGGCCATAGTTATGTGGGACCATTTACAATTAGCTAAAAATCATTCACTCTATATTTCATGTTCGGGGTACTTGTAAAAACTGCGGTTAGACACTGAACTCACTTACTCCCCCTCATCCATCACAGACATCTGTCCTCATCACACTCACCCTCTCCTTCGTGTGCTATAGCCTGCTTGCTGATTAGTAAGACAGATAAAGAAACAGCAAGGAGCAAAACTGCAGAGAAACTGAAAATTTGTAAGGGTTTAAATTATATGCTTTAATAAATTGCCTTGTATCCAAAAAGTTCAAAAAGTTGACTGTTCAAAATGTTAATACAATGTATAACAGAAATATACCGCCAGTTCGCTTGTGATGCAATATATTGAAATTATATGTACACTGTGTAAACTGTTTTTGACACACTTGATTTTGGGACGCGAGTCCGTCAGGTGCTACGCTTTGGCTGGGGCGGAATAAATCCTGGTAACCCTTAAGTCTGTGTCCGACAAAGTCATTTACCAATATTTCTACCTTCTACATCATTAGCACTTGTGCACTTTTTAAATTTGATCAATCAGTTGGTTAGTGTAATGTTTACTATCTTCACTCACTACAAACACTCCATAAAGTTACTCTGCCCACTACATAAAGTTACTCTGCCCAGTCCTACCTTTCCACAGTTACTCCAGACACTCCAACCACACAACAGTTACTCAAGCCACTCCACCCAGTTACTCCACCCACTCCAGTTGTAGAATCAAGAACACTTCACACAATTTCCCCAGAAATTGTAGCTTTTCTAGTTAAGTGTTCTTGCATAGCAAGACCACTTACTGTTATCTCACATATATATTATTATTATTCTTATTATAGCCAAATTTACCACCCTAACGCCTCCCACAGTTTTTACACTACATAGACAAGTAATATACCGAAACGTGCGGATTGTTCCCGAATGGTGTTCTGTTACTTTGTGGAACGTTTCGCCAAATGGTTCAGGAAATATCGTCATTTTTGCGGCGAAATTGGTCCCATAGGAATGAATGGGGAAATGTTCAAAACTAGAGTGGGAGGTGAAAAAAGCTGAAAAATCAGAACATGATTTCTAAACTGCCACCACTCCCTCATTTTCAAGCCCACCTACATAAATCTTATATCAAAACGTTCAGCTATCCCTGCTGCCACTAAACATGTCCACGGCTAAGCCATAGTCCTGATAGTTTTCACAATATGACCATTTGTTTGCAACTCACACCATCCATTGACATTCATTGAAACTACACTCTAGCCCCTTTAAATTTGAAGGGCAATTTCTAAACTGTGACTGTGCCTCCATTTTTAATATTTCAGAGACATACTATGCAACAAAATCTAGGTCTGGGTCTTGTGATTCTCACAATATAAAGCTCTTTGCTGTAGGATTTATAGTTTTTAAAATACGACCATTTGAAGTACTGCACAGTTATTACATCTATCATGGTTCTGTGTATTCTGTATTGAGCAGTATTTGTGAAGCATAAACAGGGCATGAGCGTTGCTAGGAAACAGTGGTTGTAAACACAAGATGCTGAGACCCCCAAATGCATGTGGTCATACCTTCATCTGCTGGACTTGATAATGCCTGTAGACTCCTCCCACAGTTTTTACACTACAGAGACAAGTAATATACCGAAACGTGCGGATTGTTCCCGATTGGTGTGCTATTCCTTTGTGGAATGTTTCGTCGAATGGTCCACGAAATATCGTAGTTTTTTCGGCAAAATTGGTCCCATAGGAATGAATGGCGAAATGTTCAATGTCATTTAATTGGTGTGCTATTACCTTGTGGAACTTTGTGAAAAGCTGAAAAATACCAGTGTGAATCCGGCCTCAATGTCATTTAATTGGTGTGCTATTACTTTGTGGAACGTTTCGCCGAATGGTTCACGAAATATCGTCGTTTTTGCAAAGAAATTGGTCCCATAGGAATGAATGGCGAAATGTTCAAAACTAGAGTTGGAGGTGACAAAAGCTGACAACCCCATGATCAGCCAAAACATTATGACCACCCCATGATCAGAAAAAACATTATGTCCGCCCCATAAAAAAAAATATTTTTGAAAAAAAATATATATATATTTTTGAAAAAAAATATATATATATTTTTGAAAAAAAAAATCATTTTTGAAAAAAAAAATAAAATTCATTTTTGAAAAAAAAAAATAATTTTTGAAAAAAAAAAATTCATTTTTGAAAAAAAAAAATTCATTTTTGAAAAAAATGTTCAGCTCTTTCAGCTAATGATGGGACTTCTTCAACTTTTTTACTACTATTGATACTTTTTAAAATATTAAGCTTTTTAACACTTTTCAGTTACTCCAGCCACTCCAACCACACAACAGTTACTCAAGCCACTCCACCCAGTTATTCCGCCCACTCCAGTTGTAGAGGCAAGAACACTTTTCACAATTTCCCCAGAAATTGTAGCTTTTCTAGTTAAGTGTTCTTGCATAGCAAGACCACTTACTGTTATCTCACATATATATTATTATTATTAAGTGTTCTTGCATAGCAAGACCACTTACTGTTATCTCACATATATATTATTATTAAGTGTTCTTGCATAGGAAGACCACTTACTGTTATCTCACATATATATTATTATTAAGTGTTCTTGCATAGCAAGACCACTTACTGTTATCTCACATATATATTATTCTTATTATTATAGCCAAATTTACCACCCTAACTCCTCCCACAGTTTTTACACTACATAGACAAGTAATATACCGAAACGTGCGGATTGTTCCCGAATGGTGTGCTATTACTTTGTGGAACGTTTCGCCGAATGGTTCACGAAATATCGTCGTTTTTGCGGCGAAATTGGTCCCATAGGAATGAATGGGGAAACTAGAGTGGGAGATGACAAAAGCTGGAAAATCAGAACATGATTTCTAAACTGCCGCCACTCCCTCATTTTCAAGCCCACCTACACAAATCTTATATCAAAACGTTCAGCTATCCCTGCTGCCACTAAACATGTCCACGGCTAAGCCATAGTCCTGATAGTTTTCACAATATGACCATTTGTTTGCAACTCACGCCGTCCATTGACATTCATTGAAACTACACTCTAGCCCCCTCCAAATTTGAAGGGCAATTTCTAAACTGCGACCGTGCCTTCATTTTTAATATTTCAGAGACATACTATACATCAAAATCTAGGTCTGAGTCTTGTGATTCTCACAATATAAAGATCTTCGCTGTAGGATGTATAGTTTTTAAAATACGGCCATTTGTTTAGAGGTCATTTCAGGAAATTTTAGCCATTAATCAGAGTGTACTGTTAGTGTTTGTTTTGTTGCCATGGTTACCAAAGCTTCTGTTATACACAGGGGGGAAGGTGGCTGGAGCATCTCAGCTGATTACAGAGCCCGGGGGAGGGGACAGACACACCATGTACTGATTTATAATAGAGGAATATGATGGGGCAGTTTTGATGGGGTAATTCTGATGGGGCAGTTTTGATGAAGCAGTATTTGAGAAGCATAAACAGGGCATGAGCGTTGCTAGGAAACAGTGGTTGTAAACACAAGATGCTGAGACACCCCAAATGCATGTGACTTCATCTGCTAGACTTGATAATGCTTGTAGACTCCTCCCACAGTTTTCACACTACAGAGACAAATAATATACCGAAACGAGCGGATTGTTCCCGATTGGTGTGTTATCACTTTGTGGAATGTTTTGCCGAATGGTCCACGAAATGACGTTTTTGCGGCGAAATTGGTCCCATAGGAATGAATGGCGAAATGTTCAAAACTAGAGTGGGAAGTGACAAAAGCTGACAACCCCATGATCAGCCAAAACATTATGACCACCCCATGATCAGCCAAAACATTATGACCGCCCCATGTAAAAAAAAAAATATTTTTGAAAAAAAAAAATAATTTTTGAAAAAAGTAAAAAAATAATTTTTGAAAAAAGTAAAAAAATAATTTTTGAAAAAAAAAATCATTTTTGAAAAAAAAAAATATATTTTTGAAAAAAAAATATTTTTGAAAAAAAAAAATTATTTTTGAAAAAAAAAAATATTTTTGAAAAAAAAATTACTTTAAAAAAAAAAATTATTTTTGAAAAAAAAATATATTTGAAAAAAAAAATATTTTTGAAAAAAAAAAAATTATTTTTGAAAAAAAAATTACTTTAAAAAAAATAATAATTTCGAAAAAAAAATTATTTTTGAAATAAAAAAATTCATTTTTGAAAAAAAAAATTACCTTTGAAAAAAAAAATTACTTTTGAAAAAAAAAATCATTTTTGAAGAAAAAAAAATCATTTTTGATTAAAAAAAATTCATTTTTGAAAAAAAAAATTACTTTTGAAAAAAATGTTCAGCTCTTTCAGCGAATGATGGAACTTTTTTACTACTATTTATACTTTTTAAAATATTAAGCTTTTTAACACTTTTCACAGTTACTCAAGCCACTCCACCCCACCCAGTTACTCCGCCCACTCCAGTTGTAGAGGCAAGAACACTTTCACAATTTCCCCAGAAATTGTACCTTTTCTAGTTCTTATTATTATTATAGCCAAATTTACCACCCTAACTCCTCCCACAGTTTTTACACTACATAGACAAGTAATATACCGAAACGTGCGGATTGTTCCCGAATGGTGTGCTATTATTTTGTGGAACATTTCGCCGAAAGGTTCACGAAATATCGTTGTTTTTGCGGCGAAATTGGTCCCATAGGAATGAATGGGGAAACTAGAGTGGGAGGTGAAAAAAGCTGAAAAATCAGAACATGATTTCTAAACTGCCACCACTCCCTCATTTTCAAGCCCACCTACACAAATCTTATATCAAAACGTTCAGCTATCCCTGCTGCCACTAAACATGTCCACAGCTAAGCCATAGTCCTGATAGTTTTCACAATATGACCATTTGTTTGCAACTCACACCGTCCATTGACATTCATTGAAACTACACTCTAGCCCCTTCAAATTTGAAGGGCAATTTCTAAACTGCGACCGTGCCTCCATTTTTAATATTTCAGAGACATACTATGCATCCAAATCTAGGTCTGGGTCTTGTGATTCTCACAATATAAAGCTCTTTGCTGTAGGATTTATAGTTTTTAAAATACAGCCATTTGAATTACTGCATAGTTACTACATCTATTATTATCCTGTGTTCTGTGTATTGAGCAGTATTTGTGAAGCATAAACAGGGCATGAGCGTTGCTAGGAAACAGTGGTTGTAAACACAAGATGCTGAGACACCCCAAATGCATGTGACTTCATCTGCTAGACTTGATAATGCTTGTAGACTCCTCCCACTGTTTTTACACTACAGAGACAAGTAATATACCGAAACGTGCCGATTGTTCCCGATTGGTGTGCTATTACTTTGTGGAACGTTTCACCAAATGGTTCACGAAATATCATAGTTTTTGCGGCGAAATTGGTCCCATAGGAATGAATGGCGAAATGTTCAATGTCATTTAATTGGTGTGCTATTACTTTGTGGAACTTTTTTCGCCGAATGGTTCACGAAATATCGTCGTTTTTGCGGCAATATTGGTCCCATAGGAATAAATGGTGAAATGTTCAATGTCATTTAATTGGTGTGCTATTACCTTGTGGAACTTTGTGAAAAGCTCAAATATACCAGTGTGAATCCAGAATCAATGTCATTTAATTGGTGTGCTATTACTTTCTGGAACGTTTTGCCGAATGGTTCACGAAATATCGTCGTTTTTGCGACGAAATTGGTCCCATAGGAATGAATGGTGAAATGTTCAAAACTAGAGTGGGAGGTGACAAAAACTGACAACCCCATGATCAACCAAAACATTATGACCGCCCCATAAAAAAAAATATTTTTGAAAAAAAATAATTCATTTTTGAAAAAAAAAATTAATTTTTGAAAAAAAAAAAACATTTTTTAAAAGAAAAAATTATTTTTGAAAAAAAAAAATATTTTTGAAAAAAAAAATTATTTTTGAAAAAAAAAAATCATTTTTGAAAAAAAAATTCATTTTTGAAAAAAAAAATTTCATTTAAAAAAAAAAAAATCATTTTTGAAAAAAAAAATTCATTTTTGAAAAAAAAAAACTTTTGAAAAAAATGTTCAGCTCTTTCAGCTAATGATGGGACTTCAACTTTTTTACTACTATTTATACTTTTTAAAATATTAAGCTTTTTAACACTTTTCACAGTTACTCAAGCCACTCCATCCAGTTATTCCGCCCACTCCAGTTGTAGAGGCAAGAACAATTTTCACAATTTCCCCAGAAATTGTACCTTTTCTAGTTCTTATTAAGTGTTCTTGCATAGCAAGACCACTTAGTGTTATCTCACATATATATTATTCTTATTATTATTATAGCCAAATTTACCACCCTAACTCCTCCCACAGTTTTTACACTACATAGACAAGTAATATACCGAAACGTGCGGATTGTTCCCGAATGGTGTGCTATTACTTTGTGGAACGTTTCGCCGAATGGTTCACGAAATATCGTAGTTTTTGCGGCGAAATTGGTCCCATAGGAATGAATGGGGAAACTAGAGTGGGAGATGGCAAAAGCTGGAAAATCAGAACATGATTTCTAAACTGCCGCCACTCACTCATTTTCAAGCCCACCTACACAAATCTTATATCAAAACGTTCAGCTATCCCTGCTGCCACTAAACATGTCCACGGCTAAGCCATAGTCCTGATAGTTTTCACAATATGACCATTTGTTTGCAACTCACGCCGTCCATTGACATTCATTGAAACTACACTCTAGCCCCTTCAAATTTGAAGGGCAATTTCTAAACTGCGACCGTGCCTTCAATTTTAATATTTCAGAGACATACTATGTATCAAAATCTAGGTCTGGGTCTTGTGATTCTCACAATATAAAGATCTTCGCTGTAGGATGTATAGTTTTTAAAATACGGCCATTTGTTTAGAGGTCATTTCAGGAAATTTTAGCCATTAATCAGCGTGTACTGTGTGTGTTTTGTTGCCATGGTTACCAAAGCTTCTGTTATACACAGGGGGAAGGTGGCTGGAGCATCTCAGCTCTGATTACAGAGCCCGGGGGAGGGGACAGACACACCATGTACTGATTTATAATAGAGGAATATGATGGGGCAGTTTTGATGGGGTAATTCTGATAGGGCAGTTTTGATGAAGTAGTATTTGGGAAGCATAAACAGGGCATGAGCGTTGCTAGGAAACAGTGGTTGTAAACACAAGATGCTGAGACACCCCAAATGCATGTGACTTCATCTGCTAGACTTGATAATGCTTGTAGACTCCTCCCACAGTTTTTACACTACAGAGACAAGTAATATACCGAAACGAGCGGATTGTTCCCGATTGGTGTGTTATTACTTTGTGGAATGTTTCGCCGAATGGTCCACGAAATGACGTTTTTGCGGCGAAATTGGTCCCATAGGAATGAATGGCGAAATGTTCAAAACTAGAGTGGGAGGTGACAAAAGCTGACAACCCCATGATCAGCCAAAACATTATGACCACCCCATGATCAGCCAAAACATTATGACCGCCCCATGATCAGCCAAAACATTATGACCGCCCCATGTAAAAAAAAAAATATTTTTGAAAAAAAAAAATAATTTTTGAAAAAAATAAAAAAATAATTTTTGAAAAAAATAAAAAAATAATTTTTGAAAAAAAAAAAAATTATTTTTGAAAAAAAAAAAAATATTTTTGAAAAAAAAATTACTTTAAAAAAAAAAATTATTTTTGAAAAAAAAAATATATTTGAAAAAAAAAAATATTTTTGAAAAAAAAATTACTTTAAAAAAAAAAATAATTTCGAAAAAAAAATTATTTTTGAATAAAAAAATTCATTTTTGAAAAAAAAAATTACCTTTGGAAAAAAAAATTACTTTTGAAAAAAAAATCATTTTTGAAGGAAAAAAAATTCATTTTTGAAGAAAAAAAAATCATTTTTGAATAAAAAAAATTCATTTTTGAAAAAAAAAATTACTTTTGAAAAAAATGTTCAGCTCTTTCAGCTAATGATGGAACTTTTTTACTACTATTTATACTTTTTAAAATATTAAGCTTTTTAACACTTTTCACAGTTACTCAAGCCACTCCACCCCACCCAGTTACTCCACCCACTCCAGTTGTAGAGGCAAGAACACTTTCACAATTTCCCCAAAAATTGTAGCTTTTCTAGTTCTTATTATTATTATAGCCAAATTTACCACCCTAACTCCTCCCACATTTTTTACACTACATAGACAAGTAATATACCGAAACGTGCGGATTGTTCCCGAATGGTGTGCTATTACTTTGTGGAACGTTTCGCCGAATGGTTCACGAAATATCGTAGTTTTTGCGGCGAAATTGGTCCCATAGGAATGAATGGGGAAACTAGAGTGGGAGATGGCAAAAGCTGGAAAATCAGAACATGATTTCTAAACTGCCGCCACTCCCTCATTTTCAAGCCCACCTACACAAATCTTATATCAAAACGTTCAGCTATCCCTGCTGCCACTAAACATGTCCACGGCTAAGCCATAGTCCTGATAGTTTTCACAATATGACCATTTGTTTGTAACTCACGCCGTCCATTGACATTCATTGAAACTACACTCTAGCCCCTTCAAATTTGAAGGGCAATTTCTAAACTGCGACCGTGCCTTCAATTTTAATATTTCAGAGACATACTATATATCAAAATCTAGGTCTGGGTCTTGTGATTCTCACAATATAAAGATCTTCGCTGTAGGATGTATAGTTTTTAAAATACGGCCATTTGTTTAGAGGTCATTTCAGGAAATTTTAGCCATTAATCAGAGTGTACGGTGTTTGTTTTGTTGCCATGGTTACCAAAGCTTCTGTTATACACAGGGGGGGAGGTGGCTGGAGCATCTCAGCTCTGATTACAGAGCCCAGGGGAGGGGACAGACACACCATGTACTGATTTATAATAGAGGAATATGATGGGGCAGTTTTGATGGGGTAATTCTGATGGGGCAGTTTTGATGAAGTAGTATTTGGGAAGCATAAACAGGGTATGAGCGTTGCTAGGAAACAGTGGTTGTAAACACAAGATGCTGAGACACCCCAAATGCATGTGACTTCATCTGCTAGACTTGATAATGCTTGTAGACTCCTCCCACAGTTTTTACACTACAGAGACAAGTAATATACCGAAATGAGCGGATTGTTCCCGATTGGTGTGTTATTACTTTGTGGAATGTTTCGCCGAATGGTCCACGAAATGACGTTTTTGCGGCGAAATTGGTCCCATAGGAATGAATGGCGAAATGTTCAAAACTAGAGTGGGAGGTGACAAAAGCTGACAACCCCATGATCAGCCAAAACATTATGACCACCCCATGATCAGCCAAAACATTATGACCGCCCCATGTAAAAAAAAAAAATATTTTTGAAAAAAAAAAATAATAATTTTTGAAAAAAAAATAATAATTTTTGAAAAAAAAATAATAATTTTTGAAAAAAATAAAAATAAAATCATTTTTGAAAAAAAAATATTTTTGAAAAAAAAAATATTTTTGAAAAAAAAATCATTTTTGAAAAAAAAAATCTTTTTTGAAAAAAAAAATTATAATTTTTGAAAAAAAAAATCATAATTTTTGAAAAAAAAATCATAATTTTTGAAAAAAATGTTCAGCTCTTTCAGCTAATGATGAGACTTCAACTTTTTTACTACTATTTATACTTTTTAAAATATTAAGCTTTTTAACACTTTTCACAGTTACTCCAGCCACTCCAACCACACAACAGTTACTCAAGTTACTCCGCTCACTCCAGTTGTAGAGGCAAGAACACTTTTCACAATTTCCCCAGAAATTGTACCTTTTTTAGTTATTATTATTATTATAGCCAAATTTACCACCCTAACTCCTCCCACAGTTTTTACAATACATAGACAAGTAATATACCGAAACGTGCGGATTGTTCCCGAATGGTGTGCTATTATTTTGTGGAACGTTTTGCCAAATGGTTCACGAAATATCGTTGTTTTTGCGGCGAAATTGGTCCCGTAGGAATGAATGGCGAAATGTTCAAAACTAGAGTGGGAGGTGACAAAAGCTGACAACCCCATGATCAGCCAAAACATTATGACCACCCCATGATCAGTATGACCACCCCATGAAAAAAAAAAATCAAATCATTTTTGAAAAAAAAATTCATTTTTGAAAAAAATTCATTTTTTAAAAAAAATTCATTTTTGAAAAAAAAAATCATTTTTGAAAAAAAAAATATTTTTGAAAAAAAAAATTCATTTAAAAAAAAAAAATCATTTTTGAAAAAAAAAATTCATTTAAAAAAAAAAAATCATTTTTGAAAAAAAAAATTTCATTTAAAAAAAAAAAATCATTTTTGAAAAAAAATAATTCATTTTTGAAAAAAAAAAACTTTTGAAAAAAATGTTCAGCTCTTTCAGCTAATGATGGGACTTCAACTTTTTTACTACTATTTATACTTTTTAAAATATTAAGCTTTTTAACACTTTTCACAGTTACTCAAGCCACTCCATCCAGTTACTCCGCCCACTCCAGTTGTAGAGGCAAGAACACTTTTCACAATTTCCCCAGAAATTGTAGCTTTTCTAGTTCTTATTATTATTATTATAGCCAAATTTACCACCCTAACTCCTCCCACAGTTTTTACACTACATAGACAAGTAATATACCGAAACGTGTGGATTGTTCCCGAATGGTGTGCTATTATTTTGTGGAACGTTTCGCCGAATGGTTCACGAAATATGGTTGTTTTTGCGGCGAAATTGGTCCCATAGGAATGAATGGCGAAATGTTCAAAACTAGAGTGGGAGGTGACAAAAGCTGACAACCCCATGATCAGCCAAAACATTATGACCGCCGCATAAAAAAAAAATATTTTTGAAAAAAAAAAATCATTTTTGAAAAAAAAAATCATTTTTGAAAAAAAATAATTCATTTTTGAAAAAAAAAATATTTTTGAAAAAAAAAATTACTTTTGAAAAAAAAAAAATCATTTTTGAAAAAAAAAATCATTTTTGAAGAAAAAAAAATCATTTTTGAATTAAAAAAATTCATTTTTGAAAAAAAAAATTCATTTTTGAAAAAAAAAATTCATTTTTGAAAAAAAAAAATTACTTTTGAAAAAAATGTTCAGCTCTTTCAGCTAATGATGGAACTTTTTTATTTATACTTTTTAAAATATTAAGCTTTTTAACACTTTTCACAGTTACTCAAGCCACTCCACCCCACCCAGTTACTCCGCCCACTCCAGTTGTAGAGGCAAGAACACTTTCACAATTTCCCCAGAAATTGTAGCTTTTCTAGTTCTTATTCTTATTATTATTATAGCCAAATTTACCACCCTAACTCCTCCCACAGTTTTTACACTACATAGACAAATAATATACCGAAACGTGCGGATTGTTCCCGAATGGTGTGCTATTATTTTGTGGAACGTTTCGCCGAATGGTTCACGAAATATCGTCGTTTTTGCGGCGAAATTGGTCCCATAGGAATGAATGGGGAAACTAGAGTGGGAGGTGACAAAAGCTGAAAAATCAGAACATGATTTCTAAACTGCCGCCACTCCCTCATTTTCAAGCCCACCTACACAAATCTTATATCAAAACGTTCAGCTATCCCTGCTGCCACTAAACATGTCCACGGCTAAGCCATAGTCCTGATAGTTTTCACAATATGACCATTTCTTTGCAACTCACACCGTCCATTGACATTCATTGAAACTACACTCTAGCCCCTTCAAATTTGAAGGGCAATTTCTAAACTGCAACCGTGCCTTCAATTTTAATATTTCGGAGACATACTATGTATCAAAATCTAGGTCTGGGTCTTGTGATTCTCACAATATAAAGATCTTCGCTGTAGGATTTATAGTTTTTAAAATACGGCCATTTGAATTAGTGCACAGTTACTACAGCTATCATGTGTATTGAGCAGTATTTGTGAAGCATAAAAAGGGCATGAGCGTTGCTAGGAAACAGTGGTTGTAAACACAAGATGCTGAGACACCTTCCAAATGCATGTGACTTCATCTGCTAGACTTGATAATGCTTGTAGACTCCTCCCACAGTTTATACACTACAGAGACAAGTAATATACCAAAAAGTGCGGATTGTTCCCGATTGGTGTGCTATTACTTTGTGGAACGTTTCGCCGAATGGTCCACGAAATATCGTCGTTATTGCGGTGAAATTGGTCCCATAGGAATGAATGGCGAAATGTTCAATGTCATTTAATTGGTGTGCTATTACTTTGTGGAACTTTGTGAAAAGCTGAAATATAAAAGTGTGAATCCGGCCTCAATGTCATTTAATTGGTGTGCTATTACTTTGTTGAACATTTCGCCGAATGGTTCACGAAATATCGTCGTTTTTGCGGTGAAATTGGTCCCGTAGGAATGAATGGCGAAATGTTCAAAACTAGAGTGGGAGGTGACAAAAGCTGACAACCCCATGATCAGCCAAAACATTATGACCACCCCATGATCAGCCAAAACATTATGACCGCCCCATGAAAAAAAAATTATTTTGTGGAACGTTTCACAGAATGGTTCACAAAATATCGTCGTTTTTGCGGCGAAATTGGTTCCATAGGAATGAATGGTGAAATGTTAAAAACTAGAGTGGGAGGTGACAAAAGCTGACAACCCCATGATCAGCCAAAACATTATGACCGCCCCATGAAAAAAAAAATATTTTTGAAAAAAAAAAAAATAATTTTTGAAAAAAAAAATAATTTTTGAAAAAAAAATTAATTTTTGAAAAAAAAAATCATTTTTGAAAAAAAAATTCATTTTTGAAAAAAAAAATTCATTTTTGAAAAAAAAAATTCATTTAAAAAAAAAAAAAAATTCGTTTTTGAAAAAAAAAAAAAATCATTTTTGAAAAAAAAAATTCATTTTTGAAAAAAAAAAATTATTTTTGAAAAAAAAAATTTCATTTAAAAAAAAAAAATCATTTTTGAAAAAAAAAACTTTTGAAAAAAATGTTCAGCTCTTTCAGCTAATGATGGGACTTCAACTTTTTTACTACTATATATACTTTTTAAAATATTAAGTTTTTTAACACTTTTCACAGCCACTCCATCCAGTTACTCCGCCCACTCCAGTTGTAGAGGCAAGAACACTTTTCACAATTTCCCCAGAAATTGTAGCTTTTCTAGTTCTTATTATTATTATTATAGCCAAATTTACCACCCTAACTCCTCCCACAGTTTTTACACTACATAGACAAGTAATATACCGAAACGTGTGGATTGTTCCCGAATGGTGTGCTATTATTTTGTGGAACGTTTCACCGAATGGTTCACGAAATATCGTTGTTTTTGCGGCGAAATTGGTCCCATAGGAATGAATGGCGAAATGTTCAAAACTAGAGTGGGAGGTGACAAAAGCTGAAAACCCCATGATCAGCCAAAACATTATGACCGCCGCATAAAAAAAATATTTTTGAAAAAAAAAAATCATTTTTGAAAAAAAATTATTAATTTTTGAAAAAAAAATACATTTTTTAAAGGAAAAAATTATTTTTGAAAAAAAAAAATCATTTTTGAAAAAAAAAATCATTTTTGAAAAAAAATAATTCATTTTTGAAAAAAAAAAATATTTTTGAAAAATAAAATTACTTTTGAAAAAAAAAAATCATTTTTGAAAAAAAAATCATTTTTGAAGAAAAAAAAATCATTTTTGAATTAAAAAAATTCATTTTTGAAAAAAAAATTCATTTTTGAAAAAAAAAAAATTACTTTTGAAAAAAATGTTCAGCTCTTTCAGCTAATGATGGAACTTTTTTATTTATACTTTTTAAAATATTAAGCTTTTTAACACTTTTCACAGTTACTCAAGCCACTCCACACCACCCAGTTACTCCGCCCACTCCAGTTGTAGAGGCAAGAACACTTTCACAATTTCCCCAGAAATTGTAGCTTTTCTAGTTCTTATTCTTATTATTATTATAGCCAAATTTACCACCCTAACTCCTCCCACAGTTTTTACACTACATAGACAAGTAATATACCGAAACGTGCGGATTGTTCCCGAATGGTGTGCTATTATTTTGTGGAACGTTTCGCCGAATGGTTCACGAAATATCGTTGTTTTTGCGGCGAAATTGGTCCCATAGGAACGAATGGGGAAACTAGAGTGGGAGGTGACAAAAGCTGAAAAATCAGAACATGATTTCTAAACTGCCACCACTCCCTCATTTTCAAGCCCACCTACACAAATCTTATATCAAAACGTTCAGCTATCCCTGCTGCCACTAAACATGTCCACGGCTAAGCCATAGTCCTGATAGTTTTCACAATATGACCATTTGTTTGCAACTCACACCGTCCATTGACATTCATTGAAACTACACTCTAGGCCCTTCAAATTTGAAGGGCAATTTCTAAACTGCGACCGTGCCTTCAATTTTAATATTTCAGAGACATACTATGTATCAAAATTTAGGTCTGGGTCTTGTGATATATGTCACAATATAAAGATCTTCGCTGTAGGATGTATAGTTTTTAAAATACAGCCATTTGAATTACTGCATAGTTACTACATCTATCATGGTCCTGTCTATTGTGTATTGAGCAGTATTTGTGAAGCATAAACAGGGCATGAGCGTTGCTAGGAAACAGTGGTTGTAAACACAAGATGCTGAGACACCCCAAATGCATGTGACTTCATCTGCTAGACTTGATAATGCTTGTAGACTCCTCCCACAGTTTTTACACTACAGAGACAAGTAATATACCGAAACGTGCGGATTGTTCCCGATTGGTGTGCTATTACTTTGTGGAACGTTTCGCCGAATGGTCCACGAAATGTCGTCGTTATTGCGGTGAAATTTGTCCCATAGAAATGAATGGCGAAATGTTCAATGTCATTTAATTGGTGTGCTATTACCTTGTGGAACTTTGTGAAAAGCTGAAATATACCAGTGTGAATCTGGCATCAATGTCATTTAATTGGTGTGCTATTACTTTGTGGAACGTTTCACAGAATGGTTCACAAAATATCGTCGTTTTTGCGGCGAAATTGGTCCCATAGGAATGAATGATGAAATGTTAAAAACTAGAGTGGGAGGTGACAAAAGCTGACAACCCCATGATCAGCCAAAACATTATGACCGCCCCATGAAAAAAAAAATATTTTTGAAAAAAAAAAATCATTTTTGAAAAAAAAATTCATTTTTGAAAAAAAAATACATTTTTGAAAAAAAAAATCATTTTTGAAAAAAAAAAAATTTTTTGAAAAAAAATAATTCATTTTTGAAAAAAAAATTCATTATGAAAAACAAAAAAAATTCATTTTTGAAAAAAAAATTTCATTTAAAAAAAAAAATCATTTTTGAAAAAAAAATCATTTTTGAAAAAAAAAATTCATTTTTGAAAAAAAAAAACTTTTGAAAAAAATGTTCAGATCATTCAGCTAATGATGGGACTTCAACTTTTTTCTACTATTTATACTTTTTAAAATATTAAGCTTTTTAACACTTTTCACAGTTACTCTGCCCACTCCAGTTGTAGAGGCAAGAACACTTTTCACAATTTCCCCAGAAATTGTACCTTTTCTAGTTATTATTATTATTATAGCCAAATTTACCACCCTAACTCCTCCCACAGTTTTTACACTACATAGACAAGTAATATACCAAAATGTGCGGATTGTTCCCGAATGGTGTGCTATTATTTTGTGGAACGTTTCGCCAAATGGTTCACGAAATATCGTTGTTTTTGCGGCGAAATTGGTCCCGTAGGAATGAATGGCGAAATGTTCAAAACTAGAGTGGGAGGTGACAAAAGCTGACAACCCCATGATCAGCCAAAACATTATGACCACCCCATGATCAGTATGACCACCCCATGAAAAAAAATAAAATCATTTTTGAAAAAAAATTCATTTTTGAAAAAAAATTCATTTTTAAAAAAAAATTCATTTTTGAAAAAAAAAATCATTTTTGAAAAAAAAATATTTTTGAAAAAAAAAATTCATTTAAAAAAAAAATCATTTTTGAAAAAAAAAATTCATTTAAAAAAAAAATCATTTTTGAAAAAAAATAATTCATTTTTGAAAAAAAAAAAACTTTTGAAAAAAATGTTCAGCTCTTTCAGCTAATGATGGGACTTCAACTTTTTTTACTACTATTTATACTTTTTAAAATATTAAGCTTTTTAACACTTTTCACAGTTACTCAAGCCACTCCATCCAGTTACTCCGCCCACTCCAGTTGTAGAGGCAAGAACACTTTTCACAATTTCCCCAGAAATTGTACCTTTTCTAGTTATTATTATTATTATAGCCAAATTTACCACCCTAACTTCTCCCACAGTTTTTACACTACATAGACAAGTAATATACCGAAACGTGCGGATTGTTCCCGAATGGTGTGCTATTACTTTGTGGAAGGTTTTGCCGAATGGTTCACAAAATATCGTTGTTTTTGCAGCAAAATTAGTCCCATAGGAATGAATGGCGAAATGTTCAAAACTAGAGTGGAAGGTGACAAAAGCTGACAACCCCATGATCATACCACCCTAACTCCTCCCACAGCTTTTAAACTACATAGACAGTAATATACCGAAGGTGCGGATTGTTCCCGATTGGTGTGCTATTACTTTGTGGAACGTTTCGCCGAATTTTTCACGAAATATCGTAGTTTTTGCGGATAATTTGTCCCATAGGAATGAATAGCGAAATGTTCAATGTCATTTAATTGGTGTGCTATTACCTTGTAAAGCTGAAAAATACCAGTGTGAATCCGGAATCAATGTCATTTAATAGGCGTGCTATTACTTTGTGGAACGTTTCACCGAATGGTTCACGAAATATTGTCGTTTTTGCGGAGATATTGGTCCCATAGGAATGAATGGGGAAATGTTCAAAACTAGAGTGGGAGGTGACAAAAGCTGACAACCCCATGATCAGCCAAAACACTATGACCACCCCATGATCAGCCAAAACATTATGACCGCCCCATAAAAAAAAAAAATTATTTTTGAAAAAATATATATTTTTGAAAAAAAAAATCATTTTTGAAAAAAATGTTCATCTCTTTCAGCTAATGATGGGACTTCTTCAACTTTTTTACTACTATTTTAACACTTTTCACAGTTGTGTGGTAGGAATGGCTGGCCACTCCTAAAACACAATAGTTACTCAAGCCACTCCACCCAGTTACTCCACTCACTCCAGATGTAGAGGCAAGAACACTTTTCACAATTTCCCCAGAAATTGTAGCTTTTCTAGTTATTATTAATATAGCCAAATTTACCACCCTAACTCCTCCCACAGTTTTTACACCACATAGACAAGTAATACACCAAAACGTGCGGATTGTTCCCGAATGGTGTGCTATTATTTGTGGAACGTTTCGCCGATTGGTGTGCTATTACTTTGTAGAATGTTTCGCCAAATTTTTCACGAAATATCGTAGTTTTTGCGGAAAATTGGTCCCATAGGAATGAATGGCAAAATGTTCAATGTCATTTAATAGGTGTGCTATTACCTTGTGGAACTTTGTGAAAAGCTGAAAAATACCAGTGTGAATCCGGCCTCAATGTGATTTAATTAGTGTGCTATTACTTTGTGGAAGGTTTCGCCGAATGGTATACGAAATATCACTGTTTTTGCGGCAAAATTGGTCCCATAGGAATGAATGGCGAAATGTTCACAACTAGAGTGGGAGGTGACAAAAGCTGACATTCTGACCCCCCCATGATCAGCCAAAACATTATGACCACCCCATCAAAAAAAACATATATATTTTTTTAAAAATCATTTTTGAAAAAACAAAAAACAAAATCATTTTTGAAAAAAATGTTCAGCTCTTTCAGCTAATGATGGGACTTCAACTGTTTTACTACTATTTATACTTTTTAAAATATTAAGTTTTTTAACACTTTTCACAGTTAATCAAGCCACTTCACCCAGTTACTCCACCCACTCCAGTTGTAGAGGCAAGAACACTTTTCACAATTTCCCCAGAAATTGTAGCTTTTCTAGTTATTATTCTTATTATAGCCAAATTTACCACCCAAACTCCTCCCACAGCTTTTACACTACATAGACAGTAATATACCAAAACATGCAGATTGTTCCAGATTGGTGTGCTATTACTTTGTAGAATGTTTCGCAAAATATCGTTGTTTTCGCGGAAAATTACTCCCATAGGAATGAATGACAAAATGTTCAATGTCATTAAATTGGTGTGCTATTACCTTGTGGAACTTTGTGAAAAGCTGAAAAATACCAGTGTGAATCTGGCCTCAATGTCATTTAATTGGTGTGCTATTACTTTGTGAAACGTTTCACTGAATGGTTCACGAAATATCGTCGTTTTTTGTGGTGAAATTGGTCCCATAGGAATTAATGGCGAAATGTTCAAAGAGTGGGAGGTGACAAAAGCTGACAATCCCATGATCAGCCAAAACGACAAAAAAAATTTTGAAAAAAAAATATTTTGAAAAAAAAAAAAATCATTTGTGAAAAAAAACCAAAATAAATTTTTGAAAATAAAAAAATCATTTTTGAAAAAAAAATATTTTAGAAAAAAAAACATTTTTGAAAAAAAAATTCATTTTTGAAACAGAAAACAAATCATTTTTGAAAAAAAAAATTATTTTAGAAAAAAAAACATTTTTGAAAAAAAAACAAAATCATTTTTGAAAAAAAAATTCATTTTTGAAAAAAAAATTCATTTTTTAATAAAAAAAATCATTTTTGAAAAAAAAATCATTTAAAAAAAATAAAAAATTTTGAAAAATAAATAAATCATTTTTGAAATGCAAAAAAAATTTAAAAAAATAATTAAAAAAAAAAAAATTTGAAAAAAAAAATCATTTAAAAAAAAAATCATTCTGGTCAGGGATGGCCCTGGTATTCTGTCATAAACGGGATGTGACCAGAGCTGTGTGACTGCGACAGAGTAAACCAAACATAAATAGGTGAAAGTAAGTGATTTTATTAAGATAAATGCATATGAATGTGAGTACACCACCAATAACAAACAGAATGAGAAAACCAAATAACTAAAACAGTGACAACAAACCAACCAGTAAATATAACAAAAGGGGATACCGGAATCATAGTCAAGCCAGGCAAGGGTCATAAATGGGAGGTTAGCAGATGGGGGGACAAGGAGAAAGGGGTCAGGTTGCAGGACAAGGTTCCAGGATGCAGGTTCAGGATCAGGATAACAGGTAACAGGAAACAGGATGCAGGTCATAAAAATAGGAATTTACCCCCAAAAGGTAAAGGGGCTTTGGAAGCAGCAGACAACAATGAAGATGTTGTATGGTTTAAAAAGTAGCTTTATTAATGCATGGAACATCGGAGTAAAAACATGAACTGTGTACATCGAGCTTTAAAAGGGGCACAGAAGTATATAATAAGCTATACATAAGTGATGTGTTGAAAAAGCGCTTGGATATTCCTGACGTCTTTCGACCCCATCGGGGCTTCTTCAGAGGAAATGCATGCGCTGTAGGAGAATTTTGTATGCATGAAACAATGGTACCAATATGGTTGTATATACTTGTAAACAATGAGCACAGTTATATATGATAAAACTTTTTGAGCATACTTACCCAAGGGTATGCGTATAGCTGTATCTTCTGAGCTTGCAATTTTAGAAGTCGCCTCTACCATCAAGATTTAAACACCATGGCCCCACGGTCAGCCACCACCCCCCGGGGGGAGCTTGAGCAGCAGCTGTACTACTTAGGATGGCTTACACTTAGGAAGAACCCCCACACCTGGTAAGGGGCATGTGGATCACCAGCACCCGCGATCTAAACACCAAGCAGCAACATAAGTGGAAGCATGTAGAGGTTTCTTTAGAAAATTTATATCGATCAATGATAAAAGTATCAGGGTATTTATAAAATTTCTCTACAGGCTGGTGGGCCTAAATTGTATAAAATTTCTCTACAGGCTGGTGGGCCTAAATTGTATCAGAGTAAAAATCTTTATATATTTTAGTCAAGATTTTTGAAGCAAGTGTATGAGCATTTACGTTAAAAGGAAAAATAAAATAAAGAATATATATACAGACCAGTTGAGGAGATGAAAAGGAGCAAAAAGGAACAAGGAAGAAAGAAAGGAAGGGGAAGAGAGATTGGTGGAAAGGGGGGGAGAGGGGGAACCCCAGGGTGGGAATGAAAGTGGGGGAGGAAGGGACATAAAAAGAGGGGCAGGGAAAGGAAAAATAAATGGGGGGACCAAAGGAGGAGAAGAGAAAAGGGGGAGGAAAGAACAGAGGGGAAACAAGGAACACTGAAAGAACAGGGAAAAGAAAGAGAAAAGGGAAGAAGGTATACCTAGGCCTAGGATAAAGAGGGGGATAGAAGAAGGAAAGGAAAAAAGGATAGAGAAAGAAAAGAAAGAAAAGGATGGTCAGAAGTGAGCAGGGGGAGAGGGAAGGGTTAAATGGATGGGGGTAGTGCTAAAGGAAAAAACGTGTGAACAGGTGCAATGGCTGGAAGAAATTGTGATATAATATAAGGAGACTGCTAAAAAGGAAACAATTGAGAATATAGTGCAAATAAGTGAGAAATGAAAAAAGGAATATAGTGCAAATAAGTGATAAGTAGGTGATGGAGGAAAACTATAGCGGTGTGTGAGGGTAAAAATATGGTAAGTGAGAAATTATGGAAGTGTTTAGAATGCGAATCTGAGATTTACCTCTAAGTGCCAGACAAACGGCAGTGCCCCAAGTGCAAAAGAAAATCTGGGAAGTTGCACCAAAGAGGATATCGTGGCTGTGTATGAGATTGCAAAGTATGTTACAATCAGGCTAACAGTGCAAGAGTTAGTCGAATATGAGAGTTGATAAATACCTGAGTTTCAGGAGCCTCTTATGGAAGTAGTGTTTCCTGATAGAGCTTTGGGTATCAAATGCAGATCCCTTGTGGGGGACCTGCAGTCTTTAAGAAGTAACGGCCTCTAGTTTTGATTGGTTGCTGATGATAGATCGCAGGTGTGTGCCGGCCACCCCCACCCTACTCACCTGTGCAGAGGTAGTGCTGACTGTCAGCACTCCATATATATGTCACCCGGCATTCCGAAGGACTGAGTTCCTGCTCCGCTGCCCCTCCCACGTAATACCATGGCGTCGTGACATCACGCGCATGCACGCGCCCCGAGATGCGTGCGCAGGCACGGGAATGGCGCCCGGAGGGGTTCAAATGGTGCTGGCAGGAGGAGTACACATCCCTGAGGGTCAAGCCCTCTAGTGGTCGTGTGTATAAGCGCAGATAACTACGCTTGTCTCCCCCTGCCAGGAAGAAGCTTAGCACTGCAACCGCCACCCCCCCATAAAGGGGGGGGGCGGTCAAACCGGTGGACCAGATGTGGACCTAGATGGAAAGGGCATGCAAGACACACATATACCTTGTAGCAGATTGATTTACAAGGCACTTGGGATGTTGAGTATCAGCCCATGACCGATGGAATCATTCTATTTGTTACAGCAATTATAACCACATATGTTGATTCATACCGAAGGCATGGAATAAAAATATTTGTTCTAGACACTGAGAGCTTATTGGCCCATAGTTAAAGAGTCCCTGCATTTGTTAACATGTCATCTCCTTCTATTGCAAAATTATTTGTGCTAATCTTTCACCTCCTAGGGGTATACATGCAATAAAAAGACATATTGTAATTGAAACATTATGTAAACAAACCAAAAAAACAAAAAACACATTAAGTACAAATCGCATGGAGACAGGAGGGAGAAAGGGAGGATAACAAGGCGATTTCAATATATTATGAAAAAAAATCATTTAAAAAAAAATAAAAATTTTTGTAAAATAAATAAATCATTTTTTTTTAAAAATAATAATTTTTGGAAAAAAAAAATAATTTTTGAAATGAAAAAAAAATATTTTAAAAAAATAATTAAAAAAAAAATGTTTTGAAAAAAAAAATCATTAAAAAAAATCATTCTGGTCAGGGATGACCCTGGTATTCTGTCATAAACCAGATGTGACCAGAGCTGTGTGACTGCGACAGAGTAAACCAACAAAAACAAATAACTAAAACAATGACAACAAACCAACCAGTAAATATAACAAAAGGGGATACTGGAATCGTAGTCAAGCCAGGCCAGGGTCATAAACGGAAGGTCAGCAAATAGGGAGACAAGGAAAAAGGCATCAGGTTGCAGGACAAGGTTCCAGGGATGCAGGAATGGACAGGATCAGGTACAACAGGTTAAGGATACAGGAATCAAGGTTCAAGTTCAGGATAACAGGTAACAGGAAACAGAATGCAGGTCAGGGCTCAAATTATTTTTGAAAAAACAAAAAAATATTATTTTTGAAAAAACAAAAAATATTATTTTTGAAAAAACAAAAAAATATTATTTTTGAAAAAACAAAAAATATTATTTTTGAAAAAACAAAAAAAAATAATTTTTGAAAAAACAAAAAAAATATTTTTGAAAAAACAAATCATTTTAGAAAAAAAATCATTTTTGAAAAAAAAACAATTCATTTTTGAAAAAAAAACTATTTTAGAAAAAAAAAATAATTTTTGAAAAAAAATAATTTTTGAAAAAAAAATAATTTTTGAAAAAAAATTTTTGAAAAAAAAATTAATTTTAGAAAAAAATTCATTTTTGAAAAAAAAAATATTTTTGAAAAAAAAATAAAAATAATTTTAGAAAAAAGAAATCATTTTAGAAAAAAAATCATTTTTGAAAAAAAATTTTATTTTAGAAGAAAATCATTTTTGAAAAAAAATCATTTTTGAAAAAAAAATTAATTTTAGAAAAAAATTCATTTTTGAAAAAAATTCATTTTTGAAAAAAAAAATATTTTAGAAAAAAAAATAAAAATAATTTTAGAAAAAAGAAATCATTTTAGAAAAAAAATCATTTTTGAAAAAAAAATTCATTTTTGAAAAAAAAACAATTCATTTTTGAAAAAAGAACTATTTTAGAAAAAAAAATCATTTTTGAAAAAAAATCATTTTTGAAAAAAAAATTCATTTTTGAAAAAAAATTTCATTTTTGAAAAAAAAATTTATTTTAGAAAAAAAATCATTTTTGAAAAAAAAATCATTTTTGAAAAAAAAAATTCATTTTAGAAAAAAATTCATTTTTGAAAAAAAAAATATTTTTGAAAAAAAAATTATTTTTGAAAAAAAAATATTTTTGAAAAAAAAATATTTTTGAAAAAAAAATATTTTTGAAAAAAAAATAAAAATAATTTTTGAAAAAAGAAATCATTAAAAAAAATAATTTTTGAAAAAAAAAAACATTTAAAAAAATCAATCTGGTCAGGGATGGCCCCGGTATTCTGTCAAACCGGATGTGACCAGAGCTGTGTGACTGTGACAGAGTAAACCAAACATAAGTAGGTGAAAGTAAATGATTTTATTAAGATAAATGCGTATAAATGTGAGTACACCACCAATAACAGAGTAAGAAAAAAAAACTAAAACAGTGACAAAAAAACAACCAGTAAATATAACAAAAGGGGATACTGGAATCGTAGTCAAGCCAGGCTAGGGTCATAAACGGGAGGTCAGCAAATAGGGAGACACGGAGAAAGGGATCAGGTTGCAGGACAAGGTTCCAGGGATGCAGGAATGGACAGGATCAGGTACAACAGGTTAAGGATACAGGAATCAAGGTTCAAGTTCAGGATCAGGATAACAGGTAACAGGAAACAGAATGCAGGTCAGGGCTCAAATTATTTTTGAAAAAATAAAAAAATATTATTTTTGAAAAAACAAAAAAATATTATTTTTGAAAAAACAAAAAAATATTATTTTTGAAAAAACAAAAAAATATTATTTTTGAAAAAACAAAAAAATATTATTTTTGAAAATACAAAAAAAAATTATTATTTTTTTCTAAAAATCATTTTAGAAAAAAAATCATTTTAGAAAAAAAAATCATTTTTGAAAAAAAAATTCATTTGTGAAAAAAAATAATTGTGAAAAAAAATATTTTAGAAAAAAAAATCATTTTTGAAAAAAAATCATTTTTGAAAAAAATTTTTTTGAAAAAAAAATAAAAATAATTTTTGAAAAAAAAATTATTTAAAAAAAAATTTTTTGAAAAAAGTCATTTAAAAAAAATCATTCTGGTCAGGGATGGCCCTGGTATTCTGTCAAACCGGATGTGACCAGAGCTGTGTGACTGCGACAGAGTAAACCAAACATAAGTAGGTGAAAGTAAGTGATTTTATTAAGATAAATGCATATAAATGTGAGTACACCAACAAAAAAAAAATCATTTTTGAAAAAAAAATTCATTTTTGAAAAAAAATTCATTTTTGAAAAAAAAAAAATCATTTTAAATAAAAAAAAATCATTTTTGAAAAAAAAATCATTTTTGAAAAAATAAATCATTTTTTTTTTAAAAATCATTTAAAAAAATCTTTTTTTAAAAAAAAAATCATTTAAAAAAAAAAAAAAATTTGAAAAATAAATAAATCATTTTTTGAAAAAAAAATCATTTTTGAAAAAAAAATCATTTTTGAAATGAAAAAAAATATTTTCAAAAAATAATTAAAAAAAAATAATTTTTGAAAAAAAAAATCATTCTGGTCAGGGATGACCCTGGTATTCTGTCATAAACCGGATGTGACCAGAGCTGTGTGACTGCGACAGAGTAAACCAAACATAAGTAGGTGAAAGTAAGTGATTTTATTAAGATAAATGCGTATGAAAGTGAGTACGCCACCAATAAGAAACAGAGTGAGAAAACCAAATAACTAAAACAGTGACAACAAACCAACCAGTAAATATAACAAAAGGTTATACCGGAATCGTAGTCAAGCCAGGCCAGGGTCATAAGCGGGAGGTCAGCAGATGGGGGGACAAGGAGAAAGGGATCAGGTTGCAGGACAAGGTTCCAGGGATGCAGGAATGGACAGGATCAGGTACAATAGGTTCAGGATACAGGAATCAAGGTTCAAGTTCAGGATCAGGATAACAGCTAACAGGAAACAGGATGCAGGTCAGGGCTCAAGGACAATACCAGGGCAAGGTGTGTGTGCACTTGCCGGGTATTTATACTACAGCTGCTAATAAAGTCAGATGATGCCTGTCTGCACAAGGTAACACCTGCTACATAGACAGTAATATACCAAAACGTGCAGATTGTTCCCGATTGGTGTGCTATTACTTTGTGGAACGTTTTGCCGAATGGTTCAAAAAATATTGGTCCCATTGGTCCCATAGGAATGAATGGCGAAATGTTCAAAACTAGAGTGGGAGGTGACAAAAGCTGACAGCCCCATGATCAGCTAAAACATTATGACCCCCCATGATGAGCATTGAACGCTGTATAAATGTGAATGGTCCAAAAATGTGTCAAAAGTGTCCGATGTGTCCGTCATAATATCGCAGTCACGAAAAAAATCGCAGATAGCCGCCATTACTAGTAAAAAAAAAATTTTTTTTTTTAAAAATGCCATAAATCTATCCCGTATTTTGTAGAGGCTATAACTTTTGCACAAACCAATCAATATACACTTATTGCGATTTTTTTTACCAAACCTATGTAGAAGAATACGTATTGGCCTAAACTGAGGAAACAATTTTTTTTTTTAATTGGGATATTTATTGAAGCAAAAAGTATAAAATATTGTGTTTTTTTCAAAATTGTCACTCTTCTTTTGTTTATAGCACAATTGTCGTTTAAAGTGCGACAGCACTGAAAACTAAAAATTGGTCTGGGAAGGAGGGGGTGAAAATGCCCTGTATTGAACCGGTTAATAAAAAAAAATATTTTTGAAAAAAAAATCATTTTTAAAAAAAAAAAATTAAAAAGAAAAAAAAATAAATATTTTTGAAAAAAAAAATCATTTTTGAAAAAAAAATATCATTATTGAAAAATGACCCCCCCATGATGAGCCAAAACATTATGACCAGCCAAAAGATTATGACCCCCCTCCATGATCAGCCAAAACATTATGACCACCCCATGATCAGCCAAATAATTTATGACCTCCCAATTATCAGCCAAAACATTATGACCACAACATGATCAGCCAAAATATTATGACCACCCCATGATCAGCCAAAACATTATGACCACCCCATGAAAAAAAAAGTAATAATTAAAAAAAATCATTTTTGAAAAAAAATAATTTTTGAAATGAAAAAAATATTTAAAAAAGAATCATTTTTGAAAAAAAAACATTTTTTACTATTTATACTTTTTAAAACATTAAGCTTTTTAACACTTTTCACAGTTACTCCAGCCACTCCAACCACACAACAGTTACAGTACTCAAGCCACTCCACCCAGTTACTCCCCCCACTCCAGTTTTAGAGGCAAGAACACTTCACACAATCTCCCCAGAAATTGTAGCTTTTCTAGTTAAGGCTGCTTTCACACTGGGGCGGTGGGGGCGCTGCTATACCATCGTTTTTGCGGCGGTATTCGGCCACTAGCGGTGCGGTTTTAACCCCCGCTGGTGGCCGAAAAAGGGTTAAAACTGCTCGCATACCGCGGCTTTAGCTGCGGTATTGCCGCGGTATAGCCGCGCTGCCCCATAGATTTCAATGGGCAGGAGCGGTTTAGGTGCGGTGAATACACTGCTCCTTCACTGCTCCAAAGATGCGGCTTGCAGGAGTTTTTTTCTTCTCCTGCAGCGCACCGCTTCAGTGTGAAAGACCTTAGGCTTTCACACTGAACAAACAGTAGCGGCTGTTTTGGGTCAGTTTGCAGGCGGTATTTTTAGCGCAATAATGCCTGCAAACCGCCCCAGTGTGAAAGGGCTCTAAGTGTTCTTGCATAGCAAGACCACTTACTGTTATCTCACATATATATTATTATTCTTATTATAGCCAAATTTACCACCCTAACTCCTCCCACAGCTTTTACACTACATAGAGAGTATTATACCAAAACGTGGAACGTTTCGCCAAATGGTTCAGGAAATATTGTTGTTTTTGCAGCAAAATTGGTCCCATAGGAATGAATGGCAAAATGTTCAATGTCATTTAATTAGTGTGCTATTACCTTGTGGAACTTTGTGAAAAGCTGAAAAATACAAGTGTGAATCTGGAATCAGTCATTTAATTGGTGTGCTATTACTTTGTGGAACGTTTCGCCGAATGGTTCACGAAATATCGTCGTTTTTGTGGTGAAATTGGTCCCATAGGAATCAATGGTGAAATGTTCAAAGAGTGGGAGGTGAAAAAAGCTGACAATCCCATGATCAGCCAAAACATTATGATCACCCCATGAAAGAAAAAAAAAATTTGAAAAAAAAAAAAATTTTTTTGAAAAAAAATTTTTTTTTTGATAAAAAAACAAAATCATTTTTGAAAAAAAAAATCATTTTTGAAAAATAATATTTTTGAAAAAAAAAATTAATTTTTTAAAAAAAATAAATAAATTTTTGAAAAAAAAATTATTTTAGAAAAAAAAATCATTTTTGAAAAAAAAAATCATTTTTGAAAAAAAAAATCATTTTTGAAAAAAAAAATTTTTTGATAAAAAAACAAAATCATTTTTGAAAAAAAAACAAAATCATTTTTGAAAAAAAAACAAAATCATTTTTGAAAAATAATATTTTTGAAAAAAAAAATAATTTTTTAAAAAAAATAATTAAATTTTTGAAAAAAAAAATTATTTTAGAAAAAAAAATCATTTTTGAAAAAAAAAATAATTTTTGAAAAGAAAAATTCATTTTTGAAAAAAAAATAATTTTTGAAAAACAAAATCTTTTGTGAAAAAAAGAATTCAGTTTTGAAAATAAAACAATTCATTTTTGAAAAAAAAACATTTTTGAAAATAAAATTCATTTTTGAAAAAATTAAAAAAATTAATTTTTTAACCACTTCAATACCGGCCCATAGTCAAATGACGGCCACAGATGGGATCTCCCATCTTGGGTGGCCGTCATATGATGTCCTGGGCTTCCCAGCCATCTAGGGAGCGCGTGCCACTTTGCTCGGGATCCAGTGCATGTGCCCGGCGGCCGTGATGTCCGCCGGGCACCCGCGATTGCCGTTAATCGAGCAGGACCGTGGATCTGTGGGTGCAAACCCACAGATCTACATCCTGTTAGGTGAGAGGAGACCAATCTGTGTTCCCAGTACAGAGGAACACTGATCGGTCTCCTCCACTTGTGAGTCTCCACACCCTACAGTTAGAATATAATTTCCCTTAGGAAACACATTTAACCCCTCGTGTCCCCCTAGTGGTTAACACCTTCCCTGCCTGTCACATTTATACAGTAATCAATGCAATTTTATAGCATTGAACGCTGTATAAATGTGAATGGTCCAAAAATGTGTCAAAAGTGTCCGATGTGTCCACCATAATGTCGCAGTCACGAAAAAAATCGCAGATAGCCGCCATTACTGGTAAAAAAAAAAAAAATTTTTTAAAATGCCATAAATCTATCCCGTATTTTGTAGACGCTATAACTTCTGCGCAAACCAATCAATATACGCTTATTGCGATTTTTTTTTATCAAACCTATGTAGAAGAAAACGTATCGGCCTAAACTGAGGAAACAATTTTTTTTTTTTTTTTAAATTGGGATATTTATTATAGCAAAAAGTATAAAATATTGTGTCTTTTTCAAAATTGTCGCTCTTCTTTTGTTTATAGCACAATTGTCGTTTAAAGTGCGACAGCACTGAAAAGTAAAAATTGGTCTGGGAAGGAAGGGGGTGAAAATGCCCTGTATTGAACCGGTTAATAAAAAAAAAATATTTTTGAAAAAAAAATCTTTTTTAAAAAAAAAATTAAAAAGAAAAAAATAAATATTTTTGAAAAAAAAATCATTTTTGAAAAAAAAATATCATTATTGAAAAAAAAAATACCGGTAATGAAAAAAATTTTTTTTGAAAAAAAATCATAAAAAAAAATCATTCTGGTCAGGGATAACCCTGGTATTCTGTCATAAACTGGATGTGACCAGAGCTGAGTGACTGCAACAGAGTAAACCAAACATAAGTAGGTGAAAGTAAGTGATTTTATTAAGATAAATGCATATGAATGTGATTACAAAACCAATAACAAACAGAGTGAGAAAACCAAATAACTAAAACAGTGACAACAAACCAACCAGTAAATATAACAAAAGGGGATACCGGAATCGTAGTCAAGCCAGGCCAGGGTCATAAACGGGAGGTCAGCAGATGGGGGACAAGGTTCCAGGGATCAGGTTGCAAGACAAGGTTCCAGGGATGCAGGAATGGACAGGATCAGGTACAACAGGTTCAGGATACAGGAATCAAGGTTCAAATTCAGGATCAGGATAACAGGAAACAGGATGCAGGTCAGGGCTCAAGGACAATACCAGGGCAAGGTGTGTGTGCACTTGCCGGGTATTTATACTACAGCTGCTAATAAAGTCAGGTGATGCCTGTCTGCAGAAGGTAATACATGCTACATAGACAGTAATATACCAAAACGTGCGGATTGTTCCTGATTGGTGTGCTATTACTTTGTGGAACGTTTCGCCGAATGGTTCACAAAATATTGGTCCCATTGGTCCCATAGGAATGAATGGCGAAATGTTCAAAACTAGAGTGGGAGGTGACAAAAGCTGACCGCCCCATGATCAGCTAAAACGTTATGACCCCCCCATGATCAGCCAAAACATTATGACCAGCCAAAAGATTATGACCCCCCCATGATCAGCCAAAACATTATGACCACCCCATGATTAGCCAAAAAATTTATGACCACCCCATTATCAGCCAAAACATTATGACTGTTAGGCGCCCGTCTTCTCCTTGTGGCCTAGGCTCTTGGAGATGGCTCAGTGGAGGTCCTCGCCGGCGGTTAATCAATTACACATACACACACTAGGTATGCTGAAATGATTACAATGGTTTATTGAATGCTTTGCTGTTTTATGCTGTGCCTCTACAAGACTCTGCCCCATTTGGGGGCCAATCAAAATGATACACATAAATGTTCATTAGCATATTATTCGGTAATTTCTTAATCTTGTGATTTTGGTAATGTCTTCATCTTGTGATCTTAAATATTAAAATGTTGACCCCTTTAGTTCAAGTTAATAGGTCATTGATTCCTTACTTTCTGTCATCGTCTTTTGACCATGAGATGGCCAACCACAACTTCCTAAAAAAACTAATTTTAGCTGCTGTTGGCCTTCTCATACCCAGCAACAGTGTACAGAGATAAAAACCACAGACAGATGTTTCCTAAGATGAAAGCATCAGACAGGAATAGACAGACAGGGTGATATTGCAATGAGATAATTCAGTCATTAAGTAATACTTGTCATAAGATTCAGTCTGTCATATTCACTAAAATATACCAAGATATTTCTCTAATCATTAAGCAAATAAGCAAAACCTGAACATATATCCTCAGGGTAAAATCAATAATCAATCATAATGCAATGTATTATGGAATCTCCTTACAATCCTCCCTTTGACCATTCGATATCATCGAAATGGTCATTCTACCAAGTAGGTATGAATACTATCAGAATCAGACATGTCCAGAAGCATAATGTTTTCCCTGACACAAAGGTAGAAATCATTTTGTCAGGTACTGTGTACAAAGTTCTGTTTCTTGTTTCTTCCTGTTGGTGGGGGATTCGTCTCGTCGGTCCGAGAGATTTGTTTTATGCCTTCTTGAATGTCCTTCAAATCTGGTCGCTGTTCCTGGTCAGAGGAGTCTTGGGGTGCTGGAGGAGGGTCAGGGGTCTGGGGTTGCTGTGGACACTTCTTTAACCGGCTGGCGTGGATCCAGGTGTTTCCTAGATCGGTCAGTACAGCAGTTCTGGAAACCTTCTCTATCTTCCAAGGTCCAGAGAAAATGGGTCCAACCTTCTTTTTGTGTGCCAGTTGTTTCACCAGTACTTTGTCTCCTGGGATGAAGGGATGAGTAGGTTCTGTTGAAAGAGGAGAAAAGGTGACAGAGACTTGTTCGTTCATATCCTGTAGCATACTTACCAGATTTTTCACGTACATTTCCTGTTGAGAATAGATGTTAATGTCAGTGTTTTGATCTAAGAGGGGCAGCTCTATGTTTGCAGGAACTCCCATCAAAATCTCAAAGGGCGAGAGTTTTGTTCTAGCATGTGGTGTTGTTCTGATCTGAAATAGGACAGAAGGAAGGTAATCCAACCATCCTTTCATGGTGCCCCCCGTGGCCTTTTTTAACTTGTCTTTAATGTTCCTGTTCATTCTTTCCACTACCCCTGCACTTTGTGGGTGGTAAGGGATGTGCAGTTTCCACTGTAAGCCTAGTAGCTTAGCTAAAGTCTGTGTAACAGAGGAGCTGAAGGCAGGCCCTCTGTCTGACCATATGGCCGTTGGTATTCCGAACCTACAAACCCAATGGTTCAGTATGCATTTGGCAGCAATTTTAGCAGTCTCACCTGTACATGGAATACCTTCAACCCAACCTGACCATTTGCATACGATCACGCAAAGGCATTTCAAATTGCCTTTTTGTTTGGGCATGTGTGTGAAGTCTATTTGCAAATCTGTTAGGGGACCCAGGGGTGGGGGCAGGTGGCCATGTAATCCATGATTTTTCCCTTGGACATTGTTTTGTGCACAGGTCAGACAACTGCTGGTGAGGAGTTTTGCCTGTTTACTTAAGTTGTTCGTACAGAAAGACTTTGTGTATATGTTTGTTAGGGCGGTGGTACCTATATGTCCTGGACCATGGAGATAGGAAAGTATGAGAACACTGCTTGATTCTGGTATGCCCAATATCTTCCCCTCTTTTGACCAAAGACCTTCTTGGTCCTTGGTCAAGCCATCCTTGACCCAAAAAGAAACATCCTCCTCTGTAGCTAATCCCTGTATTTGTGCCACAACGGTTTTAAAGTTGGGTGATGTAAAATGTTCTTTGAAGAACATTGTTGTGGGGGCTGGCTGACCAATGTATAGGGCAGCGGCTTTTTTTGCTTCTCTGTCTGCCAGAGCGTTTCCTTTGGAAACTCTGCTGTTATCTGATGAATGTGCCTTTACTTTGATGACCGCTATCCTCTTTGGGAGAAGAATCGCTTGCAGGAGTGCTTTAATTTGCGTAGAGTTAGCGATTGGCTTGTTGTCAGCGGTTTTAAATCCTCTATTCGCCCATATTACGCCATAGTCGTGCGTGACACCAAAAGCGTACCTACTATCTGTGTAGATGTTTACCTCCTCATCAGAGAAAAGTATGCAAGCTCTTGTGAGCGCCTCCAGTTCTGCTACCTGTGCCGAGGAGGGTGGTAAGGCTTTTGCTTCCAATACCACGTCAGGGAGTTGGACAATGGCGTACCCTGTCAGGAATGTTGCATCGGAGGGGCGAGAACAGCTGCCGTCTATGAAGACGTCCTGTACTCCTGGTAGGGGAATGTCAGTGAGATCTGGGCGAGGGCTGGTTATTGCTGCAACCTGTTCAACACAATTGTGCTTCTGATCAGGGTCTCGCGGTAACCTGAGCAAAGAGTGCAAAAGACGGACAGTGGGATTCAGTCATTTCGATGGCGTGGGATTACTTGGTGGTGCGTGTTTGAGAGTGAGGTTATCAGTATTATCAGTATTCAGAAGTGTGATCTCATACCCACTAAGCCTCTGTGCTGTCATATGCTGCGTGTTCATGTTTTGCAGGAGGTGAGTTACTGAATGAGTAGTGTAGAGAGTCAATTCATGGCCTAATACTGATTTGTTAGCCTCTTGAACTGCCATAGCACAAGCAGCAAGGTTTTGTAGACAAGATGGCATCCCTTGTACTTGGGTAGGCAACTTTTTTGAGAGATAGGAGACTGGTCGGTACCCGGTTCCATGTTGCTGTGTCAAAACCGCAGCAAAAGAATTTCTCGATACCACACAGTATAATTGAAAGGGTTTGCCATATTCTACCAATCCCAGGGCGGGGGCCTGAGTCAGACTTTTTAACAAGGCCTGAAAAGCACAGAGCCTTTCTGTTGTCCAATCTACTGTCTTTGGGGCGGTGGACAAGGTAGCCTCCCTCAGAATGCCATCATAATATGAACAATCTGGGATCCATTGGCGGCAATATACGATTGCGCCCAAGAATGAGAGCAAAGTTGCTTTGTCTCTTGGAGGACTGAGAGCCTGCAGGGCTGCGGCACGTTTGGGGGATACCAGCCTGGTTCCCTCCTTCAGAATGCATCCCAGGTATTCTACCTGACTTTGACACCATTGTATCTTCTTCCGCGATGCTAGGTGGCCAGACCTGGCCAGGTGATGTAACAGAGATGTGGAATCGACCGCACAATCTTCAGCAGATCGACTGCACAGGAGCAAGTCGTCCACATACTGTATTAGTACCGACCCGCGCTCAGCAGTCCATGACTTAATTGTCTCATTAAGGACCATAGAGAAGGCTGCTGGACTGTCCACATACCCCTGCGGTAATCTTGACCAGGTCAACTGTTTTCCCCTCCCCCATGAGAATGAAAACATGGGCAATACCCCTTCATCGATCGGGATGCTAAAAAATGCATTCGCCAGGTCTACTACTGTGTAGCAAAGGGAATCAGCAGTTATTTTCAAAAAGATGAAAGAAATATCTGCTACCAAAGGTGGCAGAGGTATAACCTGCTTGTTAACGGCCCTTAGGTCCTGTACAAGCCTCCACTCCCCATTTGCCTTTTTCACAGGGTAGATTGGTGTATTCCAGGGGCTTATAATGTGTTTCAGAATCCCTTTTGCTATGTAATCATTGATTAATGGTGTGATGCCTTCAATTTTTTCAAGTGGCAGGGGGTATTGCTTGCGATATTGTACTTCAGCGTCTGGACGCATTTGTGGTGTGTAAGGTGTACAGTTAATAAAACCCACACTCCCTTTGTTGTCTGCCCATATGGCATGTGTTTCTAGAGTGGGTGGCAATGATGCAAAGAGTCCCCTGAAAGTGTGTCTCTTTGGAGCATGTAAATCACAGAACGGTGAGCTGGCAGTGAGGGAGCCCCCTCTGTCAAATTTAATGGTGATATTCAGTTTTGAGAGTAGGTCCCTCCCCATTAAAGATACTGGACAATCCACAAGGACAGCAAAACTCTGGGTACACAGTTCCTGCCCTTCTGGAGTGGCCACAGGCAATGGTGGAGTGATGGGGTGGGTAATTGATGTCCCATTTATACCAATAGAGTTTCCCTCAGTGCAGTGCGGTGTGTCATATATGGCATCATTCAAACTACTGAATGTAGCCCCTGAATCCAACAATAGACATATCAGGTGATTGTCTACCCGCAATAGTACCTGCGGAAGACTTTTCCATGATGGATTGTAACACACAAGGCTGAGGGACGGGACGTACTCTTGGCATCCCTATTGTGGCGTCCGCCGAGCGGATGGCCACTGCATCGGAATGCGTGGGGGTGGCCTGTTAGGCTGAGGCTGGTATTGGGGTTGTGGTTGGGGTGGTTGGGGTTGTGGTGGGTGAGGATACCTGATATCCTGAAGGCGACGGGGGGTGGTGTTAAGATTCCTACCCCTTCCTCTTTGGGCGTTTGTTCTAATTCTGTAGGGACATTGGGACTTCCAGTGCCCCAGTTCCCCACAGTTAAAGCACCCCTGGTCTGGTGGGTAACCCTGATCTGGGGGATAAGATTGCATTGGTGGATAAGGTTGCATTGTCATTATGTGGGTGGGCGGAGTCCCACCAGTTGGCAGAGTCTGGGTTGGTGTCAGGGAGGGAAAAATGCCACCCTTCTGCTCAAATACCCCTGATGTTTCTCGTGACCTAGCATCCTTCATAAATTCATCGGGGGGTTGTTCTGCCCACTTTGGATTAGTGAATTTAAGCAACTGTGTCACCTTCGTATCGCCACCAGCCATAATGGTGGTGGTGAACAACTGGGGGTTGGCGTTATCTACTGCTTTCCACAGACCATATACCCGGGTACAAAATTCATAGAACTTTTCCTTCGGTCCCTGTTTTGCTAGGACAAGTTCCTGAAGTGCAGATGAACCCTTGTATATAGTAGACCAATGATTCCCCATACCTTTCCAAAAAGATACCCAATCCTTATTTTCTTCTATGTGGGCTGTCCATAAGGCATCTACGGGATGCCCTTCTGGGCTGTCAGGGTCAACTATACTAAGGATCCCTGCTATATCTTCTTTATCCAGGCTTGTCCCTGCACTGTATTTTGCAAGGAAAGCTCCAGCCTCCCTAGGGCTTTTCTTTGGGCTGGGGCATAACTCCTTTATTTTTGACAGTGTGCCCAGGGGTAGGGGAATATGGACTACCGTCTCCCCTATATGCATAAGTGGTGCTTTAAAGGTGGCACCTAGACTTTCCTGTTCCATGTCTATTTCTCTTTCCTCAGTAGAGGATTCACCCTGCTCCCTTTCCTCCTGTGGGGGTTTCTGGCTTATGGCCGGTTTAGTTTGGCTTCTGAGTGTGGTGGATGGCTGTGAAATTATCTTTTCCTTGGCCTCCTTAATCCTTCTTGCCTCTTTCTCTAGTTTCCTCTCGTACGCCTCTAAATCTTCCCTTTTCCTTTGTATCCTTTCTTCCTCTTCCTGCTGTCTTTTATTAAATTCTTTCTGTTTCTCCTCCCATTCCTTTTCCTTGGGGCTTAACTTCCTGACTCCTTCCTCTTCTCCCTTTTCCAGGGACATTCCATCCCTTTCTTCCTTAGTTATCGCAGAATACTCTCTCATCTCACCTTCCCTCTTATCTAGCTCTCTTTTGTAATGTTCTAGCTCTTCCTCCCTCCTAGACATTTTCTCCTCTAATTCCTCCTTTCTCTTCTTAAACTCTTTTAACTTCTCTTCTAATTCCCTTTCCTTCGGATCCAACCTCCTAATCCTCTCTTCTTCCCTCCTACGTATACCTTCTGCCCGGACTTCCTCTTCCCTGTTCCTACTTTCGTTTTCCCATCGTGTAACTTGTGCCTGATCAGCTGCCCCATATACCATGGTAGCCAATACTGCTGGATCCAGAGATGGATACAGCTGAAGACATGGACCCAATGTTCCATCCTCCTGTTTAACCATCACATAAGGGGGGGTGCTTCGGGTTGCTGTGATAGGGCGGGTGAGTTTACAGGTTTTGGTGTGGGGGCTTTAGTTACATACTTTGTTTTATACTTGGCTAAGCATTTGTTCCATGTTTTGTAACAATCTTTCATGTATTGGGTGTCTTCCCATTTCCCAGGTGGGTAAGAGTGCTTGTGCACCTGACACACCTTGCTCACTTCCTTCCACTCGTCCTCAGAACAGGGTCCCACTGGCCCTGGGTCATGTATCCCCAGCTGTTGGCACCTCTCTCTGACCTGTGTCCAAAACGGTTCTACCTGTGGCCCCGGTAGTGTGTTTTTAACATACTCATAGGGAGATGGATTGGCCATGGTCTGGGTTGCCGCAGAATTCCCCATCTAATAACCTTGGTAGTGTGTGTCTAGTACAGGGACAGAGATGAAAGCAACCTGTTTGTGCTATAATCTGTTCCCTGACTTGGGAATAAGTCCCCTCGTCTGTTATCGCTGTGGGGCTGATATAGCTATGAAGGTTAACCCTCAGTACTCGGTATAGGAAACCCCTCCTTGTGGTAGGATATACTCCCCTTGCACCAAGTCGGTATGAAAACCCGGTTGGTCTAGTGGTGAGCAGGATCCACGTCCTGTCAACACTAAGGAACAGTAAACCAAAGGTGCAATGTGGGCAGGCGGGCGCTATCTCACTACAGTCAGGTTCTTGCCCTATGTGGTTCATTTAGTGCATATATGTGTAATACTTTAACAAAAAAATCCTCTAAATCAATACAGTACTTTACATTCAGTTGTCATACACATATATATCATACACTTATCTCTAATTCTCTAATTCTCTATACACTCTAAATACTTACGGTGGTACCTAAAAGAAAAACAAGCAAAATCTTATATATACAGTGGCAAAATAAAGTTACATTATATGAACATGTTATAATAAGTGCACTTTTCAATATTTTCCCCAAAAATTGGGCGTCCACTCAGCCACTCCTTATACTACGGGCGTATTCTATACTTCCCGAGTTTTAAACACACATATATCTACTCAACACAGTCAGACCAACCTAGTCAGACTATAAAAAACCAAAAAACCTGCGAGCCCTTCTTTAACCCTCCAAGGGGCCAGCCTAGCCCGTTGCGAAGGCACAGTTATGTAAGTAGGTGGGTATACAAGGTTATTTGAACAAGGCAAGCATCAACACCAGTTACCAAAAATAGGTAAAAAGGAGTAAAATGACTTACCTGTTCAAACACCCCACTTCTGGTACCAAAACTGTTAGGCGCCCGTCTTCTCCTTGTGGCCTAGGCTCTTGGAGATGGCTCAGTGGAGGTCCTCGCCGGCGGTTAATCAATTACACATACACACACTAGGTATGCTGAAATGATTACAATGGTTTATTGAATGCTTTGCTGTTTTATGCTGTGCCTCTACAAGACTCTGCCCCATTTGGGGGCCAATCAAAATGATACACATAAATGTTCATTAGCATATTATTCGGTAATTTCTTAATCTTGTGATTTTGGTAATGTCTTCATCTTGTGATCTTAAATATTAAAATGTTGACCCCTTTAGTTCAAGTTAATAGGTCATTGATTCCTTACTTTCTGTCATCGTCTTTTGACCATGAGATGGCCAACCACAACTTCCTAAAAAAACTAATTTTAGCTGCTGTTGGCCTTCTCATACCCAGCAACAGTGTACAGAGATAAAAACCACAGACAGATGTTTCCTAAGATGAAAGCATCAGACAGGAATAGACAGACAGGGTGATATTGCAATGAGATAATTCAGTCATTAAGTAATACTTGTCATAAGATTCAGTCTGTCATATTCACTAAAATATACCAAGATATTTCTCTAATCATTAAGCAAATAAGCAAAACCTGAACATATATCCTCAGGGTAAAATCAATAATCAATCATAATGCAATGTATTATGGAATCTCCTTACAATGACCACCCCAAAAATCATTTTTGAAATGAAAAAAATATTTTAAAAAAATCATTTTTGAAACAAAAAAATCATTTTTGAAAAAAAAAACATTTTTGAAAAAAATAAGAATCATTTTTGAAAAAAAAAAAATCATTTTTGAAAAAAATCATTTGAAAAAAAAAATCATTTTTGAAAAAAATAAATCCTTTTTGAAAAAAATGTTCAGCTCTTTCAGTTAATGATGGAACTTCTTCAACTTTCTTACTACTATTTATACTTTTTAAAATATTAAGCTTTTTAACACTTTTCACAGTTACTCCAGCCACTCCAAAGACACAACAGTTACAGTACTCAAGCCACTCCACCCAGTTACTCCGCCCACTCCAGTTGTAGAGGCAAGAACACTTCACACAATTTCCCCAGAAATTGTAGCTTTCCTAGTTAAGTGTTCTTGCATAGCAAGACCACTTACTGTTATCTCACATATATATTATTATTATTATTATAGCCAAATTTACCACCCTAACTCCTCCCACAGCTTTTACAGTACATAGACAGTAGGGATGAGCCGAACACACCCCAGTTCGGTTCGCACCAGAACCTGCGAACGGATTGAAAATTCGCACGAACGTTAGAACCCCATTGACATCTATGGGACTCGAACGTTCGAAATCAAAAGTGCTCATTTTAAAGGCTAATTTTCATGGTATTATCCTAAAAAGGGTTTGGTTAACCGGGTCCTGCCCCAGGGGACATGTATCAATGCAAAAAAACTCTTAAAAATGGCAGTTTTTTTCGGGAGCAGTGATTTTAATGATGCTTAAAGTAAGAAAAAAAAAGTGAAATATTCCTTTAAATATCGTACCTGGGGGGTGTCTATAGTATGCCTGTAAAGTGGTGTTTCCCATGCTTAGAACAGTCCCTGCACAAAATGTAATTTTTAAAGGAAAAAAAGTCATTTAAAACTGCTTGCGGGTTTAATGTAATGTCGGGTCCTGGCAATATGGATGAAAATCATTGAGACAAATGGCATGGGTACCCCCCAGTCCTTTACCAGGCCCTTTGGGTCTTGTATGGATATTAAGGGGAACCCCGCAACCAAATTAAAAAAAGGAAGGGTGTGGGGCCACCAGGCCCTATATACTCTGAACAGCAGTATACAGGCGGTGCAAACAAGACAGGGACTGTAGGTTTGTTGTTAAGTAGAATCTGTTTGTAATTTTGAACGGGTACATTTTTAACGTGTTTAGCTCCAGCCAAAAAATCTTTTTTAAGCTTTTTGGAAAACATAGGTAAAGGTTATCACCCCTGTGACATTTGCTTTGCTGTCTGTGCTCCTCTTCAGAAGATATCACCTCACTTTTTGTCCCAATGACAAATGTTTTTTGAAAATTTGGGGTTTTTTGTGAAACAAGGATTGGTGATAAAGCATCAGAGGAAAGGAGAAATGTTTTTCCCTTATTAACTCTTACAGGAGAGAATTTCCCTTCCTAGGGGTAGATTTCATCTCACTTCCTGTTGTCTCCTTCCATTTGCAAGTAGGAGTCATTTGTAAGTTGGATATGAAAGTAGGGGCCTGGCCCTATATACTCAGCAGAAATTTGGGCCTTATGTGTTGTTGTGGCCACAACACTGTAAGCCCTCACAGGGCCCTGCTGTGAAATATTAGATCAAGAATTGTAATTACATGCCCCTGTTGAACAGGAGCAGAAAAATTGGGCCTTTGGTGGTGGTGGTGCTGGTGCCACAACACTGTAAGTCCTCACTCGCTCTTGGTGGGCGCAGAAACGGGCCCTGCTGTGAAATATTAGATCAAGAATTGTAATTACATGCCCCTGTTGAACAAGGGCAGAAAAATTGGGCCTTTGGTGGTGGTGGTGATGCTGGTGCCACAACACTGTAAGTCCTCACTCGCTCTTGGTGGGTGCAGAAATGGGCCCTGCTGTGAAATATTAGATCAAGAATTGTAATTACATGCCCCTGTTGAACAAGGGCAGAAAAATTGGGCCTTTGGTGGTGGTGCTGGTGCCACAACACTGTAAGTCCTCACTCGCTCTTGGTGGCTGCAGAAACGGGCCCTGCTGTGAAATATTAGATCAAGAATTGTAATTACATGCCCCTTTTGAACAGGGGCTGAAAAATTGGGCCTTAGGCACTGGTGCTGGTGCCACAACACTGCAACCCCTCACAGATACTCTAGTTGGAACGCAGGAACGAGCCCTGCTGCAAAGTATTGCATGAAAAATTGTAATTACATGCCCCTGTTTAACAGGGGCTGAAAAATTGGGCCTTTGGTGGTGGTCCTGGTGCCACAACACTGTGATTCCTGACTTGCTCTTGGTGGGCACAGAAACGATCCCTGCTGTGAAATATTAGATCAAGAATTGTAATTACATGCCCCTGTTGAACAGGGGCTGAAAAATTGGGCCTTAGGTGCTGGTGCCACAACACTGCAACCCCTCACAGATACTCTAGTTGGAACGCAGGAACAAGCCCTGCTGCAAAGTATTGCATCAAAAATTGTAATTACACGCCCCTGTTAAACAGGGGCTGAAAAATTAGGCCTTAGGCACTGCTGCTGGTGGCACAACACTGCAACCCCTCACAGATACTCTAGTTGAAATGCAGGAACGAGCCCTGCTGCAAAGTATTGCATCAAAAATTGCAATTACATGCCCCTGTTAAACAGGGGCTGAAAAATTAGGCCTTAGGCACTGGTGCTGGTGCCACAACACTGCAACCCCTCACAGATACTCTAGTTGGAATGCAGGAACAAGCCCTGCTGCAAAGTATTGCATCAGAAATTGTAATTACATGCCCCTGTTAAACAGGGGCTGAAAAATTGGGCCTTAAGCACTGGTGACGGTGCCCAGAACCAAAAATGTTCTTACAAGCTATCAGCGTGATCATTGAGAAGGAAGAGGATAATTACTCAGGATAGTCACTCAGCATCAGTATAGGCAGTCTTTGGAGGGATCTGAGATTTCAAAAAAAATTATTCGGTTACATCAGCATCAGGTGCTTGGTAGCTGGTGGTGATCCAAGACTGATTCATTTTTATGAAGGTCAGTTGATTGACCGAGTCGGTGGACAGATGCACCCTGTGATCGGTTACAAAGCCTCCAGCAGCATTTCGAAAGAACGCTGGATGCAGGACAGGCCAGTAGCTCAATTTTTTTTTTTTTTTTTTTGCCACTTCAGTCGACCTTTTTGAGGGGATATAATCAATTTTGAAGATCATATTTGTGCAATCACCCTCTCGGTGTCTCATCATCGTAGCCTTTGCCATAACAAAAACATATAATTTACTAAATATTACATCTCATATGGACAAGAGCTAGACCCAGGAACCCCTCTTGTCTCCTTTCTTCCTTTATTATCCCAACCCCCTCACCCCCTCCCTCCCCACCCCCTTCCACCCCAACCCTAATCTAGGGCCTTCAGTTCTTTAACATAACTCCAGGTTTTTTTAAATTGTTTCCAACGTTCCCAGACCTCTAAAATCCCACTACCTACTTCTTCTGTAGTATTTGCCAGCACCTCGTTATTATGTGTTTCCTCTACCGCATCCAACCACTCCCATATCTCAGGGCTTTCTTTCCTCTGCCATCCCTTCGGTATTAGTCTCTTTGCGGCGTTTAGAAGAAAAGGTACCAATGTCTGCTTGTATTTTTTTGTATCCCCTTCCCCCCATGGAACAACACCACCCACGGGTCCTCCACCACCTCTATTCCAGTGATTATCTTTATTAACGCAAGAGTCTTCTTCCAGAAAGTTTTTATTTTAGGGCAACTCCACCAAATGTGACCCATTGTTCCTACATCTTGGCAACCTCGCCAACAAAGTGCCGATGTACCTCTCTGATATTTACTTATAATCTCGGGGGTTATATAACTTCTACTTATGCATTTATAATTCATTTCTGCAGAGCGTGTATCTAGTGTTAAATTAAAAATTCTACTTAATATTTTACTAATTGTGTTTTTGTCTTTCTTTGTGCCCAAATCCCTCTCCCATTTCTCGATGAATGGCGGTATCTCCATCTTTTCCGTCCTCATCAGGATTTTATATAACTTCGAGATTATATTTCTCGGGTTTTCTAGATCGCATAGCTTTTCCATCTCTGTCAAGTCCTCCCCAGATCTAATGGGTTGCGGCAATTTGCTCACAAAATGTTTCAGTTGTAGATATCGCCATTCATCTATCTCACGTGGCTCCCTATCTTGTCTAAGTTGTTGAAGTGTTATTATTTTCCCATCTTTAATAATATCTCTGACCTGTGTTATCCCCCAGAAAAATTCTTTTATTCCTACCTTTTCCATGCCTGGTGCAAAATATTCATTATCTATAAGTGTCAATAATGGTGAGTTATATTTCCCTATCACTTTCTTGTAAACCCCATCCCAAACTTTAAAAACCTTCTGTGTAATTACGTGGAGATTTTTATCTAAAATTCTACCGTGTGGAGGATTCCAAATAATATTTCCTAAGTGTACTTTACTAAGTGTATTTTCTATTTTCACCCACCTTTTTTCATTATCTTTTTTTACCCATTCTATTAGTCTTGACAAGACTATGGCTTTATAATAATTTCGAATGTCTGGTACAGCCAGTCCGCCGTTTTCTTTACTTTGTTTTAATGTCTGGAAGGAGGCTCTTGCCCTTCTATTTTTCCATATGAAATTCATCATTATCTTATTTAATTTTGTTAAATAAAACTGGGGAAGTGGAACCGGGATCATCTGGAAATGGTAAGTTATCCTGGGGAGGAGGGTCATCTTCATGACATTTATTCGACCTATCCATGAGAGTGGTTTGCTGATAAGTCTCTTGCATTCTAGTCTGATGTCATCAAGTAGGGGAATATAATTTGTGTTATATATCTTATCAATTGAGTTTGTTAATTTGATTCCCAAGTACTTAAGCTGCTTGGTCCACCCAAATCCAGAGACCTTCTTCACATTTTCTACCTCTGCCTTTTTCAAATTAATATTTAATATTTCAGATTTTGCTGAATTTATTTGGAAGTTGGACAAGTCTCCATATTTCCTCAGAACTTCGTCTAATTTGCCTAAGGAGGTCACTGGATCTATTATGTATAACAACACATCATCCACAAATGCTGCGATTTTGTGTTCATCTTCCCCTACCTTAATGACTTTTATGTCAGGGTCTCTGCGAATCGTTGCTAAGAGAGGCTCCAGGGACAAGACAAAGAGCAACGGGGACAGAGGGCAGCCCTGCCTTGTGCCGTTTCTCATCTCAAAGGGTTGGGAAACCAACCCATTGACTTTTACGGAGGCCATGGGATGATGGTACAATGCTTTTACCCGCTGGATCATTTTGGGTCCTATTCCCATAGACTCCAGAGTCTGAAACATGAACCCCCAGTCTAATCTGTCGAAGGCCTTTTTGGCATCCATCGACAGCAGTAGCCCTGGGGGTCCACCCTCCTTCAGCTTTTGCAGCAAGAGAAGCGTTTTAACCCCGTTGTCCCTCCCTTCTCTTTTGGGGACAAACCCTACCTGGTCCGGATTAACCAAGAAGTTCATAAACTCCTTTATTCTTTCTGCCAGGACCTTCGCATACAGTTTTGTGTCGGTGTTGAGTAGGGAGATTGGCCTATAGCTTGAACAAAGTGTTTTCTCCTTTCCTTCCTTCAAAATAATTGTGATGGAAGCCTGAAGGGCATCTCTGCTCATCTCATAGCTATCTCCTAATCCATTCATGTAGCGACAAAGCCTTGGGATTAGTATCTCTTTAAATTTTTTGTAATAAAACAGTGTAAGACCATCCGGGCCCGGACTTTTCCCAGGGGCCCTGCCTGTTAGAGCCTTTCTAATTTCATCCTCCGTAATTGGTTCCTCCAAAAGTTCCCTCGCTGAGTCTGGCATTGTAGGTAGTCTAGCTTTCTTCAGATAGTCATTGTTTGCCTCTCTCCTATTTTTATATTGGGGGTCGTGCATGTTAACTGAATACAGGTCTTGATATTATTCCTTAAAGATTTCAGCTATCTTTCTAGATGAGTATTCCAAGTGCCCGTTTTTAGTCTGAATCTTCTCAATGAAATTTCTAGCTTTCTTTTTTTTAACTATTTTTGCAAGTACCTTGCTAGGTTTATTTCCCCAACAATAATTATCTCTTACTATCCTACCATATGCTGATTTTGATTCCAACTCCAGTGCCTTTTTCAACTCTGTCCTCTTGGTTATCAGCTGTTGGTAAACTTCGCGGGAAATCGGACCCGATTGTTTTTTGTGTTCCTGCTCCAGCTTATCCACCTCCCCTGTTAGATTCTGAATGCCCTCACGTTTCTCTCTTTTCTTCCTGGCTCCCATCCTAATTAGGACCCCTCTAATATAGGCTTTATGTGCCTCCCATAGTGTGGACCCTGAAACTTCTCCATTATCATTCGCTGCAAAATAATTCTCCAGTTCCTTTCGGATTAATGCGTAACCCTCCTCATTGCGTATCAATTTCTCATTGATACACCATTGACCCCGGGTCCCTGCGTCCCCACCTATTGTCATCTCCATGACCATAGGGGCATGATCTGAGAAGGTTACATTACCTATCTTGATGTCCACTACCTCATCTATTTCCCTATGTTCTATAAGCCCCACATCTATACGAGAGTAAGAGCCGTGCACGGGAGAGTAGAACGTATAGTCACGCTTACTAGGGTGCCGCACCCTCCAAATATCTACCAACTGGTGTAAAGATAGTTTTTGTTTCACCAATTTTAATTGACCATTGTTCATCTCCCGTGCGCGAGTCGAACTGTCCATTCTAGGGTCCATACAAAAGTTAAGATCCCCCATCAAAATTAGGTGTCCTTTCCTGAACTCAATTATTTTCTCTAAAATTTGAACAAAATATTTCATAGGGTTTTTATTTGGTGCATAGATATTAGCTAGGGTATATTCCCTTTCGTTTAATCTACCTCTAAGGAAAAGGAATCTACCCTCCGGATCAACCAATCTATCTTCCAGTACAAATCTTGTTGTTTTTGCAAACCCTATGGCCACCCCTCAAGTTCTACTTGAGATGGTGTCACCTTGGAACCAGAGCGGGAAGTCGCTGGAAAAAAGTCTTAACCTAGATTGTTGTGAGATATGCGTCTCCTGGAGGAAAACCACATCAGGGCCTAATATTTTAAGCTCGTTGAAAATATTTCTACGTTTTTTTTTCATATTTAGACCTCTGACATTATATGTTAAGAATTTTAATGTGGGCCTAGCTAACATTCGGCTCTAATGGATACCGCCTCTTTCCTTTGACCTTGGAGAGATTCCCAATCTTAATTTTTAACACTTTACTAGCCCCTTTCCTTACCCCACCCCCTTCCCCCCCTATTCCCATACCATTATTCCCCCCCTCTCCCCCCCACTCTCCCCCAATGGTCCCTATTGGACCCTTAGACCTTTGAGGAACTCCCATAGCGAGATCCTCTTCAGGTCTCCACCTCTGAGGGTGAAGCTCTCGGTGTGCTGCCAGCGAGCCATCCTTGGTTCGGTGACCCGGAGGGCGGGCTTACTCCCGTCTGCTCCATTTACTTTAACATTTTTCATCCCACCCTATTTCCCTCCCACCCCTCCACCACCCCACAACACCCCCGCTTCAAGACATTTTATAAGTAACCCATTCCTAAGTATACCCACTGTTTATTAACCCAGTCCGGTAGCAAAGGGACCTGAATGCCCAGCTTTCCGCAGAATCCCTCTAGGTCATCTGGGAATCTGAGTTTAGCTGTTCTGCCATCTTTACTTCCCATCAGGCAGGCCGGGAACCCCCATGAATATTTAATATTCTGCTTTATCATTAAATCTAAGAGGGGCTTAAGATGGCATCTTCTAACAAGGGTATCTTTAGCTAGATCAGCAAATACAGAAATCCTAGCTTCCTCGAATTGTAGCGGGGATCTTCCTCTCAGTTTTACCCATAGGTTTTCCTTATCTTTGTAGAACCTGAACCTTACTATTATGTCCCGGCTTCTTTCCGTCCGACTAGTGTCTCGCCCTCCTATCCGGTGAATCCGCTCTATTTTGGGGAATTCTCCTCCTCCCAATTCCAGGATAGGGCCAAAGATATCTACCATGATCTTTCTTAAATCTTCACCTCTCCTCTCGGGGACCCCTCTAATTCTAAGGTTTTGTCTGCGATTTCTGTTTTCTTGGTCTTCAAGTCTGTAGCAGATTTTTATTTGGTTTTGATGTATGGTTTTGAGTTGCTCTCTTAAATCAGTGAGGTCCCGCTCTTGTTTATCTATTATGTCTTCCGTTTTCTCAACTCTGGCTAGGATATTCCCCAGGTCTGTCCTTAACCCATTTATTTCCAATTTAATTGCAGTTTCGAGCGATTTAAACATTTCTAGGATCTCGTTTTTCGGGGGAATTGTGTATCATGTTTAATTTCTTCCAATCTAGTTGTTTCTAGAGTGTTTTCAGCTGAGTATTCCTCTCTAGAATGATCAGGTGTCTGTACTTCTTTTCCAACCCCCCCGTCTTTTTATCAGTCATAATTGACATTAGGGTCTCAGGGTGAGTATTTCCTGGGCTCCCTCCCCAGGTCATATATTGCTTGATTGTACTCCCAGTGGAAGTGCCCCCTGAAGTGTTGTCTTTTGGGGTCTTGGGAACTCCCCCCTTCCCAGTCTTGGTCGCCGCTTTACTCATATTTATTTTCCGTACCCTAGCAGTCACTAGTATCCTATGCACTGATATATAAAAAAACAGGAGAGAGCAGACGATCGTATAGGTTTCCTGAAGGGTTTTACGGTTTACCAATGCTGCTTGAGCAGGGGGGTTTTGGCCCAGACAAAGACACTATTTTTCACAATAATAGTCACCACAGAGACCTGCCGAAGTAGACTGTGCTAACGGTATTGCAGTTTTTATAATTGCATATGTATAGAGACGGTAAGGTATATGTAGTACGGTTGTAACATCCGAGGAAATCATATAGCAAAGTTCAGTAAGGTATTTCTATTCCCCAAAAAAACACATTCGTTTTTCCATACCTTCAAAAGATCTTCATCCCTTTTACAAAGGGACCTCTGTTCCACTCTTACCTCACAGGTTGAAATCCAAGAGCAGCTCCTTATCCCCTATCCCGAGCTGACAGGAGACTCGTCTGTCAGGTCTCCGTTCCGAGTAGTGACCAAGTATGCGTTTTACCGCCTACCCCGCTGGGTGTCATCCAGCAGTGGATGCTTGAACGCCGACATGTTGATCGCTCTGCCCAAAGCCAGGGTGGAGAGTGGGGGGGAAGGGGGGCGAGGACCAGGAGGGAACGGGTCAGGCAATCAGGGCCGACGCTCCGCTAGCGTCGCTCTACGGTGCTATTTCTGAGGAGCGTGAAACACTCAGCAGCTCCCGGGTGTCCGTCCAGGCCGGTGGTCTTGCTGAGCGGCGAGCGGCGTTCAGGGCTCTCTCCTTTCTTACCATCCGCCTTCCCGCTGGTCCGTTTTAGACACGAGGTCGCTCACGCCGGCCGGCCAGCACACCTCCATCTCCTCCCCTCCCGTCAGACGTCCTACGTCATGACACTGCAGGCCAGTAGCTCAATTGCATACTGTGCAAGCTCTGGCCAGTGATCCATCCTCAAGACCCAGTAACCCAGAGGATTTTCCATGGGAAAGGTGTCCAAGTCAGATCTTGCCCCTAGGTATTCCTGTAAAACAGACGCTGGCGATGGTTGCTGGAACCGATCATACCTTGAGGCTGCGGACTAAAAAATTGTCTGAATGCATCAGTCAGACGGCCACCTTCTCCACCGCTCCTTCTTTGACTGACCGAAGCCTCAGCAACACGTTGTCCAGAAACAGGAGTTTGTAACCTCCCAGTCTCTGGGAACGCGTTGCACAGACCTTTCTGCAAGGCCTCCCGAAGATGTTTAATCCTCTGCTCCCTCTGCGATGGCAAGATAAGGTCCGCAACCTTACCCTTGTAACATGGATCAAGGAGGGTTGCCAGCCAGTATTGGTCCTTCTCCTTGATACCACGATTACGAGGATCCTTACGCAGGCTTTGCAGGATCAGGGAGGCTATGCAGCATAGGTTTGCTGAGGCATTCGGTCCGGAGTCCTCTGGGTCATTAAGGACTACATGGTCCGCGGCCACCTCCTCCCAGCCACGTACAAGTCCATGTGTTTCTTGGGACTGATCCCTTAAAGAATGCTGCTGATGCTGAATGCCAGGCTCCACCTCCATACTGACACAATCCTCCTCCTCCTCGTCCTCTTCCTGTGCGATCGGCGGGCACGCAGGAACACTGTCTGGATAAAGGGGGCCTTAAGAGCTAAGGAAGTCCTCCTCTTCCTGCCTCTGTTCTGCCTCAAGTGCCCTGTCCATTATTCCATGCAGCGTGTGCTCCAACAGGTGGACAAGGGGGACAGTGTTACTGATGCATGCACTGTCACTGCTCACCATCCTCGTGGCCTCCTCAAATGGTGACAGGACAGTGCATGCATCCCTGATCATGGCCCACTGGCATGGGGAAAAAAAAAAAAAAATGGGGAAAAAGCTCCCCTGACCCTGTTCTGGTGCCATAGTTGCACAAGTACTCATTGATGGCCCTCTGCTGCGCATGCAGCCGCTGCAGCATGGCCAACGTTGAATTCCACCTGGTGGGCATGTCACAGATTAGGCGGTTCTTGGGCAGGTTAAACTCCTTTTGGAGGTCCGCCAGCTGAGCACTGGCATTATATGACCGGCGGAAATGCACACAGACTTTCCTGGCCTGCCTCAGGACATCCTGTAAGCCCGGGTACCTGCCCAAGAACCGCTGCACCACCAAGTTAAGGACGTGAGCCAAACAGGGCACATGGGTCATTTGTCCCTGTCGGAGGGAAGAGAGGAGGTTGGTGCCATTGTCGCAAACCACCATTCCTGCCTTAAGTTGACGTGGCGTCAACCACCTCTGAACCTGCCCCTGCAGAGCTGACAGAACCTCTGCCACAGTGTGGCTCCTGTCCCCCAAGCACACCAGCTCAAGCACCGCATGGCATCTTTTGGCCTGCGTACATGCGTAGCCCCTTAAACGCCAACGGAGCACCGCTGGTTCTGAGGACAAAGCACAGGAAGAGGCCATGGAGGAAGAAGAAGAGGAGGGGGTGGAGGAGAGAGGTGTGTCACAATCATTAGCAGTGGCATTTTGGAGGCATGGTGGCAGAACAACCTTCAACACTACTGCACCTTGTCCTGCATCCTTCCCAGCTGCCAGCAGAGTCACCCAATGCGCCGTGAAACTAAGGTAACGTCCCTGTCCATGCCTGCTGGACCATGAGTCAGCGGTAATATGCACCTTACCGCTGACCGCCCTGTCCAGCGAGGCATGGACATTGCCTTTTACATGCCGGTAGAGAGCCGGAATTGCCTTCCGTGAGAAAAAGTGGCCTTTGGGTACCTGCCACTGAGGAACCGCACATTCAACAAACTCACGGAAGGGGGCAGAGTCTACCAACTGAAAAGGCAGCAGTTGAAGTGCTAGCAATTTTGCCAAGCTAGCATTCAACCGCTGGGCATGTGGATGGCTGATAGCGAACTTCTTTTGGCGGTGCAGCAGCTGGGGCAGGAAAATTTGCCTGGTACAATCTGACGTCGGTGTACCGAAAGCAGATTGCCCACAAGTACTTGGCTGTGACACACTTAATTCTACACCTTCATTCCTCTCAGTGCAGGTCTCAGAGAGGACTGAAGGTATAGTGGGGTTGGAGATCTCAGCTGATGAGGAGCAAGGAGAGGTCCTCTTTGTTCTTTGGTGTGGGTCTTTTAGATATGCTTGCCAATGAACTGAATGGCAGGTCAACATATGTCTGGTCAAGCATGTGGTGCCCAAGCAGGAGATGTTTTGGCCACGTGAGATACGCTTGAGACATATGCTGCAAATAGCAGCGGTGCGATCTGATGCACTCGTCTCAAAAAAGGCCCACACCAAAGAACTTTTTGAATAACGCACAGAGACTGCAGCGCCCTGCACATGCAGAGCTTTGGGGTGTGATGCAGTCAGTGTGCTGGCCCCTGGTGATGTGCCTCCTCCTCCTCCTCTCTCCTATCAGGCACCCACGTTAAGTCAGTGACCTCATCATCCCCTCTCTCCTCATCACTGGAGCAAACCTGGCAGTATGCTGCAGCAGGGGGAGCATGAATGCCAGATTGCTGTCCTTCTTGGGCACCTCCTCTGTCAGTGCTCACGTTACTGCCTTCATCTAGCTCAGTATCATCATCAGAGCCTTCCAAATGCTGGGCATCCTCCTGGAGCATGTACCCAACACTGTGGTCAAACAGTTCAAGGGACTGGTGGGACTAGGGAAGGAGTCACTGATGACATTGAGCCGAGGGAAGAGGCCGCTGCTTTTCCAGACAAAGTACCCTGAGCATGGGTGAGAGAGGATGAGGAGGATGAGGAGAATGAGGACGGCTTGGTCATCCACTCGACCAAGTCTTCCACATGTTGCGGCTCAACGTGGCCAGCTGCCGGAAAAAGGCCAAGCATGTCCCATGGCCACGTGCTGATGAGGATGCACCGTCTCCACGACCAACACTGCTGCCTCTAGACACAGAGCCTGCACAGAGCATGTACTGATACTGCAGCTAGCAAAATCAACTGCCTGCCTGTAGTATGAGAACACCACCAACCTTCTACAGGTAGCTTTAGGTGAACACTGTACAGAGCTTGCCAAAAAATAACTTGTAGCTTATTTAGCTGCCTGCAGTAGTGATAGGATCAGGAAAACACCACCAACCTTCTACAGGTAGCTTTAGCTGAACACTGTGCAGAGCTTGCAAAAAAATAACTTGTAGGTTTAGCTGAACGCTGTGAGGAGGACGCAATACACTAATTTGTAGCTTTAGCTGAACACTGTGCAGAGGTCGCACTACACTAACTTGTAGTTTTCGCTGAACACTGTGGGGAGGGCACATTACACCAACTTATAGCTTTAGCTGAACATTGTGAGTAGGATGCACTACCCTAACTTGTAGCTTTAGCTGAACACTGTGCAGAGGTCACACTAAACTAACTTGTAGCTTTAGCTGAACACTGTGCAGAGGTCTCACTACACTAACTTGTAGTTTTAGCTGAACACTGTGAGGAGGACGCACTAACTTGTAGCTTTAGCTGAACACTGTGCAGAGGTCGCACTACACTAACTTGTAGTTTTAGCAGACCACTGTGAGGAGGACGCACTACACTAACTTGTAGCTTTAGCTGAACACTGTGCAGAGGTCGCACTACACTAACTTGTAGTTTTAGCTGAACACTGTGAGGAGGACACACTACACCAGCTTGTAGCTTTAGCTGAACACTGTGAGGAGGACGCACTACCCTAACTTGTAGCTTTAGCTGAACACTGTGCAGAGGTCACACTAAACTAACTTGTAGCTTTAGCTGAACACTGTTAAGAGGACGCACTACACTAACTTGTTGCTTTAGCTGAACACTGTGCAGAGGTCTCACTACACTAACTTGTAGTTTTAGCTGAACACTGTGAGGAGGACGCACTACCCTAACTTGTAGCTTTAGCTGAACACTGTGCACTACACTAACTTGTAGTTTTAGCAGAACACTGTGATGAGGACGCACTACACTAACTTGTAGCTTTAGCTGAACACTGTGCAGAGGTCGCACTACACTAACTTGTAGTTTTCACTGAACACTGTGAGGAGAACAAACTTCACCAGCTTGTAGCTTTAGCTGAACACTGTGAAGAGGACGCACTACCCTAACTTGTAGCTTTAGCTGAACACTGTGCACTACACTAACTTGTAGTTTTAGCTGAACACTGTGAGGAGGACGCACTACCCTAACTTGTAGCTTTAGCTGAACACTGTGCACTACACTAACTTGTAGTTTTAGCAGAACACTGTGACGAGGACGCACTACACTAACTTGTAGTTTTAGCTGAACACTGTGAGGAGGACGCACTACCCTAACTTGTAGCTTTAGCTGAACACTGTGCACTACACTAACTTGTAGTTTTAGCAGAACACTGTGAGGAGGACGCACTACCCTAACTTGTAGCTTTAGCTGAACACTGTGCAGAGGTCTCACTACACTAACTTGTAGTTTTAGCTGAACACTGTGCAGAGGTCTCACTACACTAACTTGTAGTTTTATCTGAACACTGTGCAGAGGTCACACTAAACTAACTTGTAGCTTTAGCTGAACACTGTGAGGAGAACGCACTACACTAACTTGTAGCTTTAACTGAACACTGTGCAGAGGTCTCACTGCACTAACTTTTAGTTTTAGCTGAACACTGTGAGGAGGACGCACTACACTAACTTGTAGCTTTAGCTGAACACTGTGCAGAGGTCGCACTACACTAACTTGTAGTTTTCGCTGAACACTGTGAGGAGGACACACTACACCAGCTTGTAGCTTTAGCTGAACACTGTGAGGAGGACGCACTACCCTAACTTGTAGCTTTAGCTGAACATTCTGCAGAGGTCTCACTACACTAACTTGTAGTTTTAGCTGAACACTGTGCAGAGGTCTCACTACACTAACCTGTAGTTTTAGCTGAAAACTGTGCAGAGGTCACACTAAACTAACTTGTAGCTTTAGCTGAACACTGTGAGGAGGATGCACTACACTAACTTGTAGCTTTAGCTGAGCACTGTGCAGAGGTCTCACTACACTAACTTGTAGTTTTAGCTGAACACTGTGCAGAGGTCGCACTACACTAACTTGTAGTTTTAGCTGAACACTGTGAGGAGGATGCACTACACTAACTTGTAGTTTTAGCTGAACTCTGTGCAGAGGTTACTAACTTGTAGCTTTAACTGAACACTGTGAGGAGGATGCACTACCATAACTTGGAGCTTTAGCTGAACACTGTGCACTACACTAACTTGTAGTTTTAGCTGAACACTGCCCAGAGGTCTCACTACACTAACTTGTAGTTTTAGCTGAACACTGTGAGGAGGACGCACTACGCTAACCTGTAGCTTTAGCTTAACACTGTGCAGAGGTCGCACTACAATAACTTGTAGTTTTAGCTGAACACTGTGAGGAGGACGCACTACCCTAACTTGTAGCTTTAGCTGAACACTGTGCAGAGGTCTCACTACACTAACTTGTAGTTTTAGCTGAACACTGTGCAGAGGTCGCACTACACTAACTTGTAGTTTTAGCTGAACACTGTGAGGAGGACGCACTACACTAATTTGTAGCTTTAGCTGAACACTGTGCAGAGGTCTCACTACACTAAGTTGTAGTTTTAGCGAAAACTGTGAGGAGGACGCACTACACTAACTTGTAGCTTTAGCTGAACACTGTGCAGAGGTCTCACTACACTAACTTGTAGTTTTAGCTGAACACTGTGCAGAGGTCTCACTACACTAACTTGTAGTTTTATCTGAACACTGTGCAGAGGTCACACTAAACTAACTTGTAGCTTTAGCTGAACACTGTGAGGAAGACGCACTACACTAACTTGTAGCTTTAACTGAACACTGTGCAGAGGTCTCACTACACTAACTTGTAGTTTTAGCTGAACACTGTGAGGAGGACGCACTACACTAACTTGTAGCTTTAGCTGAACACTGTGCAGAGGTCGCACTACACTAACTTGTAGTTTTAGCGAAAACTGTGAGGAGGACGCACTACACTAACTTGTAGTTTTAGCTGAACACTGTGCAGAGGTCTCACTACACTAACTTGTAGTTTTATCTGAACACTGTGCAGAGGTCACACTAAACTAACTTGTAGCTTTAGCTGAACACTGTGACGAGGACGCACTACACTAACTTGTAGCTTTAACTGAACACTGTGCAGAGGTCGCACTACACTAACTTGTAGTTTTCACTGAACACTGTGAGGAGAACAAACTTCACCAGCTTGTAGCTTTAGCTGAACACTGTGAGGAGGACGCACTACCCTAACTTGTAGCTTTAGCTGAACACTGCACTACACTAACTTGTAGTTTTAGCTGAACACTGTGAGGAGGACGCACTACCCTAACTTGTAGCTTTAGCTGAACACTGTGCACTACACTAACTTGTAGTTTTAGCAGAACACTGTGACGAGGACGCACTACACTAACTTGTAGTTTTAGCTGAACACTGTGAGGAGGACGCACTACCCTAACTTGCAGCTTTAGCTGAACACTGTGCACTACACTAACTTGTAGTTTTAGCAGAACACTGTGAGGAGGACGCACTACCCTAACTTGTAGCTTTAGCTGAACACTGTGCAGAGGTCTCACTACACTAACTTGTAGTTTTAGCTGAACACTGTGCAGAGGTCTCACTACACTAACTTGTAGTTTTATCTGAACACTGTGCAGAGGTCACACTAAACTAACTTGTAGCTTTAGCTGAACACTGTGAGGAGAACGCACTACACTAACTTGTAGCTTTAACTGAACACTGTGCAGAGGTCTCACTGCACTAACTTTTAGTTTTAGCTGAACACTGTGAGGAGGACGCACTACACTAACTGTAGCTTTAGCTGAACACTGTGCAGAGGTCGCACTACACTAACTTGTAGTTTTCGCTGAACACTGTGAGGAGGACACACTACACCAGCTTGTAGCTTTAGCTGAACACTGTGAGGAGGACGCACTACCCTAACTTGTAGCTTTAGCTGAACATTCTGCAGAGGTCTCACTACACTAACTTGTAGTTTTAGCTGAACACTGTGCAGAGGTCTCACTACACTAACCTGTAGTTTTAGCTGAACACTGTGCAGAGGTCACACTAAACTAACTTGTAGCTTTAGCTGAACACTGTGAGGAGGATGCACTACACTAACTTGTAGCTTTAGCTGAGCACTGTGCAGAGGTCTCACTACACTAACTTGTAGTTTTAGCTGAACACTGTGCAGAGGTCGCACTACACTAACTTGTAGTTTTAGCTGAACACTGTGAGGAGGATGCACTACACTAACTTGTAGTTTTAGCTGAACTCTGTGCAGAGGTTACTAACTTGTAGCTTTAACTGAACACTGTGAGGAAATGCACTACCATAACTTGGAGCTTTAGCTGAACACTGTGCACTACACTAACTTGTAGTTTTAGCTGAACACTGCCCAGAGGTCTCACTACACTAACTTGTAGTTTTAGCTGAACACTGTGAGGAGGACGCACTACGCTAACCTGTAGCTTTAGCTTAACACTGTGCAGAGGTCGCACTACAATAACTTGTAGTTTTAGCTGAACACTGTGAGGAGGACGCACTACCCTAACTTGTAGCTTTAGCTGAACACTGTGCAGAGGTCTCACTACACTAACTTGTAGTTTTAGCTGAACACTGTGCAGAGGTCGCACTACACTAACTTGTAGTTTTAGCTGAACACTGTGAGGAGGACGCACTACACTAATTTGTAGCTTTAGCTGAACACTGTGCAGAGGTCTCACTACACTAAGTTGTAGTTTTAGCGAAAACTGTGAGGAGGACGCACTACACTAACTTGTAGCTTTAGCTGAACACTGTGCAGAGGTCTCACTACACTAACTTGTAGTTTTAGCTGAACACTGTGCAGAGGTCTCACTACACTAACTTGTAGTTTTATCTGAACACTGTGCAGAGGTCACACTAAACTAACTTGTAGCTTTAGCTGAACACTGTGAGGAAGACGCACTACACTAACTTGTAGCTTTAACTGAACACTGTGCAAAGGTCTCACTACACTAACTTGTAGTTTTAGCTGAACACTGTGAGGAGGACGCACTACACTAACTTGTAGCTTTAGCTGAACACTGTGCAGAGGTCGCACTACACTAACTTGTAGTTTTAGCGAAAACTGTGAGGAGGACGCACTACACTAACTTGTAGTTTTAGCTGAACACTGTGCAGAGGTCTCACTACACTAACTTGTAGTTTTAGCTGAACACTGTGCAGAGGTCTCACTACACTAACTTGTAGTTTTATCTGAACACTGTGCAGAGGTCACACTAAACTAACTTGTAGCTTTAGCTGAACACTGTGAGGAAGACGCACTACACTAACTTGTAGCTTTAACTGAACACTGTGCAGAGGTCTCACTACACTAACTTGTAGTTTTAGCTGAACACTGTGCAGAGGTCTCACTACACTAACTTGTAGTTTTATCTGAACACTGTGCAGAGGTCACACTAAACTAACTTGTAGCTTTAGCTGAACACTGTGAGGAAGACGCACTACACTAACTTGTAGCTTTAACTGAACACTGTGCAAAGGTCTCACTACACTAACTTGTAGTTTTAGCTGAACACTGTGAGGAGGACGCACTACACTAACTTGTAGCTTTAGCTGAACACTGTGCAGAGGTCGCACTACACTAACTTGTAGTTTTAGTGAAAACTGTGAGGAGGACGCACTACACTAACTTGTAGTTTTAGCTGAACACTGTGCAGAGGTCTCACTACACTAACTTGTAGTTTTAGCTGAACACTGTGCAGAGGTCTCACTACACTAACTTGTAGTTTTATCTGAACACTCTGCAGAGGTCACACTAAACTAACTTGTAGCTTTAGCTGAACACTGTGAGGAAGACGCACTACACTAACTTGTAGCTTTAACTAAACACTGTGCAGAGGTCTCACTACACTAACTTGTAGTTTTAGCTGAACACTGTGAGGAGGACGCACTACACTAACTTGTAGCTTTAGCTGAACACTGTGCAGAGGTCGCACTACACTAACTTGTAGTTTTCGCTGAACACTGTGAGGAGGACACACTACACCAGCTTGTAGCTTTAGCTGAACACTGTGAGGAGGACGCACTACCCTAACTTGTAGCTTTAGCTGAACATTGTGCAGAGGTCTCACTACACTAACTTGTAGTTTTAGCTGAACACTGTGCAGAGGTCTCACTACACTAACCTGTAGTTTTAGCTGAACACTGTGCAGAGGTCACACTAGACTAACTTGTAGCTTTAGCTGAACACTGTGAGGAGGATGAACTACACTAACTTGTAGCTTTAGCTGAACACTGTGCAGAGGTCTCACTACACTAACTTGTAGTTTTAGCTGAACACTGTGCAGAGCTCGCACTACACTAACTTGTAGTTTTAGCTGAACACTGTGAGGAGGATGCACTACACTAACTTGTAGTTTTAGCTGAACTCTGTGCAGAGGTTACTAACTTGTAGCTTTAACTGAACACTGTGAGGAGGATGCACTACCATAACTTGGAGCTTTAGCTGAACACTGTGCACTACACTAACTTGTAGTTTTAGCTGAACACTGCCCAGAGGTCTCACTACACTAACTTGTAGTTTTAGCTGAACACTGTGAGGAGGACGCACTACGCTAACCTGTAGCTTTAGCTTAACACTGTGCAGAGGTCGCACTACAATAATTTGTAGTTTTAGCTGAACACTGTGAGGAGGACGCACTACCCTAACTTGTAGCTTTAGCTGAACACTGTGCAGAGGTCTCACTACACTAACTTGTAGTTTTAGCTGAACACTGTGCAGAGGTCGCACTACACTAACTTGTAGTTTTAGCTGAACACTGTGAGGAGGACGCACTACACTAATTTGTAGCTTTAGCTGAACACTGTGCAGAGATCTCACTACACTAAGTTGTAGTTTTAGCGAAAACTGTGAGGAGGACGCACTAAACTAACTTGTAGCTTTAGCTGAACACTGTGCAATACACTAACTTGTAGTTTTAGCAGAACACTGTGAGGAGGACGCACTACACTAACTTGTAGCTTTAGCTGAACACTGTGCAGAGGTCACACTACACTAACTTGTAGTTTTCACTGAACACTGTGAGGAGGACACACTACACCAGCTTGTAGCTTTAGCTGAACACTGTGAGGAGGACGCACTACCCTAACTTGTAGCTTTAGCTGAATACTGTGCAGAGGTCTCACTACACTAACTTGTAGTTTTAGCTGAACACTGTGCAGAGGTCTCAGTACACTAACTTGTAGTTTTAGCTGAACACTGTGAGGAGGACGCACTACACTAACTTTTAGCTTTAGCTGAACACTGTGCAGAGGTCTCACTACACTAACTTGTAGTTTTGGCAGAACACTGTGAGGAGGATGCACTACACTAACTTGTAGCTTTAGCTGAACACTGTGCAGAGGTCTCACTACACTAACTTGTAGTTTTAGCAGAACACTGTGAGGAGGACGCACTACACTAACTTGTAGCTTTAGCTGAACACTGTGCAGAGGTCGCACTACACTAACTTGTAGTTTTCGCTGAACACTGTGAGTAGGACACACTACACCAGCTTGTAGCTTTAGCTGAACACTGTGAGGAGGACGCACTACCCTAACTTGTAGCTTTAGCTGAACACTGTGCAGAGGTCTCACTACACTAACTTGTATTTTAGCTGAACATTGTGCAGAGGTCTCACTACACTAACTTGTAGTTTTAGCTGAACACTGTGCAGAGGTCACACTAAACTAACTTGTAGCTTTAGCTGAACACTGTGAGGAGGACACACTACACTAACTTGTAGCTTTAGCTGAACACTGTGAGGAGGACGCACTACCCTAACTTGTAGCTTTAGCTGAACACTGTGCAGAGGTCTCACTACACTAACTTGTAGTTTTAGCTGAACACTGTGCAGAGGTCACACTAAACTAACTTGCAGCTTTAGCTGAACACTGTGAGGAGGATGCACTACACTAACTTGTAGCTTTAGCTGAACACTGTGCAGACGTCTCACTACACTAACTTGTAGTTTTAGCTGAACACTGTGCAGAGGTCGCACTACACTAACTTGTAGTTTTAGCTGAACACTGTGAGGAGGAAGTAATACATTAACTTGTAGCTTTAGCTGAACACTGTGCAGAGGTCTCACTACACTAACTTGTAGTTTTAGCTGAACACTGTGAGGAGGACGCACTACCCTAATTTGTAACTTTAGCTGAACATTGTGCAGAGGTCACACTAAACTAACTTGTAGCTTTAGCTAAACACTGTGAGGAGGACGCACTACCCTAACTTGTAGCTTTAGCTGAACACTGTGCACTACACTAACTTGTAGTTTTAGCTGAACACTGTGAGGAGGACGCACTACACTAACTTGTAGCTTTAGCTGAACACTGTGCAGAGGTCGCACTACAATGATTTGTAGTTTTAGCTGAACACTGTGAGGAGGACGCACTTCCCTAACTTGTAGCTTTAGCTGAACACTGTGCAGAGGTTTCACTACACTAAATTGTAGTTTTAGCTGAACACTGTGCAGAGGTCTCACTACACTAACTTGTAGTTTTAGCTGAACACTGTGCAGAGGTCACACTAAACTAACTTGTAGCTTTAGCTGAACACTGTGAGGAGGACGCACTACCCTAACTTGTAGCTTTAGCTGAACACTGTGCACTACAATAATTTGTAGTTTTAGCAGAACACTGTGAGGAGGACGCACTACCCTAACTTGTAGTTTTAGCTGAACTCTGTGCAGAGGTTACTAACTTGTAGCTTTAACTGAACACTGTGAGGAGGATGCACTACCATAACTTGGAGCTTTAGCTGAACACTGTGCACTACACTAACTTGTAGTTTTAGCTGAACACTGTGCAGAGGTCTCACTACACTAACTTAGAGTTTTAGCTGAACACTGTGAGGAGAACGCACTACACTAACCTGTAGCTTTAGCTTAACACTGTGCAGAGGTCGCAGTGCAATAACTTGTAGTTTTAGCTGAACACTGTGAGGAGGACGCACTACCCTAACTTGTAGCTTTAGCTGAACACTGTGCAGAGGTCTCACTACACTAACTTGTAGTTTTAGCTGAACACTGTGCAGAGGTCTCACTACACTAACTTGTAGTTTTAGCTGAACACTGCAGAGGTCGCACTACACTAACTTGTAGTTTTAGCTGAACACTGTGAGGAGGACGCACTACACTAACTTGTAGCTTTAGCTGAACACTGTGCGGAGGTCTCACTACACTAAGTTGTAGTTTTAGCGAACACTGTGAGGAGGACGCACTACACTAACTTGTAGCTTTAGCTGAACACTGTGCAGAGGTCTCACTACACTAACTTGTAGTTTTAGCTGAACACTGTGAGGAGGACGCACTACACTAAGTTGTAGCTTTAGCTGAACATTGTGAAGAGGTCACACTAAACTAACTTGTAGCTTTAGCTAAACACTGTGAGGAGGATGCACTACCCTAACTTGTAGCTTTAGCTGAACACTGTGCACTACACTAACTTGTAGTTTTAGCTGAACACTGTGAGGAGAATGCACTACACTAACTTGTAGCTTTAGCTGAACACTGTGCAGAGGTTGCACTACAATAACTTGTAGTTTTAGCTGAACACTGTGAGGAGGACGCACTACCCTAACTTGTAGTTTTAGCTGAAGACTGTGCAGAGGTTACTAACTTGTAGCTTTAACTGAACACTGTGAGAAGGATGCACTACCTTAACTTGGAGCTTTAGCTGAACACTGTGCACTACACTAACTTGTAGTTTTAGCTGAACACTGTGCAGAGGTCTCACTACACTAACTTGTAGTTTTAGCTGAACACTGTGAGGAGGACGCACTACACTAACCTGTAGCTTTAGCTTAACACTGTGCAGAGGTTGCACTACAATAACTTGTAGTTTTAGCTGAACACTGCGAGGAGGACGCACTGCCCTAACTTGTAGCTTTAGCTGAACACTGTGCACTACACTAACTTGTAGTTTTAGCAGAACACTGTGAGGAGGACGCACTACACTAACTTGTAGATTTAGCTGAACACTGTGCAGAGGTCACACTACACTAACTTGTAGTTTTCACTGAACACTGTGAGGAGGACACACTACACCAGCTTGTAGTTTTAGCTGAACACTGTGAGGAGGACGCACTACCCTAACTTGTAGCTTTAGCTGAATACTGTGCAGAGGTCTCACTACACTAACTTGTAGTTTTAGCTGAACACTGTGCAGAGGTCTCACTACACTAACTTGTAGCTTTAGCTGAACACTGTGAGGAGGACACACTACCCTAACTTGTAGCTTTAGCTGAATACTGTGCAGAGGTCTCACTACACTAACTTGTAGTTTTAGCTGAACACTGTGCAGAGGTCACACTAAACTAACTTGTAGCTTTAGCTGAACACTGTGAGGAGGACGCACTACACTAACTTGTAGCTTTAGCTGAACACTGTGCAGAGGTCTCACTACACTAACTTGTAGTTTTAGCAGATCACTGTGAGGAGGACGCACTACACTAACTTGTAGCCTTAGCTGAACACTGTGCAGAGGTCTCACTACACTAACTTGTAGTTTTAGCAGAACACTGTGAGGAGGACGCACTACACTAACTTGTAGCTTTAGCTGAACACTGTGCAGAGGTCGCACTACACTAACTTGTAGTTTTAGCTGAACATTGTGCAGAGGTCTCACTACACTAACTTGTAGATTTAGCTGTACACTGTGCAGAGGTCACACTAAACTAACTTGTAGCTTTAGCTGAACATTGTGAGGAGGATGCACTACAATAACTTGTAGCTTTAGCTGAACACTGAGAGGAGGACGCACTACCCTAACTTGTAGCTTTAGCTGAACACTGTGCAGAGGTCTCACTACACTAACTTGTAGTTTTAACTGAACACTGTGCAGAGGTCTCACTACACTAACTTGTAGTTTTAGCTGAACACTGTGCAGAGGTCACACTAAACTAACTTGTAGCTTTAGCTGAACACTGTGAGGAGGACGCACTACACTAACTTGTAGCTTTAGCTGAACACTGTGAGGAGGACGCACTACCCTAACTTGTAGCTTTAGCTGAACACTGTGCAGAGGTCTCACTACACTAACTTGTAGTTTTAGCTGAACACTGTGCAGAGGTCTCACTACACTAACTTGTAGCTTTAGCTGAACACTGAGGAGGACGCACTACCCTAACTTGTAGCTTTAGCTGAACACTGTGCACTACAATAACTTGTAGTTTTATCTGAACACTGTGAGGAGGACGCACTACCCTAACTTGTAGTTTTAGCTGAACTCTGTGCAGAGGTTACTAACTTGTAGCTTTAACTGAACACTGTGAGGAGGATGCACTACCATAACTTGGAGCTTTAGCTGAACACTGTGCACTACACTAACTTGTAGTTTTAGCTGAACACTGTGCAGAGGTCTCACTACACTAACTTGTAGTTTTAGCTGAACACTGTGAGGAGGACGCACTACAGTAACCTGTAACTTTAGCTTAACACTGTGCAGAGTTCGCACTGCAATAACTTGTAGTTTTAGTGGAACACTGTGAGGAGGACGCACTATCCTAACTTGTAGCTTTAGCTGAACACTGTGCAGAGGTCTCACTACACTAACTTGTAGTTTTAGCTGAACACTGTGCAGAGGTCTCACTACACTAACTTGTAGTTTTAGCTGAACACTGTGCAGAGGTCACACTAAACTAACTTGTAGCTTTAGCTGAACACTGTGAGGAGGACGCACTACACTAACTTGTAGCTTTAGCTGAACACTGTGCAGAGGTCTCACTATACTAACTTGTAGTTTTAGCTGAACACTGTGCAGAGGTCGCACTACACTAACTTGTAGTTTTAGCTGAACACTGTGAGGAGGACGCACTACACTAACTTGTAGCTTTAGCTGAACACTGTACAGAGATCTCACTACACTAAGTTGTAGTTTTAGCAAACACTGTGAGGAGGACGCACTACACTAACTTGTAGCTTTAGCTGAACACTGTGCAGAGGTCTCACTACACTAACTTGTAGTTTTAGCTGAACACTGTGAGGAGGACGCACTACCCTAAGTTGTAGCTTTAGCTGAACATTGTGCAGAGGTCACACTAAACTAACTTTTAGCTTTAGCTAAACACTGTGAGGAGGACGCACTACCCTAACTTGTAGGTTTAGCTGAACACTGTGCACTACACTAACTTGTAGTTTTAGCTGAACACTGTGAGGAGGACGCAATACACTAACTTATATCTTTAGCTGAACACTGTGCAGAGGTTGCACTACAATAACTTGTAGTTTTAGCTGAACACTGTGAGGAGGACGCACTACCCTAACTTGTAGTTTTAGCTGAACACTGTGCAGAGGTTACTAACTTGTAGCTTTAACTGAACATTGTGAGGAGGATGCACTACCTTAACTTGGAGCTTTAGCTGAACACTGTGCACTACACTAACTTGTAGTTTTAGCTGAACACTGTGCAGAGGTCTCACTACATTAACTTGTAGTTTTAGCTGAACACGTGAGGAGGACGCACTACACTAACCTGTAGCTTTAGCTTAACACTGTGCAGAGGTCGCACTACAATAACTTGTAGTTTTAGCTGAACACTGTGAGGAGGACGCACTACCCTAACTTGTAGCTTTAGCTGAACACTCTGCACTTCACTAACTTGTAGTTTTAGCAGAACACTGTGAGGAGGACGCACTACACTAACTTGTAGCTTTAGCTGAACACTGTGCAGAGGTCACACTACACTAACTTGTAGTTTTCACTGAACACTGTGAGGAGGACACACTACACCAGCTTGTAGCTTTAGCTGAACACTGTGAGGAGGACGCACTACCCTAACTTGTAGCTTTAGCTGAATACTGTGCAGAGGTCTCACTACACTAACTTGTAGTTTTAGCTGAACACTGTGCAGAGGTCTCACTACACTAACTTGTAGTTTTAGCTGAACACTGTGCAGAGGTCACACTAAACTAACTTGTAGCTTTAGCTGAACACTGTGAGGAGGACGCACTACACTAACTTGTAGCTTTAGCTGAACACTGTGCAGAGGTCTCACTACACTAACTTGTAGTTTTAGCAGAACACTGTGAGGAGGACGCACTACACTAACTTGTAGCTTTAGCTGAACACTGTGTACTACACTAACTTGTAGTTTTAGCTGAACACTGTGAGGAGGACGCACTACACTAACTTGTAGCTTTAGCTGAACACTGTGCAGAGGTTGCACTACAATAACTTGTAGTTTTAGCTGAACACTGTGAGGAGGACGCACTACCCTAACTTGTAGTTTTAGCTGAACACTGTGCAGAGGTTACTAACTTGTAGCTTTAACTGAACACTGTGAGGAGGATGCACTACCTTAACTTGGAGCTTTAGCTGAACACTGTGCACTACACTAACTTGTAGTTTTAGCTGAACACTGTGCAGGGGTCTCACTACACTAACTTGTAGTTTTAGCAGAACACTGTGAGGAGGACGCACTACACTAACTTGTAGCTTTAGCTGAACACTGTGCAGAGGTCACACTACACTAACTTGTAGTTTTCACTGAACACTGTGAGGAGGACACACTACACCAGCTTGTAGCTTTAGCTGAACACTGTGAGGAGGACGCACTACCCTAACTTGTAGCTTTAGCTGAATACTGTGCAGAGGTCTCACTACACTAACTTGTAGTTTTAGCTGAACACTGTGCAGAGGTCTCACTACACTAACTTGTAGTTTTAGCTGAACACTGTGCAGAGGTTACTAACTTGTAGCTTTAACTGAACACTGTGAGGAGGATGCACTACCTTAACTTGGAGCTTTAGCTGAACACTGTGCACTACACTAACTTGTAGTTTTAGCTGAACACTGTGCAGAGGTCTCACTACATTAACTTGTAGTTTTAGCTGAACACTGTGAGGAGGACGCACTACACTAACCTGTAGCTTTAGCTTAACACTGTGCAGAGGTCGCACTACAATAACTTGTAGTTTTAGCTGAACACTGCGAGGAGGACGCACTACCCTAACTTGTAGCTTTAGCTGAACACTGTGCACTACACTAACTTGTAGTTTTAGCAGAACACTGTGAGGAGGACGCACTACACTAACTTGTAGCTTTAGCTGAACACTGTGCAGAGGTCACACTACACTAACTTGTAGTTTTCACTGAACACTGTGAGGAGGACACACTACACCAGTTTGTAGCTTTAGCTGAACACTGTGAGGAGGACGCACTACCCTAACTTCTAGCTTTAGCTGAATACTGTGCAGAGGTCTCACTACACTAACTTGTAGTTTTAGCTGAACACTGTGCAGAGGTCACACTAAACTAACTTGTAGCTTTAGCTGAACACCGTGAGGAGGACGCACTACACTAACTTGTAGCTTTAGCTGAACACTGTGCAGAGATCTCACTACACTAACTTGTAGTTTTAGCAGAACACTGTGAGGAGGACGCACTACACTAACTTGTAGCTTTAGCTGAACACTGTGCAGAGGTCTCACTACACTAACTTGTAGTTTTAGCAGAACACTGTGAGGAGGACGCACTACACTAACTTGTAGCTTTAGCTGAACACTGTGCAGAGGTCGCACTACACTAACTTGTAGTTTTCGCTGAACACTGTGAGCAGGACACACTACACCAGCTTGTAGCTTTAGCTGAACACTGTGAGGAGGACGCACTACCCTAACTTGTAGCTTTAGCTGAACACTGTGCAGAGGTCTCACTACACTAACTTGTAGTTTTAGCTGAACATTGTGCAGAGGTCTCACTACACTAACTTGTAGTTTTAGCTGAACACTGTGCAGAGGTCACACTAAACTAACTTGTAGCTTTAGCTGAACACTGTGAGGAGGATGCACTACCCTAACTTGTAGCTTTAGCTGAACACTGTGCAGAGGTCTCACTACACTAACTTGTAGTTTTAGCTGAACACTGTGCAGAGGTCTCACTACACTAACTTGTAGTTTTAGCTGAACACTGTGCAGAGGTCACACTAAACTAACTTGTAGCTTTAGCTGAAAACTGTGAGGAGGACGCACTACCCTAACTTGTAGCTTTAGCTGAACACTGTGCACTACAATAACTTGTAGTTTTAGCTGAACACTGTGAGGAGGACGCACTACCATAACTTGTAGTTTTAGCTGAACTCTGTGCAGAGGTTACTAACTTGTAGCTTTAACTGAACACTGTGAGGAGCATGCACTACCATAACTTGGAGCTTTAGCTGAACACTGTGCACTACACTAACTTGTAGTTTTAGCTGAACACTGTGCAGAGGTCTCACTACACTAACTTGTAGTTTTAGCTGAACACTGTGAGGAGGATGCACTACACTAACCTGTAGCTTTAGCTTAACACTGTGCAGAGGTCGCACTGCAATAACTTGTAGTTTTAGCTGAACACTGTGAGGAGGACGCACTACACTAACTTGTAGTTTTAGCTGAACACTGTGAGGAGGATGCACTACACTAACCTGTAGCTTTAGCTTAACACTGTGCAGAGGTCGCACTGCAATAACTTGTAGCTTTAGCTGAACACTGTGCAGAGGTCTCACTACACTAACTTGTAGTTTTAGCTGAACACTGTGCAGAGGTCTCACTACACTAACTTGTAGTTTTAGCTGAACACTGTGCAGAGGTCACACTAAACTAACTTGTAGCTTTAGCTGAACACTGTGAGGAGGACGCACTACACTAACTTGTAGCTTTAGCTGAACACTGTGCAGAGGTCTCACTACACTAACTTGTAGTTTTAGCTGAACACTGTGCAGAGGTCGCACTACACTAACTTGTAGTTTTAGCTGAACACTGTGAGGAGGACGCACTACACTAACTTGTAGCTTTAGCTGAACACTGTGCAGAGGTCTCACTACACTAAGTTGTAGTTTTAGCGAACACTGTGAGGAGGACGCACTACACTAACTTGTAGCTTTAGCTGAACACTGTGCAGAGGTCTCACTACACTAACTTGTAGTTTTAGCTGAACACTGTGAGGAGGACGCACTACACTAACCTGTAGCTTTAGCTTAACACTGTGCAGAGTTCGCACTACAATAACTTGTAGTTTTAGCTGAACACTGCGAGGAGGACGCTTTACCCTAACTTGTAGCTTTAGCTGAACACTGTGCACTACTCTAACTTGTAGTTTTAGCAGAACACTGTGAGGAGGACGCACTACACTAACTTGTAGCTTTAGCTGAACACTGTGCAGAGGTCACACTACACTAACTTGTAGTTTTCACTGAACACTGTGAGGAGGACACACTACACCAGCTTGTAGCTTTAGCTGAACACTGTGAGGAGGATGCACTACCCTAACTTGTAGCTTTAGCTGAATACTGTGCAGAGGTCTCACTACACTAACTTGTAGTTTTAGCTGAACACTGTGCAGAGGTCTCACTACACTAACTTGTAGTTTTAGCTGAACACTGTGCAGAGGTCACACTAAACTAACTTGTAGCTTTAGCTGAACACTGTGAGGAGGACGCACTACACTAACTTGTAGCTTTAGCTGAACACTGTGCAGAGGTCTCACTACACTAACTTGTAGTTTTAGCAGAACACTGTGAGGAGGACACACTACACTAACTTGTAGCTTTAGCTGAACACTGTGTACTACACTAACTTGTAGTTTTAGCTGAACACTGTGAGCAGGACGCACTACACTAACTTGTAGCTTTAGCTGAACACTGTGCAGAGGTTGCACTACAATAACTTGTAGTTTTAGCTGAACACTGTGAGGAGGACACACTACCCTAACTTTTAGTTTTAGCTGAACACTGTGCAGAGGTTACTAACTTGTAGCTTTAACTGAACACTGTGAGGAGGATGCACTACCTTAACTTGGAGCTTTAGCTGAACACTGTGCACTACACTAACTTGTAGTTTTAGCTGAACACTGTGAGGAGGACGCACTACACTAACCTGTAGCTTTAGCTTAACACTGTGCAGAGGTCGCACTACAATAACTTGTAGTTTTAGCTGAACACTGCGAGGAGGACGCACTACCCTAACTTGTAGCTTTAGCTGAACACTGTGCACTACACTAACTTGTAGTTTTAGCAGAACACTGTGAGGAGGACGCACTACACTAACTTGTAGCTTTAGCTGAACACTGTGCAGAGGTCACACTACACTAACTTGTAGTTTTCACTGAACACTGTGAGGAGGACACACTACACCAGCTTGTAGCTTTAGCTGAACACTGTGAGTAGGACGCACTACCCTAACTTCTAGCTTTAGCTGAATACTGTGCAGAGGTCTCACTACACTAACTTGTAGTTTTAGCTGAACACTGTGCAGAGGTCACACTAAACTAACTTGTAGCTTTAGCTGAACACCGTGAGGAGGACGCACTACACTAACTTGTAGCTTTAGCTGAACACTGTGCAGAGGTCTCACTACACTAACTTGTAGTTTTAGCAGAACACTGTGAGGAGGACGCACTACACTAACTTGTAGCTTTAGCTGAACACTGTGCAGAGGTCTCACTACACTAACTTGTAGTTTTAGCAGAACACTGTGAGGAGGACGCACTACACTAACTTGTAGCTTTAGCTGAACACTGTGCAGAGGTCGCACTACACTAACATGTAGTTTTCGCTGAACACTGTGAGCATGACACACTACACCAGCTTGTAGCTTTAGCTGAACACTGTGAGGAGGTAGCACTACCCTAACTTGTAGCTTTAGCTGAACACTGTGCAGAGGTCTCACTACACTAACTTGTAGTTTTAGCTGAACATTGTGCAGAGGTCTCACTACACTAACTTGTAGTTTTAGCTGAACACTGTGCAGAGGTCACACTAAACTAACTTGTAGCTTTAGCTGAACACTGTGAGGAGGACGCACTACACTAACTTGTAGCTTTAGCTGAACACTGTGAGGAGGATGCACTACCCTAAATTGTAGCTTTAGCTGAACACTGTGCAGAGGTCTCACTACACTAACTTGTAGTTTTAGCTGAACACTGTGCAGAGGTCTCACTACACTAACTTGTAGTTTTAGCTGAACACTGTGCAGAGGTCACACTAAACTAACTTGTAGCTTTAGCTGAACACTATGAGGAGGACGCACTACCCTAACTTGTAGTTTTAGCTGAACACTGTGCACTACAATAACTTGTAGTTTTAGCTGAACACTGTGAGGAGGACGCACTACCCTAACTTGTAGTTTTAGCTGAACTCTGTGCAGAGGTTATTAACTTGTAGCTTTAACTGAACACTGTGAGGAGGATGCACTACCATTACTTGGAGCTTTAGCTGAACACTGTGCACTACACTAACTTGTAGTTTTAGCTGAACACTGTGCAGAGGTCTCACTACACTAACTTGTAGTTTTAGCTGAACACTGTGAGGAGGACGCACTACACTAACCTGTAGCTTTAGCTTAACACTGTGCAGAGGTCGCACTACAATAACTTGTAGTTTTAGCTGAACATTGTGAGGAGGACGCACTACCCTAACTTGTAGCTTTAGCTGAATACTGTGCAGAGGTCACACTAAACTAACTTGTAGCTTTAGCTGAACACTGTGAGGAGGACGCACTACCCTAACTTGTAGCTTTAGCTGAACACTTTGCAGAGGTTACTAACTTGTAGCTTTAACTGAACACTGTGAGAAGGACACACTACACTAACTGTAAATAGTCTAGCTGCCTGGATGTGGTACTAATAGGATCAAAAGAACACCAGCAATTTTCTTCAGGTAGCTGTAAATACTATAACAAGACAAGCCTGCCTGTCAGTAGGAAGATAACAGGAACAGATCTAGCTAAACTGAATACAGTGTATATATATATATATATATATATATATATATATATATACAACACCTGGGACGCATATATATACACAATACACTGTAAGTGCAGCTAACTCACTGACTCTCCTGCCTAATCTAGCTAACTCAAATGAAATGACACTGTCTCTGTCTCTCAACGCCGGAACACACTACACAGGGCCGCCATGCAGGTGGACTTATATAGTGTGGGGTGTGTTCTAAACCCCCTGAGCCATAATTGGCCAACGCCACCCTGGCTTTGGCCAATTACAGCTCTCTCTACCAACGGCGCTGTGATTGGCCAAGCATGCGGGTCATGGTGCATGCTTGGCCAATCATCAGCCAGCTTGCCCTGCGATGCCGCAGTGAATTACGAGCCATGACGTGCCACATGAATTTGGCACGAACGGCCCATATCGTTCGCAATTCAATGAACGATCAACAGCCGATGTTCAAGTCGAAAATGGGTTCGACTCAAACAAGAAGCTCATCCCTAATAGACAGTATTATACCGAAACGTGCAGATTGTTCCCGATGGGTGTGCTATTACTTTGTGGAACATTTCGCCGAATGGTTCACAAAATATCGTTGTTTTTGCGGCAAAATTGGTCCCATAGGAATGAATGGCGAAATGTTCAATGTCATTTAATTTGTGTGCTATTACCTTGTGGAACTTTGTGAAAAGCTGAAAAATACCAGTGTGAATCCGGCCTCAATGTCATTTAATTGGTGTGCTATTACTTTGTGGAACGGTTCGCCGAATGGTTCACGAAATATCATCGTTTTTGTGGTGAAATTGGTCCCATAGGAATCAATGGCAAAATGTTCAAAGAGTGGGAGGTGACTAAAGCTGAGAATCCCATGATCAGCCAAAACATTAAGACCACCCCATGAAAAAAAAATTAAAAAAAAAAAAATTTTTGAAAAAAAAAAAATTTTGAAAAAAAAAATTTTTTTGAAAAAAAAATATGAAAAAAAAATTTTTTTAAAAAAAAAATAATCATTCTGGTCAGGGATAACCCTGGTATTCTGTCATAAACCGGATGTGACCAGAGCTGTGTGACTGCGACAGAGTAAACCAAATATAAGTAGGTGAAAGTAAGTGATTTTATTAAGATAAATGCATATGAATGTGATTACAAAACCAATAACAAACAGAGTGAGAAAACCAAATAACTAAAACAGTGACAACAAACCAACCAGTAAATATAACAAAGTAGTCAAGCCAGGCCAGGGTCATAAACGGGAGGTCAGCAGATGGGGGGCAAGGAGAAATGGATCAGGTTGCAGGACAAGGTTCCAGGGATGCAGGAATGGACAGGATCAGGTACAACAGGTTCAGGATACAGGAATCAAGGTTCAAATTCAGGATCAGGATAACAGGTAACAGGAAACAGGATGCAGGTCAGGGCTCAAGGACAATACCAGGGCAAGGTGTGTGTGCACTTGCCGGGTATTTATACTACAGCTGCTAATAAAGTCAGGTGATGCCCGTCTGCAGAAGGTAATACCTGCTACATAGACAGTAATATACCAAAACGTGCGAATTGGTCCCGATTGGTGTGCTATTACTTTGTGGAACGTTTCGCCAATTTGGTCCCATTGGTCCCATAGGAATGAATGGCGAAATGTTCAAAACTAGAGTGGGAGGTGACACAAGCTGACAGCCCCATGATCAGCTAAAACATTAAGACCCCCCATGATGAGCCAAGACATTATGACCAGCCAAAAGATTATGACCCCCCATGATCAGCCAAAACATTATGACCACAACATCATCAGCCAAAATATTATGACCACCCCATGATCAGCCAAAACATTATGACCACCCCATGAAAAAAAAAGTAATATTTTTTTGAAAAAAAAAATAATTTTTGAAAAAAAAAATAATTTTTGAAAAAAAAAAAAATTTTTGAAAAAAAAAAAAATTTTTGAAAAAAAAATTTTGTAAATGAAAAAAAATATTTAAAAAAATCACTTTTGAAAAAAAAATATCATTTTTGAAAAAAATATCATTTTAAAAAAAAATAATTTTTGAAAAAAAATCATTAAAAAATGTTTTTTTTGAAAAAAAATCATTTTTTAAAAAAAAATAATAATTTTTGAAAAAATAAATAATTTTTGAAATGAAAAAAATATAAAAAAAATCATTTTTGAAAAAAATAAATCCTTTTTGAAAAAAAATGTTCAGCTCTTTCAGCTAATGATGGAACTTCTTCAACTTTTTTACTACAATTTATACTGTTTAAAATATTAAGCTTTTTAACACTTTTCACAGTTACTCCAGCCACTCCAACCACACAACAGTTACAGTACTCAAGCCACTCCAACCAGTTACTCCACCCAGAAATTGTAGCTTTTCTAGTTGTGTTCTTGCATAGGAAGACCACTTACTGTTATCTCACATATATATTATTATTATTATAGCCAAATTTACCACCCTAACTCCTCCCACAGCTTTTACACTACATAGACAGTATTATACCGAAATGTGCGGATTGTTCCCGATTGGTGTGCTATTACTTTGTGGAACGTTTCACTGAATGGTTCACGAAATATCATTTTTTTTGCGGCAAAATTGGTCCCATAGGAATGAATGGCGAAATGTTCAATGTCATTTAATTGGTGTGCTATTACCTTGTGGAACTTTGTGAAAAGCTGAAAAATACCAGTGTGAATCCGGCCTCAATGTCATTTAATTGGTGTGCTATTACTTTGTGGAACGTTTTGCCGAATGGTTCTCGAAATATCGTCGTTTTTGTGGTGAAATTGGTCCCATAGGAATCAATGGCCAAATGTTCAAAGCCAAAAAAAATTCTTTTTTAAAAAAAAAAAAATAATAATTTAAAAAAAAAAAAAAATAATTTTTGAAAAAAAATTTCATTTTTGAAAAAAAATGTTCAGCCCTTTCAGCTAATGGGTCTTTTTCAACTTTTTTACTACTATTTATACTTTTTAAAATATTAAGCTTTTTAACACTTTTCACAGTTACTCCAGGCACTCCAACCACACAAAAGTTACTCAAGCCACTCCACCCAGTTACTCCACCCACTCCAGTTGTAGAGGCAAGAACACTTCACACAATTTCCCCAGAAATAGTAGCTTTTCTAATTAAGTGTTCTTGCATAGCAAGACCACTTAGGCCCCTTTCACACTGGGGCGGTAGGGGGCGTAGGTGGTAAAACAGCGCTATTTTTAGCGCTGTTTTACCACGGTATTCAGCCGCTAGCGGTGAGGTTTTAACCCCCCGCTGGTGGCCGAAAAAGGATTAAAACCACTCGTATAGCGCGGCTATAGCCGCGGTATTACCGCGGTATAGCCACGCTGTCCCATTGCTTTCAATGGGTAGGAGCTGTTTTAACCGCTCGAAAGATGTGGCTTGCAGGAGATTTTTTCTTCTCCTGCCAGCGCACCACTTCAGTGTGAAAGCCCTCGCCATAAGTAGGTGAAAGTAAGTGATTTTATTAAGATAAATGCATATGAATCTGAGTACACCACCAATAAGAAACAGAGTGAGAAAACCAAATAACTAAAATAGTGACAACAAACCAACCAGTAAATATAACAAAAGGGGATACGATACAATCGTAGTCAAGCCAGGCCAGGGTCATAAACGGGAGGTCAGCAGATGGGGGACAAGGAGAAAGGGATCACGTTGCAGGACAAGGTTCCAGGGATGCAGGAATGGACAGGATCAGGTACAACAGGTTAAGGATACAGGAATAAAGGTTCAAGTTCAGGATCAGGATAACAGGTAACAGGAAAATGAATGCAGGTCAGGGCTCAAATTATTTTTGAAAAAACAAAAAAAAATTTATTTTTGAAAAAAAAAATCCTTCTAGAAAAAAAATCATTTTTTTAAAAAAAATTCATTTTTAAAAAAAAAATTATTTTTGAAAAAAAAATTATTTTTGAAAAAATAATAATTTTTGAAAATAAAAATCATTTTTGAAAAAAAAAATTCATTTTTGAAAAAAAAATATTTTAGAAAAAAAAGATTCATTTTTGAAAAAAAACATTTTTTAATGAAAAAAACATTTTTGAAAAAAATAATCATTTTTGAAAAAAAAAAGATTCATTTTTGAAAAAAAAATCATTTATTAATAGCAAAAAACATTTTTGAAAAAAATCATTTTTGAAAAAAAATCATTTAAAAAAATAAATACAAATTTTTGAAAAATAAATAAATCATAAAAAAATAATAATTGTTGAAAAAAAAATCATTTTTGAAATGAAAAAAATATTTAAAAAAAATCATTTTTGAAAAAAAAAATCATTTTTGAGAAAAAAATAATTTTTGAAAAAAAATCGTTTTTTTTAAAAAAAAATTTCTGAAAAAAAATTCTTTTTTGAAAAAAAAAAAATTTTTGAAAAAAAAATCATTTTTAAAAAAATAATCATTTTTGAAAAAATAAATCATTTAAAAAAAAAAAAAAATCATTAAAAAAAAAATATTTTTAAAAAAAAAAAATCATTTAAAAAAAAAAAATTTTGAAAAATAAATCACATTTTTTTTTTAAAAATAATTTTTGAAAAAAAAATCATTTTTGAAATGAAAAAAAAATTTTCAAAAAATAATAAAAAAAAAAATAATTTTTGAAAAAAAAAATCATTCTGGTCAGGGATGACCCTGGTATTCTGTCATAAACCGGATGTGACCAGAGCTGTGTGACTGCGACAGAGTAAACCAAACATAAGTAGATGAAAGTAAGTGATTTTATTAAGATAAATGCGTATGAATGTGAGTACGCCATCAATAAGAAACAGAGTGAGAAAACCAAATAACTAAAACAGTGACAACAAACCAACCAGTAAATATAACAAAAGGGGATACCGGAATCGTAGTCAAGCCAGGCCAGGGTCATAAACGGGAGGTCAGCAAATGGGGGACAAGGAGAAATGGATCAGGTTGCAGGACAAGGTTCCAGGGATGCAGGAATGGACAGGATCAAGTACAACAGGTTAAGGATACAGGAATAAAGGTTTAAGTTCAGGATCAGGATAACAGGTAACAGGAAACAGGTCCTGTCCTGTTTATTTTTGAAAAAAAATTCATTTTTGAAAAAAAAATTATTTTTGAAAAAACAAAAAAAATGTTTTTGAAAAAAAAAAAAATTTTAGAAAAAAAATCATTTTTGAAAAAAAAAATTCATTTCTGAAAAAAAACAATTTGGTTTTGAAAAAAAAAAATATTTTGGAAAAAAATTCATTTTTGAAAAAAATAATCATTTTTGAAAAAAAAATTAAAAAAATCATTTTTGAAAAAAAAATCATTTAAAAAAAATCATTTTTGAAAAAAATAAATCCTTTTTGAAAAAAATGTTCAGCTCTTTCAACTAATGATGGAACTTCAACTTTTTTTACTACTATTCATACTTTTTAAAATATTAAGCTTTTTAACACTTTTCACAGTTACTCCAGCCACTCCAACCACACAACAGTTACAGTACTCAAGCCACTCCACCCAGTTACTCTGCCCACTCCAGTTGTAGAGGCAAGAACACTTCACACAATTTCCCCAGAAATTGTAGCTTTTCTAGTTAAGTGTTCTTGCATAGCAAGACCACTTAGGGCCAGACCACTTAGGCCCCTTTCACACTGGGGTGGTAGGGGGCGTCAGCGGTAAAACAGTGCTATTTTTAGCGCTGTTTTACCATGGTATTTGGCCGCTAGCGGTGCGGTTTTACCCCCCCGCTGGCGGCCGAAAAAGGATAAAAAAACACTCGTATAGTGCGGCTATAGCCACGGTATTACCACGGTATAGCCGCGCTGTCCCATTACTTTCAATGGGCAGGAGCGGTTTAGGAGCGGTGAATACACCACTCCTTCACCGCTCCAAAGATGCGGCTTGCAGGAGATTTTTTTCTTCTCCTGCAAGCGCACCACTTCAGTGTGAAAGCCCTCGGGCTTTCACACTGAACAAACAGCGGAGGCTGTTTAGGGGCGGTTTGCAGGTGCTATTTTTAGCGCAATAACGCCTGCAAACCGCCCCAGTGTGAAAGGGGCCTAACTGTTATCTCACATATATATTATTATTATTATTATTATTATAGCCACATTTACCACCCTAACTCCTCCCACAGCTTTTAAAGTACATAGTTAGTATTATACCGAAATGTGTGGAATGTTCCCGATTGGTGTGCTATTACTTTGTGGAATGTTTTGCCAAATGGTTCATGAAATATTGTTGTTTTTGCGGCAAAATTGGTCCCATAGGAATGAATGGCGAAATTTTCAAAGAGTGGGAGGTGACAAAAGCTGACAATCCCATGATCAGCCAAAACATTATGATCACCCCATGAAAGAAAAATTTTGAAAAAAAAAAAATTTTGAAAAAAAACAAAATAATTAAAAACAAAAACAAAATAATGTTTGAAAAAAATAAAATTAATTTTTGAAAAAAAAAATTCATTTTGGAAAAAAAATATATATTTTTGAAACAACAAAAAAATTTACTTTAGAAAAAAAATCATTTTTGAAAAGAAAAAATCATTTTTGAAAAAAATGTTCAGCCCTTTCAGCTAATGGGACTTTTTCAACTTTTTTACTACTATTTATACTTTTTAAAATATTAAGAGCTTTTTAACACTTTTCACAGTTACTCCAGGCACTCCAACCACACAAAAGTTACTCAAGCCACTCCACCCAGTTACTCCGCCCACTCCAGTTGTAGAGGCAAGAACACTTCACACAATTTACCCAGAAATTGTAGCTTTTCTAGTTCTTATTATTATTATAGCCAAATTTACCACCCTAACTCCTCCCACAGTTTTTACGCTACATAGACAAGTAATATACCGAAACGTGCGGATTGTTCCCGAATGGTGTGCTATTACTTTGTGGAACATTTCGCCGAATGGTTCACGAAATATCGTCGTTATTGCAGCGAAATTGGTCCCATAGGAATGAATGGTGAAATGTTCAATGCCATTTCATTGGTGTGCTATTACCTTGTGGAACGTTTCACCGAATGGTTCACGAAATATCGTTTTTGTGGTGAAATTGGTCCCATTGGAATTAATGGCGAAATGTTCAAAGAGTGGTAGGTGACAAAAGGTGACAATCAGCCAAAACATGACCACCCCATGAAAAAAAATTTGAAAAAAAGTATTTTGAAAAAAAAATAATTTTTGAAAAAAAAATAATTGTTGAAAAATAAAAAATTAATTAATTTTTGAAAAAAAAATATTTTAGAAAAATAAAATCATTTTTGAAAAAAAAATCATTTTTTTTTTTTTAAAAATGATTTTTTTTTTAAAAAATCATTTTTTTAAAAAAAAATTCATTTTTGAAAAAAAATATTTTTGAAAAAACAAAAAAATTATTTTTGAAAAAAAAATCATTTTAGAAAAAAAAATCATTTTTGACAAAGAAAACAATTCATTTTTGAAAAAAAAATATTTTAAAAAACAAAATCATTTTTGAAAAAAAAAATTTTTGAAAAAAAAATCATTTTTTAAAAAAAATTCATTTTTGAAAAAAAACAATTCATTTTTGAAAAAAAATTTTTTGAAAAAAAAATTATTTTTGAAAAAAGATTCATTTTTGAAAAAAAACATTTTTAATAAAAAAAATCATTTTTGAAAAAAAATAATCATTTTTGAAAAAAAAAAAAGATTCATTTTTGAAAAAAAAATAATTTTTTAATAGAAAAAAATAACATTTTTTAAAAAATCATTTTTGAAATGAAAAAAATATTTAAAAAAAATAATTATTGAAAAAAAAAATAATTTTTGAAAAAAAAAATAATTTTTGAAAAAAAAAATCATTTTTGAAAAAAAATCGTTTTTGAAAAAAAAATAATTTCTGAAAAAAAATTTTCTTTTTAAAAAAAAAAATAATTTTTGAAAAAAAAAATTAATTTTTGAAAAAAAAATTAATTTTTGAAAAAAAATTCATTGTGGAAAAAAATATTTTAGAAAATATCATTTTTGAAAAAAAAATCATTTTTGGAAAAAAAATTATTTTAGAAAAAAAATCATTTTAGAAAAAAATAATTTATTTTTGAAAAAAAATAATCATTTTTGAAAAAAATTAATCATTTTTGAAAAAAAATTTTTAAAACAATCATTAAAAAAAATCATTTAAAAAAAAAAATCTTTTTTTGAAAAAAAAATCATTTTTGAAAAAAATCATTTTTGAAAAAAAAATTCATTTTTTAAAAAAAATTAATTTTTGAAAAAATAAATTATTTTTGAAAAAATAAATTATTTTTGAAAAAAACAAAAAACATTTTTGAAAAAAAATTTTTTTGAAAAAAAAAGTATTTTAGAAAAAAAGATTCATTTTTGAAAAAAAACATTTTTAATAAAAAAAAATCATATTTGAAAAAAAATAATCAGTTTTGAAAAAAAAAAGATTCATTTTTGAAAAAAAAAATCATTTTTTAAATGAAAAGAATATTTAAAAAAAATAATTTTTGAAAAAAAATCGTTTAAAAAAATAAACATTTTTGAAAAATAAATAAATAAAAAAAAAATAATAATTGTTGAAAAAAAAAATCATTTTTGCAATGAAAAAAATATTTAAAAAAATCATTTTTGAAAAAAAAAATCATTTTTGAAAAAAAATCGTTTTTGAAAAAAAATAATTTTTGAAAAAAAAACAATTCATTTTTGAAAAAAAAATTTTTGAAAAAAAAATTATTTTAGAAAAAAGATTCATTTTTGAAAAAAAAAACATTTTTAATAAAAAAAATCATTTTTGAAAAAAAATAATCATTTTTGAAAAAAAAAAGATTCATTTTTGAAAAAAAAAAATTTTTTAATAGAAAAAAATAACATTTTTGAAAAAAATCATTTTTGAAATGAAAAAAATATTTAAAAAAAATAATTTTTGAAAAAAAAAATCATTTTTGAAAAAAAAAGATTCATTTTTGAAAAAAAAATCATTTATTAATAGCAAAAAACATTTTTGAAAAAAATCATTTTTGAAAAAAAATCATTTAAAAAAATAAATACAAATTTTTGAAAAATAAATAAATCATAAAAAAATAATAATTGTTGAAAAAAAAATCATTTTTGAAATGAAAAAAATATTTAAAAAAAATCATTTTTGAAAAAAAAAATCATTTTTGAGAAAAAAAAAATTTTTGAAAAAAAATCGTTTTTTTTAAAAAAAAATTTCTGAAAAAAAATTCTTTTTTGAAAAAAAAAATAAATTTTTGAAAAAAAAAATCATTTAAAAAAAAAAATCATTAAAAAAAAATATTTTTAAAAAAAAAAATCTTTTTTTAAAAAAAAAAATCATTTAAAAAAAAAAAATTTTGAAAAATAAATCACATTTTTTTTTTTTAAATAATTTTTGAAAAAAAAAATCATTTTTGAAATGAAAAAAAATATTTTCAAAAAATAATAAAAAAAAAATAATTTTTGAAAAAAAAATCATTCTGGTCAGGGATGACCCTGGTATTCTGTCATAAACCGGATGTGACCAGAGCTGTGTGACTGCGACAGAGTAAACCAAACATAAGTAGATGAAAGTAAGTGATTTTATTAGGATAAATGCGTATAAATCTGAGTACACCATCAATAAGAAACAGAGTAAGAAAACCAAATAACTAAAACAGTGACAACAAACCAACCAGTAAATATAACAAAAGGGGATACCGGAATCGTAGTCAAGCCAGGCCAGGGTCATAAACAGGAGGTCAGCAGATGGGGGACAAGGAGAAAGGGATCAGGTTGCAGGACAAGGTTCCAGGGATGCAGGAATGAACAGGATCAGGTACAACAGGTTAAGGATACAGGAATAAAGGTTCAAGTTCAGGATCAGGATAACAGGTAACAGGAAACAGGTCAGGGCTCAAATTATTTTTGAAAAAACAAAAAAATTTTATTTTTGAAAAAAAAATTCATTTTTGAAAAAAAAATTATTTTTGAAAAAACAAAAAAAAAAATTTTGAAAAAAAAATCATTTTAGAAAAAAAAATCATTTTTGAAAAAAAAATTCATTTGTGAAAAAAAAACAATTTGGTTTTGAAAAAAAAATTATTTTGGAAAAAAATAATCATTTTTGAAAAAAAATTTAAAAAATCATTTTTAAAAAAAAAATCATTAAAAAAAATCATTTTTGAAAAAAATAAATCCTTTTTGAAAAAAATGTTCAGCTCTTTCAACTAATGATGGAACTTCTTCAACTTTTTTTACTACTATTCATACTTTTTAAAATATTAAGCTTTTTAACACTTTTCAGTTACTCCAGCCACTCCAACCACACAACAGTTACAGTACTCAAGCCACTCCACCCAGTTACTCTGCCCACTCCAGTTGTAGAGGCAAGAACACTTCACACAATTTCCCCAGAAATTGTAGCTTTTCTAGTTAAGTGTTCTTGCATAGCAAGACCACTTAGGCCCAGACCACTTAGGCCCCTTTCACACTGGGGCGGTAGGGGGCATCGGCGGTAAAACAGTGCTATTTTTAGCGCTGTTTTACCATGGTATTCGGCCGCTAGCGGTGCGGTTTTAACCCCCCGCTGGCGGCTGAAAAAGGATAAAAAAACACTCGTATAGTGTGGCTATAGCCGCGGTATTACCGCAGTATAGCCGTGCTGTCCCATTACTTTCAATGGGCAGGAGCGGTTTAGGAGCGGTGAATACACCGCTCCTTCACCGCTCCAAAGATGCGGCTTGCAGGAGATTTTTTTCTTCTCCTGCCAGCGAACCACTTCAGTGTGAAAGCCCTCGGGCTTTCACACTGAACAAACAGCGGAGGCTGTTTAGGGGCGGTTTGCAGGCGCTATTTTTAGCACAATAACGCCTGCAAACCGACCCAATGTGAAAGGGGCCTAACTGTTATCTCATATATATATTATTATTATTATTATTATTATTATTATAGCCACATTTACCACCCTAACTCCTCCCACAGCTTTTACAGTACATAGTTAGTATTATACCGAAACGTGTGGATTGTTCCCGATTGGTGTGCTATTACTTTGTGGAATGTTTTGCCGAATGGTTCATGAAATATCGTTGTTTTTGCAGCAAAATTTTTTTTTAAATGAAATTTTTGAAAAAAAAATTATTTTAGAAAAAAAGATTAATTTTTGAAAAAAAAATCATTTTTTAAAAAAAAACGAAATCATTTTAAAAAAAAAAATCATTTTTGAAAAAATAAATTATTTTTGAAAAAACAAAAAAATATTTTTGAAAAAAAAATCATTTTAGAAATAAAATTATTTTTGAAAAAAACAATTCATTTTTGAAAAAAAAAACATTTTTAATAAAAAAAAATCATTTATCCCTTTCTCCTATCATTCTGGACACAACAGAAAAGGTGGAAGTGTCTGTTACACACTTTTCACAATGGTTACAGGATACTGGCTTGAAAACTCCCCAAGCCAACACAAAAGTACAGGATATATTCAAAAAATTGCAAATCTAAGCACCTTTTAAAAAAATCACTTAAAAAAAATAATTTTTGAAAAAAAAATAATTTTTGTAAAAAAAATAATTTTTTAAAAAATAATAATTTTTGAAAAAAAATAAATAATTTTTGAAAAAAAATAATTTTTAAAAAAATAATTTTTGAAAAAAATTTTTTTTGAAAAAAGTAAAATTTAAAAGAAAAATCATTTTTGAAAAAAAAAACATTTTTGGAAACAAAAAAATCATTTTTGAAAAAAAAATCATTTTTTTTAAAATAATTTTTATTCATGATTATACACAATACATCACATTACTCAGTATACAAAATTCCAAACAGTAATAAACATCCTAATACCCAATGTGATGTATAAATCCATACTACAAAAAGTGCATTTCTACTTTTCTCCCCTTTTTTCCTTTTTCCCCCCTGTTACTCCGATATATACACCTTGTACCAAGCTCTCTCTTTATGAAACCATTCGTGCGTACATACTACTAACCCTAACCCTAACCCCCTAACCCCCTAACCCTAACCCTAAACCCTAAACCCTAACCCTAACCCTAACCCTAAACCCTAACCCTAAACCCTAACCCTAACCCTAACCCCTAACCCTAACCCTCTAACCCTAACCCCCTAACCCTAACCCTAACCGTAACCCTAACCCTAACCCTAACCCTAACCCTAGCTGTAACCCTAACCCTAGCCATAACCCTAACCCTAACCCTAGGCCTAACCCTAACCCTAACCCTAACCCTAACCCTAGGCCTAACCCTAACCCTAACCCTAACCCTAGCCATAACCCTAACCCTAACCCTAACCCTAGGCCTAACCCTAACCCTAACCCTAACCCTAGCTGTAACCCTAGCCGTACAGTAAACGTATATGGGGAACTGTGTCAAATGCTTTTGCAATCATTTAAAAAAAATCATTTAAAAAAAAAAATTTTTGAAAAAAAAAAACATTTTTGAAAATTTTTTTTTGAAAAAACATAATTTTTGAAAAAAAATAATTTTTGAAAAAAAAAATTTTTGTAAAAAAAAATATTTTGAAAAAAAATATTTTTGAAAAAAGTTTGGGAGGGGGGGAACACCACAGCTCCGAATGAGCCTGACTGGACGGAACCCCATTTATATAGCCCTATATTTCACTGGATCTGACCAGATTTATCCAGCTTTCATCCCTAGTACCCCCAAAGCCTGGGAAAGTCACATGTACTATTCCCCTAGGCCATGTGAGCACCAGGTGTCCACATGAGAGCCTTAGCTGGCCCCCAAAGGGGGGAACTTGAAACTGCCCATCCTGCCACTCTCCCATGAGGAAAAAAGGGGTTATTGAAACCATTTACCCCTTTCTCCTATCATTCTGGACACAACAGGAAAGGTGGAAGTGTCTGTTACAGACTTTTCACAATGGTTACAGGATACTGACTTGAAAACTCCCCAAGCCAACACAAAAATACAGGATATTTTCAAAAAATTGCAAATCTAAGCATCTTATTAAAAAAATCACTTAAAAAAAATAATTTTTGAAAAAAAAATAATTTTTGAAAAAAGAAATCACTAAAAAAAAATAATTTTTGAAAAAAAAAATAATTTTTGATAAAAAATAATTTTTGAAAAAAAAAAATTTTGAAAAAAAAAAATATTTCTGAAAAAAAATTTTTTTGAAAAAAGAAATCACTTAAAAAAATTTTTTTTTATGAAAAAAAGTAAAATTTAAAAGAAAAATCATTTAAAAAAAAAAAATTTTTGTAAAAAAAAATTATTTTTGAAAAAAAATAATTAAAAAAAAAAATATATATAAAAAAATTTAAAAAAATAATTTTTGAAAAAAAATAATTTTTGAAAAAATTAAAAATTTGAAGAAAAAATAATTTTTGGAAAATAATTAAGTTTTGAACAAAAAATTAAAAAAAAAAAAAAATTTTTTGAAAAAATAATTTTGAAATAAAATAATTTTTGAAAAAAATAATTTTTGAAAAAAAAAATTTTGAAAAAAAAATTATTTCTGAAAAAAAAATTTTTGAAAAAAGAAATCACTTAAAAAAAATTATTTTTGAAAAAAAAAATCATTTTTGAAAAAAAAAATCATTTTTGAAAAACTCAATCAACTTAAAACAACCTAGCCACTACGGCTCAGGCTGCATAAATATTATCAGAAACCAAAATTATCCACATCATAAATTAATATTAGATAACTTCAAAAACAGATTTGTCCCCCTTTGTATTTAATTTTTTTTTTTTTACAAAGGTGACACCACCACATAATTACAGCCGCGACTGAAAAAAAAAAAGTTTGGGAGGGGGGGAACACCACAGCTCCGAATGAGCCTGACTGGACGGAACCCCGTTTATATAGCCCTATATTTCACTGGATCTGACCAGATTTATCCAGCTTTCATCGCTAGTACCCCCAAAGCCCGGGAAAGTCACATGTACTATTCACCTAGGCCATGTGAGCACCAGGTGTCCACCTGAGAGCCTTAGCTGGCCCCCAAAGGGGGGAACTTGAAACTGCCCATCCTGCCACTCTCCCATGAGGAAAAAGGGGTTATTGAAACCGTTTACCCCTTTCTCCTATCATTCTGGACACAACAGGAAAGGTGGAAGTGTCTGTTACAGACTTTTCACAATGGTTACAGGATACTGGCTTGAAAACTCCCCAAGCCAACACAAAAATACAGGATATATTCAAAAAATTGCAAATCTAAGCACCTTTTAAAAAAATCACTTAAAAAAAATAATTTTTGAAAAAAAAATAATTTTTGTAAAAAAAATAATTTTTGAAAAAAATAATAATTTTTGAAAAAAATAATAATTTTTGAAAAAAAAAATAATAATTTTTGAAAAAAATAATTTTTGAAAAAAAAATTTTTTGTTAAAAAAAAGAAATATTTTGAAAAAAAAATATTTTTTAAAAAAGTAAAATTTGGGGCGTGGCCTGGACGGAGACCGAGATGGCAGCTTGACTCACTCGCTCCTGCGAACCGGGGATTGAGTTGGAACTAGCGGGGAACCCACATGCTGAAATCTGCCAAAAAAAGCATGAATCGGTCCACCAGAAGCTCCTCCACCTCCCGAGCCGTCTCAGACACCAGCACGCAGCTCAGTAGGAATATACCAGAGCTCTTCCGATCACAGCGCCTGTCAGCACAGGCGCAGCAGGCCCAGACCCCGAGCTCGCCTAACGCCGATCCCGGTACACAGATGACGGGAGAAACTATGCCCAGCGCAGATCGCGCCCATCTACTGAGCCTGTTCGACCTGGAAAAGGTAGCTTCAGACATTAAAAATACAGTGACAGCTGCCATTGCGGATCTCAGATCGGATATACAGGAGGCAGTCCACCGCATAGGAGATGTGGAAAAGACAACACAGACACACGCTGCAGCCATCAGACAAGTACAGACCACATACGACTCCCAACTCCCTCACCTCCTAGACCTACATAGACACATTGAAGACCTCGACAACCGAGGCAGAAGACACAACATACGGGTGAGGGGAGTCCCTGAAAATGGAGACCCAGGACACTTACAACAAACCATCTGTGCAATCTTTAATAATTTAATTGACCGCCCTACAGATTCACCTATTGAGATGGAAAGGGCGCACCGTGCTTTACGCCCACCTCCTCGCGACAATGAACCCCCCAGAAATGTTGTCTGTTGCATTGTTAACTTTCCATTGAAAGAAGAAATTCTTCGCAAAGCCAGAGAAAGAGGTCGCATCATTCACAATGGATCGGAAATTAAACTTTTCCAGGATCTCTCGCAGATCACGCTACAGAACAGGAGAGCCCTGCGCCCCCTATTGGAACTGCTTAGAGCAAGAAATATACAATATCGCTGGAAATTTCCCTTCGCGCTCTCAGCATCAGCTAGGGGGCGCTCCGCAATACTGCGCACGCCAGAGGACATCCCAATGTTTTGTGAACAACTTGATCTCCCAAGAGTGGATCTGCCAGAGTGGTACACCTTTTACTTTCCTCAGGAACCATGGCTCCCAATCTCAACCACCCAGTCTCCAAAGGCCCAACGTCAGAGATCACGCAAGCAAAGACCAGAACAATCATCGCCGAACACCCGCTCATCCCGACGGGATCTGTATCAGCGCAGTCCAGGATCCCCCTCTTCACCATCTACGAAGAGGGATCGACATGCTTCCTAAATTCTTGCCTTTCAGTGTAAGACATAGACTGCCTCTGAAATAAGTGCCTCAACCGTCTGTCAACCCAGACTCACAGACTCAGTAATACACCTTTGTACCCTCCATCCCTCCCACGGAACTCTCCAAGATGCCCACGAACTTGCACACCGCACAGGACACACCACGCAGGACTTTTCCAACGCGGTGGCTGGTGAGCAATACCTATTTCGATACTAGCATCTCGGGGACAAGTAGTTCAACGTAAACCTTTCTAACTGCAACATACAGCAGAGATTGAATATGGTGAATCCGGCTACATGCTGTCATAGACTTATACTACTCTATACATGCATTTAGAGGCTGAGAGCGAGGCCAAGGAGGGTGGTTAGTAAGATCCGGATATGCAGAATAAACCCCCTTGTACCTACATTATCAGTTCAATGATTCCCGCTCTCCATTCTCGCTTTTTGCTCAGGTAGCAGGTATGAGAGACAACCAATGCTCCGGTCTTTGATACCTATATACTATACTCCCAATACCACTAGATAAAGTTATAATATCCAAAGGAATCCTAAAGAGATATACGCGGTTTATCTAGATATAGAGTTACCTATAAGCAGACAGCTCAGAATTTGTTTGCCGTGAACACTGCGGGGAGTGTGTCGCTGGATTCCGGAGTAACACTTGGAATTATAGTGGGTTGTGGGGCTCGAGGAGAGGGATAAATGCAATAGAAGAGCCACTGCTTTTCCCATAATCCACAATATAACATAATTTAGCAATTTATTAACCACCGCATAAGCATGGCCAATCCAGCAATATATAAAGGCAGTGTGTTGCAGCTCCCATAGCGCCTCACGGACAAGGCAACATCTGCAAAACCGGGGTGGCTCGGGCTCCAGCGACGCAGCCCCTGACAGAACGCAGTTAGTACACAGAATAGATAGCATTTATACTAGAATACAGATATATCATAGTAATAGATAACCTCGCTCCTCTTAATAGGCATGTAGAATAAGCAATAACCTGATGTAATCACTCTACAGCTGGAAAAGCTTCCAAACTGTGGACCCCTTTTTAGTGCCTATATCGAATAATATATCTTATAAAAAAAAAAAAAAAAAAAAAACACCTTTGCTCCCTCCCCACCCTCTCTACCTACCCTTTCCTACCCAATCTATGCCAGCCTTCTTGGCAGGCGATCTTTTCATACCATCCTCATTTTAACTTAATTTGCCATTACATGTTATTGTTTTTTTTGTTTTTTTTTTTTTTTGTTTTTTGATAAACCTAATCTTAACCTGCCTAACTTTACGAGTTATTACTATACACCCCAGACAGGTTGATGGACACTGTATCTTTTTGCCCTACCAATTTTGAATCATACAGCTGGCAGAATGTGATAGAACAGAGGTGATCGATAAATACCTTTCAGTTATGGTTGGTACTGATTAGATATTGACCTATGTATTCAAAGCAATGTTTAAAGAACTGTTTATACTTAGCTGTTTAAGTATTATTATGTTTAAAGGGTTCCCCACTACACATTATAGCACCACTACTTAGGTCTCTGCACTCACACTCCTCGGGTCGCAGAGACTCCTTGGTCTTCGTTCATCCTCCTGCACCCACACAGCGGTCCGCTTGGACTTTGCTGACACCCCCAGCCCTTTTCTCTCTAGGTGAGATAGCCTGCCTATTCCCACCTCTGGGATCCTCTTTCCACTTACCCCCCTTAGCCTTCCTTCCCTGGCCCCTATCAATCTCTCTACCGTCACTCTTCTTCCGCTCTACTCTTAACCTCTTTGATACAATTACTAAATCCCGCTACAATCCCTCTTTCTCTTCTTTTCACACCTCTTTTTCTTTTTTCACTCTTCCCCTCGCTCTCCCCCGGGGTCGGTCCTCTCCTTCCCGTGCTGCCCCGCTCTAAAGTAAATAGCCGTATTATTTTGTGAATACTTCACTATGCAAAACAACACACTCACCTCTTCCTCCCTATCACTGAAGTGTGTATCGTTAAACGCAAAGGGCCTTAATCTTCCAGAAAAACGATCTCAAGTACTGTCATCACTCACGAAACATAAAGCCCATTTCATCCTACTACAAGAAACACATTTTCGCTCCGATGCCATACCCAAAATATCCAATCATATATACCAACAGGCTTTCCATTCCACAAACCCAGATTCTAAAACTAAAGGGGTCTCGATCCTAATATCCAAACATGCTGATTTTCAATTGAGCGACTCTCTAATTGATCCTGGTGGTAGATTCATTTTTCTCAAAGGCACATACGCTACAAAACCAATAACTCTTGCTAACATATATTGCCCAAATGAACACCACGTCACGTTCTTTAGAAAAACATGCGACCTTCTGTCGTCTTTCCAGAGGGGATTGGTAATCCTCGGAGGAGACTTCAACGTCCCTCTAAACCCAGTCCTTGACTCATCATCCGGAACCTCTAATGTCCCATACAGAGCCCTACGTCAGATCAAGCTTGAACTCCAAAAACTAATGCTACATGACGCCTGGCGTACCCTCTTCCCCGCAGTCAAAGACTACACATTTTATTCAGCTCCCCACCAGAAAAACTCCAGGATCGATTACTTTTTTCTCTCACAATCAGACCTGAATCACCTACACCAATCCACAATAGAGCCCATGTTTCTCTCTGATCACCATCCCATAACAATCACTCTATCCTTTCCCGAAAAATGCACTAAAACAAAAACCTGGCGTCTGAACCCCTCCCTACTAAAAGACCCAACTACGATTGAACACATACGAAAGCGTCTCCAATTATACTTTGCAGAAAATGCCACCCCAGATATGTCTCCTATTTCTCTCTGGGAAGCACATAAATGTGTGATCAGAGGAGAACTACTAGCCATAGCGGCAAAAAATAAGAAAGAATCCCAAAAGAAAATAACGTCCCTACTTATGACAATCAAATCCCTAGAACTGACACACAAACAGACACAAGCCCACTCAACACTCCAAGATCTAGTGCACGCACGATCAGTACTCCTGGAAGAATTGGGCAGAGTCTCTAGACGACGCTACGTTCTTGGCCAGAGGATTTTCTACGAACACGGCAACAAATGCGGACGTCTGCTAGCTAAGTCAGTACAAGACGCCAAATTATCATCCACGATACACCATATCACCGACTCTCGGGGAACTCCTCTGGCCAAGAGCGATGACATTGCAGGAGAGTTTGAGAAGTTTTACTCCAAACTTTATAACTTACACCCTAACGAGCCAAACCAAACTCCCACTGAAACGCGTACGAACAAGATCAGAGAGTTTCTAGCGAAATACGGTCCGAAACCACTCACATCTCAACAGATCCAAGAGATGGAGAATCCTCTTACCAAAGAAGAACTCGAGATAGCTATCAAACAAATGAAACCCGGGAAAAGCCCAGGCCCAGATGGTTTTACCATCCAATATTATAAGGCGTTCAGTGAGGTGCTTTCCCCGAAACTCATCTCCACATTTAACGCCTTAGCAGATCCCCTCGTTTCCCCGGGAAGAATGCTGTCTGCACACATCTCTGTTATCCCCAAGGAAGGCAAAGACCCTACCCAAGTAGCGAACTATAGACCGATCTCCCTCCTGAATGTGGATATTAAATTGTACGCAAAAATCCTTGCCAACAGACTACTCCCCCTATTGCCTGAAATAATTTCCACAGACCAGGTGGGTTTTATCCCCGGCAGGGAAGCTAGGGATAATGTCATACGCACCTTAAACATACATCACTGGCTCACATCCTCCAGGACGCAAGGATTTTTCCTTTCCCTGGATGCGGAGAAGGCATTTGACAGGGTGGCCTGGGACTACATGCGGGAAACTCTCATGGCTCTTGGCCTTGAATCGCGCATGTTAACGCACATACTGTCTTTGTACAAATGTCCCACTGCGGCAGTTAGGGTCAATGGTCACCTGTCGAACGCCTTCTCCATCTCCAATGGCACACGCCAGGGGTGCCCCCTATCCCCCCTGATCTATGTTTTAACTCTCGAACCTTTACTGAACAGGATACGAAATAATCCTAATATAAAAGGAGTGACGGTGAAGGGAGCGGAATATAAAGTAGCCGCCTTTGCGGATGATGTATTGCTATCCTTATCATCCCCACGAACCTCCCTGCCTAGTCTTCTCAAAGATATTAACTCCTTTAGCCTTCTCTCTAACCTCAAAATAAACTACGCAAAATCGACGGCCCTAAACATAACCTTACCCACACAAGACTTAACTCATTGCCAAGAATCCTTCCCTTTTAGATGGACCAAAGATGCAATCTCATATCTAGGCATCCAGATCCCAACCCACCTCTCTGATCTATACCAGAAAAACTTCCATATAGCCCTCCTAAACGCCCAAAAACATATGAAAGACTGGATGGCCCTGAACGTCTCATGGTTTGGGCGTTCTGCCCTAATCAAAATGATCATCCTCCCGCGCATCCTATATTTAATCCAGTCAATACCAATCCACTTACCCCCAACTTTTTTCTCGAACTACCAAAAAGCATGCACTACCTTTATATGGAAAAACACGCAACCCCGCATCAAATATTCCCGTTTAACACTTCACAAGACTAATGGAGGAATCGGGTTGCCAGATCTCCATAAATACTATCTGGCGTGCCACCTCACCCGAGTGGCAGACTGGAATGTCCACTCTCTTAAAAAAAAATGGGTTCAACTAGAGAACTCTTTCGTGTCCACTCCCCTACATCTAGTCCCCTGGCTCCCCGATAGGCATTGGCCATCTGGCATCTCTTCCCACCCTCTCATCTATGCATCCCTTCTGGCTCTCAAAAAAGCGTCAAAGTTTAAACCGTTTGCACCCACACCGGGACCCCTAACTACTATCAGAGGGAATCCTGCTTTTCCGCCGGGAGAATCTCAACATTTCCTCCACCGGGAATGGCCATATGAAGACGTTTTACCTCTTCAATTTTTCTCGGGGGGCACACCCATCTCCATAGAGAAACTAATTAGCATATCCAAAACATCCTCCTTCCCATTTTGGACTTTTAGGCAAATACAACACTTTCTGTCGACACATACGCAACGTGACAATTGGACAAGACCACTTACGCCTTTTGAAGACCTCTGCCACCGCAAAACACCACAACGCCATCTCATCTCCTTACTCTATACACTCCTCACGGAGGAGAACAACACAATAACACATCCCTCACAAATAGCCTGGAATAAAGATTTCCAAACACCTTTGTCTGGAGAGGATTGGAAAAGGGTATATGAATACTGTCACAAAGCCTCACTAAATGTCGCAATTCAAGAAAATTGCTACAAAATAATAACGAGATGGTACAGAACCCCGTCGCGCCTTCATAAGTTCTCCCCCTCCATCTCCAAACAGTGTTGGAGATGTGAGAGAGCAATAGGCACAATGTGTCACATTTGGTGGGACTGCGACAAGATTCAACCCTTCTGGAGAGAGGTCCACAATCTTATAACACATGTTACCACCTACTCACTAGATTATACCCCAGCACAGTATCTTCTTCATCATACCTCTCTAGGAAGAAAGTCATACCATAAATCGCTAGCCATGCACATGGTAAACGCAGCCAAATTATGCATACCGAACCATTGGCATTCCAAAGTTGCGCCTTCTATTAGAGAATGGCTGATGAGAATCGAGCACATTAAAAACATGGAAGAATTGATATACATTTCCCAAGACAGAATACACAAGTTCGCATTTACCTGGGCTTGTTGGAACCACTTTACCACATCAGACCGATACCGTCAATTTGTACCATAGGAAAGTCCGTTCAAAGATTAAACTCCTTCCCCAGTTGACTATCGGGGGAATGGAACGACTTACCTCTATCCCATAACTTTATCTATACCCCTTGCCCCCACCTCATCCCCGGGGGAGAGCGACATATCCCCTACCCGCTCCCTTTCTTTGACCCCCCTTTTGTCTCCCCCCTGTCCCCATCCCTCTATTCTCTCTTTATATACTGTCCCTGTCCTTTCCTTGCTCGAATCTCAGACAGCACACACCCCCGGTGGCCACAGAGCAACGGCAACCGGGGTTTACTCGACCTACCTTCTTCCCTTTTTGTTCGTTGTTCTTTTGTATCTCATACTCAGGTCAGGACGAGTTTCGTCCAAACTCCAGGCAATAACATGTCACCTAACACCTTAGGTTATCACCTATTACAGTGTCTCAAACTGCATAATGTGTAATAACTATTTCATAATCCAAACGGAGACTGTATACTTGTTATGATACTATAGTGATAACGTTATTGTATTTGTATTGCATTGCTGTATACCCTGTTATTCTTTTATAAAATAAAAACGTTTATGGAAAAAAAAAAAAAGTAAAATTTAAAAGAAAAATCATTTTTGAAAAAAAAATAAATTTTTGTAAAAAAAATAAATTTTTGTAAAAAAAAAATTTTTTGTAAAAAAAAAATAATTTAAAAAAAAAATAATTTTTGAAAAAAAATTTTTTTGAAAAAAGTAAAATTTAAAAGAAAAATCATTTTTGAAAAAAAAAACATTTTTGGAAACAAAAAAATCATTTTTGAAAAAAAAATCATTTTTTTAAAAATAATTTTTATTCATGATTATACACAATACATCACATTACTCAGTATACAAAATTCCAAACAGTAATAAACATCCTAATACCCAATGTGATGTATAAATCCATACTACAAAAAGTGCATTTCTACTTTTCTCCCCTTTTTTCCTTTTTCCCCCCTGTTACCCCGATATATACACCTTGTACCAAGCTCTCTCTTTATGAAACCATTTGTGTGTACATACTACTACACCTATCTTCGGACCTACAACTTCCTTATCTTCTTCTTACTCTGTTCATACTATAGGGTGGGCCGTCTTCACCAACCAGGGATTCCAAATTTTTTAAAATTCCTTTAAGTTTCCTGCCCTTACAAACACTGTCCTTTCTTTCCCTATTGTTTCTGACACTGCTCTACGCCAGTCATTTACAGAAGGGGGTTTCTCAGCTTGCCATCTCTTAGTTATTCCCTTTCTTGCCTGGTAGAGGCATCTCCGCACTGCTTTTGTTTTATCCCTCCCATTACCCAGGTTCCCCCCCACCCCTAGAATACATAATTTTGGGTCTAGTTTAAGACTTAAATTCAAGATCTTATTTATGGTCTCGACCACTTCCGTCCAGTAGCGGAATAATTTAGGACATTTCAATACCATATGTAGCAAATCTCCTGTAGTTTGGCACCTAGGACACTTAGTGTCTACTCTTCTCCCCCACTTAAATAGCTTTTGGGGGTATAATATGCCTTATGAAGTAACATTAAGTGCGAAAACTTCTGAGCAGGTGATACCGAAACTTGCTGCCCCCCCTTCAATATCTCCCTCCACTGGGCATCCGACATAGGCCCCAGGTCTCTTTTCCACTTCCCTCTACACTTAAGTTTGTCTGGCCCTTCCCTACTATTTTTACAGATATATTGGTAGAGTTCAGCTATTAATCCTCTTGAACCCTCCAAGCTCTCTATTTTTTGAGGGATGGGTGATTGGCTCCAGCTCGGGCCTTGTTCCCCAAACTGGGCCTGGAGTGCATGCCTAATTTGAATGTAGCTAAAATATGACTGTTTCGGGATACCAAATTCCTCCTTTAGGAGGCAAAGGATTTCAACATGTTGTCATTATATAATTGCTCGAATTTAATTATCCCCTTTACCTCCCATGCCTTGATTTTTCCTATCAATGTCATTTCTTGGAGATTTTTGTTATCCCAAAGAGGCATACCTCTCGCTACCCCCTCGATACCCTTCAGGCCCTTAATACTATTCCAAAGTTTTAGCATTAGTTTAACTGTAGGAGTCCTATATACAAACGAGTTTGCCTCCAGCACCTCCAAAACCCGTCTGTGGGGTGCACCTGTAATCATTATACCTAGATTATTATTACCCATAGGACCATTACCTGATCTCAGATGTTGCAGCTGGGCCGCTAGAAAATAGCAACATGGATGGCCTGCCAAAATCATTTTTGAAAAAAAAATATTAAAAATAATAATTTTTTTTTTTTAAATTTTGAAAAAAAAATTTTTTTGAAAAAAAAAAAATTTTGAAAAAAAAATCATTTAAAAAAATATCTTTGAAAAAAAAAATTTTGAAAAAAAAATTTGTAAAAAAAAATATTTTGAAAAAAAATTTTTGAAAAAAAAAATTTTTTGTAAAAAAAAAATAATTTTTGAAAAATTTTTTTAACAAAGAGTAAAATTAAAAAAAAAATCATAATTTCTCTGTCACTTAATGCTACATAGCTACATAGTTACATAGTAGGTGAGGTTGAAATAAGACACAAGTCCATCAAGTCCAACCTATGTGTGTGATTATGTGTCAGTATTACATTATATATCCCTGTATGTTGCGATCGTTCAGGTGCTTATCTAATAGTTTTTTGAAGCTATCAATGCTCCCCGCTGAGACCACCGCCTGTGGAAGGGAATTCCACATCCTTGCCGCTCTTACAGTAAAGAACCCTCTACGTAGTTTAAGGTTAAACCTCTTTTCTTCTGATTTTAATGAGTGGCCACGAGTCTTGTTAAACTCTCTTCTGCGAAAAAGTTTTATCCCTATTGTGGGGTCACCAGTACAGTATTTGTAAATTGAAATCATATCCCCTCTCAAGCGTCTCTTCTCCAGAGAGAATAAGTTCAGTGCTCGCAACCTTTCCTCATAACTAATATCCTCCAGACCCTTTATTAGCTTTGTTGCCCTTCTTTGTACTCACTCCATTTCCAGTACATCCTTCCTGAGGACTGGTGCCCAGAACTGGACAGCATACTCTAGGTGCGGCCGGACCAGAGCCTTGTAGAGTGGGAGAATTATCATTTTATCTCTGGAGTTGATCCCCTTTTTAATGCATGCCAATATTCTGTTTGCTTTGTTAGCAGAAGCTTGGCATTGCATGCCATTGCTGAGCCTATCATCTACTAGGACCCCCAGGTCCTTTTCCATCCTAGATTCCCCCAGAGGTTCTCCCCCCAGTGTATAGATTGCATTCATATTTTTGCCACCCAAATGCATTATTTTACATTTTTCTACATTGAACCTCATTTGCCATGTAGTCGCCCACCTCAATAATTTGTTCAGATCTTTTTGCAAGGTTTCCACATCCTGCGGAGAAGTTATTGCCCTGCTTAGCTTAGTATCGTCTGAAAATACAGAGATTGAACTGTTTATCCCGTCCTCCAGGTCGTTTATGAACAAATTAAATAGGATTGGTCCCAGCACAGAACCCTGGGGAACCCCACTACCCACCCCTGACCATTTCAAGTACTCCCCATTTATCACCACCCTCTGAACTCGCCCTTGTAGCCAGTTTTCAATCCATATACTCACCCTATGGTCCATGCCAATGGACCTTATTTTGTACAGTAAACGTTTATGGGGAACTGTGTCAAATGCTTTTGCAATCATTTAAAAAAAATAATTTTTGAAAAAAAATCATTTAAAAAAATAATTTTTGAAAAAAAAAAACATTTTTGAAAAAAAAAATAATTTTTGAAAAAAAATAATTTTTGAAAAAAAAAATTTTTGTAAAAAAAAAGAAATATTTTGAAAAAAAATATTTTTGAAAAAAGTAAAATTTAAAAGAAAAATCATTTTTGAAAAAAAAATAAATTTTTGTAAAAAAAATACATTTTTGTAAAAAAAAAATAATTTTTAAAAAAAATAATTTTTGAAAAAATTTTTTTTTGAAAAAAGTAAAATTTAAAAGAAAAATCATTTTTGAAAAAAAAAACATTTTTGGAAACAAAAAAATCATTTTTGAAAAAAAAATCATTTTTTTTAAATCATTTTTATTCATGATTATACACAATACATCACATTACTCAGTATACAAAATTCCAAACAGTAATAAACATCCTAATACCCAATGTGATGTATAAATCCATACTACAAAAAGTGCATTTCTACTTTTCTCCCCTTTTTTCCTTTTTCCCCCCTGTTACCCCGATATATACACCTTGTACCAAGCTCTCTCTTTATGAAACCATTCGTGCGTACATACTACTACACCTATCTTCGGACCTACAACTTCCTTATCTTCTTCTTACTCTGTTCATACTGTAGGGTGGGCCGTCTTCACCAACCAGGGATTCCAAATTTTTTTAATTTCCTTTAAGTTTCCTGCCCTTACAAACACTGTCCTTTCTTTCCCTATTGTTTCTGACACTGCTCTACGCCAGTCATTTACAGAAGGGGGTTTCTCAGCTTGCCATCTCTTAGTTATTCCCTTTCTTGCCTGGTAGAGGCATCTCCGCACTGCTTTTGTTTTATCCCTCCCATTACCCAGGTTCCCCCCCACCCCTAGAATACATAATTTTGTGTCTAGTTTAAGACTTAAATTCAAGATCTTATTTATGGTCTCGACCACTTCCGTCCAGTAGCGGAATAATTTAGGACATTTCCATACCATATGTAGCAAATCTCCTGTAGTTTGGCACCTAGGACACTTAGTGTCTACTCTTCTCCCCCACTTAAATAGCTTTTGGGGGGTATAATATGCCCTATGAAGTAACATTAAGTGCGAAAACTTCTGAGCAGGTGATACAGAAACTTGCTGCCCCCCTTCAATATCTCCCTCCACTGGGCATCCGACATAGGCCCCAGGTCTCTTTTCCACTTCCCTCTACACCTAAGTTTGTCTCGCCCTTCCCTACTATTTTTACAGATATATTGGTAGAGTTCAGCTATTAATCCTCTTGAACCCTCCAAGCTCTCTATTTTTTGAGGGATGGGTGATTGGCTCCAGCTCGGGCCTTGTTCCCCAAACTGGGCCTGGAGTGCATGCCTAATTTGAATGTAGCTAAAATATGACTGTTTCGGGATACCAAATTCCTCCTTTAGGAGGCAAAGGATTTCAACATGTTGTCATTATATAATTGCTCGAATTTAATTATCCCCTTTACCTCCCATGCCTTGATTTTTCCTATCAATGTCATTTCTTGGAGATTTTTGTTATCCCAAAGAGGCATACCTCTCGCTACCCCCTCGATACCCTTCAGGCCCTTAATACTATTCCAAAGTTTTAGCATTAGTTTAACTGTAGGAGTCCTATATACAAACGAGTTTGCCTCCAGCACCTCCAAAACCCGTCTGTGGGGTGCACCTGTAATCATTATACCTAGATTATTATTACCCATAGGACCATTACCTGATCTCAGATGTTGCAGCTGGGCCGCTAGAAAATAGCAACATGGATGGCCCGCCAAAATCATTTTTGAAAAAAAAAATATTAAAAAAAAAATAATAATAATTTTTTTTTTTAAATTTTGAAAAAAAATCATTTAAAAAAAATATTTTTGAAAAAAAAATTTTTGAAAAAAAAATTTGTAAAAAAAAATATTTTGAAAAAAAAATTTTTGAAAAAAAAACATTTTTGTAAAAAAAAAAATAATTTTTGAAAAAATTAAAAAAAAAAAAAGTAAAATTAAAAAAAAAAAATCATAATTTCTCTGTCACTTAATGCTACATAGCTACATAGTTACATAGTAGGTGAGGTTGAAATAAGACACAAGTCCATCAAGTCCAACCTATGTGTGTGATTATGTGTCAGTATTACATTATATATCCCTGTATGTTGCGATCGTTCAGGTGCTTATCTAATAGTTTTTTGAAGCTATCAATGCTCCCCGCTGAGACCACTGCCTGTGGAAGGGAATTCCACATCCTTGCCGCTCTTACAGTAAAGAACCCTCTACGTAGTTTAAGGTTAAACCTCTTTTCTTCTGATTTTAATGAGTGGCCATGAGTCTTGTTAAACTCTCTTCTGCGAAAAAAGTTTTATCCCTATTGTGGGGTCACCAGTACAGTATTTGTAAATTGAAATCATATCCCCTCTCAAGCATCTCTTCTCCGGAGAGAATAAGTTCAGTGCTCGCAACCTTTCCTCATAACTAATATCCTCCAGACCCTTTATTAGCTTTGTTGCCCTTCTTTGTACTCACTCCATTTCCAGTACATCCTTCCTGAGGACTGGTGCCCAGAACTGGACAGCATACTCTAGGTGCGGCCGGACCAGAGCCTTGTAGAGTGGGAGAATTATCGTTTTATCTCTGGAGTTGATCCCTTTTTAATGCATGCCAATATTCTGTTTGCTTTGTTAGCAGAAGCTTGGCATTGCATGCCATTGCTGAGCCTATCATCTACTAGGACCCCCAGGTCCTTTTCCATCCTAGATTCCCCCAGAGGTTCTCCCCCCAGTGTATAGATTGCATTCATATTTTTGCCACCCAAATGCATTATTTTACATTTTTCTACATTGAACCTCATTTGCCATGTAGTCGCCCACCTCAATAATTTGTTCAGATCTTTTTGCAAGGTTTCCACATCCTGCGGAGAAGTTATTGCCCTGCTTAGCTTAGTATCGTCTGCAAATACAGAGATTGAACTGTTTATCCCATCCTCCAGGTCGTTTATGAACAAATTAAATAGGATTGGTCCACGCAAAGAACCCTGGGGAACCCCACTACCCACCCCTGACCATTCCGAGTACTCCCCATTTATCACCACCCTCTGAACTCGCCCTTGTAGCCAGTTTTCAATCCATGTACTCACCCTATGGTCCATGCCAATGGACCTTATTTTGTACAGTAAACGTTTATGGGGAACTGTGTCAAATGCTTTTGCAATCATTTAAAAAAAATCATTTAAAAAAAATAATTTTTGAAAAAAAAAAACATTTTTGAAAAAAAATAATAATTTTTGAAAAAAAATAATTTTTGAAAAAAAAATAATTTTTGAAAAAATTAAAAATTTGAAGAAAAAATAATTTTTGAAAAAAAAATTTGAAAAAAAAATATTAAAAAAAATAAAAAATAATTTTTGAAAAAAAAATTTTTTTGAAAAAAAAATCATTTTTGTAAAAAAAAATAATTTTTGAAAAAATAAAATCATTTTAAAAAAAAAAATTTTGAAAAAAAAAATTTTTTGAAAAAAATAATTTTTTTGAAAAAAAAAAAAATTTTTGGAAAAAAAATAATAATTTTTGAAAAAAAATAATTTTTGAAAAAAAAAATTTTGTAAAAAAAAAAATATTTTGAAAAAAAGTAAAGTTTAAAAGAAAAATCATTTAAAAAAAAAACATTTTTGGAAACAAAAAATTTTTGAAAATTTTTTTTAAAAAAAAGTAAAATTAAAAAAAAAATCATAATTTCTCTGTCACTTAATGCTACATAGCTACATAGTTACATGGTAGGTGAGGTTGAAATAAGACACAAGTCCATCAAGTCCAACCTACGTGTGTGATTATGTGTCAGTATTACATTATATATCCCTGTATGTTGCGATCGTTCAGGTGCTTATCTAATAGTTTTTTGAAGCTATCAATGCTCCCCGCTGAGACCACCGCCTGTGGAAGGGAATTCCACATCCTTGCCGCTCTTACAGTAAAGAACGTAACTCTACGTAGTTTGAAAAAAAAAACATTTTTGAAAAAAAATAATAATTTTTGAAAAAAAAATAATAATTTTTGAAAAAAAATAATTTTTGAAAAAAAAATTTTTGTAAAAAAAATATTTTGAAAAAAAAATATTTTTGAAAAAAAAATTTTTTTTTTGAAAAAAAGTAGAATTTAAAAGAAAAATCATTTAAAAAAAATAAAACATTTTTGGAAACAAAAAATAATTTTTGAAAAAAAATAATTTTTGAAAAAATTAAAAATTTGAAGAAAAAATAATTTTTGAAAAAAAATTTGAAAAAAAAATTTGAAAAAAAAATATTAAAAAAAATAAAAAATAATTTTTGAAAAAACATTTTTTTTGAAAAAAAAAATTTTTTTGAAAAAAAATCATTTTTGTAAAAAAAAAATAATTTTTTAAAAAATAAAATCATTTTAAAAAAAAAAATTTTGAAAAAAAAAATTTTTGAAAAAAATAATTTTTTTGAAAAAAAAATAATTTTTGAAAAAAAAAATTATTTTTTGAAAAAAAATAATAATTTTTGAAAAAAAATAATTTTTGTAAAAAAAAAAAATATTTTGAAAAAAAGTAAAGTTTAAAAGAAAAATCATTTAAAAAAAAAAACATTTTTGGAAACAAAAAATAATTTTTGAAAAAAATAATTTTTAAAAAAATAATTTTTGAAAAAAAAATAATTTTTGAAAAACTCAATAAACTTAAAACAACCTAGCCACTACGGCTCAGGCTGCATAAATATTATCAGAAACCAAAATTATCCACATCATAAATTAATATTAGATAACTTCAAAAACAGATTTGTCCCCTTTGTATTAAATTTTTTTTTTTACAAAGGTGACACCACCACATAATTACAGCCGCGACAGAAAAAAAAAAAGTTTGGGAGGGGGGGGAACACCACAGCTCCGAAAGAGCCTGACTGGACGGAACCCTGACTGGACGTTTTGAACAAAAACTTTAAAAAAATAAAAATTTTTTTGAAAAAATAATTTTGAAATAAAATAATTTTTGAAAAAAATAATTTTTGAAAAAAAAAATGTTAAAAAAAAAATTATTTCTGAAAAAAAAAATTTTTGAAAAAAGAAATCACTTAAAAAAAATTATTTTTGAAAAAAAAATCATTTTTGAAAAAAAAAAATCATTTTTGAAAAAAAAAATTCATTTTTGAAAAACTCAATCAACTTAAAACAACCTAGCCACTACGGCTCAGGCTGCATAAATATTATCAGAAACCAAAATTATCCACATCATAAATTAATATTAGATAACTTCAAAAACAGATTTGTCCCCCTTTGTATTAAATTTTTTTTTTTTACAAAGGTGCCAATATTCTGTTTGCTTTGTTAGCAGAAGCTTGGCATTGCATGCCATTGCTGAGCCTATCATCTACTAGGACCCCCAGGTCCTTTTCCATCCTAGATTCCCCCAGAAGTTCTCCCCCCAGTGTATAGATTGCATTCATATTTTTGCCACCCAAATGCATTATTTTACATTTTTCTACATTGAACCTCATTTGCCATGTAGTCGCCCACCTCAATAATTTGTTCAGATCTTTTTGCAAGGTTTCCACATCCTGCGGAGAAGTTATTGCCCTGCTTAGCTTAGAATCGTCTGCAAATACAGAGATTGAACTGTTTATCCCATCCTCCAGGTCGTTTATGAACAAATTAAATAGGATTGGTCCCAGCACAGAACCCTGGGGAACCCCACTACCCACCTCTGACCATTCCGAGTACTCCCCATTTATCACCACCCTCTGAACTCGCCCTTGTAGCCAGTTTTCAATCCATGTACTCACCCTATGGTCCATGCCAATTGACCTTATGTTGTACAGTAAACGTTTATGGGGAACTGTGTCAAATGCTTTTGCAATCATTTAAAAAAAATAATTTTTGAAAAAAAATCATTTAAAAAAAAAAAACATTTTTGAAAAAAAAAAATAATTTTTGAAAAAAAATAATAATTTTTGAAAAAAAAAAATTTGAAAAAAGAAATCACTTAAAAAAAATTATTTTTAAAAAAAAAAATCATTTTTGAAAAAAAAAATCATTTTTGAAAAACTCAATCAACTTAAAACAACCTAGCCACTACGGCTCAGGCTGCATAAATATTATCAGAAACCAAAATTATCCACATCATAAATTAATATTAGATAACTTCAAAAACAGATTTGTCCCCCTTTGTATTAAATTTTTTTTTTTTACAAAGGTGACACCACCACATTACAGCCGCGACTGAAAAAAAAAACTTTGGGAGGGGGGGAACACCACAGCTCCGAATGAGCCTGACTGGACGGAACCCCGTTTATATAGCCCTATATTTCACTGGATCTGACCAGATTTATCCAGCTTTCATCCCTAGTACCCCCAAAGCCCGGGAAAGTCACATGTACTATTCACCTAGGCCATGTGAGCACCAGGTGTCCACATGAGAGCCTTAGCTGGCCCCCAAAGGGGGGAACTTGAAACTGCCCATCCTGCCACTCTCCCATGAGGAAAAAGGGGTTATTGAAACCGTTTACCCCTTTCTCCTATCATTCTGGACACAACAGGAAAGGTGGAAGTGTCTGTTACAGACTTTTCACAATGGTTACAGGATACTGGCTTGAAAACTCCCCAAGCCAGCACAAAAATACAGGATATATTCAAAAAATTGCAAATCTAAGCACCTTTTAAAAAAATCACTTAAAAAAAATAATTTTTGAAAAAAAAATAATTTTTGTAAAAAAAATAATTTTTTTTAAAAATAATAATTTTTGAAAAAAAAAAAATAATAATTTTTGAAAAAAAATAATTAAAAAAAAAAAAATTTTTGTTAAAAAAAAGAAATATTTTGAAAAAAAATATTTTTGAAAAAAGTAAAATTTAAAAGAAAAATCATTTTTGAAAAAAAAAAAAAATTTTTGTAAAAAAAAAAAATTTTTGTAAAAAAAAATAATTTAAAAAAAAAAATAATTTTTGAAAAAAATTTTTTTTGAAAAAAGTAAAATTTAAAAGAAAAATCATTTTTGAAAAAAAAAAACATTTTTGAAAAAAAATAATTATTTTTGAAAAAAAATAATAATTTTTGAAAAAAAATATTTTTGAAAAAAGTAAAATTTAAAAGAAAAATCATTTTTGAAAAAAAATTATTTTTGTAAAAAAAATACATTTTTGTAAAAAAAATACATTTTTGTAAAAAAAAAAAATAATTTTTAAAAAAAATAATTTTTGAAAAAAATTTTTTTTGAAAAAAGTAAAATTTAAAAGAAAAATCATTTTTGAAAAAAAAAAATTTTTGGAAACAAAAAAATCATTTTTGAAAAAAAAATCATTTTTTTTTAAATAATTTTTATTCATGATTATACACAATACATCACATTACTCAGTATACAAAATTCCAAACAGTAATAAACATCCTAATACCCAATGTGATGTATAAATCCATACTATAAAAAGTGCATTTCTACTTTTCTCCCCTTTTTTCCTTTTTCCCCCCTGTTACCCCGATATATACACCTTGGACCAAGCTCTCTCTTTATGAAACCATTCGTGCGTACATACTACTACACCTATCTTCGGACCTACAACTTCCTTATCTTCTTCTTACTCTGTTCATACTGTAGGGTGGGCTGTCTTCACCAACCAGGGATTCCAAATTTTTTAAAATTCCTTTAAGTTTCCTGCCCTTACAAACACTGTCCTTTCTTTCCCTATTGTTTCTGACACTGCTCTACGCCAGTCATTTACAGAAGGGGGTTTCTCAGCTTGCCATCTCTTAGTTATTTCCTTTCTTGCCTGGTAAAGGCATCTCCGCACTGCTTTTGTTTTATCCCTCCCATTACCCAGGTTCCCCCCCACCCCTAGAATACATAATTTTGGGTCTAGTTTCAGACTTCAATTCAAGATCTTATTTATGGTCTCGACCACTTCCGTCCAGTAGCGGAATAATTTAGGACATTTCCATACCATATGTAGCAAATCTCCTGTAGTTTGGCACCTAGGACACTTAGTGTCTACTCTTCTCCCCCACTTAAATAGCTTTTGGGGGGTATAATATGCCCTATGAAGTAACATTAAGTGCGAAAACTTCTGAGCAGGTGATACCGAAACTTGCTGCCCCCCTTCAATATCTCCCTCCACTGGGCATCCGACATAGGCCCCAGGTCTCTTTTCCACTTCCCTCTACACCTAAGTTTGTCTCGCCCTTCTCTACTATTTTTACAGATATATTAGTAGAGTTCAGCTATTAATCCTCTTGAACCCTCCAAGCTCTCTATTTTTTGAGGGATGGGTGATTGGCTCCAGCTCGGGCCTTGTTCCCCAAACTGGGCCTGGAGTGCATGCCTAATTTGAATGTAGCTAAAATATGACTGTTTCGGGATACCAAATTCCTCCTTTAGGAGGCAAAGGATTTCAACATGTTGTCATTATATAATTGCTCGAATTTAATTATCCCCTTTACCTCCCATGCCTTGATTTTTCCTATCAATGTCATTTCTTGGAGATTTTTGTTATCCCAAAGAGGCATACCTCTCGCTACCCCCTCGATACCCTTCAGGCCCTTAATACTATTCCAAAGTTTTAGCATTAGTTTAACTGTAGGAGTCCTATATACAAACGAGTTTGCCTCCAGCGCCTCCAAAACCCGTCTGTGGGGTGCACCTGTAATCATTATACCTAGATTATTATTACCCATAGGACCATTACCTGATCTCAGATGTTGCAGCTGGGACGCTAGAAAATAGCAACATGGATGGCCCGCCAAAATCATTTTTGAAAAAAAAATATTAAAAAAAAAAAAATAATATTTTTTTTTTTTTAATTTTGAAAAAAAAAATTTTTTGAAAAAAAAAAATTTTGAAAAAAAAATCATTTAAAAAAAATATTTTTGAAAAAAAATTTTTGAAAAAAAAATTTGTAAAAAAAAATATTTTGAAAAAAAAATTTTTGAAAAAAAAACATTTTTGTAAAAAAAAAAAATAATTTTTGAAAAAATTAAAAAAAAAAAAGTAAAATTAAAAAAAAAATCATAATTTCTCTGTCACTTAATGCTACATAGCTACATAGTTACATAGTAGGTGAGGTTGAAATAAGACACAAGTCCATCAAGTCCAACCTATGTGTGTGATTATGTGTCAGTATTACATTATATATCCCTTTATGTTGCGATCGTTCAGGTGCTTATCTAATAGTTTTTTGAAGCTATCAATGCTCCCCGCTGAGACCACCGCCTGTGGAAGGGAATTCCACATCCTTGCCGCTCTTACAGTAAAGAACCCTCTACGTAGTTTAAGGTTAAACCTCTTTTCTTCTGATTTTAATGAGTGGCCACGAGTCTTGTTAAACTCTCTTCTGCGAAAAAGTTTTATCCCTATTGTGGGGTCACCAGTACAGTATTTGTAAATTGAGATCATATCCCCTCTCAAGCATCTCTTCTCCGGAGAGAATAAGTTCAGAGCTCGCAACCTTTCCTCATAACTAATATCCTCCAGACCCTTTATTATCTTTGTTGCCCTTCTTTGTACTCACTCCATTTCCAGTACATCCTTCCTGAGGACTGGTGCCCAGAACTGGACAGCATACTCTAGGTGCGGCCGGACCAGAGCCTTGTAGAGTGGGAGAATTATCGTTTTATCTCTGGAGTTGATCCCCTTTTTAATGCATGCCAATATTCTGTTTGCTTTGTTAGCAGAAGCTTGGCATTGCATGCCATTGCTGAGCCTATCATCTACTAGGACCCCCAGGTCCTTTTCCATCCTAGATTCCCCCAGAGGTTCTCCCCCCAGTGTATAGATTGCATTCATATTTTTGCCACCCAAATGCATTATTTTACATTTTTCTACATTGAACCTCATTTGCCATGTAGTCGCCCACCTCAATAATTTGTTCAGATCTTTTTGCAAGGTTTCCACATCCTGCGGAGAAGTTATTGCCCTGCTTAGCTTAGTATTGTCTGCAAATACAGAGATTGAACTGTTTATCCCATCCTCCAGGTCGTTTATGAACAAATTAAATAGGATTGGTCCCAGCACAGAACCCTGGGGAACCCCACTACCCACCCCTGACCATTCCGAGTACTCCCCATTTATCACCACCCTCTGAACTCGCCCTTGTAGCCAGTTTTCAATCCATGTACTCACCCTATGGTCCATGCCAATGGACCTTATTTTGTACAGTAAACGTTTATGGGGAACTGTGTCAAATGCTTTTGCAATCATTTAAAAAAAATAATTTTTGAAAAAAAATCATTTAAAAAAAATAATTTTTGAAAAAAAAACATTTTTGAAAAAAAATAATAATTTTTGAAAATAAAGAATAATTTTTGAAAAAAAATAATAATTTTTGAAAAATAATAATTTTTGAAAAAAAAAATTTTTGAAAAAAAAAATTTTTGTAAAAAAAAAATTTTTGAAAAAAAAATTTTTTTTTGAAAAAAAGTAGAATTTAAAAGAAAAATCATTTAAAAAAAAAAAAACATTTTTGGAAACAAAAAATAATTTTTGAAAAAAAATATTAAAAAAAAATTTAAAAAAATAATTTTTGAAAAAAAATAATTATTGAAAAAAAATAATTTTTGAAAAAATTAAAAATTTGAAGAAAAAATAATTTTTGAAAAAAAAAAATTGAAAAAAAATATTAAAAAAAAATAAAAAATAATTTTTGAAAAAATAAAATCATTTAAAAAAAAACATTTTTGAAAAAAAAAATAATTTTTGAAAAAAAAAAATAATTTTTGGAAAAAAAAGTAATTTTTGAAAAAAAATAATTTTTGAAAAAAAATAATTTTTGAAAAAAAAAATTTTTGTAAAAAAAAAAAATATTTTGAAAAAAAGTAAAGTTTAAAGGAAAAATCATTTAAAAAAAAAACATTTTTGGAAACAAAAAATAATTTTTGAAAAAAAAATCATTTTTGAAAAACTCAAACTTAAAACAACCTAGCCTAATTTTTGAAAAAAAAAAATTTTTGAAAAAAATAATTTTTGAAAAAAAATAATTTTTGAAAAAATTAAAAATTTGAAGAAAAAATAATTTTTGGAAAATAAATAAGTTTTGAACAAAAAATTATTTCTGAAAAAAAAAATTTTAGAAAAAAGAAATCACTTAAAAAAAATTATTTTTGAAAAAAAAAATCATTTTTGAAAAAAAAATCATTTTTGAAAAACTCAATAAACTTAAAACAACCTAGCCACTACGGCTCAGGCTGCATAAATATTATCAGAAACCAAAATTATCCACATCATAAATTAATATTAGATAACTTCAAAAACAGATTTGTCCCCTTTGTATTAAATTTTTTTTTTACAAAGGTGACACCACCACATAATTACAGCCGCGACAGAAAAAAATAAGTTTGGGAGGGGGGGAACACCACAGCTCCGAATGAGCCTGACTGGACGGAACCCCGTTTATATAGCCCTATATTTCACTGGATCTGACCAGATTTATCCAGCTTTCATCGCTAGTACCCCCAAAGCCCGGGAAAGTCACATGTACTATTCACCTAGGCCATGTATGCCATGTAGTCGCCCACCTCAATAATTTGTTCAGATCTTTTTGCAAGGTTTCCACATCCTGCGGAGAAGTTATTGCCCTGCTTAGCTTAGTATCGTCTGCAAATACAGAGATTGAACTGTTTATCCCATCCTCCAGGTCGTTTATGAACAAATTAAATAGGACCGTAACCCTAACCCTAACCCTAACCCTAGCTGTAACCCTAACCCTAACCCTAGCCATAACCCTAACCCTAACCCTAACCCTAACCCTAACCCTAGGCCTAACCCTAACCCTAACCCTAACCCTAACCCTAGCCGTAACCCTAACCCTAACCCTAACCCTAGCCATAACCCTAACCCTAACCCTAGGCCTAACCCTAACCCTAACCCTAACCCTAACCCTAGCCGTAACCCTAGCCGTACAGTAAACGTATATGGGGAACTGTGTCAAATGCTTTTGCAATCATTTAAAAAAAATCATTTAAAAAAAAAATTTTTGAAAAAAAAAACATTTTTGAAAAAAATAACATTTTTGAAAAAAATTTTTTGAAAAAGCATAATTTTTGAAAAAAAATAATTTTTGAAAAAAAAAATTTTTGTAAAAAAAAATATTTTGAAAAAAAATATTTTTGAAAAAAAAAATTTTTTTGAAAAAAAGTAGAATTTAAAAGAAAAATCATTTAAAAAAAAAAAACATTTTTGGAAACAAAAAATAATTTTTGAAAAAAAATATTAAAAAAAATTTAAAAAAATAATTTTTGAAAAAAAATAATTTTTGAAAAAATTAAAAATTTGAAGAAAAAATAATTTTTGAAAAAAAAATTTGAAAAAAAAATTTGAAAAAAAAATATTAAAAAAAAATTAAAAATAATTTTTGAAAAAACATTTTTTTTGAAAAAAAAAATTTTTTTGAAAAAAAAATCATTTAAAAAAAATCATTTTTGTAAAAAAAAAATAATTTTTGAAAAAAATAATTTTTTTGAAAAAAAAAAATAATTTTTGGAAAAAAAAATAATTTTTGAAAAAAAATAATTTTTGAAAAAAAAAAAAATTTTGTAAAAAAAAAAATATTTTGAAAAAAAAGTAAAATTTAAAAGAAAAATCATTTAAAAAAAAAAACATTTTTGGAAACAAAAAATAATTTTTGAAAAAAAAATATTAAAAAAAAATTTAAAAAAATAATTTTTGAAAAAAATAATTTTTAAAAAAATAATTTTTGAAAAAAAAATCATTTTTGAAAAACTCAATAAACTTAAAACAACCTAGCCACTACGGCTCAGGCTGCATAAATATTATCGGAAACCAAAATTATCCACATCATAAATTAATATTAGATAACTTCAAAAACAGATTTGTCCCCTTTGTATTAAATTTTTTTTTTTTACAAAGGTGACACTACCACATAATTACAGCTGCGACAGAAAAAAAAAAGTTTGGGAGGGGGGGGAACACCACAGCTCCGAATGAGCCTGACTGGACGGAACCCCATTTATATAGCCCTATATTTCACTGGATCTGACCAGATTTATCCAGCTTTCATCCCTAGTACCCCCAAAGCCTGGGAAAGTCACATGTACTATTCCCCTAGGCCATGTGAGCACCAGGTGTCCACATGAGAGCCTTAGCTGGCCCCCAAAGGGGGGAACTTGAAACTGCCCATCCTGCCACTCTCCCATGAGGAAAAAAGGGGTTATTGAAACTGTTTACCCCTTTCTCCTATCATTCTGGACACAACAGGAAAGGTGGAAGTGTCTGTTACAGACTTTTCACAATGGTTACAGGATACTGACTTGAAAACTCCCCAAGCCAACACAAAAATACAGGATATTTTCAAAAAATTGCAAATCTAAGCATCTTATTAAAAAAATCACTTAAAAAAAATAATTTTTGAAAAAAAAATAATTTTTGAAAAAAATAATTTTTGAAAAAAAAAATAATTTTTGAAAAAAAAAAAATTTTGAAAAAAAAAATTTTTGAAAAAAAAAATATTTCTGAAAAAAATTTTTTTTGAAAAAAGAAATATTTTGAAAAAAAAATATTTTTTAAAAAAGTAAAATTTGGGGCGTGGCCTGGACGGAGACCGAGATGGCAGCTTGACTCACTCGCTCCTGCGAACCGGGGATTGAGTTGGAACTAGCGGGGAACCCACATGCTGAAATCTGCCAAAAAAAGCATGAATCGGTCCACCAGAAGCTCCTCCACCTCCCGAGCCGTCTCAGACACCAGCACGCAGCTCAGTAGGAATATACCAGAGCTCTTCCGATCACAGCGCCTGTCAGCACAGGCGCAGCAGGCCCAGACCCCAAGCTCGCCTAACGCCGATCCCGGTACACAGATGACGGGAGAAACTATGCCCAGCGCAGATCGCGCCCATCTACTGAGCCTGTTCGACCTGGAAAAGGTAGCTTCAGACATTAAAAATACAGTGACAGCTGCCATTGCGGATCTCAGATCGGATATACAGGAGGCAGTCCACCGCATAGGAGATGTGGAAAAGACAACACAGACACACGCTGCAGCCATCAGACAAGTACAGACCACATACGACTCCCAACTCCCTCACCTCCTAGACCTACATAGACACATTGAAGACCTCGACAACCGAGGCAGAAGACACAACATACGGGTGAGGGGAGTCCCTGAAAATGGAGACCCAGGACACTTACAACAAACCATCTGTGCAATCTTTAATAATTTAATTGACCGCCCTACAGATTCACCTATTGAGATGGAAAGGGCGCACCGTGCTTTACGCCCACCTCCTCGCGACAATGAACCCCCCAGAGATGTTGTCTGTTGCATTGTTAACTTTCCATTGAAAGAAGAAATTCTTCGCAAAGCCAGAAAAAGAGGTCGCATCATTCACAATGGATCGGAAATTAAACTTTTCCAGGATCTCTCGCAGATCACGCTACAGAACAGGAGAGCCCTGCGCCCCCTATTGGAACTGCTTAGAGCAAGAAATATACAATATCGCTGGAAATTTCCCTTCGCGCTCTCAGCATCAGCTAGGGGGCGCTCCGCAATACTGCGCACGCCAGAGGACATCCCAATGTTTTGTGAACAACTCGATCTCCCAAGAGTGGATCTGCCAGAGTGGTACACCTTTTACTTTCCTCAGGAACCATGGCTCCCAATCTCAACCACCCAGTCTCCAAAGGCCCAATGTCAGAGATCACGCAAGCAAAGACCAGAACAATCATCGCCGAACACCCGCTCATCCCGACGGGATCTGTATCAGCGCAGTCCAGGATCCCCCTCTTCACCATCTACGAAGAGGGATCGACATGCTTCCTAAATTCTTGCCTTTCAGTGTAAGACATAGACTGCCTCTGAAATAAGTGCCTCAACCGTCTGTCAACCCAGACTCACAGACTCAGTAATACACCTTTGTACCCTCCATCCCTCCCACGGAACTCTCCAAGATGCCCACGAACTTGCACACCGCACAGGACACACCACGCAGGACTTTTCCAACGCGGTGGCTGGTGAGCAATACCTATTTCGATACTAGCATCTCGGGGACAAGTAGTTCAACGTAAACCTTTCTAACTGCAACATACAGCAGAGATTGAATATGGTGAATCCGGCTACATGCTGTCATAGACTTATACTACTCTATACATGCATTTAGAGGCTGAGAGCGAGGCCAAGGAGGGTGGTTAGTAAGATCCGGATATGCAGAATAAACCCCCTTTACCTACATTATCAGTTCAATGATTCCCGCTCTCCATTCTCGCTTTTTGCTCAGGTAGCAGGTATGAGAGACAACCAATGCTCCGGTCTTTGATACCTATATACTATACTCCCAATACCACTAGATAAAGTTATAATATCCAAAGGAATCCTAAAGAGATATACGCGGTTTATCTAGATATAGAGTTACCTATAAGCAGACAGCTCAGAATTTGTTTGCCGTGAACACTGCGGGGAGTGTGTCGCTGGATTCCGGAGTAACACTTGGAATTATAGTGGGTTGTGGGGCTCGAGGAGAGGGATAAATGCAATAGAAGAGCCACTGCTTTTCCCATAATCCACAATATAACATAATTTAGCAATTTATTAACCACCGCATAAGCATGGCCAATCCAGCAATATATAAAGGCAGTGTGTTGCAGCTCCCATAGCGCCTCACGGACAAGGCAACATCTGCAAAACCGGGGTGGCTCGGGCTCCAGCGACGCAGCCCCTGACAGAACGCAGTTAGTACACAGAATAGATAGCATTTATACTAGAATACAGATATATCATAGTAATAGATAACCTCGCTCCTCTTAATAGGCATGTAGAATAAGCAATAACCTGATGTAATCACTCTACAGCTGGAAAAGCTTCCAAACTGTGGACCCCTTTTTAGTGCCTATATCGAATAATATATCTTATAAAAAAAAAAAAAAAAAAAACACCTTTGCTCCCTCCCCACCCTCTCTACCTACCCTTTCCTACCCAATCTATGCCAGCCTTCTTGGCAGGCGATCTTTTCATACCATCCTCATTTTAACTTAATTTGCCATTACATGTTATTGTTTTTTTTGTTTTTTTTTGTTTGTTTTTTTTTGTTTTTTGATAAACCTAATCTTAACCTGCCTAACTTTACGAGTTATTACTATACACCCCAGACAGGTTGATGGACACTGTATCTTTTTGCCCTACCAATTTTGAATCATACAGCTGGCAGAATGTGATAGAACAGAGGTGATCGATAAATACCTTTCAGTTATGGTTGGTACTGATTAGATATTGACCTATGTATTCAAAGCAATGTTTAAAGAACTGTTTATACTTAGCTGTTTAAGTATTATTATGTTTAAAGGGTTCCCCACTACACATTATAGCACCACTACTTAGGTCTCTGCACTCACACTCCTCGGGTCACAGAGACTCCTTGGTCTTCGTTCATCCTCCTGCACCCACACAGCGGTCCGCTTGGACTTTGCTGACACCCCCAGCCCTTTTCTCTCTAGGTGAGATAGCCTGCCTATTCCCACCTCTGGGATCCTCTTTCCACTTACCCCCCTTAGCCTTCCTTCCCTGGCCCCTATCAATCTCTCTACCATCACTCTTCTTCCGCTCTACTCTTAACCTCTTTGATACAATTACTAAATCCCGCTACAATCCCTCTTTCTCTTCTTTTCACACCTCTTTTTCTTTTTTCACTCTTCCCCTCGCTCTCCCCTGGGGTCGGTCCTCTCCTTCCCGTGCTGCCCCGCTCTAAAGTAAATAGCCGTATTATTTTGTGAATACTTCACTATGCAAAACAACACACTCACCTCTTCCTCCCTATCACTGAAGTGTGTATCGTTAAACGCAAAGGGCCTTAATCTTCCAGAAAAACGATCTCAAGTACTGTCATCACTCACGAAACATAAAGCCCATTTCATCCTACTACAAGAAACACATTTTCGCTCCGATGCCATACCCAAAATATCCAATCATATATACCAACAGGCTTTCCATTCCACAAACCCAGATTCTAAAACTAAAGGGGTCTCGATCCTAATATCCAAACATGTTGATTTTCAATTGAGCGACTCTCTAATTGATCCTGGTGGTAGATTCATTTTTCTCAAAGGCACATACGCTACAAAACCAATAACTCTTGCTAACATATATTGCCCAAATGAACACCACGTCACGTTCTTTAGAAAAACATGCGACCTTCTGTCGTCTTTCCAGAGGGGATTGGTAATCCTCGGAGGAGACTTCAACGTCCCTCTAAACCCAGTCCTTGACTCATCATCCGGAACCTCTAATGTCCCATACAGAGCCCTACGTCAGATCAAGCTTGAACTCCAAAAACTAATGCTACATGACGCCTGGCGTACCCTCTTCCCCGCAGTCAAAGACTACACATTTTATTCAGCTCCCCACCAGAAATACTCCAGGATCGATTACTTTTTTCTCTCACAATCAGACCTGAATCACCTACACCAATCCACAATAGAGCCCATGTTTCTCTCTGATCACCATCCCATAACAATCACTCTATCCTTTCCCGAAAAATGCACTAAAACAAAAACCTGGCGTCTGAACCCCTCCCTACTAAAAGACCCAACTACGATTGAACACATACGAAAGCGTCTCCAATTATACTTTGCAGAAAATGCCACCCCAGATATGTCTCCTATTTCTCTCTGGGAAGCACATAAATGTGTGATCAGAGGAGAACTACTAGCCATAGCGGCAAAAAATAAGAAAGAATCCCAAAAGAAAATAACGTCCCTACTTATGACAATCAAATCCCTAGAACTGACACACAAACAGACACAAGCCCACTCAACACTCCAAGATCTAGTGCACGCACGATCAGTACTCCTGGAAGAATTGGGCAGAGTCTCTAGACGACGCTACGTTCTTGGCCAGAGGATTTTCTACGAACACGGCAACAAATGCGGACGTCTGCTAGCTAAGTCAGTACAAGACGCCAAATTATCATCCGCGATACACCATATCACCGACTCTCGGGGAACTCCTCTGGCCAAGAGCGATGACATTGCAGGAGAGTTTGAGAAGTTTTACTCCAAACTTTATAACTTACACCCTAACGAGCCAAACCAAACTCCCACTGAAACGCGTACGAACAAGATCAGAGAGTTTCTAGCGAAATACGGTCCGAAACCACTCACATCTCAACAGATCCAAGAGATGGAGAATCCTCTTACCAAAGAAGAACTCGAGATAGCTATCAAACAAATGAAACCCGGGAAAAGCCCAGGCCCAGATGGTTTTACCATCCAATATTATAAGGCGTTCAGTGAGGTGCTTTCCCCGAAACTCATCTCCACATTTAACGCCTTAGCAGATCCCCTCGTTTCCCCGGGAAGAATGCTGTCTGCACACATCTCTGTTATCCCCAAGGAAGGCAAAGACCCTACCCAAGTAGCGAACTATAGACCGATCTCCCTCCTGAATGTGGATATTAAATTGTACGCAAAAATCCTTGCCAACAGACTACTCCCCCTATTGCCTGAAATAATTTCCACAGACCAGGTGGGTTTTATCCCCGGCAGGGAAGCTAGGGATAATGTCATACGCACCTTAAACATACATCACTGGCTCACATCCTCCAGGACGCAAGGATTTTTCCTTTCCCTGGATGCGGAGAAGGCGTTTGACAGGGTGGCCTGGGACTACATGCGGGAAACTCTCATGGCTCTTGGCCTTGAATCGCGCATGTTAACGCACATACTGTCTTTGTACAAATGTCCCACTGCGGCAGTTAGGGTCAATGGTCACCTGTCGAACGCCTTCTCCATCTCCAATGGCACACGCCAGGGGTGCCCCCTATCCCCCCTGATCTATGTTTTAACTCTCGAACCTTTACTGAACAGGATACGAAATAATCCTAATATAAAAGGAGTGACGGTGAAGGGAGCGGAATATAAAGTAGCTGCCTTTGCGAATGATGTATTGCTATCCTTATCATCCCCACGAACCTCCCTGCCTAGTCTTCTCAAAGATATTAACTCCTTTAGCCTTCTCTCTAACCTCAAAATAAACTACGCAAAATCGACGGCCCTAAACATAACCTTACCCACACAAGACTTAACTCATTGCCAAGAATCCTTCCCTTTTAGATGGACCAAAGATGCAATCTCATATCTAGGCATCCAGATCCCAACCCACCTCTCTTATTAAAAAAATCACTTAAAAAAAATAATTTTTGAAAAAAAAATAATTTTTGAAAAAAGAAATCACTAAAAAAAAATAATTTTTGAAAAAAAAAAATAATTTTTGAAAAAAAAAAATAATTTTTGAAAAAAAATAATTTTTGAAAAAAAATAATTTTTGAAAAAAAATAATTTTTGAAAAAAAAATTTTGAAAAAAAAATTATTTCTGAAAAAAAAATATTTTGAAAAAAGAAATCACTTAAAAAAATTTTTTTTTGAAAAAAAGTAAAATTTAAAAGAAAAATCATTTAAAAAAAAAAATTTTTGGAAACAAAAAATAATTTTTGAAAAAAAAATAATTAAAAAAAAATATATAAAAAAAAATTAAAAAAAATAATTTTTGAAAAAAAATAATTTTTGAAAAAAAATAATTTTTGAAAAAAAATAATTTTTGAAAAAATTAAAAATTTGAAGAAAAAATAATTTTTGGAAAATAAATAAGTTTTGAACAAAAACTTTAAAAAAATAAATTTTTTTTTGAAAAAATAATTTTGAAATAAAATAATTTTTGAAAAAAATAATTTTTGAAAAAAATAATTTTTGAAAAAAATAATTTTTGAAAAAAAAAATGTTGAAAAAAAAATTATTTCTGAAAAAAAAAATTTTTGAAAAAAGAAATCACTTAAAAAAATTATTTTTGAAAAAAAAAATCATTTTTGAAAAAAAAAAATCATTTTTGAAAAAAAAAATTCATTTTTGAAAAACTCAATCAACTTAAAACAACCTAGCCACTACGGCTCAGGCTGCATAAATATTATCAGAAACCAAAATTATCCACATCATAAATTAATATTAGATAACTTCAAAAACAGATTTGTCCCCCTTTGTATTAAATTTTTTTTTTTACAAAGGTGACATCACCACATAATTGCAGCCGCGACTGAAAAAAAAAAACTTTGGGAGGGGGGGAACACCACAGCTCCGAATGAGCCTGACTGGACGGAACCCCGTTTATATAGCCCTATATTTCACTGGATCTGACCAGATTTATCCAGCTTTCATCCCTAGTACCCCCAAAGCCCGGGAAAGTCACATGTACTATTCCCCTAGGCCATGTGAGCACCAGGTGTGCACATGAGAGCCTTAGCTGGCCCCCAAAGGGGGAAACTGCCCATCCTGCCACTCTCCCATGAGGAAAAAGGGGTTATTGAAACCGTTTACCCCTTTCTCCTATCATTCTGGACACAACAGGAAAGGTGGAAGTGTCTGTTACAGACTTTTCACAATGGTTACAGGATACTGGCTTGAAAACTCCCCAAGCCAACACAAAAATACAGGATATATTCAAAAAATTGCAAATCTAAGCACCTTTTAAAAAAATCACTTAAAAAAAATAATTTTTGAAAAAAAAAAATTTTTGTAAAAAAAATAATTTTTTTTAAAAATAATAATTTTTGAAAAAAAAAAATAATAATTTTTGAAAAAAAATAATTAAAAAAAAAAAAAAAATTTTTGTTAAAAAAAAGAAATTTTGAAAAAAAAATATTTTTGAAAAAAGTAAAATTTAAAAGAAAAATCATTTTTGAAAAAAAAATAAATTTTTGTAAAAAAAAAAAAATTTTGTAAAAAAAAATAATTTAAAAAAAAAATAATTTTTGAAAAAATTTTTTTTTGAAAAAAGTAAAATTTAAAAGAAAAATCATTTTTGAAAAAAAAAACATTTTTGAAAAAAAAATTATTATTTTTGAAAAAAAATAATAATTTTTGAAAAAAAATAATTTTTGAAAAAAAAAATTTTTGTAAAAAAAAGAAATATTTTGAAAAAAAATATTTTTGAAAAAAGTAAAATTTAAAAGAAAAATCATTTTTGAAAAAAAATTATTTTTGTAAAAAAAATACATTTTTGTAAAAAAAATACATTTTTGTAAAAAAAAAAAATAATTTTTAAAAAAAATAATTTTTGAAAAAAATTTTTTTTGAAAAAAGTAAAATTTAAAAGAAAAATCATTTTTGAAAAAAAAAAACATTTTTGGAAACAAAAAAATCATTTTTGAAAAAAAAATCATTTTTTTTAAAATAATTTTTATTCATGATTATACACAATACATCACATTACTCAGTATACAAAATTCCAAACAGTAATAAACATCCTAATACCCAATGTGATGTATAAATCCATACTACAAAAAGTGCATTTCTACTTTTCTCCCCTTTTTTCCTTTTTCCCCCCTGTTACCCCGATATATACACCTTGGACCAAGCTCTCTCTTTATGAAACCATTCGTGCGTACATACTACTACACCTATCTTCGGACCTACAACTTCCTTATCTTCTTCTTACTCTGTTCATACTGTAGGGTGGGCTGTCTTCACCAACCAGGGATTCCAAATTTTTTAAAATTCCTTTAAGTTTCCTGCCCTTACAAACACTGTCCTTTCTTTCCCTATTGTTTCTGACACTGCTCTACGCCAGTCATTTACAGAAGGGGGTTTCTCAGCTTGCCATCTCTTAGTTATTTCCTTTCTTGCCTGGTAGAGGCATCTCCGCACTGCTTTTGTTTTATCCCTCCCATTACCCAGGTTCCCCCCCACCCCTAGAATACATAATTTTGGGTCTAGTTTCAGACTTAAATTCAAGATCTTATTTATGGTCTCGACCACTTCCGTCCAGTAGCGGAATAATTTAGGACATTTCCATACCATATGTAGCAAATCTCCTGTAGTTTGGCACCTAGGACACTTAGTGTCTACTCTTCTCCCCCACTTAAATAGCTTTTGGGGGGTATAATATGCCCTATGAAGTAACATTAAGTGCGAAAACTTCTGAGCAGGTGATACCGAAACTTGCTGCCCCCCTTCAATATCTCCCTCCACTGGGCATCCGACATAGGCCCCAGGTCTCTTTTCCACTTCCCTCTACACCTAAGTTTGTCTGGCCCTTCCCTACTATTTTTACAGATATATTGGTAGAGTTCAGCTATTAATCCTCTTGAACCCTCCAAGCTCTCTATTTTTTGAGGGATGGGTGATTGGCTCCAGCTCGGGCCTTGTTCCCCAAACTGGGCCTGGAGTGCATGCCTAATTTGAATGTAGCTAAAATATGACTGTTTCGGGATACCAAATTCCTCCTTTAGGAGGCAAAGGATTTCAACATGTTGTCATTATATAATTGCTTGAATTTAATTATCCCCTTTACCTCCCATGCCTTGATTTTTCCTATCAATGTCATTTCTTGGAGATTTTTGTTATCCCAAAGAGGCATACCTCTCGCTACCCCCTCGATACCCTTCAGGCCCTTAATACTATTCCAAAGTTTTAGCATTAGTTTAACTGTAGGAGTCCTATATACAAACGAGTTTGCCTCCAGCGCCTCCAAAACCCGTCTGTGGGGTGCACCTGTAATCATTATACCTAGATTATTATTACCCATAGGACCATTACCTGATCTCAGATGTTGCAGCTGGGACGCTAGAAAATAGCAACATGGATGGCCCGCCAAAATCATTTTTGAAAAAAAAAATATTAAAAAAAAAAAAAATAATATTTTTTTTTTTTTAAATTTTGAAAAAAAAAATTTTTTGAAAAAAAAATTTTTGAAAAAAAAATCATTTAAAAAAAAATTTTTGAAAAAAAATTTTTGAAAAAAAAATTTGTAAAAAAAAATATTTTGAAAAAAAAATTTTTGAAAAAAAAACATTTTTGTAAAAAAAAAAATAATTTTTGAAAAAATTAAAAAAAAAAAAGTAAAATTAAAAAAAAAATCATAATTTCTCTGTCACTTAATGCTACATAGCTACATAGTTACATAGTAGGTGAGGTTGAAATAAGACACAAGTCCATCAAGTCCAACCTATGTGTGTGATTATGTGTCAGTATTACATTATATATCCCTTTATGTTGCGATCGTTCAGGTGCTTATCTAATAGTTTTTTGAAGCTATCAATGCTCCCCGCTGAGACCACCGCCTGTGGAAGGGAATTCCACATCCTTGCCGCTCTTACAGTAAAGAACCCTCTACGTAGTTTAAGGTTAAACCTCTTTTCTTCTGATTTTAATGAGTGGCCACGAGTCTTGTTAATCTCTCTTCTGCGAAAAAGTTTTATCCCTATTGTGGGGTCACCAGTACAGTATTTGTAAATTGAAATCATATCCCCTCTCAAGCATCTCTTCTCCGGAGAGAATAAGTTCAGTGCTCGCAACCTTTCCTCATAATATCCTCCAGACCCTTTATTAGCTTTGTTGCCCTTCTTTGTACTCACTCCATTTCCAGTACATCCTTCCTGAGGACTGGTGCCCAGAACTGGACAGCATACTCTAGGTGCGGCCGGACCAGAGCCTTGTAGAGTGGGAGAATTATCGTTTTATCTCTGGAGTTGATCCCCTTTTTAATGCATGCCAATATTCTGTTTGCTTTGTTAGCAGAAGCTTGGCATTGCATGCCATTGCTGAGCCTATCATCTACTAGGACCCCCAGGTCCTTTTCCATCCTAGATTCCCCCAGAAGTTCTCCCCCCAGTGTATAGATTGCATTCATATTTTTGCCACCCAAATGCATTATTTTACATTTTTCTACATTGAACCTCATTTGCCATGTAGTCGCCCAACTCAATAATTTGTTCAGATCTTTTTGCAAGGTTTCCACATCCTGCGGAGAAGTTATTGCCCTGCTTAGCTTAGTATCGTCTGCAAATACAGAGATTGAACTGTTTATCCCATCCTCCAGGTCGTTTATGAACAAATTAAATAGGATTGGTCCCAGCACAGAACCCTGGGGAACCCCACTACCCACCTCTGACCATTCCGAGTACTCCCCATTTATCACCACCCTCTGAACTCGCCCTTGTAGCCAGTTTTCAATCCATGTACTCACCCTATGGTCCATGCCAATTGACCTTATGTTGTACAGTAAACGTTTATGGGGAACTGTGTCAAATGCTTTTGCAATCATTTAAAAAAAATAATTTTTGAAAAAAAATCATTTAAAAAAAAAAAACATTTTTGAAAAAAAATAATAATTTTTGAAAAAAAATAATAATTTTTGAAAAAAAAAATTTTTGTAAAAAAAAATATTTTGAAAAAAAAATATTTTTGAAAAAAATTTTTTTTTTGAAAAAAAGTAGAATTTAAAAGAAAATTCATTTAAAAAAAAAAAACATATTCACCTAGGCCATGTGAGCACCAGGTGTCCACATGAGAGCCTTAGCTGGCCCCCAAAGGGGGGAACTTGAAACTGCCCATCCTGCCACTCTCCCATGAGGAAAAAGGGGTTATTGAAACCGTTTACCCCTTTCTCCTATCATTCTGGACACAACAGGAAAGGTGGAAATGTCTGTTACACACTTTTCACAATGGTTACAGGATACTGACTTGAAAACTCCCCAAGCCAACACAAAAATACAGGATATATTCAAAAAATTGCAAATCTAAGCATCTTATTAAAAAAATCACTTAAAAAAATAATTTTTGAAAAAAAAATAATTTTTGAAAAAAGAAATCACTAAAAAAAAATAATTTTTGAAAAAAAGATAATTTTTGAAAAAAATAATAATTTTTGAAAAAAAATTTTTGAAAAAAAATAATTTTTAAAAAAATTAAAAATTTGAAGAAAAAATTATTTTTTAAAAAAAAAATTTGAAAAAAAAATATTAAAAAAAAATAAAAAATAATTTTTGAAAAAAAAAAATAATTTTTGAAAAAATAAAATCATTTAAAAAAAACATTTTTGAAAAAAAAAATAATTTTTGAAAAGAAAAAAAAAATAATTTTTGAATAAAAATAATTTTTGAAAAAAAAAATTTTTGTTAAAAAAAAGAAATATTTTGAAAAAAAATATTTTTGAAAAAAGTAAAATTTAAAAGAAAAATCATTTTTGTAAAAAAAATAAATTTTTGTATGCCATGTAGTCGCCCACCTCAATAATTTGTTCAGATCTTTTTGCAAGGTTTCCACATCCTGCGGAGAAGTTATTGCCCTGCTTAGCTTAGTATCGTCTGCAAATACAGAGATTGAACTGTTTATCCCATCCTCCAGGTCGTTTATGAACAAATTAAATAGGATTGGTCCCAGCACAGAACCCTGTGGAACCCCACTACCCACCCCTGACCATTCCGAGTACTCCCCATTTATCACCACCCTCTGAACTCGCCCTTGTAGCCAGTTTTCAATCCATGTACTCACCCTATGGTCCATGCCAATGGACCTTATTTTGTACAATAAACGTTTATGGGGAACTGTGTCAAATGCTTTTGCAATCATTAAAAAAAAATAATTTTTGAAAAAAAATCATTTAAAAAAAATAATTTTTGAAAAAAAAAAACATTTTTGAAAAAAAATAATAATTTTTGAAAAAAAAATAATAATTTTTGAAAAAAAAATAATTTTTGAAAAAAAATAATTTTTGAAAAAAAAAATTTTTGTAAAAAAAAATATTTTGAAAAAAAAATATTTTTGAAAAAAAATTTTTTTTTGAAAAAAAGTAGAATTTAAAAGAAAAATAATTAAAAAAAAAACATTTTTGGAAACAAAAAATAATTTTTGAAAAAAAAAATATTAAAAAAAAATTTAAAAAAATAATTTTTGAAAAAAAATAATTTTTGAAAAAAAATAATTTTTGAAAAAATTAAAAATTTGAAGAAAAAATATTTTTTGAAAAAAAAAATTTGAAAAAAAAATATTAAAAAAAAATAACAAATAATTTTTGAAAAAAAAAATCATTTAAAAACATTTTTTTTTGAAAAAAAATTTGCAAATCTAAGCACCTTTTAAAAAAATCACTTAAAAAAAATAATTTTTGAAAAAAAAATAATTTTTGTAAAATAAATAATTTTTGTAAAAAAAATAATTTTTAAAAAAAATAATAATTTTTGTTAAAAAAAAGAAATATTTTGAAAAAAAATATTTTTGAAAAAAGTAAAATTTAAAAGAAAAATCATTTTTTAAAATAAAAAACATTTTTGGAAACAAAAAATAATTTTTGGAAAAAAAATAATTTTTGGAAAAAAAATAATTTTTGGAAAAAAAATAATTTTTGAAAAAAAATACCTTAAAAAAAATGTTGAAAAAAAAAAAATTTTTGTAAAAAAAATAAATTTTTGTAAAAAAAATAAATTTTTGTAAAAAAAAAATAATTTTTAAAAAAATAATTTTTGAAAAAAATTTTTTTTGAAAAAAGTAAAATTTAAAAGAAAAATCATTTTTGAAAAAAAAAACATTTTTGGAAACAAAAAAATCATTTTTGAAAAAAAAATCATTTTTTTTTAAATAATTTTTATTCATGATTATACACAATACATCACATTACTCAGTATACAAAATTCCAAATAGTAATAAACATCCTAATACCCAATGTGATGTATAAATCCATACTACAAAAAGTGCATTTCTACTTTTCTCCCCTTTTTTCCTTTTTCCCCCCTGTTACTCCGATATATACACCTTGTACCAAGCTCTCTCTTTATGAAACCATTCGTGTGTACATACTACTAACCCTAACCCTAACCCTAACCCACTAACCCCCTAACCCTAACCCTAAACCCTAACCCTAACCCTAACCCTAAACCCTAACCCTAACCCTAACCCTAACCCTAACCCCTAACCCTAACCCTCTAACCCTAACCCTAACCCTAACCGTAACCCTAACCCAACCCTAACCCTAACCCTAGCCATAACCCTAACCCTAACCCTAACCCTAGGCCTAACCCTAACCCTAACCCTAACCCTAGCCGTAACCCTAACCCTAACCCTAACCCTAGCCATAACCCTAACCCTAACCCTAGGCCTAACCCTAACCCTAACCCTAACCCTAGGCCTAACCCTAACCCTAACCCTAACCCTAACCCTAGCCGTAACCCTAGCCGTACAGTAAACGTATATGGGGAACTGTGTCAAATGCTTTTGCAATCATTTAAAAAAAATCATTTAAAAAAAAAAATTTTTGAAAAAAAAAAACATTTTTGAAAAAATTTTTTTGAAAAAACATAATTTTTGAAAAAAAAATTTTTGTAAAAAAAAATATTTTGAAAAAAAATATTTTTGAAAAAAAAATTTTTTTTTGAAAAAAAGTAGAATTTAAAAGAAAAATCATTTAAAAAAAAAACATTTTTGGAAACAAAAAATAATTTTTGAAAAAAAATATTAAAAAAAATTTAAAAAAATAATTTTTGAAAAAAAATAATTTTTGAAAAAATTAAAAATTTTTGAAAAAAAAATTTTTGAAAAAAAAATTTGAAAAAAAAATTTGAAAAAAAAATTTGAAAAAAAAATATTAAAAAAAAATAAAAAATAATTTTTGAAAAAACATTTTTTTTGAAAAAAAAAATTTTTTTGAAAAAAAAATCATTTAAAAAAAATCATTTTTGTAAAAAAAAAATAATTTTTGAAAAAAATAATTTTTTTGAAAAAAAAAAAAATTTTGAAAAAAAAAATAATTTTTGGAAAAAAAAATAATTTTTGAAAAAAAATAATTTTTGAAAAAAAAAAAAATTTTGTAAAAAAAAAAATATTTTGAAAAAAAGTAAAATTTAAAAGAAAAATCATTTAAAAAAAAAAAACATTTTTGGAAACAAAAAATAATTTTTGAAAAAAAAATATTAAAAAAAAATTTAAAAAAAAAATTTTTGAAAAAAATAATTTTTAAAAAAATAATTTTTGAAAAAAAAATCATTTTTGAAAAACTCAATAAACTTAAAACAACCTAGCCACTACGGCTCAGGCTGCATAAATATTATCGGAAACCAAAATTATCCACATCATAAATTAATATTAGATAACTTCAAAAACAGATTTGTCCCCTTTGTATTAAATTTTTTTTTTTACAAAGGTGACACTACCACATAATTACAGCTGCGACAGAAAAAAAAAAGTTTGGGAGGGGGGGAACACCACAGCTCCGAATGAGCCTGACTGGACGGAACCCCATTTATATAGCCCTATATTTCACTGGATCTGACCAGATTTATCCAGCTTTCATCCCTAGTACCCCCAAAGCCTGGGAAAGTCACATGTACTATTCCCCTAGGCCATGTGAGCACCAGGTGTCCACATGAGAGCCTTAGCTGGCCCCCAAAGGGGGGAACTTGAAACTGCCCATCCTGCCACTCTCCCATGAGGAAAAAGGGGTTATTGAAACCGTTTACCCCTTTCTCCTATCATTCTGGACACAACAGGAAAGGTGGAAGTGTCTGTTACAGACTTTTCACAATGGTTACAGGATACTGACTTGAAAACTCCCCAAGCCAACACAAAAATACAGGATATTTTCAAAAAATTGCAAATCTAAGCATCTTATTAAAAAAATCACTTAAAAAAAATAATTTTTGAAAAAAAAATAATTTTTGAAAAAAGAAATCACTAAAAAAAAATAATTTTTGAAAAAAAAAAATAATTTTTGAAAAAAAATAATTTTTGAAAAAAAAAATTTTTGAAAAAAAAAATATTTCTGAAAAAAAATTTTTTTGAAAAAAGAAATCACTTAAAAAAATTTTTTTTTGAAAAAAAGTAAAATTTAAAAGAAAAATCATTTAAAAAAAAAAAATTTTTGTAAAAAAAAATTATTTTTGAAAAAAAAATTATTAAAAAAAAAAATATATATAAAAAAATTTAAAAAAATAATTTTTGATAAAAATAATTTTTGAAAAAATTAAAAATTTGAAGAAAAAATAATTTTTGGAAAATAATTAAGTTTTGAACAAAAAATTAAAAAAAAAAAAATTTTTTTGAAAAAATAATTTTGAAATAAAATAATTTTTGAAAAAAATAATTTTTGAAAAAAAAAATTTAGAAAAAAAAATTATTTCTGAAAAAAAATTTTTTGAAAAAAGAAATCACTTAAAAAAAATTATTTTTGAAAAAAAAAATCATTTTTGAAAAAAAAAATCATTTTTGAAAAACTCAATCAACTTAAAACAACCTAGCCACTACGGCTCAGGCTGCATAAATATTATCAGAAACCAAAATTATCCACATCATAAATTAATATTAGATAACTTCAAAAACAGATTTGTCCCCCTTTGTATTTAATTTTTTTTTTTTTACAAAGGTGACACCACCACATAATTACAGCCGCGACTGAAAAAAAAAAAGTTTGGGAGGGGGGGAACACCACAGCTCCGAATGAGCCTGACTGGACGGAACCCCGTTTATATAGCCCTATATTTCACTGGATCTGACCAGATTTATCCAGCTTTCATCCCTAGTACCCCCAAAGCCCGGGAAAGTCACATGTACTATTCACCTAGGCCATGTGAGCACCAGGTGTCCACCTGAGAGCCTTAGCTGGCCCCCAAAGGGGGGAACTTGAAACTGCCCATCCTGCCACTCTCCCATGAGGAAAAAGGGGTTATTGAAACCGTTTACCCCTTTCTCCTATCATTCTGGACACAACAGGAAAGGTGGAAGTGTCTGTTACAGAATTTTCACAATGGTTACAGGATACTGGCTTGAAAACTCCCCAAGCCAACACAAAAATACAGGATATATTCAAAAAATTGCAAATCTAAGCACCTTTTAAAAAAATCACTTAAAAAAAATAATTTTTGAAAAAAAAATAATTTTTGTAAAAAAAATAATTTTTGTAAAAAAAATAATTTTTGAAAAAAATAATAATTTTTGAAAAAAAAAAATAATAATTTTTGAAAAAAAATAATTTTTGAAAAAAAAAATTTTTGTTAAAAAAAAGAAATATTTTGAAAAAAAAATATTTTTTAAAAAAGTAAAATTTGGGGCGTGGCCTGGACGGAGACCGAGATGGCAGCTTGACTCACTCGCTCCTGCGAACCGGGGATTGAGTTGGAACTAGCGGGGAACCCACATGCTGAAATCTGCCAAAAAAAGCATGAATCGGTCCACCAGAAGCTCCTCCACCTCCCGAGCCGTCTCAGACACCAGCACGCAGCTCAGTAGGAATATACCAGAGCTCTTCCGATCACAGCGCCTGTCAGCACAGGCGCAGCAGGCCCAGACCCCGAGCTCGCCTAACGCCGATCCCGGTACACAGATGACGGGAGAAACTATGCCCAGCGCAGATCGCGCCCATCTACTGAGCCTGTTCGACCTGGAAAAGGTAGCTTCAGACATTAAAAATACAGTGACAGCTGCCATTGCGGATCTCAGATCGGATATACAGGAGGCAGTCCACCGCATAGGAGATGTGGAAAAGACAACACAGACACACGCTGCAGCCATCAGACAAGTACAGACCACATACGACTCCCAACTCCCTCACCTCCTAGACCTACATAGACACATTGAAGACCTCGACAACCGAGGCAGAAGACACAACATACGGGTGAGGGGAGTCCCTGAAAATGGAGACCCAGGACACTTACAACAAACCATCTGTGCAATCTTTAATAATTTAATTGACCGCCCTACAGATTCACCTATTGAGATGGAAAGGGCGCACCGTGCTTTACGCCCACCTCCTCGCGACAATGAACCCCCCAGAGATGTTGTCTGTTGCATTGTTAACTTTCCATTGAAAGAAGAAATTCTTCGCAAAGCCAGAGAAAGAGGTCGCATCATTCACAATGGATCGGAAATTAAACTTTTCCAGGATCTCTCGCAGATCACGCTACAGAACAGGAGAGCCCTGCGCCCCCTATTGGAACTGCTTAGAGCAAGAAATATACAATATCGCTGGAAATTTCCCTTCGCGCTCTCAGCATCAGCTAGGGGGCGCTCCGCAATACTGCGCACGCCAGAGGACATCCCAATGTTTTGTGAACAACTCGATCTCCCAAGAGTGGATCTGCCAGAGTGGTACACCTTTTACTTTCCTCAGGAACCATGGCTCCCAATCTCAACCACCCAGTCTCCAAAGGCCCAACGTCAGAGATCACGCAAGCAAAGACCAGAACAATCATCGCCGAACACCCGCTCATCCCGACGGGATCTGTATCAGCGCAGTCCAGGATCCCCCTCTTCACCATCTACGAAGAGGGATCGACATGCTTCCTAAATTCTTGCCTTTCAGTGTAAGACATAGACTGCCTCTGAAATAAGTGCCTCAACCGTCTGTCAACCCAGACTCACAGACTCAGTAATACACCTTTGTACCCTCCATCCCTCCCACGGAACTCTCCAAGATGCCCACGAACTTGCACACCGCACAGGACACACCACGCAGGACTTTTCCAACGCGGTGGCTGGTGAGCAATACCTATTTCGATACTAGCATCTCGGGGACAAGTAGTTCAACGTAAACCTTTCTAACTGCAACATACAGCAGAGATTGAATATGGTGAATCCGGCTACATGCTGTCATAGACTTATACTACTCTATACATGCATTTAGAGGCTGAGAGCGAGGCCAAGGAGGGTGGTTAGTAAGATCCGGATATGCAGAATAAACCCCCTTGTACCTACATTATCAGTTCAATGATTCCCGCTCTCCATTCTCGCTTTTTGCTCAGGTAGCAGGTATGAGAGACAACCAATGCTCCGGTCTTTGATACCTATATACTATACTCCCAATACCACTAGATAAAGTTATAATATCCAAAGGAATCCTAAAGAGATATACACGGTTTATCTAGATATAGAGTTACCTATAAGCAGACAGCTCAGAATTTGTTTGCCGTGAACACTGCGGGGAGTGTGTCGCTGGATTCCGGAGTAACACTTGGAATTATAGTGGGTTGTGGGGCTCGAGGAGAGGGATAAATGCAATAGAAGAGCCACTGCTTTTCCCATAATCCACAATATAACATAATTTAGCAATTTATTAACCACCGCATAAGCATGGCCAATCCAGCAATATATAAAGGCAGTGTGTTGCAGCTCCCATAGCGCCTCACGGACAAGGCAACATCTGCAAAACCGGGGTGGCTCGGGCTCCAGCGACGCAGCCCCTGACAGAACGCAGTTAGTACACAGAATAGATAGCATTTATACTAGAATACAGATATATCATAGTAATAGATAACCTCGCTCCTCTTAATAGGCATGTAGAATAAGCAATAACCTGATGTAATCACTCTACAGCTGGAAAAGCTTCCAAACTGTGGACCCTTTTTAGTGCCTATATCGAATAATATATCTTATAAAAAAAAAAAAAAAAAAACACCTTTGCTCCCTCCCCACCCTCTCTACCTACCCTTTCCTACCCAATCTATGCCAGCCTTCTTGGCAGGCGATCTTTTCATACCATCCTCATTTTAACTTAATTTGCCATTACATGTTATTGTTTTTTTTTTTTGTTTTTTGATAAACCTAATCTTAACCTGCCTAACTTTACGAGTTATTACTATACACCCCAGACAGGTTGATGGACACTGTATCTTTTTGCCCTACCAATTTTGAATCATACAGCTGGCAGAATGTGATAGAACAGAGGTGATCGATAAATACCTTTCAGTTATGGTTGGTACTGATTAGATATTGACCTATGTATTCAAAGCAATGTTTAAAGAACTGTTTATACTTAGCTGTTTAAGTATTATTATGTTTAAAGGGTTCCCCACTACACATTATAGCACCACTACTTAGGTCTCTGCACTCACACTCCTCGGGTCGCAGAGACTCCTTGGTCTTCGTTCATCCTCCTGCACCCACACAGCGGTCCGCTTGGACTTTGCTGACACCCCCAGCCCTTTTCTCTCTAGGTGAGATAGCCTGCCTATTCCCACCTCTGGGATCCTCTTTCCACTTACCCCCCTTAGCCTTCCTTCCCTGGCCCCTATCAATCTCTCTACCGTCACTCTTCTTCCGCTCTACTCTTAACCTCTTTGATACAATTACTAAATCCCGCTACAATCCCTCTTTCTCTTCTTTTCACACCTCTTTTTCTTTTTTCACTCTTCCCCTCGCTCTCCCCCGGGGTCGGTCCTCTCCTTCCCATGCTGCCCCGCTCTAAAGTAAATAGCCGTATTATTTTGTGAATACTTCACTATGCAAAACAACACACTCACCTCTTCCTCCCTATCACTGAAGTGTGTATCGTTAAACGCAAAGGGCCTTAATCTTCCAGAAAAACGATCTCAAGTACTGTCATCACTCACGAAACATAAAGCCCATTTCATCCTACTACAAGAAACACATTTTCGCTCCGATGCCATACCCAAAATATCCAATCATATATACCAACAGGCTTTCCATTCCACAAACCCAGATTCTAAAACTAAAGGGGTCTCGATCCTAATATCCAAACATGCTGATTTTCAATTGAGCGACTCTCTAATTGATCCTGGTGGTAGATTCATTTTTCTCAAAGGCACATACGCTACAAAACCAATAACTCTTGCTAACATATATTGCCCAAATGAACACCACGTCACGTTCTTTAGAAAAACATGCGACCTTCTGTCGTCTTTCCAGAGGGGATTGGTAATCCTCGGAGGAGACTTCAACGTCCCTCTAAACCCAGTCCTTGACTCATCATCCGGAACCTCTAATGTCCCATACAGAGCCCTACGTCAGATCAAGCTTGAACTCCAAAAACTAATGCTACATGACGCCTGGCGTACCCTCTTCCCCGCAGTCAAAGACTACACATTTTATTCAGCTCCCCACCAGAAATACTCCAGGATCGATTACTTTTTTCTCTCACAATCAGACCTGAATCACCTACACCAATCCACAATAGAGCCCATGTTTCTCTCTGATCACCATCCCATAACAATCACTCTATCCTTTCCCGAAAAATGCACTAAAACAAAAACCTGGCGTCTGAACCCCTCCCTACTAAAAGACCCAACTACGATTGAACACATACGAAAGCGTCTCCAATTATACTTTGCAGAAAATGCCACCCCAGATATGTCTCCTATTTCTCTCTGGGAAGCACATAAATGTGTGATCAGAGGAGAACTACTAGCCATAGCGGCAAAAAATAAGAAAGAATCCCAAAAGAAAATAACGTCCCTACTTATGACAATCAAATCCCTAGAACTGACACACAAACAGACACAAGCTCACTCAACACTCCAAGATCTAGTGCACGCACGATCAGTACTCCTGGAAGAATTGGGCAGAGTCTCTAGACGACGCTACGTTCTTGGCTAGAGGATTTTCTACGAACACGGCAACAAATGCGGACGTCTGCTAGCTAAGTCAGTACAAGACGCCAAATTATCATCCACGATACACCATATCACCGACTCTCGGGGAACTCCTCTGGCCAAGAGCGATGACATTGCAGGAGAGTTTGAGAAGTTTTACTCCAAACTTTATAACTTACACCCTAACGAGCCAAACCAAACTCCCACTGAAACGCGTACGAACAAGATCAGAGAGTTTCTAGCGAAATACGGTCCGAAACCACTCACATCTCAACAGATCCAAGAGATGGAGAATCCTCTTACCAAAGAAGAACTCGAGATAGCTATCAAACAAATGAAACCCGGGAAAAGCCCAGGCCCAGATGGTTTTACCATCCAATATTATAAGGCGTTCAGTGAGGTGCTTTCCCCGAAACTCATCTCCACATTTAACGCCTTAGCAGATCCCCTCGTTTCCCCGGGAAGAATGCTGTCTGCACACATCTCTGTTATCCCCAAGGAAGGCAAAGACCCTACCCAAGTAGCGAACTATAGACCGATCTCCCTCCTGAATGTGGATATTAAATTGTACGCAAAAATCCTTGCCAACAGACTACTCCCCCTATTGCCTGAAATAATTTCCACAGACCAGGTGGGTTTTATCCCCGGCAGGGAAGCTAGGGATAATGTCATACGCACCTTAAACATACATCACTGGCTCACATCCTCCAGGACGCAAGGATTTTTCCTTTCCCTGGATGCGGAGAAGGCGTTTGACAGGGTGGCCTGGGACTACATGCGGGAAACTCTCATGGCTCTTGGCCTTGAATCGCGCATGTTAACGCACATACTGTCTTTGTACAAATGTCCCACTGCGGCAGTTAGGGTCAATGGTCACCTGTCGAACGCCTTCTCCATCTCCAATGGCACACGCCAGGGGTGCCCCCTATCCCCCCTGATCTATGTTTTAACTCTCGAACCTTTACTGAACAGGATACGAAATAATCCTAATATAAAAGGAGTGACGGTGAAGGGAGCGGAATATAAAGTAGCCGCCTTTGCGGATGATGTATTGCTATCCTTATCATCCCCACGAACCTCCCTGCCTAGTCTTCTCAAAGATATTAACTCCTTTAGCCTTCTCTCTAACCTCAAAATAAACTACGCAAAATCGACGGCCCTAAACATAACCTTACCCACACAAGACTTAACTCATTGCCAAGAATCCTTCCCTTTTAGATGGACCAAAGATGCAATCTCATATCTAGGCATCCAGATCCCAACCCACCTCTCTGATCTATACCAGAAAAACTTCCATATAGCCCTCCTAAACGCCCAAAAACATATGAAAGACTGGATGGCCCTGAACGTCTCATGGTTTGGGCGTTCTGCCCTAATCAAAATGATCATCCTCCCGCGCATCCTATATTTAATCCAGTCAATACCAATCCACTTACCCCCAACTTTTTTCTCGAACTACCAAAAAGCATGCACTACCTTTATATGGAAAAACACGCAACCCCGCATCAAATATTCCCGTTTAACACTTCACAAGACTAATGGAGGAATCGGGTTGCCAGATCTCCATAAATACTATCTGGCGTGCCACCTCACCCGAGTGGCAGACTGGAATGTCCACTCTCTTAAAAAAAAATGGGTTCAACTAGAGAACTCTTTCGTGTCCACTCCCCTACATCTAGTCCCCTGGCTCCCCGATAGGCATTGGCCATCTGGCATCTCTTCCCACCCTCTCATCTATGCATCCCTTCTGGCTCTCAAAAAAGCATCAAAGTTTAAACCGTTTGCACCCACACCGGGACCCCTAACTACTATCAGAGGGAATCCTGCTTTTCCGCCGGGAGAATCTCAACATTTCCTCCACCGGGAATGGCCATATGAAGACGTTTTACCTCTTCAATTTTTCTCGGGGGGCACACCCATCTCCATAGAGAAACTAATTAGCATATCCAAAACATCCTCCTTCCCATTTTGGACTTTTAGGCAAATACAACACTTTCTGTCGACACATACGCAACGTGACAATTGGACAAGACCACTTACGCCTTTTGAAGACCTCTGCCACCGCAAAACACCACAACGCCATCTCATCTCCTTACTCTATACACTCCTCACGGAGGAGAACAACACAATAACACATCCCTCACAAATAGCCTGGAATAAAGATTTCCAAACACCTTTGTCTGGAGAGGATTGGAAAAGGGTATATGAATACTGTCACAAAGCCTCACTAAATGTCGCAATTCAAGAAAATTGCTACAAAATGATAACGAGATGGTACAGAACCCCGTCGCGCCTTCATAAGTTCTCCCCCTCCATCTCCAAACAGTGTTGGAGATGTGAGAGAGCAATAGGCACAATGTGTCACATTTGGTGGGACTGCGACAAGATTCAACCCTTCTGGAGAGAGGTCCACAATCTTATAACACATGTTACCACCTACTCACTAGATTATACCCCAGCACAGTATCTTCTTCATCATACCTCTCTAGGAAGAAAGTCATACCATAAATCGCTAGCCATGCACATGGTAAACGCAGCCAAATTATGCATACCGAACCATTGGCGTTCCAAAGTTGCGCCTTCTATTAGAGAATGGCTGACGAGAATCGAGCACATTAAAAACATGGAAGAATTGATATACATTTCCCAAGACAGAATACACAAGTTCGCATTTACCTGGGCTTGTTGGAACCACTTTACCACATCAGACCGATACCGTCAATTTGTACCATAGGAAAGTCCGTTCAAAGATTAAACTCCTTCCCCAGTTGACTATCGGGGGAACTTACCTCTATCCCATAGCTTTATCTATACCCCTTGCCCCCACCTCATCCCCGGGGGAGAGCGACATATCCCCTACCCGCTCCCTTTCTTTGACCCCCTTTTGTCTCCCCCCTGTCCCCATCCCTCTATTCTCTCTTTATATACTGTCCCTGTCCTTTCCTTGCTCGAATCTCAGACAGCACACACCCCCCGGTGGCCACAGAGCAACGGCAACCGGGGTTTACTCGACCTACCTTCTTCCCTTTTTGTTCGTTGTTCTTTTGTATCTCATACTCAGGTCAGGACGAGTTTCGTCCAAACTCCAGGCAATAACATGTCACCTAACACCTTAGGTTATCACCTATTACAGTGTCTCAAACTGCATAATGTGTAATAACTATTTCATAATCCAAACGGAGACTGTATACTTGTTATGATACTATAGTGATAACGTTATTGTATTTGTATTGCATTGCTGTATACCCTGTTATTCTTTTATAAAATAAAAACGTTTATGGAAAAAAAAAAGTAAAATTTAAAAGAAAAATCATTTTTGAAAAAAAAATAAATTTTTGTAAAAAAAATACATTTTTGTAAAAAAAAAATTTTTTGTAAAAAAAAAATAATTTAAAAAAAAAATAATTTTTGAAAAAATTAAATAGGATTGGTCCCAGCACAGAACCCTGGGGAACCCCACTACCCACCCCTGACCATTTCGAGTACTCCCCATTTATCACCACCCTCTGAACTCGCCCTTGTAGCCAGTTTTCAATCCATATACTCACCCTATGGTCCATGCCAATGGACCTTATTTTGTACAGTAAACGTTTATGGGGAACTGTGTCAAATGCTTTTGCAATCATTTAAAAAAAATAATTTTTGAAAAAAAATCATTTAAAAAAATAATTTTTGAAAAAAAAAAAAACATTTTTGAAAAAAAAAATAATTTTTGAAAAAAAATAATTTTTGAAAAAAAATAATTTTTGAAAAAAAAAATTTTTGTAAAAAAAAAGAAATATTTTGAAAAAAAATATTTTTGAAAAAAGTAAAATTTAAAAGAAAAATCATTTTTGAAAAAAAAATAAATTTTTGTAAAAAAAAATACATTTTTGTAAAAAAAAAAAAATTTTTTTAAAAAATAATTTTTGAAAAAAATTTTTTTTGAAAAAAGTAAAATTTAAAAGAAAAATCATTTTTGAAAAAAAAAACATTTTTGGAAACAAAAAAATCATTTTTGAAAAAAAAATCATTTTTTTAAAAATAATTTGTATTCATGATTATACACAATACATCACATTACTCAGTATACAAAATTCCAAACAGTAATAAACATCCTAATACCCAATGTGATGTATAAATCCATACTACAAAAAGTGCATTTCTACTTTTCTCCCCTTTTTTCCTTTTTCCCCCCTGTTACCCCGATATATACACCTTGTACCAAGCTCTCTCTTTATGAAACCATTTGTGTGTACATACTACTACACCTATCTTCGGACCTACAACTTCCTTATCTTCTTCTTACTCTGTTCATACTGTAGGGTGGGCCGTCTTCACCAACCAGGGATTCCAAATTTTTTAAAATTTCTTTAAGTTTCCTGCCCTTACAAACACTGTCCTTTCTTTCCCTATTGTTTCTGACACTGCTCTACGCCAGTCATTTACAGAAGGGGGTTTCTCAGCTTGCCATCTCTTAGTTATTCCCTTTCTTGCCTGGTAGAGGCATCTCCGCACTGCTTTTGTTTTATCCCTCCCATTACCCAGGTTCCCCCCCACCCCTAGAATACATAATTTTGGGTCTAGTTTAAGACTTAAATTCAAGATCTTATTTATGGTCTCGACCACTTCCGTCCAGTAGCGGAATAATTTAGGACATTTCAATACCATATGTAGCAAATCTCCTGTAGTTTGGCACCTAGGACACTTAGTGTCTACTCTTCTCCCCCACTTAAATAGCTTTTGGGGGGTATAATATGCCCTATGAAGTAACATTAAGTGCGAAAACTTCTGAGCAGGTGATACCGAAACTTGTTGCCCCCCCTTCAATATCTCCCTCCACTGGGCATCCGACATAGGCCCCAGGTCTCTTTTCCACTTCCCTCTACACTTAAGTTTGTCTGGCCCTTCCCTACTATTTTTACAGATATATTGGTAGAGTTCAGCTATTAATCCTCTTGAACCCTCCAAGCTCTCTATTTTTTGAGGGATGGGTGATTGGCTCCAGCTCGGGCCTTGTTCCCCAAACTGGGCCTGGAGTGCATGCCTAATTTGAATGTAGCTAAAATATGACTGTTTCGGGATACCAAATTCCTCCTTTAGGAGGCAAAGGATTTCAACATGTTGTCATTATATAATTGCTCGAATTTAATTATCCCCTTTACCTCCCATGCCTTGATTTTTCCTATCAATGTCATTTCTTGGAGATTTTTGTTATCCCAAAGAGGCATACCTCTCGCTACCCCCTCGATACCCTTCAGGCCCTTAATACTATTCCAAAGTTTTAGCATTAGTTTAACTGTAGGAGTCCTATATACAAACGAGTTTGCCTCCAGCACCTCCAAAACCCGTCTGTGGGGTGCACCTGTAATCATTATACCTAGATTATTATTACCCATAGGACCATTACCTGATCTCAGATGTTGCAGCTGGGCCGCTAGAAAATAGCAACATGGATGGCCTGCCAAAATCATTTTTGAAAAAAAAATATTAAAAATAATAATTTTTTTTTTTTTAATTTTGAAAAAAAAATTTTTTTGAAAAAAAAAAATTTTGAAAAAAAAATCATTTAAAAAAATATTTTTGAAAAAAAAAATTTTGAAAAAAAAATTTGTAAAAAAAAATATTTTGAAAAAAAAATTTTTGAAAAAAAAACATTTTTGTAAAAAAAAAATAATTTTTGAAAATTTTTTTTAAAAAAGAGTAAAATTAAAAAAAAAATCATAATTTCTCTGTCACTTAATGCTACATAGCTACATAGTTACATAGTAGGTGAGGTTGAAATAAGACACAAGTCCATCAAGTCCAACCTATGTGTGTGATTATGTGTCAGTATTACATTATATATCCCTGTATGTTGCGATCGTTCAGGTGCTTATCTAATAGTTTTTTGAAGCTATCAATGCTCCCCGCTGAGACCACCGCCTGTGGAAGGGAATTCCACATCCTTGCCGCTCTTACAGTAAAGAACCCTCTACGTAGTTTAAGGTTAAACCTCTTTTCTTCTGATTTTAATGAGTGGCCACGAGTCTTGTTAAACTCTCTTCTGCGAAAAAGTTTTATCCCTATTGTGGGGTCACCAGTACAGTATTTGTAAATTGAAATCATATCCCCTCTCAAGCGTCTCTTCTCCAGAGAGAATAAGTTCAGTGCTCGCAACCTTTCCTCATAACTAATATCCTCCAGACCCTTTATTAGCTTTGTTGCCCTTCTTTGTACTCACTCCATTTCCAGTACATCCTTCCTGAGGACTGGTGCCCAGAACTGGACAGCATACTCTAGGTGCGGCCGGACCAGAGCCTTGTAGAGTGGGAGAATTATCGTTTTATCTCTGGAGTTGATCCCCTTTTTAATGCATGCCAATATTCTGTTTGCTTTGTTAGCAGAAGCTTGGCATTGCATGCCATTGCTGAGCCTATCATCTACTAGGACCCCCAGGTCCTTTTCCATCCTAGATTCCCCCAGAGGTTCTCCCCCCAGTGTATAGATTGCATTCATATTTTTGCCACCCAAATGCATTATTTTACATTTTTCTACATTGAACCTCATTTGCCATGTAGTCGCCCACCTCAATAATTTGTTCAGATCTTTTTGCAAGGTTTCCACATCCTGCGGAGAAGTTATTGCCCTGCTTAGCTTAGTATCGTCTGCAAATACAGAGATTGAACTGTTTATCCCATCCTCCAGGTCGTTTATGAACAAATTAAATAGGATTGGTCCCAGCACAGAACCCTGGGGAACCCCACTACCCACCCCTGACCATTTCGAGTACTCCCCATTTATCACCACCCTCTGAACTCGCCCTTGTAGCCAGTTTTCAATCCATATACTCACCCTATGGTCCATGCCAATGGACCTTATTTTGTACAGTAAACGTTTATGGGGAACTGTGTCAAATGCTTTTGCAATCATTTAAAAAAAATAATTTTTGAAAAAAAATCATTTAAAAAAATAATTTTTGAAAAAAAAAAACATTTTTGAAAAAAAAAATAATTTTTGAAAAAAAATAATTTTTGAAAAAAAATAATTTTTGAAAAAAAAATTTTTGTAAAAAAAAAAGAAATATTTTGAAAAAAAATATTTTTGAAAAAAGTAAAATTTAAAAGAAAAATCATTTTTGAAAAAAAAATAAATTTTTGTAAAAAAAATACATTTTTGTAAAAAAAAAAAAATTTTTTAAAAAAATAATTTTTGAAAAAATTTTTTTTTGAAAAAAGTAAAATTTAAAAGAAAAATCATTTTTGAAAAAAAAAACATTTTTGGAAACAAAAAAATCATTTTTGAAAAAAAAATCATTTTTTTTAAATCATTTTTATTCATGATTATACACAATACATCACATTACTCAGTATACAAAATTCCAAACAGTAATAAACATCCTAATACCCAATGTGATGTATAAATCCATACTACAAAAAGTGCATTTCTACTTTTCTCCCCTTTTTTCCTTTTTCCCCCCTGTTACCCCGATATATACACCTTGTACCAAGCTCTCTCTTTATGAAACCATTCGTGCGTACATACTACTACACCTATCTTCGGACCTACAACTTCCTTATCTTCTTCTTACTCTGTTCATACTGTAGGGTGGGCCGTCTTCACCAACCAGGGATTCCAAATTTTTTTAATTTCCTTTAAGTTTCCTGCCCTTACAAACACTGTCCTTTCTTTCCCTATTGTTTCTGACACTGCTCTACGCCAGTCATTTACAGAAGGGGGTTTCTCAGCTTGCCATCTCTTAGTTATTCCCTTTCTTGCCTGGTAGAGGCATCTCCGCACTGCTTTTGTTTTATCCCTCCCATTACCCAGGTTCCCCCCCACCCCTAGAATACATAATTTTGGGTCTAGTTTAAGACTTAAATTCAAGATCTTATTTATGGTCTCGACCACTTCCGTCCAGTAGCGGAATAATTTAGGACATTTCCATACCATATGTAGCAAATCTCCTGTAGTTTGGCACCTAGGACACTTAGTGTCTACTCTTCTCCCCCACTTAAATAGCTTTTGGGGGGTATAATATGCCCTATGAAGTAACATTAAGTGCGAAAACTTCTGAGCAGGTGATACCGAAACTTGCTGCCCCCCTTCAATATCTCCCTCCACTGGGCATCCGACATAGGCCCCAGGTCTCTTTTCCACTTCCCTCTACACCTAAGTTTGTCTTGCCCTTCCCTACTATTTTTACAGATATATTGGTAGAGTTCAGCTATTAATCCTCTTGAACCCTCCAAGCTCTCTATTTTTTGAGGGATGGGTGATTGGCTCCAGCTCGGGCCTTGTTCCCCAAACTGGGCCTGGAGTGCATGCCTAATTTGAATGTAGCTAAAATATGACTGTTTCGGGATACCAAATTCCTCCTTTAGGAGGCAAAGGATTTCAACATGTTGTCATTATATAATTGCTCGAATTTAATTATCCCCTTTACCTCCCATGCCTTGATTTTTCCTATCAATGTCATTTCTTGGAGATTTTTGTTATCCCAAAGAGGCATACCTCTCGCTACCCCCTCGATACCCTTCAGGCCCTTAATACTATTCCAAAGTTTTAGCATTAGTTTAACTGTAGGAGTCCTATATACAAACGAGTTTGCCTCCAGCACCTCCAAAACCCGTCTGTGGGGTGCACCTGTAATCATTATACCTAGATTATTATTACCCATAGGACCATTACCTGATCTCAGATGTTGCAGCTGGGCCGCTAGAAAATAGCAATGTGGATGGCCCGCCAAAATCATTTTTGAAAAAAAAATATTAAAAAAAAAATAATAATTTTTTTTTTTAAATTTTGAAAAAAAAATTTTTGAAAAAAAAAAAAATTTGAAAAAAAAATCATTTAAAAAAAATATTTTTGAAAAAAAATTTTTGAAAAAAAAATTTGTAAAAAAAAATAAAAAAAAATTCACTTCCGTGTTCCGGGGGGAGTGGTCTAAGCATGGCAGCGTGAGAGCGATGTAGACCGGAGCATAGCGGTATCACAGCGCACCCTCCAGCAGACCGGCTATCAGTCACCAGACCCAGTACATGTCGAGGCGGGGTAGGAGTGCAGGAGTGCCGTACACTCCCAAACACTCGTACATTACCCGCTACCTGACGGTGAAGAGAGATCTGGAACAGCCAGCGGACGCCAGTGTCAGTATGGCTCTGACAAAAGAGCCGTTGTCGGAGGTATCACTACAGGCACCAGCTGCTGCTTTGCTACAGAGGGGTGGATCGTCTACACCGATGGGAGCAGTTGATGCGGAGCCCTCGTCAGCAACTCATACAGCTATAAATGAAGAGGTTCAGGTATGCTCGTATACTGCATATAATACACAGACACAGGAGCAGGGGATAGAGCCGGACATTAGACAGCTTATTCAAGCTCTCCCTACTAAAGATGACATCCAAAAACTCCTGGTCAGTATAACGGGGGCACTAAGGGAGGAGATGGAGGAGGTGCGTGCCAAAGTAGTGGCGTAGATGACAGAGTGCACAATCTTGAAAAGCTGCAAGGCACATCAGATACACGGTTAGAGATGATTGAAGAAAAATTGCAAAAGCAACACCAGCGATTGGTTATGCTACAACTGCAGTCTGAGGAATCAGAAAATAGAAGTAGGAGGAATAATATTCGGATTAAGGGGGTCCCGGAGGATATCGAGGGACCCGCTCTAAGAGATACAGTGATGGCCATTTTAAATCAAGTGTTGAAGAACCCCCCGAATACTCCTATTGAGCTTGATCGCGTACATAAAGTTCCCACGACTCGTAACCCGGCACAGACTAATCCACGGGATGTCCTGTGTAGAGTACACTTTTTCAGGATAAAAGAGAACATACTCAGAGCTGCATGGCAAGAGGGAACAGTGAAGTATGAGGGGGCTGAAATACAAATATATCCAGACCTGTGTAGACAAACCAAAATCAGGAGGCGCATTTTAAAGCCCCTTCTGGACTATCTACTCTGTAAAGGTGCCACATACAGATGGGGTTACCCACTTGCAGTAATAGTTAAAAAAGGGGGGCGAAGCTTCAATTTAAGAGACCCTGCACAACTTCCAGACCTTTTTCATTTTTTGGGTGTAGAGGCCATTGAGGTCCCTAATTGGACAGAATTACCAACACTAATAGAGCAACCCATCCAACAGCTGCAATGGCAGCGGGAGAGAAACAGACGGGATTAAGGGAAAACGCAGCATACATGGGGTCGCAACCCACCACAGGAATAAGAAATGAACAGATAGAGAATTAGATGATCCCACGAAGGGAAAACATTTTTGTTCTTGATTTTTTTTTTTTTTTTTTTGGGAGGAGGGTGGGGGAGGGTCGACGTATGGTGTAGGAAGTATGCTCTGTATACATGGAATGGGGATTCCCCCCCCTTTTTTTTTTTTTTTCTCCCTCCCACATCCCCCACTCACATATCTTTTTCAGTATAGCGAGGGGAGTCCCTTTTTTTTTTTTTTTCCCTCTTTTTCTCCCCCTCCTCCCTTCCCCTTCATTGGTTTACCAGAGGTTTATGGAAATTTGTGAGAGGGTCATAGTGTGGTTGATAAAATCATGTATGGGGATTTATCTACGTATATACTTATGAGTTATATGAACTTTTGAACTTATGAACTTATGAACTATATGAACTTTTGTGGGGGTGGGGGGTACGTTTTTGTTTTAGGGTGAAAAGGGAGGGGAGGAGAGAGGAGGAGGAGAGGGGGGGAGAGGAGGAGAGGGGGGGAGAGGAGGGAGGGAGGAGAAGGGGAAGATTTTTTTATTTTTTATTTTTTTCTCCCTCCCACATCCCCCACTCACATATCTTTTTCAGTATGGCGAGGGGAGTCCCTTTTTTTTTTTTTTTTTCCCTCTTTTTCTCCCCCTCCTCCCTTCCCCTTCATTGGTTTACCAGAGATTTATGGAAATTTGTGAGAGGGTCATAGTTTGGTTGATAAAATCATGTATGGGGATTTATCTACGTATATACTTATGAGTTATATGAACTTTTGAACTTATGAACTTATGAACTATATGAACTTTTGTGGGGGTGGGGGGTACGTTTTTGTTTTAGGGTGAAAAGGGAGGGGAGGAGAGAGGAGGAGGAGAGGGGGGGGAGAGGAGGGAGGGAGGGAGGAGAAGGGGAAGATTTTTTTTTTTTTTTTTTCTTCTCCCCTCCTTAAAGGGGAGTAGAAATTTAATGGGTCCTTTGCGATAGGATGGGCAACAGAGAACCAGGGTGTAGCCTCGGAGGGGGAAGATGGGGGAGGGGTACATGTAGAACTTAGAAGGTACTGGTAGGAGGGGAATGTAAGAATGGGAGGGGTGGGGGAGGGGTTTATGTATTGGTTGGTTGTAGTCTCGGTAATGGTAGCCCGAATGGAGTAGAAGACTAATAATAAATAACACATATCACATATCATATATCACAATTCACGATTGATAAGCAAGAACTTTTGCTACGTCTGTCAGCATAGGAATATGTGAGCAGTGACGGACGTCTTATATAAGGTAGTGGTTGCACACGATAGAGAGTAGTGTTTTTTCTTGTTTTGTGTGGCTTTTTGTCTTTTTTTTTTTTTTTTTTCATGTTTGCTGTGAGTTAGTTCCACGATGGGTAGAATACGAGAGTATAGCACTTGATGCACCGCCACTGGGGTCAAGGGGTAAAATAGGGGGGAGGGGGTATCCTCCTAGGAAGGTATTCAGTACACTTGCTCCCTCATTGGTAGAATAGTATGTTTTAATATCCTGGTTTGGGAAGAAAATCCCACATTTAAGAAAACCTGTATGAACTGGAAGAAGTAGGGGTTTAGATAGTTTGAATACTTGCCGTCTCGCCAATGTCTAATAATAGAGGTCGGATGGGGTATCTTTGGTTCCTGCTTTTGGTTTTGTTTTTTGTTTTTTTGTTTTTTTTTTTGTTTTTTGTTTTTTTTTTTGTTTTTTGTTTTTTCCTTGTGGGCCTGGGAAATCACCCTAATATGTATTATTGGGAGATGAAGGGGAGGGGAAAAGAAGAGGGGGGGAAGAAGAGAGGAAAAAGAAAGGAAAAAATGTGTGATAGGATTTTCAGTAAAGTATGAATATATAATGGGGGGATGATGGAATCCGTCTGTTGGTTATGAGCAAACAATGGGTAAGGGGGCCAACCGGCAAGGGGCCTAAATGGATAAGTGAAGGAATGTGATATTTACACGGGGTTGCAAGCAGATATAGGGTGCATGTGGATAGATACTACTGCTCTGATCTCTGCCGGGCTTATTCACTCTCCCCAAATTTATACGCCTCTCCTCCAAGTGGAGGGAAGTCGGAGGCGTTTAACTTTTTAATTTCTTTTACTAAGCAAATAGCAGGCAGCCTTGCAGTTGCATAAAGCCAGCTATAGCTTAGATTATAAATTACTCAGGGGCTTGGACAACTTGGCAGATCCTGAGAAACAGCTTTTTTTTTTTTTTTTTTTTTTTTTGGGGTAGGGTTGCCTTATTGTACCGTCCCCCGTATTCCCCTTACACTGGTGACTTGCTAGAATTAAGGGGTAAAATGACTAGGATAACTCTGACCTCCTATAATGTGAAGGGGCTAAATAGTCCAGAGAAACGCACCAGATTGTTAACTGAACTGAGGAGGATGAAATCCCAAATCATTTTCTTACAAGAGACACATTTTAGAAATGATAAAACTCCAAAATTGGGGAACCGCAGGTTTCCTACAGTGTACCATGGTGCCTCCCAGACCGCAAAGGCGAATGGGGTTTCAATTTTGATTTCGAATCAGATACCATGGAAAGAATCAAAGATAATTACGGACGAGGCAGGTCGTCTTCTTATTGTAAAAGGATTTCTATGTGAACAAAAGGTTACGTTAGTAAACCTGTATCTACCAAATGAGGATCAAGTCTCAGCTCTTGAGACGTATCTGAATTTGGTACATCAAAATAAAGAAGGGATCCTGATGGTGGGAGGGGATCTAAACATGGCATTGGATCCGGCTCTGGATGTCTCAAAGGGAGTGTCTCATTTATCTTATATAAAACTGCGCAGAGCAAAGAGATTGCTACAAGATTTGCAATTAATGGACACTTGGAGGACCCTCCATGCACACGACAGAGATTATACTTTTTTTTCAGCTAAACACAAGACATATACTAGAATTGACTATGTTTTTCTATCGCAGAATGCACTGTCGTGTATATTGGAGGCTTCCATAGGCTCATTCACATTGTCGCACCACGCACCAACCAATTGTGTTTTAGAATGGGGTGATATAAGCCCCCGGGAATGGAACTGGAAGATGAATGAGACACTCCTGAAGGAACCAGAGTATGAGAATCAGATAGCTCAGGAAGTGGAATCCTTCTTTATAAACAATAAATCAGGGGAAACAACCCCATTTTGCAGATGGGAGGCGCATAAATGTTACATTAGGGGAATCCTCATATCTTTAGGAGCTCATAGGAAACGCTCTCTTGGCGCTAAGCTGGACACCCTGCTTGGAGAAATCCGTATACTCGAACAAGCGCACAAGAAATCTCATGCACAACAGACGGAGGAGAAACTTTCGGGTTTACGAGGTGAATTAAATCTATTATTAATAGATAAAGCAAAAGCTAAGCTGGCCCGGTGTAGACGTGTATACTATGAATACGGAAATAAGCCTAGCAGGGTGCTAGCAAATGCGCTCAGAGAGACAAGAGCTCGGAATCATATTGAGCGTATTAAAACCCAGGGAGATACGTTAGTCAGCTCCTCACAGGCAATTGCGAAGGCATTTAGGGATTATTATGCCAACCTATATCAGATAGAGGGCCAAATGCCTACTTCAAGAACATCTGATAGATGGGAGTCGGCAAAAGAATACATATTGGCTTCAGGAATGCCTAAGATACCTGAAGAAGGAGCAGGAGACATAGATGGCCCAATTACAATAGAAGAATTTTCAGAAGCCCTGAAATCGCTGAAGCCAGGTAAGGCCCCAGGTCCTGATGGGTACACCTTGCTGTATTATAAGACCTTCTCGGAAAAACTGGCACCTCAATTTCTAGCTGCTTTTAACTCAATACGTGATGGGCAAACGATGCCCATGGAAACATTAATGGCCCACATAACAGTAATTCCGAAGGAGGGAAAGGACCCTGCCCTATGTGCTAGCTATCTCCAATCTCATTGCTAAATGTAGACCTCAAGATCTTTACAAAAATACTCGCTAATAGATTAGTGACATACATCCCCGCTCTAGTGCATCAGGATCAAGTAGGGTTTACCCCTAATAGAGAGGGTAAAGAAAACACGCAAAGGGTTCTAAATGCCATATACATATCTCAATATTATCAAAAACCCCTAGTGCTTATATCTACTGATGCAGAAAAAGCATTTGATAGGGTAGACTGGACATTCCTGAGAGCCACATTACAGCATATAGGATTGAAAAGCGGGATGCAGAACTGGATTTCTAGTCTGTACTCATATCCTAAAGCAAGGGTGAAGATTAATGATACAATGTCTGAATCATTCGCTATAAATAATGGAACGCGGCAGGGATGTCCACTCTCTCCTATCATATTTATCCTCACACTTGAACCCTTTTTGAGAACAATACGGGCCAACCCAGATATTAGGGGCATTTCAATAAAAGGGGAAGAACATAAATTGGCCGCATATGCGGATGACTTGCTATTCTTCATAACCTCTCCAGTTGTATCCCTACCATCTTTATTATCTGAGTTACGCATATATGGAGGGGTATCCAATTTCAAGGTCAACTATAGTAAGTCTGAAGCGATGGGTGTGGAAGTGAATACTGCGTTACAACATCAGCTTTCGGATCACTTTGCTTTTAGATGGACGAATTCACATATATGCTATCTAGGGACTAAAATACCGAATAAGCTTAAAAGAGTGTTTGAACTCAACTTTGCCCCATTGATACGACAGATTAAACTGGATTTTCAGCGGTGGGACAAAGAAGTCTTCACGTGGTTTGGTAGGATTAACATCATCAAAATGAATGTAATGCCGAGATTGTTATACTTATTCCAGACCCTACCTATAAAGCTCCCCTCAGGGTTTCTGAGGGACCTGAGATCAAGATTTGTGAGGTTCATATGGGCGGGCAAAACAGCGAGACTACGTAGAGATATTCTGTCATTACCAAAGGAGAGAGGAGGGGTGGGATTTCCGGACCCGGTGGGTTATTATGAAGCATCACATCTAGCACGGGTAGCGGATTGGTGTGTACTACATAAGGAAAAGCCTTGGATACATATGGAGCAAGCAACGATCGATATACCCCTGGAGGGATTAGCATGGCTTTGGGAGGTAGAGATACCACAGGCGGCGAGAAGACACCCCATTGCGGGTGCTACACTCCAATCCATCAAAAAGATATTTAAGAAAACTAAGATGTCGACTCATCCAAGTCCCATGATACCAATCCTGGGCACATCGGCTTTTAAGCCAGGTCTTATAGACCAAGGTTTCAGGGATTTGAGGAGAAGAGGCATTAGCAGGATCATACATTTTTCAATTGACAATCATGTGATGACTAAGGGGGAGATTGAACGGGTGTTCTCATCTGACCTAGATCCATTTAGGCAAATACAGCTTAATGCCTTCCTTCGATTAATTAAGCAACGAGTGCCAATGGTACGTAATCCATCTAGGTTTGAACAGATATGCCTAAAAGGTGAAACATTGAGACATTCACTCTCTTTTATGTATGCATTGTTGACGGAGTTAGAAGCCCCACAAGAGTTGGCTTTTATACAAGCATGGGAGAGGGACCTCGGGGTTAGGTTCTCCGAGACACAGAAAAATAAGATCTTTATGTTTACGCACAAGGCGTCAATGGCAACCAGATATCAAGAAGGGGGGTATAAAATCTTGACCAGGTGGTATAGAACCCCGGAAGTACTGAATCGGATATTTCCACAAATATCCAATTTATGTTGGCGCTGCCAGGGTGCGGAGGGCACCATGTTACACATATTCTGGGAATGTAGTGGACTGAAAGAATTTTGGAAAATGGTCTCTGAAACAGTTAAAGAAATTACAGGTGTGTCTCTTGGTGAAAACCCTGCAGCTTTTTTGCTGCATGATATTCCGTTACCTATTGATAAATATAACAAATCTCTCTTAAGGCACCTGCTTACAGCAGCAAAAGCTTGTATCCCGGCACTCTGGAAAAGTACGGTAGCTCCGACCAAAATACAATGGATTAGCAGAATAGCAGAGATCCAACAAATGGAAAATCTTACCATGACGCTGAGAGAGCAAGAAGACAGGTATCGGGAAATCTGGACTCCTTATATTACATACAGGGAGCAGAATCCTTAAATAAAGTTTCTAGCGGGGGGGGGGGGGGTGGACGGTATGATGAGGCATAATATTAATATTAATTTTTGATTTTTGATTTTTTTTTTTTTTTTTTTTTTCTTTTCAATTTATTTATTTATTTATTTTTGTTGTAGTTCTCTTTTTTCTTCTTCTGTGTCTCTTTTTTTTTTTTTAATATCATTTCAAGTTTATTGAAAAAAAAAAGAATAGCAACAAAAGAATACACTGTATATTGCAAATTTTGCAGATGCAACTGCGTACTTTCCGTCTTTTTACAAAATAAACAGTTAGTGTGAAACTCGTGTAGAAGTCTAAATGTTTAACAGACACCGCATCACTGAGGTTATTTCCACTAAGCTGACTTTGTGACTGTAAAAAATACAATATAATATTTCTATCTACGCATTCGTAAGCCATTGCGACAAACATTTCTTATCAGTTGTTCAGATTGTTTATTGTTGAGAACAGGCAGAAGTGTGGTCTCTATGATTCTCTGAGACAATCTAACTCACGTCTATAAGAGAAGTACGGATTTCCAAGATATATACCAGTGAGAACATAGGCTATAGATCAACCATAAAGTGGTAAGAAGTTAGATGTAGAAAAAGAAGTAAGAAAAAGTAAAGGAAATAATGATGTGAAGGGCAGAAATAGAATACAGAGGCAGGGCACCCGCCCAGACCGCGAGGTCCCTCCCAAACCTAGTTCAGGAAGGGAATTCTACAGAGTATTTGAAAAGCAACCAGGGTTGCCATGTTTTGTGGAATCGTTCGATATGGCCTTTGTCTTGAGCCAGTACGTCTTCCATTTCGTGGATTTCACTGACTCTCGACAGCCAATCCCTAACAGTTGGAGTAGATGTAGAGAGCCAGTGCAGAGGTATTTGAGATTTGGCTGCATTGAGGAGGTGAATCGTCAACGAGCGTTTGTAGCGTTTAAAAGAGGTATTGGACAAGTGTAGTAGACAACATGCTGGGGTCAGTTCTACTCTGGTTTCTGTAATTTTTTTAATTAAAACCCTAACTTCATTCCAGAATGGTTCAATTTTGTGACAATGCCACCAGATGTGGGCTAGTGTGCCTTTTTCGGAGAGACATCTCCAGCAAGTGTCTGGTTTTTGTGTATCCCATTTGTGTATTTTGTCAGGAGTGCTGTACCAATGGGTCAGAAGTTTGTAATTTGTCTCTTGCAGTTTTGTGCTTATGGAACATTTATGTGCTAGGGCAGCCACGTACCTCCATTGTTTGTCTGAGATCTCCAATTCAAGTTCTTCCGACCATCTCCTCCTGTGCCCGTCCGATATCTCAGTCCCCGAGCGATTCAGCCACTCATATGCAACAGAAGTGGCCTTTTTAATTGGAGTTCCCTCCCGACACGCCGACTCCAAAGCCGTCAGGGGTCTATATAGTGTTTGAGGTTCTTTAATGTTACCTAAATAGCTTCTTAGTTGGAAATATGTCCAGAGTTTCAGTTGGGGTCGGTTTATGTCTGTCTTAAAAGACGACCAATCTCTGAGTTTGTTTTCATTATAGCAGTCTCCGGCCAGCAAGGGATCCCCCTCTGGAATCGTCTTAAGAGTCAGGTTATGTAGGCCTGGGGCAAAGTCTGGATTATCTGTCAGGGGCGTTAGAGGGCTGGGTGTTGTGGTCAGCTTTTTTTGTTTAGCTAGGCCTGTAATGATCTTCAGTGTGGTACCAGTGATCGGGTGCAACCTAACAACATGAGGTAACGTTTTGATAGAGGACCATGGCAGGTATTTAAGCGGCAGCGTGGCAAGCGTTGACTCTAGTGATACCCAGTCTTTCTCCGACTCATGGCAATGCCAGTCTATGATTCTGGTTATGTGTGAGGCCTGGTAGTAACTGCGGAAGTTCGGGAATTGGATTCCTCCTAGATCTTTGGGTTTGACCAGGGTGCCTAGTTTGATTCTGGGTTTTTTATGTTGCCAGAGAAATCTCGTGACCATTGTATTAAGTTCGTTGAAAAATTTCTGAGGTATCTCTATCGGTAGTGTGCGGGTCAGATATAAAAATTTGGGTAGTATGACCATTTTTACTATGGCTGCTCTGCCGAACCAAGAGAAATAGTTCTCATTCCAAGCTGTTAGATCTTTCGCACAATTTTTTAGAAAGGTCACAAAATTTCTCTCATATTCCATTTTTAGGGATGGTGTAAGCCAAATTCCTAG